>NC_046618.1:25787456-26987456 GCF_900324465.2 Anabas testudineus | reverse complement strand
GAGAGCCTGTCAGGGGACGCCACAATATTCATGATGGAAATTACTGATGTTCTCAGTAATGATGTGAAAAAGATATAGTGCAAACCTCTCAATAGAGCGTTCATTCATTTGGATGTGTCAATCAGCGCCTGCATCGCTTCGGGGGGATAGTTCCCCACAAAAAAACAAAAGTACAATTTCCATCCCCTCATACCAAACAGTTTAACAAGCGGATTGACCAGGACAAACCGAGATACTGGATCACTGGAGAGCAGAGTCTCGACTGATGCGTTTGTACAGAGAGGGGACGACCCGCTGATGAAGGACGACTGATCGGTGCTTCCAGCAGCATCCACCCTGTTGGAGGTTTCTGTTTAAACGATGTGTGAAAATTTTTAATACCTTAAAACAAACCCTGCTGCATTGTTTCGTATACCACTGAGATTTTGTTTAAATGATCTGGTTTTAACACGGATAGTTTACTTTGTTCTGGATTCAACAAGCCTGATGCATTTATTTCTGTAAGAAGTAAGGAGATAGAAAGAGTGAAGCAGAACAATGTGAATGCTGTGAAATCACTTACTTTGTGGGCAAACAGACTCTGAATCCCCTCTGACATCTCAGATGATTCCAGGACTTCAATGATCTGTTTGTCCAGGTTAAAAGAAAAAAACAATCTATTCCGTTGCTGTTTCTTTTCAGCAGATCTCCTAATGTATGGTTTAGGGTTCCTGTCCTTAGTGCTGATATTACTGTTCTCTATTCATTAGATCTGCAACAGTCTCACAGTGCATGCACAGCCCAGCAGGGTGCCTTCCTACTCTGTAAAGTGTTTGATTGAACTCTTTGTGTCTTATTCACAGATGCACCGTACTGTAAGTATGTTCTGCTCCGTATTCTGCCAATGCTAACGTTTTTTTAATGCTGTAGCCCCAGTATCGTTTTAGGATTTGTTCTCAACTTAATGACTGTTTTAATCTTAGCCCCATGTAACTAAACGTGTACAGCGGCTGTTCAATATATCTACCTGCTCAGTTTCTTGAACCCACTGTTCATGAGCAGAAACCTGAAGAAAAAGGCCCAGGCTATCTTACCAGAGCCCTGTTATATACCCAAAATACTGCATCAAGCTAAATATCATATCCAGACTAAAAGACCTGATTGTCTTGTTTAAACAACAGGAATCTGAGCAACATAAAAAATGTCACAGTCTGACTGAAACCTTTGTTAGTCTTCACACGTGTTTGACAGTTTTAGTTGCACAAACAAACAATTACTTGATTTTTAAATGTCCACAAAAAAACAAATGTAACATGTTAAGTCACGGTTCTTGTTGCACTTGTATTTGAAGTTTTCTTCAGTCTCCACTCTCCCGATGCCGTCTGCAGTCATGTTGTTGGCCGCTGACGCCCTCTGTGATACTTGTATCATCTCTGGATGCCTCTGCCCAGACACACAAAATAATTACATCAAAAGAGTTGTCGCCTGTATAAATGGTGTTATAACTCAAATCTAAAAGATACCAGATGCATTATTATTTTTTGTTTTACTACACTGTGGCCTGAAACAAAGGCAAGAGAGTTACAAAGGAGCAGATGATGCAATTTGGGGGATTTTATCAGGGCATGGAGGAGATGGAGGAAAACAAGATAAATCAGAGGAAGGAAAATGAGTTAGAGAGAGAGAGTTTTTATCTGTAGGCAGAGAACACTCACATCTCATTCTTCATCTCAGACTCAGTCTTGATGCAACACACTGTTGCATGCACACATCCAGAAACCGCTAAAATTCTTACTAGGCCTAAAGATGGGTTGGTAACATTGATAACAAACAGTACTAAGATCAGACTCAAACACAATTACAGTAGAAATAAAATGAACAATGTCAGAGATATACCGTAGTCGACCGATCTAATACTTTTACTATAGCACCACATGCGGCCCATAACGGGAATGATTTTTTTGAAAGGATTCTTTGTGTAAAAGCAAAATATACTGATGCAAATGGGGAAGTTTGTTTTATTTAGTTGGATAAAAAACAACTAAAGATTTGGGTGTTGTACAGTGTGATGCACTGAAAAAAGTCTTACTTTATTATTTAAAAAAGCTGAAAGCCTTACTGCACGGCTAAAGCCTTTAACAAACTGTCACAAGATCATAAATCATGCAGCTCCAGGAAAGAAGTTCTCACAAAATGATTTTTATTAGCACTCGTTTTCGTTCTCAAATCAGTTCCCAAACACAGACCAAGGACACGACACGTCTTTGTGAAGTGCAGGATCTTTTCTAAACAGTTAAAAAGAGGAAAAACATTAACATCAAGTTTAAACAGATCAACTCGTTAAAATTCTAATTTTTTACTACGCTGCATCTTGTATTTCTATGTGCAGTTAGAACTCATACATATGCATGCAAGTGCAAGTACTATGAAGCACAGCAAATACTAGTTTAAGACGCACACACACCAACTACATACAAACATGCACGGCGCACATTAGCATGCAGTTTGCAGCACTGCGCCCACAGAGCCACTCAGACGTGTCAATCTCCCCTCCGAGCTTTTCAAGCCACTTCAATTTCTTCTGATCTCAAAGATTTATGAATTTGGAAGTCAGCAGATAACACATCCCCTCATATCACTGTTAAGCCTATCACATTGGATGGGTGAGCGAAGAGGCGGGGTGGCGGGTGTTTACCTCCCTTCATGAGCACGGATAAGCACAGCGGCTGGAGGACAGGGCTGTCAGCCAATCATATGCTGTTGTTGCTACTGACTCTCTGGCTCAAGGCCGCAGATTCTTTCAGCTTCTCAACTGCCTTTTTCCCCAAAGTGTCCACCTGACACTGAAGAAAACAAAATATCAGGATGTCTGCTGGAGAGATGTGAGCTCACAGATTTAAGTGAAAACATAAATTTTATGGTTTAAATAAAAGCAATCCAATCTGGCTGCGCTGACATTTTGCCAGGCCGTGAAAAGGACAGACAGAGATTGGAGGCTGCTATAAGAACCAAAGATGGAGCCTCACAGGGAGACTTCAGTGGGACTGAACATTTGAATTGCAGGGAATACACCCACTACTAGTCTTGATCACAAACAGCAGAAAGAGTGAAACTTTCATATGCACGTGTACCTGTAGTTAGACAGTCTAGTGGACAACAGTGTGGAAACTTTATTATTTTCTTTTGCACTGTAAACAGCAGTTATTATATTTTGTCTAAAAAAACAATCCAAGGAGGAATTTCAGCTTAATATAGAAAACAGGCCTCACATATTCCTGTGAAACAGGTTTTAAATACACTTCACTGGTTCTCTGGAGTTCTTCACCACATTTCAGCACCATGCCACAGCTTGGGGTCTAGTGAGAGACAGAATATCTTGACCTCTGCTTTTTAAGTCTGATTGACATTTAGAGTGTGAGTCAAATGCCAACAAACCCGGGTCACAAATGGTTTTAAGGTTCTCCTCAAGTACACATCCTAAAACGTGTGGACCCTTATTGGCACTGCTTCTGTAAAGAAACCTTTGGTGCTAAATTGTAAAGGAGATTTTTAAATCAGGAGCTGAAAGTTGGTTTTCATCTTTTCTATTTTCTAAAACAAACTTTGGTGTCAAAAGTCTGTGGGAAAGAATGTGAGTCGAGGCGTCGGACTCACAGACGAGCATGTTTGAATCCTTCACATGCCGCAGCTCTCAAACTGCCCACATCAATGTTTCTCTTCAGAGGTGACGGTTCACTTCTTTCTCAAGGACCTTCTGCTCAGAGCAGAGTTTTCAGCTGAATATCCAGCTGCTCGTGTCCTGTTGATTGACTGTGTCTGATCTAACGTGCTCCTCTGTGAGGACTGACACTGCTGCACCCTCTGCTACTGGAAGAAGCACTTGAACAGGATCAGGAGTTTGCATGGTTACCTGTAGCCCAACAGACTCACCGCGAACCAGCTCAAAGCTCTCTGAACTGTTCTCAGCTCTCACAAAGATGAAGTGTGATACAAAAAGTTGTTACCTGCAGTATTTTTCCCTCTATGGTCTGAATTCAGTGTCTTCTAACCCAATTTTACTTCAGTTAGTGTGAGTTTTGGTTAAACTTTTCATACAGATGTTAAATGTGTGTTTAATGACTGACCAACAGAATTATATAGAAAACCCAACAACCCCATTTGAGCAGAACCAGGAGACAGTGGAGAGAAAAAAACTTCTCAGAGTAATACTAGAGTACTAGGGTAAGATGCTTAGTTACTCTTCTTGGCAGTATTCAAGGTAGATTTTTACCAAAATAAAAAGTCTTGATATGTTACCAAGTATTTCCACCTTCTGAGGTAATGGTGTACTTACTGTTGCTTATCCAGCAGACACACAGCAACATAATCATGACACTAAAGTTGTACAGAAATATTCTCCCTCTTTTTACTCTGGTTGGATCTCTACCAACTCTAAGGTTGCTTTCACATCTACAGGATTTAGTTTGATTAAATTGGACTCAAGTTCGTTTTTCCCTCTTGGTGTGGTTCGTTTTGTCTGGTGTGAACACGGTAATCGCAAATATCTAACAGCAATATAAGAAAACAACACTACAAGAGTACTGTGAGTGCTTAGTTATCTGGATAGTGGAGTTACCAAATGGTGTAAATGCTGAAAGATGCCACGTGTGGAGCTGCTGTCATGTGATAATTAAGTGTGAGTTTTGCCACTACGAGGAAGATCTTAAACATATAATCATTTCATTCAATGCGCTGTAGAACAGCCATTTTTATTTGCATTTGCCTAATTGAACACTGATCAAAATCAGCATTGAATTATCAAACATGTCAGACATGGAGGTTGATATGTTGGATAATCTGAAGTCAATCTACGCTGACTGCAAACCACCAACAGCACAGAGCTCGACTGCCTTTGTACTTTTTCCACCAGGGCCCATCAGCTGTGAAACTACAACATGCTTCCCTGTCACCCGATCAAAAAAATCCTCTTCAGTGATGACATACTCAATATAACAAACAGCCATCTGATAGTGCAGGAAAAGTGTGAAGTAAGAAAACAGAACCTGTCAGAGCCTCTGAGCTGCATACAGGTAACACCATGCATGAGCAGGCGTCGTGCCGGAGTTTACTGTCGCTGCTTTGACTGACGTTTCGACAGAGAGAAGCTCCTCTCGACAATGCTTGTTGACAAAGCAGCTGTTTGACCAACCTCTGTTTTGACAGCGCTCACTGTGTACAAAGAACAGCTTTTCTTTTTTTCTCTTTTAGTGTTGAGCTACTGTAGATTTGTTTCTGCAGTGTCCTTCACCTTGTCTCGTCTTCCCCTCAGGTTCCCTTTGATTCCTGCAGCAGCCAGTGTTTGGATTAGAGCTCCTCAACACGTCCATCGCCCTGAGCGAGCGTCCTGTTGTCTACTGTACCTCTGGACCGCAGCATTAAATATATATCACCTGGGAGGTTCAAGAGGAGTTCAGGCCATGACAAGTGCTCAAACATTTCCACAATGAAAGATATATGATTGTTTAACTCAAGAAAAGTTATTACTGCTCATTTCATGGCTCAAACATAAAAAGGTCACAGAGTCATTGCAACTGCAGGGAGACTCTCTGTCAAAGCACTTTCACTTTGTTTTACTCTCACTGTCTGCTGACCAGTAACCAGAGGGGATACCTATGTGTTTTAATCGCATTATGGACAAATTGAAATAGTGATATTTCTTACTGAAAATAAATAAATGAATAAATCAGCAATGAATTCATCTGTCTACTTTGCATCTTTGACTTTAAATCTATTAAAGAACTCAAATACACTGAATACACTGCTCAAACAAATAAAAAATTAAAAAAGGAAAACTTTTTAATCAGCATTTATAAAACATCAAGTCAGTTCAACTTCTGGGATATTGATCTGGTCAGTTAAGTAGCAGAGGGGGTTGTTAATCAGTTTTAGCTGCTTTGGTGTTATTCACATTAACATCAAATGAACTAGAGGGGCAACAAGGAGACAACTCCCAAAACAGGAATGGTTTTACAGGCCTCTAACATTTTTTCTCTCCTCATCTTTCCTGACTGTTTTCACTTGTTTTGGATTTGGCTACGGTCAGTGTCACTACTGGTAGCATGAGGTGATACCTGAACTCTACAGAAGTTGAACAGACAGTCCAGCTGCTCCAGGACGTCACATCAGTAAGTGCTATTGTCAGAATGTTTGCTTTGTCTCAGCACAGTCTCAAAAGCACAGAGAAGATTCCAGGAGACAGGCAGTTACTCTAGGAGAGCTGGTCAGGGCCGTAGGTCCTTAGACCGGTATCTGCTCCTTTGTGCAAGGAGGAATCAGATAATCACTGTCAGAGCCTACAAAATGACCTCCAGTAGGCCACTGCTGTGAATGTCTCTAAACAAACAATCGGGAACAGACGTCCTCTTGTGGTCGCTGTGCTCACTGCCTGGCACTGTGGAACTTGATTGCTATTTGTCATAGAACACTAGAATTGGCAGGTCTGCCACTGAGCCCCTGGGCTTTTTACAGATGACAGCAGGTTCACCCTGAACACACGTGACAGACATGAAAGGTCTGGAGAAGCTGTGAAGAACGTTATGCTGCCTGTTACATCGTTTAGCATGACCCGTTTGGTGGTGGGTCAGTGATGGTCTGGGGAGGCATGTTAATGGGGGGAGGCACAGACCTCTACAGTCTAGACAAGAGCAGCCTGAGCGCCATCAGGTATTGGGATGAAATCCTTGGATCCACTGTCAGACCCTACACTGGTGCATTGGGTTTCTCCTGGTGACAATGGTGCCCGACCTCATGTGGTGAGAGTATGCTGGCGTTTCGTGGAGGATGAAGGAATTGATATCATTGACTGGCCCCCACACTCTCCTGACCTGAATCCAATAGAACATCTCTGGGACATTATGTTTTGGTCCGTCCAATGCCAGTCATTGGTCCAATCACTGTCTGGAAGCTCAGTGATGCCTTGGGACATGCAGCTAATGAGATGACGCCCAGGGTTACCTCCTCCAAGATCTGGTCTAACTTGTCAGGCATGTATACAAGCATGTGGGCGGCAAACAAACTACTGAGTAACATTCTGAATTGCTGGAATACATTTTCAGTATAATGAACTAACCTGCTGCATCATTTTTCCACTTTGATTTTCAGGATGTCTTTGAATTCAGCCCTCTGTAGTTCATCATTTTTATTTCCATCAAAAGATGTGGTATCCTTTCATTCCTAACACATCATCCAGTTCATATCAGTATAAATTTCCAGCACGATTTTTTCCTCATTGATATCTTTTGTGTGTTCCTTTAATTTTTTTGAGCAGTGTATTTGAAATGCCTCACTACTAAATGCCTCTGATAAATGCCACTACTGTGACTGTAAAGCTTTAAATACCAATAAGGTGGAACAGTACTGTATAGGTGTGGACCATTCGCCATTTTTAGCAAGATAAACTGCTACGTGAAGCTGCATTCATAAAAGGCAAGTGTTCTTTATCCTAGAATTGGATTGGTAAAATCCAACATAGAAAAGGAGACAAACCATGAGCCCTTTGGCTTGTTTTACTCTTTGCTTTACTCCACCATGTTCTGCTCAGCCCTTCAGATATTAGTTGTAATAAAATTACAATGAGAGGCAAAAGAAATATTCAACTAGAAATACTTAACATTACAAGTTGTTCTAGGCGTTAGAAGGTCGACTCACAGGCCCTAAGATCTTTTTTCAAGTTAAAAAGGTAAATATTGCAGCTTCAAGTTGAAAAAATGTTTGTGCCAGTCTTGAAGATATGAGTTGGAGTCTTTTCATTTTGAAAGTGATGACAGCAACATGTCTCAGAAGTGTTGGGACAGAGAAAACAACAGGCTGGAAAAGTAAGTAACTAGGAAAAGCTGGAAGAAAAATACGATCATCTACAGACAATATCATGATAATATCATTAAAAGATTCAGAGAATGTGGTGAAATCTCTGCACAAGTAAGAAGGTGAAATCTTCAACCCCTCAGACGGCCCCACATTATAAAATAGACTTAAAATCACTGCCTGTGAGTACAGTTCAGCGTGCCATGCATCAGTGTCAGAAAAAAGATCTCTATTTCTAGTGAGAAACAATTTTCCTTTTATAATGGACTCAAAACATCCTACAATGCACTGTTACTGGCTGTATTGGTATTAATGCTGCCATATGACACACTGTACTTACAGTGCACAGTATTGGCTTTGTGAGTACTGAATAATGCTTGAGGGAATGATTTGGGACACAGACACGGGAAGTACAATACAGAGGACGGCCTGTTGTTTGTTGCCTCAGCTAATGGCTGCACTGCTGAATAATTACTGTCCAACCCTGCTCTGCTAATGGACACTTACATGACACACACACATTTTAGCGAACACATGCATATACACACATACAAACACACACACAAGCGCAGACAATTACAATAAGACAAGACTCAAATGAGATGTCTGCCACTAACACACACAAATAAACTAACACAGACAATTACAATGAGCCAGAACCCAAATGAGCTTACACACACACACACACACACACACACACACAGATGCAGGCACACAACACACACACACACACACACACACACACACACACACACACACACACACACACACACACACACACACACACACACACACACACACACACACAGATGCAGGCACACACATCTCAATAAAAGGGTGGTTTAAATGAGATCCGTCTCTATCTTCATCTCTCTTGCTACAAAACACACACACACACACACACACACACACACACACTCACACACTTCCTGTTGGTGAGTGAAGTGTCAGGTTAAGCAGAATGAATGGACTCTTTCTGAAAACACAAATTGCAAAGTAAACAGATTAGAGTGAAAACAGACTCCTCCACTCCTCCAACCCCCAAACCACTCCATCTCTCCATCATCAATCCTCCCTGTCTCTCTCTGCGTCTTCGTTTCTCTGTTCTTTTGCTCTCCCTTTCAGTCCCTTTTCCCCTGTTCTCTCTCCTCTGGTGTACAGTCGCAGCAGGGACACTTCAGATGCCAATACATTTAGTTTAGTATACATTGAGTTTATCATGCAGAGTGAGTTAATTCTCACAGAGCTTTCACATTGACTTCATCTTTGGGGAACTTTGCCTTGTTGATCAATACAAGTTTCTTTGCTGAAGTATAAAGTGCTTCACAAAGCAGATGCAGCCTGGTCTACAGTCGTCTCTAAATAGTTTACTTATTGTGTATATGGTGAAGTGATGGTGCTACTTTCAGGAATCGGTTAAACAAGTCTGTAAGGGAACAAACTAGTTTGTAATAATTCATTCATTCAATTTTCATTTTTGAATATTTGATATATTTAATAGTAATATTTGTCAAAGAATGTAAAACAGCTGGAGAAGAGAGTGGATTATTCTGTTGAAATGAAGAGGCACTGTCACCAAGCCTCCGTCACCACCTGTTTCATGAGGACATGTAAACGGACAGCTTCCTTTTAAGACTGTCTACTTTCTTGTGCATACCCCAAATTCCACTATGTGGAAGGACCGTTACTGTCTAGTGACTGTACGAGTCACATTTCATGACTTTAAGTGATGAATATAGAGCATCTTATAACAGTGTGTTTAGAGTTGGTTTACTGACATTCACGTTTGAATGTTGCGAACATGTTTTTTAAGTGACTTCAGCTTAAAACTGTGCATATTTTATGTGAGTTAATATATCAGCAGCAGAAAGCTCAGTAAACGTAGACAGTTCTATACATCCATTAGTAAATCTCACACTACAGAGATGCAAGCTTGTGCAAAAAAGTAAAGCAAAGGAAAGCCACAAGGGGGATTCCACCTTTGGTCTCTGGACTAGAATTTGCTCTGTCTTTCTCATACTGTTATTTTCTTTGTCTACTGCCATTATCTCTTGCCCTCTCTCTCTTTGCATGTCTCTCTATTCTTTCCTAATGCTCTTTTTCACTGTTGTTTGGCTTGTCATCAAATCTGACAACGTGCCCTCATACTAGTTACACACTCTCTCCTAAACACATGCTAGTAAACACACTCTCAGAAGCACACACAGATTGCAATCAATATGCAATTTCCCCTCTGCGTATAAAAGATGGACCTACTTGGAGGCCGTCCCGTTGCTTTTGAGTAACGGCGCGTCTACATGAAGTGCTGCTATAATTCTCATAACTGCACCACTTGACCCTTAAATTGTGATAAAAAGGATTTCATCCTGCGGGCAGATGCAGACACATACGGCCGAGGGAACAAGCGTTGATTTATTCCTGGCTTCCTGTTTCATCTCTTCGCCTTCCACAGCAAAAACATGAAAGAAGAGAAATGGATTATTTGATGGTGCGCTTTAACAAAAAGATAGTCATGGCACCAGATGCTTAGAGACACCAGAGCTGCTTTCTGGAACAAAACTCTCCCCTGGTTTTACACTCTCATCTCATATCAGGGTTTTGAAGTGAAGGCTTTGGGGTTCTATGATACCAAGGAAGCCAAGGCTCATTCCCTTTTTTTCCATTGGTCTCAAAGTTTGAATTCACAAAATTCTGTGGAGGGAAAATAACTGTACAGCTGCTTTCCGAATGCAAATTACTTTTATGGTTTTAAGAACAACAGTTGTTGGTCAGAAGCTAGAGTTGCTACCACAGTCACAGTCATCTCTTCATCTGAGCTCTAAAGTATTTCCCCAACTCTTTTCATCAGTCTTTCATGTTGATCCCTTCAGTCTCTTCTAAAAACAAAATGTTTCTCCTTGCTGTGACAAAAAGCCACGTACCAAGGTTGTATTTAGTCACACAACTAATTGGCAAAGGTGAAATTAAGGGATGTGGTCATGGTTAGAAGAAAATAACACTGACTGACATTAGATGGAAAGCAACCAGCTGTAAAGACAGTGTATATTCTTTATTTTGTTATTCATTTAGTCAACTAATTGAAATGGAAACTTGAGAAATTTAAGTAAACAAGTAATCAGATAATTGTTATTACCTCTAACAGTGTACTTAAACTTCAATGTGTGTTCCTATAAACATGGAACACACATTATATAGGTTAACATACACTGGCCGGTCGAGGCAGATGGCTACCCATCCTGAGCCTGGCTCTGCTGGAGGTTTCTTTCTCTAAAGTGAGTTTTTTCTCTCCACTGTTGCTTAAAGCTTGCTCAGTGCCTTGAGATGACGTCTGTTGTAATTTGGCGCTTCACAAATAAATTGAATTGAATTGCCCGCCCAAAAAAAAGTCATACACTAATATTTTGTTGGACCGCCTTTAGCTTTAATTTCAGCACTGATCCACCATGGCATCATTTCGTTAAGCTTCTGTAATGTCTCAACATTTATTCCTATACAATTCAACTCAATTCAATTTATTTGTATAAAACGTTTTACAATTGACACTGTAAAGCAGCTTTACACAAGCAAAGAAACTATGGAAGTTCACACGAACAGTGAATGTGTATGAATCATAATAATCAGATTGTCCCTGATGAGCAAGGGCGACGGTGGCAAGGAAAAACTCAGAGAAGGTAACAGAAAGAAATCTTGAGAGGAACCAGACTCATATGGTTGATTACATGCTATGTGTTAGGCAGCAGGCAGTCCAGTATAACAGTTAATGTCTTTAAGTTAATGTGGAGTCCAGTTAGTCATTGCAGGCTCTAGTAGACTTGTAGGAAATTCCAGTCCTGGACTATGGAGCGTTGAGTCGAGACCTCAGAGAAACAGCTGCTGACATCCGTCGAGGCCAAGACCGTCTTCAGGGTAGCGTTGAACCAACACGCATCCCAAAGGGGCCATACAGGGCAACGAGATCTACGACCAGAAGTGGGGCACCAGGACGAGTCAGACAGGTCCAGTCCAGCCTAGTTGAACAACCAGACAGGCATTACAGTAGTCCAACCTGGAGGTGATGACAGCATTTTTCTGCATCGTCTCGTGACAAAATATTCCTTACCTTGGCAATATTTCTGAGGTGAAAGAAAGCTGTCCTGGTGATGTTATCTACATAACAGAAAAGCCATCTGTACACAGTTGCATTAATTTTTGAATGAAGATTTTGTATCGATGTATTGAAAGATTGTCAATGGAGTTAAGGTCTGGACTGGAGGTGTGGTGGCCAATGTGTGAAAATAACGTGTCCTGCTCCCTGAACCACTCTTTCACAATTTGAGCCCAGTGAATCTTGGAATATGTCCGTGACATCAGGAAAGAAAAAATCTATCGATTGATAACCTGGTCATTCAGTATATTCAGGTAGTCAGCTGACCTCATTCTTTGAACACATAATGTTGCTGAACCTAGAACTGACCAACTGCAGCAACCCCAGATCATAGCACTGCCCCCACAGGCTTTTACAGTAGTTGCATTTTTTTTTTAACTTTACACGTCTTCTTACCTCTTTGTGCAATAAGACAAACCACCATTGTATAATTTTATTGTTAATTAACCTGTGGATAAACATTTTGTCTGTATTTCAGAAGGCGTCTGTGAAGTCAACTCTCTCAGTAGCAGAATCCAAACCAATTGAAGCTTTTAAATGAGACAATTGAAAAAAACAGTAAAGCTCACTCATTTGTGAGCTGCCCACAGGCAACAATTCAATTAAATCAAACAGCCTGACGCACAGTGGACCCCTGCTTTTTGGCATCGCTCGTGCTACGATTAAGAGACGTCCTGCCTGACTGGACGAGCCTACAGGGTCGAGCCTCAGGAGCCCAAAGTCCAATACATTACATAATGGACCCAGCCACTGGGAATGGTCCATTCTCATCTCCCAGGCAACAGGTGAATTTTAACAATGCACATTTGAGAGGCTCAGAGATTTTCTGGAATACAATGCCCCCTCTTACTGCCAAGCATTTATGGTAATGCTCCATTCAGTAGAAGAATGGCGGATTAGTGCAGCGATGGAGCTGGATGAGCTCCATGTCTGTCCTGCGGCTGGAGGACCCGCAGAGCCAGTGCCAAATGGTGGCCCAGAACCGAATCTGGGTATGTTGGGATGGGCTGGGTCATAGAGTCATGTGGTGGTTTAAGTTTATTTGATGTTCTGTTTAATTTCAGACAAATATCTGTGGAAGAGACAGGCATATATTTTTATTGTTGTGATTGTACCACTGGAAGACTGAGGGTAAATTGTCAAAATGTATTTTTATTTTAATAGCACTGTGCTTGTTTTAATGTCTGTCATTAATTCCTAAAACCATCATGCATTATCATAAAGCATTGTGAAATATACAAAATTCATGACTCTTCAAGACTTTGCATTTTAGTGATGGTTTCCTTTGTTATGGCTCAATACTCACATAAAAGTGCAACAGCTTACCTAAAAAAGGGCTACCTAAATTGAAGTAGCACTTTGAATAATTTACAAAGGCCCAAGTACTAGCTCTAGGACAACAATGTTTTAAAACATCATCTAATTCAGTGCCACTGGATAAATCAATATACAAATCTAGTACAGATAAGTTAATCAAACCAGTAAAAAACAGTCTCTGAATTGTAGAGTGGTAAAAAAAAATTATAGAATGAAAATACCCCAGTAAAGTACAAGTACCTCAAAATTACTTTTAGTTACAGCATTCGAGTGAATGCATGCATCAACTCTGTGGGTTGTTTTTACATTAGAGTCAGTTTCTGGGGAAATTGTGGTTTATTTCTAGAATGGAGTGAAAGCATGCACCTGCAGCCATTCATCTACTGTAAATACCATTTGTTCCTCCAGATGAAGAAACATATATATATATATACACACACACTCACACACGTATATGTATATATGTATATGTATATAATAATGTAATATAATAAGTTTTGGCAAATGTTGGCCTTATGTTATGCGACTAATAAAGACAGTAAAACACCATCTGGAAACACCTACTTCTCGCTTGTTGCTGTGGGCATGACAGTGCTTGCAAACTAGCAAGCTCATTGGCAAACTGTGCACACATAGGTAATGTGTGCTTTTTTGATGTCAGTCACATTTGGTCACTTTTCCATCCCATACTGTCATACCATCATGTGGACATGATGTCATCAATCCACAGTTGATGAGATGAAATTTTTCGTTGCACCCTGTTCAGTGAGTGATGAATTTCACATGCACACTGGCAGTGAAATTAAATCTACTTTATGATTCCTCTAGGTTTGGATTCACACAGGCAACATGTCTGTTTGATATGATGTGCATTGGAAATTGATTTTGCAGGAATGTTTCAGTTTTCTCACCTAAAAACACCACACTTGGTTAGTTGGGGTTGACAGATCAGACTGATAAAGCCTGTCTGTGTAGGGAAATATCTCTGTTAGTTTCTATTTTGCTGATGAAATGCTTCAGTTAGTTAAAAACAGCTATACATATTAGTACTGTCAGAACACCGCCAATGCTGTCAGTCAAAATGCAAATGATCTGGAAAACAGTTCCTAATAAACACTTTGTGACCATGTATTCATCAAAACAAGCAACAAATGCAAAACTGATACTAAGATCTTCAAATTGCCAGTGTAAGTGAGGTTAGGGTCAGGGATAGAAAAGAAAATTGGTTAGGGTTAGAGAAAGATGTGTTTTTTCTTTAAATTCTACTACAGATGCGTGTGAAGTGACTGCTGGAGTTTTCTCTAATCAGTAAGCCCACAATCGTTGCCTGACCATGACCCAGCAGATTTCTTTGTTTTACAAAACCAAAACAAAGTTTACCCTCTGTCGCCCACCTGCAGTTTCTTTTTTCCAATTTTATCATTTGCAGTGGCCTTGATATTTACTGTAGATGGATTTTGTTCATCAGAGTGTCTGATTGATGACCAAGACTTTTAACAAGTCCTCTTCTGTTATTGCTGCCCGGCTGGCAGCACAATGCTGATGAGTTAAAAATCACTATCTGTAGTGTCAGGCTGGAAATATCAGATAAAAGAAAAGACAAAGAAGATCTGATTTGTTCTTTCAGCCCTGTGTCCTGTGATGGAGGAAGACAGATCATGCAGGAAGTCAAAGAACAGAAACCCTGGCAACGTCCACAGCCTGTCGGCTTTCCCTTCATGTGAGAGACCAATCTCTGAAACATGTAAGAGGGAAAAACACCTGTTTGTCACTACACCTGATGAGTCATCCTCTAAACACTAAAGCTGTGGCCCAATGCCTGAAGATATGTAATTTGTAAAACAAACTGAAATCAGTTGGTAATTGCCAGAAAATAAATGTAAGTAAAAAACATCAGCTGAGATCATATTAAGTCTTATGGGCAAATGTAAAGTAATACTGAGTCTAAATCAGCCAAGTCCAAGTCAAGTCTTACATCTACTGACAAATCTCAAGTCTCTACTGTGCTTCACCAGACCTTTACCGTCTCAAAATCCAAGGCTTTAATATGTACTAAATATTGACGCTATATAGTGTTGAATGCTGCTATCTGCTCGTGCTCCTCTGAATTAACTTGGACATATTGTTTGCCTAAAATTAGATCACACTTAAAGAATTATTATGCTTTACTGTTTCTTTTCATTCTTTCCTTGTATTAGAGCATTAGAGAGTGTCAGCAGTGAGGCTGTGGAGGCCGTTTCTGCTGTGAGTTGAGAGTCTCCTCGAGCCTGGTAGCAGAATATCTGCTTCGTTCTTTTCCTTGGAGAAGCTGGCGGCTGTCAGTGCTGCAGACCAGTCGGCTCTGCTGGCTGTCACCTACGTCCTGTACAGGAAACGATCACTGACAGCTGTCAAACCTCCTTCCCCTTTCTCCTCCTCTTCATCCTCCTTCTAGCATTGTTCTGGCCAGCTGACAGTGACCTGACACTCTTCACGATGCCAGCTCGGTTATGCCTCATCCATAAGGCATCACGCTGCAGTTGCTGCAGCTAACTTGTATGCAAAAAGCAAGATAATGTTTCATCCCCTGATTACGCCCTCAGAATGTATTCTTAGAAAAACTCATTCTGTGTATAAATGCTGAAAAACTGCAGATTCAGATGAGGGGGAACCATCAGCAGTTTTTTTTCCATGCCAGTAGTGATAAGGAGGCGTCAGTGCTTCAGGGCTGAAGTGTCACCTGTGGGTGAGGGGGTGGGGTGGGGGACTCTGCTGTCACCTGCTGCCATACATCTCCCATCAACCCTCACCAGGTTGGGCCTCCACCGACAGAGATAGCAGCAGGAGGTGAGGCAGAAGCCGGTGGCTGATGGCTTTATCACAGCAGGAAGCGGCCAGAGGGGGTCTGACTGCTGGAATCACAAGCTTACTGGTTCAGAGCTCAAGTCAGTTTATTGGATGATGATATATTACTTAAAGCCACACAGCACTGGATGTAAAGTGTTGAAAGCCCTCAGAAAGATTTTGTATGAGGGTCCATTTTGTTTATCGTTATTAAAAAGATCATTTTGGATCTCTTTAACCAACCATTCTTTAGAAGAAATTTAGAAAATTTACGCAGATTCTGGCATTCACCTGATATGGGATTTGATTTTGGAACAGAAACAAAAACACTCACACTCAAGAGCACAGAGTTGTACCTTCTGAGTTAACCAGAAGGGTTACCACAGTGGGCAGCAGACAGGAGGACAGGTAAGAGGTATACTGTACTGTATGCAGCCATTTTCACTTGTGAACTCTTTGTTGTGAAAAACAAGTCCGGAAATTGTGAGGAGTTGTGGACTACATGGGTGAAAGCACATCAGGAGATTGTCCGAGTCTGACGTGTCTCATATGCGGAGAAACTCTGCTTGTTGTCAGGAAGGAGCGAGGGTTCCTGTGTAGTGTGTGGGAATCACGACATCACACAGCTGAAATCAACCTCTGATATTCCTGGACAAAATCCAGGTAACCTTTGGGCTGTCTGACTAGGACATCCAAAGGCAACCCTGGTCCTAGAGAGCTGCAGCCCTGCTTGTTTTCCAATTATCTCTGTGCATCCCACTGTTGATTTACCTGGATCAGGTGAGGTTTAGCAAATCAGAGGCTGTAAGTGGAGAGATAGTTGAAAAAGAAGCTGTGCTGTGGCTCTCTAGGACTGGAGTTTCCTACCCATGGACTCTTACCTGGGTAATTTCTACAGTAGATATGTTCAGGGTTTCAATCCATGTCTGAATGGAGCTTGTGTTCACTAATTGCTATTTGCTAACAAGCTAACAGCTGCAGATGTTGGAAGCATGTTCAATTTGTTAAGCTGTCTTCACATCATCAATGACTTGAGCTGTGTGCAACATGTACCAGCAAAGAGATAGAACCTGAAAAAAGGAGGCTTTTTTTCCATAGTTCCCACCATTAAGTTTTGTAGAGACATTCATGGTCCCCAGAGTCTAAATCCTGCTGACTTTGTGATGACAGAACATTGATGTTTGTGATTTTCAGTGTAAAATCTCAATGTGTCCCGGGTTTTTGGAAGGCTCCACTTAAGATCCCAATACAAGTTGAGGGACGTCTGTGATACACAGGCACCAGTCCCCTATGCCTGTAGGACCCTCCAGCTGTGGGCCCCTATGTCATTAATGGGTCGTACCTGTAACCTTTCTGTAGTTCCGGTTTGGTATCTGCAGGTTTACTGCTGTCACTAAATCACAACATCTCATAAATAAGCACCACAGGCTCATTTGTTAAGAACGAAGCAGTGCAAACGGCGTCTGTCTGCAACGTGTCATGTTTATGAACGCATTACAGAGACTTTATGATGTCAGGAGTTGGGGGATGAAAGGGGGGTGGGAGTTGTTTCTCAGTGGCTCGGTTTATTTACCAGGGATAACAGACACATCTCAAACGCTTCTCCTCTGGGATAACACATTCATGGATGAGACACTCGGCTCATTTCACGGGAGAGGCGGATAGATTACTACTCTCCCTCCTAACTATCCAATCGTTCTTTGTTAAACAAGGCACAAACCCAATTACAAAGTGCCACACGCTGACAGTTTATTAACATCATTGCCGCAAGAGAGAGGCCAGGGCTGCTCTTCGGTGGTGATGCCGTACTCTGCTCCTCCTGTTTGAAGTGCAGCAATGAAAGATTGTCCTTTTATTCAGAAAAGAAGATTTGTGTTTGGAGAGGCTGGACAGGTAATCAGTTATACTTCATATTCATCTTCAGTGTTTTTAAGAGAATGTGAGTGAAAACAAGCCTAATGCCTGAGGTCAGTGTTTCCTGTTTTGCAGAAAGCTTGCAAAGGCTAATGGAGTAATATTTCTGGGCTGCGTCTGATCTCAGCCTCTGATCACTTCATTAAACTGATGTTGATGAATGCACAAAGCAGCCGGGGCGCGAGCAGACGCAGCAGATGCATCTTAATCACGGAGAACAGGAGAGGAAGGTGGGATGCGTGTAATCACTCACTCACTTCCTCCCCTCCTCTCCGCCTTCATCCTCACTGTAATGAACCCATTCATGACTGAGCAGATCTGCCACTTCACAAGAAATGAAGAGGAACAGAACAGACCTGAGCTGAGACCAACACTGAATACACCCAAACTACTGCTGCTGCTTGTCAGAGCATCTGGGGCTTCCATGCATGTTTAACCAGAAGCCTCTGACTGAATCAGAGACCTGCTGTAGTTATGGTTTTTCTGCTACACGTATCAGCCCAGTTAGAATGTATGGAACCCAAATGGTCCCAAGAAGCCATGAACTAAAATCAAGACCAGTTTGGAATCCTCTGAGACGAGTCTAAACCAAGTCTTCATCATTCAAGTCAAGTCAATCTCTCAACGTTGACAATGTGACTAAATATCGAAGCTATTTGTTGACCAAATAGGGGCATGGCAGGAAGTGACTAGAAAACAGAGGAGTGAGGCCAGGTGAGTACGAGTGGGAGACAGACAGAGAGGGCAAGGACAGGAGAACAAACCAGGGGCAGCATCGTAACAGTTAACTGTAGTTTTGGCAGTAGAGCTGATCTCTTCTCTGTGTATTCGTTCATTCCAGAAACCAACCAGGTCAAAACCTAAAACCTGAGTTTAAACTGAACAGTTTAGTCTTTAGCTTTGCAGCAGTTTATCTTTTAATCAGCTGCTATGGAGACCACAGTTCTTTTTCTTTTTTCAAAACCAATAAATCACACTCTACATGTTTTGTTTTGGGTCAAGTCAAATGAAATCTTTCCAGCCTCTCGTCTTAATGTCGATGATGTGGACAGTGCACATGTTGTAGTTTAGTTAACTGAAACGATTTGGGTGCTCATAAAGACCTAGTAGAACCTGGTTAATGTTGAGGTAAACAGCAGGAAATACATGTGGAACAATTTACAATGTTATTGTTAGAAATTGTGAAATTAGTTAATGGACCCATGGGTCACTGGGCCAAGTTCTTTATTCTTTATTTGAATCACTATTAGCTGCCACAGAATGGTCTCATGTCTCCCTGGGGTCCACTGGAGCAGAGATTAAACAACCAGCAACAGGATTGGGACTGATCAATAGAACACAAACAAACAAACTGACCAAAAAATCAACCAAAAGTCAGAAGCTAGTAGAATAACAACAAGCACAGCACAATGACAACAAGCAGAATTAAGATAAGAACCAAAAGGCAAAATAAGGATCCAAATCAGAAACTACAACATTCAAAACACTGGGCTACAAGTGGCAAAACTGTTGTTACAGCACATTTTCTATAAACTCAGGTGTTAATGTTCCATTCTACTCTCCCAGATGTTGTTCCTGGGATCGGCTGGAGCCATTCTCCAAGTTTGGGGGTTACAGCCCCCAGTGTTCCTATCACCACAGGTACCACTTGTGCCTTCACCTTCCACATCTTTTCTATCCCTCTCTCTGTATATATATATATATCACCTATAACTTGTACATATTCTAGCTTCCAAACACGACAAATAAACTAATAAACTGTGAAACATAATTTTCCAGTTTCCAGTGAGAAAATTGGGAGTTTCACATTACGACAGGGACACAGCATGTATTACCAATGTGTTATTGTGACATTTGTGTAACAAAAGTCTACCAGACAGTGTATATGTGTATATGTTTTGTATGCATGAATGCATCCCTGTGAGAATCCATATTTACTGCCTCCTCCATGCTTCGCCCTGTAGTGGACAGCTTGTTTGGGAGACTTACCGTACTACGGCCGGAGCTCCCACCGCTTTCTGCTGCAGTGGCCAGAAACAAATGTGAACCATAAATCTGGCATATGGCTCGCCTGGGGCCGCCAGCAGGTTTACAGTCACTGTGGGGGGCCGCAGGAGGGACGGTGGCACTTTGTGGGCTGGTCCAGCCGTTAAATGGGCCACGTGCCATTAGAGTGGACACACTATGGCATAATGTTGTATAATTTCGCTCTACTTTAAAGTGATTAATTATTCATTTTCCCTCCTGCAGGAGATAAAGAGGCTGAATCCTGAGCATACAGACAGGTTACAGGTTAGTGTGTGTCAGTGTCTGAGTGAGTGTGTTGTGTGTTCTCTTCAGTTGCATATGCATTTGGTTGAACCTTGAAACCACTTATTTGAAACTTAAAAGTCAAAACATTTCTTGAAGAGTTTAGAAAACTCTTCACTAAAGCAGTTCATTTGTTGCTTTTTAAAATTATTTTATATTTATTATGTTTTTTTAGGTACACTAGCCATAACTTCATGCATTTAATTGATTTTAATCTCACAGTTCAATCCTGTAAAGACAAAAGCAACAATTCTGAAGCTGAACCTGAACATTTTCAGGGTCCCAACAGAAAAAGTACAGATGTGTGCATGAAACAGAAAATGTATTTTTCTTAATATAATAAAGCTTGTCTCCTGGTGAAATACAGTAAAGCTGGACGATCATCCAGTGTCAGTGATTATTTCAACAGGAGCGTCTGTAGGAAAGCAAACTGTTAGACGATTGATGTGTCAGATTTTAATAACTGAAATAAAAGTCCAACGCGTTCAAGGTAAACTGTGATGAAGCTCAAATCTGGCATCACACACTGCACGATGCACACTGTAATCAAATGTCTACCAGTAGCTAAAAATTATACAGTATATATAATATACAATATTGTACAGTGCACATGAGCTCAAACAGAACACCTTCTACCGCAGTTTATGTGACGTCCTATTGGATTGCATGAGGGGTGGGTGTGCAGGGGCCAATTTGAGTCGAGAGCCTTAGAACAACTTGGAATTTTAAATCAAAAGGCAGAAACTCAGAAGGACAATTTCATAAATCAGTTCTTTGGCAGAAACGCAGGGTGAAATGTTTGGTACAATGACATCTTGTTGATCCCTGAGGGAGGTCAGACATCGGCAGTGTCTTGCTCAGGGACACTTCAGCAGGTCACAGGCCGGCCAGCTGCTGTCAGCTCGCAGCACTTTGTGTCTTAACGTTTTTATTCTATTCTATTTATTATTATCTTTGGCAGCTGAGCCAATCTTCTTTCGGATAATGTTGGCAGGTTGCCGTCATTAGTCAGCTGTTGTTAAAGAGGGACAGAAAATGTAGGAGAGAATGAAAGGACGTGCAACTGTGGACTGAAATCCAAGACACAATCCCCAAAGCAATAAGGGAAGAAGGAACCTTTTTTTAATGAAAGTATGATAGTGACCAGCATAATCTTTCGTTCCTGTTCCTGTTTCGTTCTGTGCATAATCTTTACTCTTTCTCAGTCCTGGCACTGTTCAGACACTAACCACCATCTTCATTCTCAGAAAAGAAGAAGAAGATGGACGTCTTGAAACATCTCACCACATTTCAAAGTTCCAAAGCCTGACAGGGTTTTACTTCTGCACAGGCAAAATCTTCCTGAAAGGATTCTTCACAGTGTTGAATGGCAACTTCACAGCCAAGAAGATCAGATCATCTGCTTAAAGAAAAAGGTGTTTCCAAAAACACAGGGACAGTCACAGGCTCACTTGTTACTTTCTTTCTTAAATACTTAGCTGTACATGATGGTGCGATGCCTGTTTTTTTGTTTTTTCTGTTATCTGATTTATTTGCATCGTTTTTTTATGTACTTCTTGCTTCTCACTTTGAGTTGCTCCTATTTAACCTCCTTACCAGTTCCAGTCAAGTTGGTTTCATTGGTAAAGCACTTTTCATGTGTAAATGCTAAAGAAAATCATATGTGTAACTGTCAACCATGTCGACACAAACAGTACAAACCCACAGTGCTTCAAATGATCACCCAGTCTGCAGTTGGTGTTTGTAGTGCTGACAGTCTGCACAGACACAGATTTCTGTGTGCAGAAAATTTAAATAGCTGAGAAGAAAGCCATTAAAAACTGAACTAACAAAACAATTTAAAAAAGGAAAGGGGGTGGGGGGTGGGGGGGGGGTTATAACAACATCAATAATAGTAATAATAGCGATGGCAGAGTTAGAAGAAATGAAAATATTACAGAACTAAACAGAATGGAAAATAACAAAAATAGTACAGTGATAGCAATAACAGTAATACCGGTGTTGGGTGGATGACCAATGAGGAGCAGTTGGAAGAAAAGAAAAATATATATATATATGTACATTTAACTTTGGTGATGTTTCCAAGCAAACGAGATGGAGATGTAGGGATTCTGCAGCTTAGGATGGTGGATAGTTTCTCTGTCACAGCTGCCCAGAAGGAGTGCACTGGTTTGCAGGCCCGGGTGGAGTAGAGGTAATCGTCTGTGCCACCCGAAGTGCATTGTAAACAGATGTCGGTGTTGGTTAATCCCATTTTAAACACTTATACACGGTCTTGTATTGTATTAGCTGTAAGTTAGTGTTGCTAGTCATAGAAAAGATTTTATTACAAACTTCTATTTAAAAGTCGGAGTGAGCTCTTTTTCCCATTTTGTTATGGGGACTGTTGTTACTGTGTCTGTATTTGATATGATTTTAGAGAGTTTAGATGTTAATTTCTTTGTAATCTTATCTGAAGGCTATGGTGGGTTGTTAGTTGAATTCATTTTAGTTTTTTATTGTGAATTTTTGTTTTTGGTATTGGAAGAACTGTTTTCCCGCAACTCCATACCTTACCATTAAGGTAATGAATGAAAGGAGTTAGATAGGTGGTGAAGGTGGGTGATTCCTTTGTGTAATAGGGTAAATAGAGGTACTGTCTGGTAGATTGTACCAGTATTGGGGTGTATCTGTTGGAGTTAGTGTTGAACTGGTGATCTTGTGAGCTTTTCTTGCAGATTCATAAGATAAATATACATTTAAAAATGACATATTATACTTTTACTTTAAGGCCTTTCTGTGTTCTTGTAGCTACCAATTAAAAGGCCTTTGTTCTCACTTTGGAATTAAACCAGAAAAAAGCGTTTATCTGTGTCCACGCCATCCGATCTCCGGGGCTGTAGTGAGCGATTTGACGGTGCTTTAAACCTGAAGTAGGTTCTGCGTTCTTGCTTTAATCCTCCTGAGAAAACTGCCTGAGAGGAGAGGAATGTGCTGGATCAAACGACTCCTTCTCTGCCTCCTCCTCCTACCTGAGGACCAGAACAAGGATGTTCTGTTTTCAAGGGGATTCACAGGTAACCAGAGCCTCCATCCCCTCTGTACCCACCCCGACACTTTCACCCTACCGGATCGCTTTTCCCACCTGGAGCTGGGCCTTGTCCCGCACTAAATGCTACGATGTAATTAGTCTGGGGGATACAAAGACTTTAACAGCCCCTGCTCGGCCCGCACAGTGGGGACAGACATCTCAATGACTCATTAGGAGATAACAGATTAGATAACGGAGGTCTAGGATGTCCTTTGCCCCGACGTCCACCTGCTGACAGGTGAGCTGTAGGTGAGCTCCACACCCGGCTTCTCCTCCACTCTCATTACCTGTCCAGAGCAGAGGTCGCAATTCCTCCCACGGGACCTGCTAATGGATGTAACGAGAGGGGCGGATGGTTGTTCAGTGAAGGGGTCGAGTTTCGAATGCAAAGAGGGCAAAGAGGCTTCCGATCTTGAGGCAACTGCTGTAAGGAAGGAAGGATGGAAAAAGGTAAGGAAAATGATACCAACTATAGCTGTGAGGACACTCAGTAACACGATCATCACTACTACACTGATACTAATACTAAACCAACAAACCATCCACCAACAGTAACATCAAGTCAAACAGCCAAAATGTCCTCACAATGACAGTAGAACAAAGTTCAGTCTACACACCCATAGACACACACACACACACACACACACACACACACACACACACACACACACACACAGGATTACTAGCTACCACAAATACAGAGGTGGAATTGTATCTACAATGTCAAATCCCGGATCAGCTATCACTGCTGCACTACTTTCTATTTCCTAAGAGGTGGTCTCTCTGTCTGTGTGTGTGTTGGCTTGAGGTCTCAGTTTGTTATAAAAGCCTTGAAAAATGTACTGTTCATCATCCACAAGCTGCCAGTTGTCCTGATGTCACACCTAATACCCCGGTCCGCCTGTGAAATTCTGATCAGTAGCGGCAAAACACAAATATGGCAGCCAGCATAAAGCTGACATTAGAGGCTCAGTAAGTGTGGGAGAGGCCACCAACACAAACTGTAATGCTGATAATTAGCACAAGCTAAACACAAATTCAACTGTTCTCTACATTTGAAACATCAGTCCTGCTTTTTCCTTCTCACTGAGCTGCTTTGTTGTTTTTTCTCTGTTGCTACTTGAATATGAAGTAATAACCAATAATGTAGCACACAATAAACAAAACGTTGAGATAAGGTCTAGTTCAAGATCTTTAGTATAAAAAAGACTGCTATGTCTAAAAATATCTTAAATATTTAATGCAGAGTACAGGACATGCATTAGTTAAAAAGAACTCACATCTCAACATTTCCACTTACTGTTACTTATTAAAAATTTTTTAATTTTTATTAAAAATATGTATTTCAAACATTTTTAAACAGTAATGTAGGGGAAGTTTTACTTCTGTCCTAATTTGCTTACTTTGACTAATGCTCTATGTGTATTTTTCTAACCGTTTTTGATCAGTTGATCAGACAGAGAAAAGCATCTGATTTGTGCAGCTTTAATCCATTAACTCGATGCTGGACGGGAGTGGGTCTTTGTCAGTGTGGCGTGTTACCATCTAGTTACAAATGCTTGCATAATCAATGTGAATGAAGAATACAGTACAAGACACTTGAATTGTGTGCTTCAAAGGTTAACAAGCCTTGATTCATGCGTGACTAACACCCACATGTGGGAAAAAATTCACACCTACACGGCAGAAACATGTTCTAACACGAGAAATTTTAAAAAAGAAATGAAACTCTGAGGGTCCAGAACTTTTCCAAATGATTGTATTTGAAAGTAAAAACAAGAGAAAGCAGTTAACTTTTTGTTTCCTTAAATGACCCTCTCTTCACTAACACTCAAACTTTAGGCCACTATAATGTATGGTAATGTATGTAAACTGAATCAATTCATTCCATCAGCATAAAAAAAGAAAACCTTTTCGGTGGCTTTTACCCTCCACTGCGTCTGTGACACGAGGACCCACTGATGGCTCTGTAGTTAAAATATGGAGTCTAATCCGTCTCCAAAACACTGTCCAGGTCGACGGGCTCATTTAAAACTTCCTGACGCTGACAGTACTGACAGCTGATCCTCCGAATAAATGGAGCGGCTCGTCAAAAAAAAAAAAAGACCGTCAGGGAGGGCGAAGACTGGAGCGGCCACGACTCTGAAACCCTCTATCTGTCTTTGGCTGCAGGCTGTAAAGCTCAGAGTGAAGGAATTGATGATAAAATGAGTTTTTGAATATGGAGTGAGTTCTTTTTCAAACTAATTCCTTCTGGTCTTGCCCTAGAAATACAGATCTGACATGGTGTACGAATGGAAAAAAAAATCAAGGGCAATCAAATCAGCTCTCGTCAAAAGAGGAAGAGGGTGGGGCCGCGGCACAGAAGAGCATCTGTACCACTGTCATGTGGTTTAGTCCTTCATCTTCACCTTTCTCTGTTTCATTCGTTAATTAGCATTGACTAATGTGTTGCAGTGTTTACGTGATACCGTTGGAGTGTAAAAAAATCAATCTGCTCTCTGATCGAGCCAGCGGGCAGCTTGCTTCATGGCGAGTCTCAGAGAGTTGGCAGAAGCCGCGCTGATATCACAGTTAACTTCCTGTCTGATATCAGAACAAACGGCTCAAAAGTCGTTATCAAAATGAAACAGGCTCCTCGAGCTTCAGCTTTGCTGCCACTCGACCAACAGAGAGACTCTTGTCAGGAAACAAGGTGAAGTTTTGAAGGTGTGTATACATGTGTTTTTATTACTACATATGACTGAGGGGATGTGCTGCGTCATTCACTGGAGATGGAGTTTCTTGGTTTCTGAGAGGACACAATTGCATTAAAATAAATTAGATTCTGTCAGTGTTCAATGCAATGTTCCGCATTTCAGTTGGTAGAAAAGACTTTTTTATCCAATAGTGTAAACACATTTGATTTAAATGGTTCTGCTGCAGGTTTCTTCCGTTAAATGGAGTTTGTCGTCTCCACTGACGGTCAATGCTGCTCAGGTGGGATTGTTGGGTTCTCTCTACGAATTTATGAGGTTCTGACCTTATTTTGTGAAGTGCCTTAAGATAACTGTTATGATTTGGCACTATATAAATTATCTTGAGTAAGGAATAAATCGCCCATATATTTCACAATCCCCAGCAGAAACTATAACGATTTTATGCTTTGCACAACGACACGTTCGGTTTGATTGGTTGCTCTGAGAAATTAAAATCTTGTTTATGCTGTGTCCAGTTCAGATTAATTACATTTACAGTTTCAACAGTATTAAATATTAAAAGTCGAGACTCCAGATTTGCATAAAACACAAAATAACCATGTTTCATAATATTCCAGTGATCATGTTTTCAGAAAACTGGACAGAGCAGTGTTGAAAAAAGTCACATGAACAGAGAATTGGTGTTGAAAGTACATGACTGAGTTTTGTGCCATAAATGAGTGAGTGAATACATTTATCTAACTTGTTCACATTACAAATGAAACAGCTGGGGCAGCCACTAATAAAGATACTGCTGCTAAAGGCTTTAGACACCAACGTTTGCTTCATGCACTGCCAAACTTTGTACAAAATCTAGTGGATAAAACTGCAAAAATAATAATAAGCCATGTAGAATAAAATGATTCTCACTGGCTATCTTTCTTTTCTTTGCACATCCCCTACCCTTCTCCTCTTTGTTCTGATTTGCATTAAATCCACCATTAGATTTGCTTGGTACTACCCGAGCTTGTAGGCAATAAAACACATTGTTAAAGTGACATGTAATTACCCAGCCTCTCTTTTGACTAATTGAGTCAGTGCTGCCTATTATGTGGAAATGTATAAGGAAGGCAGGTGATCAATAACAGTGAAAGAGAGAGACGAGCTAATTTTTCAATGCTCAGGTCGCTGATTCCTGCAATATCCCGCCGCTGTGTTTATTATGGCTCCAGGCGGCCGCCAGTCGGTCCGGTTTTACATCATCAGGCAAGATGCTCCACACCACACGGCTCAGAGACAAGTGCACAGGCCGGAGCGTGATGTTCCACTGCAATAAAACAAGATCCTTTTAATTTCATGCTGCCATAAACTGCCAGTCATGTTGATGATCGGAGCAGGGTTAGCTATATACAGTGTTAGTCGCTTTACAGTATTTCATGGTTTTATGGCATATGCAGGCAGGCAGCGGATGTGTTAGATAATAACAGGAACATATTGGATTGATTGGATGTTTCCAAGTTGAAGACGCTGTGCGTTGCTCTCATATATTTTTGTTTTCACATTCTGATTAAACATAGAGTTTAGTTTGACCATTTTCATTCTCATCCCAACCATGATCCCAAACCAGACATAAAATGTTTCCAGGATTTTCTCCTCAGGGGAACTTCAATTAAAGCCTTGGAATAATGAGTCACACAATCGACTTATATCAGATACATTTCAGACTGCTTTGAATCTTTGTAACAGCATCAAGGCCATCAGAGGATTTCCTTGCAAATCACATTCCTTGCAACTTGATGGTAACTCGATATTGTGTTGTTGACCAACAACGAACTGTCGTGCTCACTTGAGGTAACAGAGAAATCAAAGCTGTCCCGTACATAACCCTGCTTAATTTCACAGTCATCTGTAATATGTTTCCTAGTCACTGAAGGAAAGTCAAAATCATTTTGTAGTATTGATGGAAAATCAGTTAAGACAAAGACAGTTATTACAGTTACAGTGGTGTTACTGCCAGTGAGCTCTCAAAGGCTCCACGACATCTGTCAGATACATTACGTTCAATAAGAAAAGACCAGAATTCTTCTGCTAACAAGATGGAAATAATTAAGTACCAGTAATTCTGTAAAACATTTGTTGTTGGACAGTTTTGATGTGTGAAACAAGCATGTTTTATTCAAAGTGTTGGGGCAGAGAATAAATTGTAGTGTATATATCAATCTATCTCTAAAATACTGACTTTCTGATATTAATAGCGTCTGTGAATCTTTGTGTGAAACTTTGAACAAGGTCAGAACGTCCTGTAACTCCAGCAGACGACAGAATCAGGAACACTGTCTGCCTGATCGTGTTGGATCAGCATCTTCTCAGCTTCTTCTCTTTCTAACGCTCCCGTCTGGTGAACAGCAGCAGACTCCAAACTACAGAGTGATTTTTTTTTTAAGTTCCATCAGGACGAAAATGGAGCTCCTGTCCGAGCTGGACTGAGAGGAGATAATTCACAGGAGGAGATAGAAGAGAGAACGAACTGAAATGAAGTGAAGAAAAGAGAAAGGAAAATTGATGGGAGGAAGGCGGCATAAACACGACGGGTGCTCCTGGTCCATCTCAAATGAAAATCCAATTTCAAAAAGGGCTTGTGGAGTTTATGTGGGAGGAGAGAGAAGAAGAGAGAAAAAAGCAAACAAAAAGGGGACCAAAAAATTGTCTGGCTAAGATGAGCTGCAGCAAAAGGCACTGCAAATCCTGAGGGCCTGAGGAGAGACAATGATCTTCAATTACCAGCTGTTCTGTTCTCAATTTTAGACAAGAGTGAGGGGAGAAATGAAGAAGAGGAAGAAGGGGAGGGAAGAGAAGAGAGAGGATGTGGAGGGTGATATTAGAGAGGGAGAGAGGGAAAAGGAGACACACATGGGGGGAGAAAAAAAAACTGTTGAATCACACCAGGGCCGAGAGGAAGGACTGAAGAATAAGAGATAAAAGCAGATCCGGAGAGAGGACAGGCATTATAATTTTATTCATTGTATCCCATTAGAGGGGACACATCTTCCTGGACTCCATCTCGTCCTGCGAGCCTCACCGCCAACGCTCCATTTACAGATCATATCATTTGTAAACACGCTGTCTTCTCGAGGCGTTACACCTGTCCTGCAGTAGGAGACGTTTGTCATCAGCCCTGCCTTCTCCACAGCCGCTCCCTCTGCATCGGTTACAGTTACAGTGCCTTTTTCCCCCTCCACCAGCAGGTTTATGTACACAGAACGGAAGAGAGACAGTGGTGAAGTGGAGTTGAGTCAGGAAAACAGACACAAGACCTGATTCGACATCCTGTTTCTCAGCCGTGAGACTTGACGTGGGCGTCAGGAGAGCAAACAAGAAACAGGCTCACTGTGTTCTGCACCTTCACTCACTGTCCATCAGATAACAGAATTGGTTTCTTTTTGAAAATGCTTGATGTACTTTCTGCCGCCGCCGTTATGTGAACTGTGAGTGAGATGAGGATTTATGGACATTTTTTTGTAACTTGCAGCATTTATTTCTGGTGATTTTAGGTGATTCCTCTGAAGGATGATGTGATTTACATTTTGTTGGTCAGAGGTGAAGGTGTTACTTCCAGACTGGAATATTGTAATTCATTATTAATAGTTTGTCCCAATAACTCTTTAAAAAGCCTCCAGTTAATCCAAAATGCTGCAGCCAGAGTTCTGACTGGAATTAGTAAGAGAGATCATATTTCTCCTACGTTAGCTTCTCTCCATTGGCTCCCTGTTAAATCCAGAATTGAATTTAAAATTCTTCTCCTCACTTTTAAATCCCTTAATAATCAGGCTCCATCTTATCTTAAAGACCTCATAGTTCCATATTTTCCCAGCAGAACTCTCCGTTCTCAGACTGCAGGTTTACTTGTGGTTCCTAGAGTTTCCAAATGTAGAATGGGAGGCAGAGCCTTTAGCTATCAAGCCCCTCTCCTGTGGAACCAGCTCCCAGTTCAGGTTCTGGAGGCAGACACCCTCTCCACATTTAAGACTAGACTTCAAACTTTCCTTTTAAGCTTATAGGTGACTCTGACCTACAGCAGCAAAACTAAGAGATGATCCAGTCTGTCCAGTGTTTTGCTGCTTGTTGTTGTTTTTGTTGCCTGCTGTTCTTTTCTCTCTCCTCTTTCCACTCACCCCAACCGGTCGAGGCAGATGGCCACTCACCCTGATCTTGGTTGTGCTGCTGGTTTCTTCCTCTAAAAGGGAGTTTTTCCTCTCCACTGTCTCCTGGTGCTGCTCAGTGGGGTTGTTGGGTTTTTGCTGTAAAATTCTGTATAAAGTTATATTCTGTAAGGTCTTAAACCTTAAACACTGAAAAGCGCCTTGAGATGACTTCTGCTGGGATTTGATGCTATACAAATAAAATTCAATTGAATTTAAATGTTAAAATTACCCTTATGTTCCTACAATTATTGTAAACGTAATATCACAGAAATTTGGTACAAATGTCCACTTCACTTAAGGATGAACAGATTTGATTGTGGTGGTCAAAGGTCACAGTCACTGTTAACTCCTGTCAGTCAGAACATTAGAGGGTGCTTATTCACTTCAGTGATAAGCTTAGATTTTTATAGTGAAGAAATATCTTTAATTTTGCCACAAATGTCCACCTGGACTAAAGGATGAACTGGCGTGAACCCACTATGCAGTGATTCCAATTTTCAGTTTATTGAGACAAAGTAAATTTGCACTAAGCTTGTGTAAAATAAAATAAAATAAATAAATAAATAAATAAATAAAAACACACCTGACTCAAAGTAGCAGTACAGACAGAGAATGCACGATAAAAACAAGGTTATGGACATGAAAGGAAAGAAAATATGAGACATATTGTGAACTAAACCCTGAATTAACAGTCCATCTGCCACATGCAAACAGGCTGCCTACCGAAGCCCATTTGAGAATTATATTTACAAGGATGACCTACTGCACTGCTACAGTTTCACTGTGCAACGAGGGATTTTTAGCAACACGACAGGTGTGCTCAATTTCTAAACCTCAAAATAAAGTGGTTTGAATTTGGATAATTTGTTTTGCAGTTTGTTTAATGACCTGACTGCTTGTAATTGTTGACGTGGGATCCATTTTTAGCAACACTGCCATGTTTTTAGCACTGTTGCCTCAGGTAAGACAAGACAATCACGATCATGTCTTCTATGACAATATTTCTTCAAACAGTAAAATGCCCCCCCCCCCACAACCTTTAGGTTAACAGCACTGATGAGGACACTTTGACTGCTTTGGTTTTAATGTGACACACCTCTAGGGAGTGGAGAGCGGCTAATCATCCCATATTAAGCACATCTGTTCTGCTCCTGATTCATTTTTCAGTGTAAAACATCTTGTTTCTGACGGAGCCGCTCTGCTCTCTATTGTTACAGCTATAGTTTTGTTTCTGCATCGCTTTGCATTCTTGCTGTTGTCTTTATGCTGCTTACATCATTGCTGGTTGAGTCACACTGAATGCAGTTCAGAACTGCAGCATTTGCCATGCTAATTGCTGGCAGATAAACAGCAGCGGTGCCCTTCCACCAAAACAAGTCTTTTTTTTTTTTCTGGTGGAAGTGAGTGCTGAGGTTCTGGCAGCTTCATTACCTGAGAGAAGGTGGCTCTGCATCTAAACAACAACAAAAGGCAGGAGGCATGAAAGCGGCTGTTTACCCCTCTGAAAGCTCACCAGGTCATCACTGGCCTAATTAAACCGCCGAGTATTTTTAGATTTCTGAGATTCTGTCAGATTCAGAGCCGCTGTGTGTTTATCTGCACAGGAACAAACAAAAGTGTTTTAAGATTTATTGCCAACTGTCATGTTAGCGCTCCTCCTGTCCACAGCGTGAAAGCACGTCCTGCTGGGAAGCTTTACATCAAATGGCCCCTTTAGAAACACCTTTAATTACTCTTCGTCTCTCTCTCTCTCTCTCTCTGAAGTCCACGCTGTCGGCTCGTCTCCCTTTCTGCGGAGCTGTCTGGATCTGATTCAAGCTCCTTCCTCTTGCCTGCACATCCTTCAGTGCCTCATGCCTCTGTCTCTCAAATTCAAATAAGCTTTAACTTGTTCAACTGTTAAAATGCACTGAGTAGTTTATTTATATAGCACCTTTTGTGGATTGAGCATCACCAAGTGCTTCACAAGCCAATAAGCAAAGAGTAAAAAGACCGCAGCATAAAAACCAACAGCACAAAGGAAAGCCTTCCTGTTTTAAACAGTTCACTTCTGCAGGAGTTCTGTTTCAGCACCTATGGACCATACAGATATGTGATCAACAGACAGCAGCTCTCGACATGTGAGGGTTTAGCAGAAAGAAGCTTTAGTTTAACCTGTTTCTGGGATGTCACCTACTTTCAGATATTAAAGTCGCAGCTCAGTCGCTGTACGCATGGGGCACAGCTTTGGTAACAAGCATAAGACTGATACACCAATAAATTACTACTGGGTCAAATAAATAAATAAAATGGTACTTCTACTGGAATGGAGATCTTTCTTTACACTGTCCTACACTGATCACAGATTTATTTTTCAATCTGGCTCTAATTTTTAAAATCCCCATAATCTCTACTCAAGGCCAACAAGTCACTTATTCTAGTATTATCTTTTTATTCATCCTTTTTGTGAATTTGCTGTTCACACGTTTAATAAGTACTCAGGATCTTCTTTTCTTTAGCTCTATAGATGTTTGTACCTGATGAGGGTATCAAGCAATTCATTCATTTATCCTTCTACTATTATCGTGTTTTTCTTTCCGTTTCTCTCCTGTTGCTTAAATTCCCTTTTTTTCCTCATTAAACTATTTTCACATTAAGCCTGTAAGAATTTCTTCCATTTGGAGATAAATGGTACAGATGACTTAAACACAACAAAGACAATGCTAATTAAGTGTATTTTGCAGATTTAATTTTTGCTTATTTCCTTGTAACATGGCTGGTTTTCCCATAATTATTTTTCTCTTCCTGCAGTCTGTGCTTTTTATCTCTCTCTCTCTCTCTCTCTCTCTCTCTGTCATTTCTTCTGCTCGCTCGACCAGGTGACCCGGGGGACCCAGCTACTTTAAATTGATTCTTTCTTTTTTATGTCGGCACATTAAATTGAAACCAATCCCCAGATGCTTAAAAGCTCAAACTGCAACCTGACTTCCTGCCTGTCCTCCCCCATCTGTATCAGGAGAGAGAGAGGGAGAAGTAGAGAGGGTGGAGGACCAGTGAGAGGAAGGGAGAGTGGAGGTGGGTTCAGTGGGGGGGTGTTTGACGGCAGCTCTCACACAATGAAGCGACAGGGTTCGTTTCGTCTTCGGAGGATTTGGTAAATCCGGAACTGTGTCAAGCAGCTTTAAACAGAAACGAAAGGCCTGCCAGAGCAGAACTGCCAAGCATGACAACCAGCTTTATTTTATGTCATTGTATTCAAATTTACTACATCCCCAACACTTATCACCCCCCCACCCCAGCCCTCCTCAGCACACACAAGCCTACTTTGAAGATGGATCACTGTGTAGAAAGAACATATTTTCCCCTTTTTCCAAAGTCAGATTGGCACAAATTGAAGCAGAGGAACTTTTTAAGTGTGTCGGTGCGGCACAATGAGAAGCACACTGTAAAAAATGGACACGTTAAGCTGGAAGATTCAACCAAAGAAATTTTCTTTTCTTAAATGAAACTGTTTCTGTACAGGTGAGTTCCACATAAAGCAATTAAAGCAGCACTCTCAGCAATTTTACACAGCAATTCACTGTTTGTTGTTAATCAGCCTGTAAGAGTTTGAAATGTGATGAGACAGAACACACAAAAACCGCTTCAGTGAGGTGATCATGTTGCTGTGTAAATAACATTTTGTTATACAGCATGTGATTAGCCATTAACAAATTAGTTGACAGAAATTTCTGGGGATGTTGGAGAACATCAGTTCAGTTGTGTTGTGCTTTGATTTTAGGGCAAATGTTCCTAAAAACACAAACTGTACTGGTAAGAAGTCCAGCTATCTGCATGGTTTTCTAAATATAATGTCCACATTGGTGCTTTTTAACCGTGTTAAGTGTTATTGAACAGCTCAGTGGGCTTTTTCTGCCCACACCTCAGTGTGATTCATACATATTCTCCACATCTACTCGGCAACCTCACTGTAGCTGGAGTTGACCGGAACAAAAAGGGCACATAGACACTCCTACCTCCCCGAAAAGCCGCCGGGATGAGGTCCAACTCTTTTAATTAAATCATTCAGCATCCGTGTCCGCCTTGCTGGGCTCAACAACAATAAAGGTGTCCAATAAAATCAGGTGGTGGCAGACAGGAGCGACATGGTGGCATGGCGGGATTCGCTGACACTCGGAGAGTTTCTCTGCAAACAAACAAATGAACGAGATTCTGAGTTTTCAGAGAGAGGGAGGCGATGAAGATGACCCTGCAGGAAAGCTTTTAGCTGCCAGACATTTCTCTTGTTGCAGAGCTCTCTGACACAGTCGAGGACAGTGGGGGGAGACGGTGCCGAGTGCTTCAGGACGCACTCAGAAATAACATTTTTATCTCTTCCTGGAGAGAAAAAAAAAAAAAAAAAACACACCCTTCAACAACACCTCTTGGTAAAAGCGCCCTTCATGCTTTTTTTGTTATAAGGATAGAAAACCCTGTAATATATAAAAGAAAAGAAAAAAAAAACTGCGCTTGTGATTACAGTGTTTGAGTTGTGGTGTGTGGAAGTTACCTGCTGAGCTCCACCTTCCCTCTAATTTAAGTCCAGGTGGGAGGGATGCAGCCTGTCACCTCTGCTGTCGAACTGACTGCACAGGAGAGAGCTTGACAAAAGAAACAGATGCCCTCGTCTTTGTCCTTGTATTGTCACAGAAGAGCTGTGAAGTGAAAATCACAGTAATATCTGTAGAAATCAGTACCTTTAGTCAAATAAAGTGAACTATTTTTGTCTTAAAGCTGTAAGAGCAAAGGCAGAGTCACCAAAAAAGAAAGAAAAAAAGAGATTCCACTGCCCATTTCCCCTTGTTCTGTTAATTTTCTAGAAATTCGTTTTTTAACATTGCAATTATAAACAGGTTACGACCTGTTTACCTGCGTTGCATTTACTTACTGGAGAGAGACCTTATTGTCAAACTGTAAGCAAACACATGTTTAGGACTCAGCAACAGTCAAAAGGAGCCACATGTATCCTGGAAGGAAGGTGAATATGAATTAAATCCAGGGTCTTAATTCTTCATTTCAGTGGCCGATACTGGTCCTAAAACTAACCAGGTGCTGATTTTAAGTCCAGATTGACTCAAACCTCCATCTTCAATAGTTTGAGAGTCCACACAGATCTACAGATGTGGAATTTAGCTTGCAGAAAGCCTTCTGGTAGTGAACTGGTTTAAAAAGTAGATAAAATAACAAATGAGAGATGTCTGAAAAGGGCCAGTTGTTTCTAACACACTGCTAGTAATAGTCAAAAAACAAAAGAGCCCAGCGGTACCTGACTCCTTCCATCCACTTGCTAAGATAACATCTCTGCTCCTTATTACTGGCATCTGATCAGCAGGTCCATCACGCCTCCCAGAGACTGTTTACAGGATGAGGAACTCTCCACGGGACTGGTTTCACTGTTAGCTCGAGCTTTAATGATCCCCACTGGGAATTAAAGACTAGAGAGGAACCTGTGGTGGGAGTCAATCTAGAGGTCAGGGATTTAACCTAAAGATTCTTTCTGGAAGAGACAGCAGGGAGCCAAAGACGGTGACTTACAGCAGAGAGGTTGACAGTTAAATCCCAGACAGTGACAGCAGGTGGCAGAGTGCCAGCAAGTAAGTCCAAGAGTGTATAGTAGATTTTATACGTGCGTAGTTATGACCAAGGTACCTGAAACTAAATAACTTTGTTTGTGCACACAAACACTACAGTCAGGAGCCTTCAGATCACTGATTTCATTAAACAGAAAGTAAAAAAGGGCTTTACAGAAAGAAAAGAAAACACAATCGAGAGAAATTCATTTTACTATAAGGAGTTATTAGAATGAATGATATTTGCATTTTAATAACTTGTAAGTAGTTATATTATTAGATTAGTAAATTCCTTCTTATTTAACTAAATGTATATATTCACACACACACACACACACACACACACACACGCAGCTGTGCCACTGTGTGTGTGTGTGTGTGTGTGTGTGTGTGTGTGTGTGTGTGTGTGTGTGTGTGTGTGATCGTTTTTTGGTAGATTCACAGTTTCCTTGTTGAGTGGTCGGAATAAAGCCGTGTTAATCTTCCGTCGCATATTGTTGACTGATGTCTGAATCATGATGAAGCTTTCTAAGCCGTCCTGTCAACACACCAGAAACAGGGGCAAGTCTTTTGTTTGGCCATAGATTTACAGTATGTGTGTGTGTGTGTCTTAGTGTGTAACACCTCGACATAAATCCTACTCTCCCTGATAGTGTGAAGATGCACTCTTGAAAACAAGCTGCTGGAGATTACCAGAGTTCAGCAAATAGCGCTCAGACGCAGGGTGAAAACTCACACGCATGCTTCACACGTTAGTGAGTCTGTAGTCAGACATACAGTAAAGAAACACACACACAACACATGTCCTGACAGATGAACACAATGACATCACATCACAAACATTCTAGCTATCATCTGTCTCCTCCTGGTGCATTTAAGTGTAGACTTGTAAATTCAGCCTGCCAAAAGACTACGACTAAAAATACTGCCAGAGTTCCCAAATTGTGGTGGTTGGCCTCTGAAATTCAGAGGTGTAATGAGTTATGTAAATTCATGTCTATTCTTGCTAAAAATGCACAGTGCAAAGTGCCGGTCTGGCAACAGAACATTTAAGGCTTTTCTTACCATCTTGCCTTTTCTGGATTTTTAAAATTAACTTGCACTAATGTCTGTTTTGAGGGGAGCACTGCACAAAATGGTCGCTCCTAAAGAGCCAGAATCATTGTGTGAGTGTATGATACAATCTTTTAAAAATAGTCCTGAATATGGCAGCGTTACAGTTCGTTAAGGATTCATGTCATTTCTCCGTCACAGTCTGTGTAAATGATTGTAAAAGCGCACGTTTTAATTAGAGATAGAGAACGGCTTTAGACACCTGTACTGGAAGAGGCTGTGACAGCATGAGGGAAAGCTCATCGTGTCTGTGGTGATACCATTAATAGAGTCAGCTCACCGGACAGGCAGGACAGGATAATGGTTCGATAAAGATTACAACGAGGAGAGGAGTCAGAGGACAGCCCTGTCTTACAGCCGAGCACAAAAGGATATTTGGCTCAGAGTAATTACAGAAGCTCATGGAAAGTCATGGAGAGTTTGAATCAGCAGTGAAGCCCAGTCCCAAACCCTGATGTTCAGCGAATCTTTATTATCTCTGAAGGACTGTTTGTTGTACAGCCGGTGGTCCATTTAGAGCAAAACCCACAATGGAAGAAACCACTGTGTTCACAAGGAGCAGCCGGAAGAAAGAAATGTGTATACCTGGTTGTTCAGTCGGGTCTTACTGCAAATGGAAAGATAAAAATTACAGGCTTTTTTATTTTCTACTTTTTAGTTTGAAGTGTAAAGCCACATGGACTCAAGTAAAAAAAAAAATAAAAAAAATACCGTATTTAACCAAGGAAAACAAAAAGTGAAACCATAACCATGATTTGTCTGAGTGTCAAATACTCCCCCCCCCGCAGGTTTGGAAATGTTTGTAGTAGCACGGTCAGTTTGAATTCAGGTTAGTTGCAGTGGATTCCAGGGGTGATAAAGGGGAAGAAGAAATAAACTGCACAAATACACTCACACACAATAACTCTCTTTCCACCCGTATGCTCAATATGATCTAAACTCTAAATGGTTGTTTTTGCAAAAGCAGCTAATTACACTTCCTGCAGAGCTTCTGAGCATCACAAAGGGCAACGGCCTGACATTTATTAAACATTTGTTTTTGATCAAATTAAGACACTGCACTAAAACAGAAGTCTTAGTACAACAACAGCCCACCTATTGTGCATCCACTTCCAACTGTGTTTACTTAATCCCTGAAGATCCCTTCATGTTCTAGTGAAAGAGTCTAGATTTTCCAGTTAAAGCAACCTTTCAGATCACAAAAGTGCAGGGTAGGTTTGTTTTTACTGGAAGTGAACCAATTAGTGCTTCATTAATCTCCCAGCTTTTACTTTGTAGGCGACATTCAGCTGATTAAGACGTGCAGAACATTTTATTTTATTCTATATAATTACTTTCCTAATAAACAAAGACCTGTCAACTTGTGCATGTTATACACAGCTCTCTGGAACAACTTTAAAAATCATTAGAGCAGAAATGAAGATTGGAGATGGCAGAACCCCGGCTTCATGTTTAAACTGTCAGGACCAGTTCACTCATCACATATCTGATAGTGATGAACTCGTTGGACGTCTTAACTACTGGACACTGAATAGCATGTTCACACCAAAAGGAATCAGTCAGTCTTGTCCCGCTCTATTGTAAGAGCTATATCTGCCTTATCCATGCATCCCAACAACATGTGAACATTCTAAGGAGTCATCAGATCAAGGGTGAAACTTGTCCCAGACCCGGATCTGGACAGATAATAATGGTCTGTGGTGGTAGTTGGTGATACATGATGTCCCATAGGTGACCAACTGTTCAGAGGAATGTGATGCCCAGTCACTGGCATCAATGACTTCATCATCCAGGAACTGACTACACACCAGTCACGTGAGACTGCAGTGTTCTGCTCCAGAGGAACCCTGGGCCCAGGTTTGACACTGGCATTGAGAATTTCAGTCCAGTACTTCACAGCAGTCAGTGCACAGTAACTATGACAAAGATACCTTGCTTGTTTCTAAACCTGGAACTGGCTCCTCTTCAATACACTGTAAACTTTGTCTGTTTTTTTCACATTATTTCTTCTGCACACTCTTACACAGCGACCACCCCCCCACCCCAAAACCAGACAGACTATTTCCCCAAATGAGCATGCATGTCACCTGGACCTGATTCTGCAGACACAGTCTGGAGTGCATGTGTGACAAAGGCTTTAGAGTAACTTAACTTCCTGTGTCTGTGACTCATGTTACCAGTAGTGACAAGGACACTAGCAAAACACAACTTAAAAAGAATCAGTCAGGAAGGATGAAGAGACCATGTGTCTGTGTCCTTTCCCTTTGTGGTGGCTGTCCTGCTTTTGTCTCTCCATTGCACCTGTTGTCACTTTCATTTGCACCAAACCAGGTGAAACAGATCAACAATCACTTGAGCTTCCTACATGGACAGATAGAAGTTTGACTGACTTGGTCTCATACTGTGATGATTTAGTGTTTTGAGCAGTGAATTTGAACTCAACATGTTTAAAATCAAACAGCATGTGTTCCTAAATAGGTTTTAGGGGCTCAATAGTGTTGGGACAAAGCAACAGCACATTAAAAAGTCAGTTTTAATGTCTGGTGTCATGTAACCTGCAGGAAGGACCCAGAGACAGTTTACTGAAACTAAAATGTACCCACTAGAGATCAGGTAGACAGGCTGAATGAAGCCAGAAACAAAAGTCTGTAAATAGATTAGAAACCAGTAAAAATAGGAACGAGGCAGGTGAAAGGGAAAACCACTGAAAACACAATTTAGAGCATAGGCAATGATTGAGTGAAGGTGGCTGATATTCACATGAGGGAGGCTGATTACTGATAACAGAAGTCAGGTGTGTAGCTGAGAGGAGAGGAACATCAATGAAGGTGAGTGGGACCAGGTGTGTGGGCAGGTAACAAGAAGCAGAGACACAGGAATGACCTGACCTGAAGTCTGGAACCCACTGGCTTCACCACATGCTGGGTTTCTTCTTCCACCAGGCACCATCCAGGATTAATGTACCTCCTCTCATTCAGATGTCTGAGCTTCATCATCATCGTGCACATTCACTGTTGGAAAACGCTGGTTAGAGTATATCAGAGTGTTTTCCAGCAGAATCCTACCTGGGGAAATCAGACCTCTCTGCTCTCTGGTCCTAATAATGGTGACCAGGTTCCTCACAGAACCGGTGATCTCATGCAGTTCATATTGTATTTGTACACTTTCTAATTCTAATTTAATTTCTTCACCTAATTCATAAGTCTCACCTGTCAACAAACTGTTTTAAGTGCTCAACTGTAATTTAATATAAATGTTCTTTCGGAGACAATAACAGAGTCCATGCACTTTATTATGTCTATTCCCACATTTCATTTCCTGTGCTGTATAGAAAATTGCTTGAGCTTTGGTCAGAGACTCGCTTCCTCTCTTTCTTCCTCCGTTTCTCTGTCTCTCAGTGTTCGGTTGTGCTGATCAGTGGCATCTTTCATGTGCTGATTTCATTTTTCTGCATCAAGGCTATTTCCATTTATTCCTTTTGCTTTTTCCTTTTCTGAATGCTGAAGCCTCCTTCACTTTTCCACCATGCTGCGCTCTCTTGTCATTTAGCTTCCTTATCAGGCTCGGCACGGCCGTCGCTTGTCATCAGAGTTTTGAAGTTTCCTCGCTTTCATTTTGGTGTGAGGCGTGATGTTGTTTTCATATCTCTCCTGCACAAATTTGTAATTTTCTTCTCTCAGTTTGTCATCGTGTTTTATCACTTACGGTCTTTTTTTATCACTGTACAAATCAACTCAACCAATTTCAAATGGATCAGTGGGATTTTTTCTTCCTCCCCCAGTTAGTGTATCTGAACACACCTGGAAGATAATGTGTACTGGTTTTGATTAAAACACTCAGTCGTTACTACAGTGAAGTTAAATGAGCTGATCACAGACAAACAGTACTGAATGTCACATCCAGTGTGTGGGCGGCAGGAGGATTTCCAGTTCAATCAGTGTTTTGATTTGTTGATGTTCCAGGAAGATATTTAATAAAAATGTTCCTGATTGACATTTACACTGACTGTTGTTTTTGTCATGCGTTGTTAAACTGTACAAGACCAGAGAGATCCAATGGGTGATGTATGCATCAGTCCAAAACAATTCAGATCACAGGTATTTAGATATTTGTACAGTGCATTTTGTCGTTTCTGTGATTTACACAGATTAAATTTCACACCTCCTCATATTTTTAGTGAACTAGCAGCTACAGTACAGTAAAACACGACTTACAGGTAAATCTTCATGCATCAGTATTAGTTAAAGTGGAATTGGTTTTCCTGCCAAACAAATATTTGTACTTTTAATATGTGACTAATTTGTGCATTGACCCTTTCGGAGTGGCAGCTGGTGGTGGTTTGGCCTCTGTTACTTTGAGGCTCTGACAGACAGCCTTTCAGTTTATCAAAGACTCCAAACTCTGCAGACCGCTCCCATTTAATAAAGTTCTTATTAGTGCACTGAAGGGGAGCCTTGCCAGAAAAGTGGAGGCTGTATTAGCAGTGGAATAATACCCAGAGGATGACCTGTATAGGATGACCTCTTCAATTATCACATCTGGCTTCAATGCTCGGATGTAAAAATGATGTCGTTTTTAGCTTTCAGCTCAACTTCTAATGTAATCTGTGACCATGAAGCTGTGTGCTGCTATAGCGCTGCAGAGACATCAGATGTATGAATAGTTCAGACTCAGACACTGCTTTCATCCTCTCAGTGCTTCTGTTTGTGTTTGTTCGGTGATGATCGGGCCTGTTCTGTGTGCAGATGCTGACATGTGAAATTAAAAGAATTCAGCTGCAATGAAATGAAATGACGAGGAATCTAGGAAAGAAAAGAAGTTGATGCAGAGAAAGAAAGGCGATAAAGGATGAGACGATGCTACTTGGCCTGATGAGGATGCAGAGGAGATGTTTTAAAGGGCTGGCTTCTATTTAGGACCAATTTAACAAGATCATCCAGGGAGATTGTCACGTTAAAGCCTTTGTTCATTTGTCTGGTTTTCCACTGTGTTAAAGCTGAACGTCGTTGACATTTTTCCAGGTCTGAGCATGTTCCTCTTTATTTTCAGCACCAACTTTCTCTCTGAGTCTTTGGATGTCGCAGCGGGGTGTTGACTTTGCTCTCATTTCCATGCAGTTGTCTGTGAACGCAGCACAGCAGGGTGGTTGTGGGATATTTTGAGGATCTGTTAGGACATTGGACACACATTAAAAGGAGAGACATGTTTGTTCCTGAGGCCTTCAAAGACAAAAGTTCATCGTAAAAGAACACAAAGACAGAAAGCGTCCGTCCTCCACTGTCCCCTCGTACGGTCAGCACAAGGGGGCAATTTTAACTCCAGAATGGTTCAAAGTCCCGTTCATGTCTCCTCTAATTTCCATGTATTGAGTTTAGGAGCACCTCTAAAATTCCTCATTAGAAACCTCCTACTGTCTGCTCACCATAATCCAGATGAAACAGAATTGCTAAATGTCCTGCACTGTTATTTCGTGTGCTCATTTTGAAAGCTTCAAAAACTGAAAAAGTATGTTGAAGAATTTCTCGCTGAGTTCTGCCTCTTAGGCACCTTTACTTCTCTTACTGTCACTGGTTTTGTGTCACCAACATGAACCCTCACTACATTGGCTGAGCTAATCGGGAGCCTTTTGATTAGTGGAGGGAGCTGTAAAAATCCTCATAATTACACAGACACAGCCCCGTCTCCCCAAAATGATGTTTCTGCAGAGTTAAATGGAAACTGTAAATGTTTTGTGGAGAATGTTACTATAAACTACATTTAACATAATGAGAATATTTTAGTTGTCGTCTGTAAAGCCCAGAGTTACTGGTTCCATTCCTGGTTCCTCCTGACCTCGGACAAGACACCAAAACCCACAGTACTGCCGTCATCTGCTGCAGGTGTCCAAAGAAAATATTATTAGAAAGTCCAAAATATGGTGACATTGAAAAGAACAATCAGAATGATTCCAGAATGTGTCGTTTAGTCCATCATAAGACCCTGAAGTGCATGATCCAGTTTGTCTGGATTTCTTAAACGTTTGCTTTTACACTCTCCTAAGAGTTGGATAATGTGTTTTGTAGTTTAGTTGTATAAGAACATTATTTTTGGGAGGCACAGCTACCTCACAGCAGCATCTCTTTAAAAAATATGAACGATGTTGACACAGCCTCAGACAGAAAAAGATTAAAATACAAACAAGAAGAACTAAATGACAAATTACTGTGGAATTAAATTAGTAGTGTCAGTCTAAGATGAGAGCTTGGCTGAGGTATAATAGGACAAATCAGATACAGTAATATAATATATATGTACGACAGCATCCACAGCACACTGGTATCTTCACTGTTAAGGAAAAACAGAAACGGTTTGAATTCACGCCATGAACAAGTGATAATGTGTAATGGTTCATCATGACGTTGCTACAGCTGAAATCAGTTCTGATGAGTTAAACGTCGGGTCACTGCTACAACTGACATCACGTCAACACAAGTGAAGCTCGTTGAACACAACTGTCACACTTTCTGTCCCAGGCTGAATCAATCCAATGAAGAGGTGTGACATTGCAGCTGTTTAATAGATAAAGATCAACTTTTACTTATTGGTCTTTTGGTTTTCCAGAGTGCCCCCCCCCTCCGTCCTTCATTTTTCTTTTTCGCTGTCTTGTTTCACATTTGTCTTTTCTCATCCAAAACAGCATGATGCTGTATATCAGCTGGGTTTCCTCCAGGTTAGCACAATCTAACTCTTCTCAGTCTGTTTATTCTGCTTCAAAATTTACAGTGCTCGCTGTCCTATCCTGAAAAAAGTCCTGCGAGCGGAGAGAATTGAGGTATCCATTCAAACGACAGTTTTACAGCAGCTAAGTTCACTTAGCATTAAATCCTCCTCCTCTTGACTGAAGACTAACCTCATTTTCAAACCAAAAGCAGGGAGGAGAGAGGCAAAAGGCACGCTCAAATTTAATGTTTAATTTGGTTAATATCATCGGCTCAGTCTGTAAATTTACTGCAGCCCTCAATTTCAATTAGACTGCGGGGAACAGCTAGAGAGAGGCTGCGTCCATATGAATGAAGTGTGGACACTAATGCAAATGCACAAGTGCAGGTCGATACTGCTGTGTTTGCTTTTCTGCACGAGTTCTTGTTTACCCAGAGTGTGTGTGCATGTGTGTGAGTGTGCATGTGTGAGTGTGTGTGTGTATGCTAATGGATCACAGTGAAATATAAAACAAAATGTAGAAACATATTCAACACATTCCACAGGCCTCACACGGCTCGTTTAAAAAGCAAATGAACACAGGACATGCAGCTCGTGTGGTAGGCTGAATGAATACAAGAACGCTGGAGTGTTGAGTCAATAAAGTTCTTTTCAGACAGTGTTTCATAGCTTTGCTATTCTGGAATTCAGAGTGCAAGGTCAATGTGTGGTTTCCGTGGGGTTTTCTCTGTGTGGTGTACCCAGTGGCCCTGTGACTGTAACTCGGGTTATTTTCAGTGCAGTGTTAATTACAAGAGGTCGCCATGTCTGCTATGCACAATACAGAAAACGTGGACAATACAACATGCTATAATGAAAGCTGTGCCTCTTCTATGCTCTATGATTGACCAGTGTCAGTGTTCAGTTGTCAAATTCAACAGTATTTTTGTGGTTCAAAATAAATAAAATGAATGCATCTGATGCATCTTCATCTTGAAAGATGTTATCCACATTAGGTTAACATTGTGCTGAACCCAGGTGAGGAAGGTTATATCTCTTGTTGGTCAGACAAAAGAGACAATCATCTCCCTGAGCTCACAACACCGACAGCCACTTTTTTCTTTTTTCTATCCCCTAAATGAAAATATTGATCTAATAACAATGAAATATTGATGCTAATAATCATTTATTGTACCTGTAGTTGACACAATGTAATTTTCCCTGGATTAACCAGGGCTATAATAACCCAGGGACCCTTACTGATTTACTTGACCCCTGAATGCCCTTTTTGAGGCTTTTCTTTTTTTTTTTTTTACTGTGCTCGTTTTTAATCCTGCCAAGTAATCTCAATTGGTCTTTCTGCCAAAAGATCCATCAGTGATAGATTATTTAGGAGCAGAGCTGCTGAAACGATCCTCTATGCAAATATAAATGACCAAAGAGAAACTGGATCATCAAGGTTTTGCTTCAGCTATAAGAAATCCTCCTTCAGAACAGACACAACTATGTCTAAGTCTTTTCCCAGCAGTGTAGATTTTTTTTTGTTAGGGTTAAAGGTGCTTTCACACCTACAGATTTAGTTTGTTTAAATAGAAGTCAAGTTCATTTTCCCTTTTGGTGCTGGTGGTGGTCTCGATCCACATCATTGAGCGTATAAAACCAAAACAGCACCATAGGCCGTAAATATCATCACTTTAGGGCATTGGGTAGAGGATACAGGATGAATTGTGGGCAAACATGGAGTCGTGAAGAGGTGCGATGCCTCATAGACATCTGGTCGGATGACTACATACAGGCACAACCATCCTCTACACACACCTAAACGCACAATTCAACAAACGACTGAGGGAAAAGGGAATTGAGAGGACTGCTGCACAATGCCGAGAGATCTTATAACTTATCAATTATTTTCATTTATTAGCCAGTGCTACTGTACATTAATTACTTAAAGCTGCTATAAACATGTTGCTTGTAAATGCATTCTATTATTTTCAGTATGACTTTACTGTTAATAGCACACACGCACACAGTATTAAATATACAACGTTATGGAGTGAAATACATAATATATATGTATTTCTCCATTAATATGACAAAAGAAACAAAGAAGATAATGTTTCTATAAACAGGGACTGAAGCTGTGCATCCTTTGATACAGATAGAACAAACACCCTGGACCCTGTTGCTTGGACATACAAGTGAATGAGCCTACTCACTACTGTGGGGTGTTGGTGTCTTGTCCAAGGACACCACAACATATGGGCAGGAGGAACCAGGAATTGAACCAGTGCTCTACCAACTGAGTAAAGCCTGCTAGTTCCATCTATTCCTTCCGCCACTTGAGGAAATCTCCATCTGTCTTGAAAACCTTGCACTATCAACCTGAACTCTGTTAAAGAGGGATGATTTATGTATTCAGTCTTCATTACAACATTTATAGCAGACAACTTCCTGAGTGATGGTCGACACAATGATAACATAACTCCAAACAGGTGTGAGATCGATCTGAGCTCTAGATTTGTGGCCAACCTCCAAATACTAATGGCCACGCAAACTTCTACAGGTACTGCCTTCCTGTACTGTGTCACACGGTTATCAGCCATTCCTCATCCGTCCAGGTGTTGCAGATGTAAGATCACCAGCTGCCACTATGTGGATAAAAAACACCTCATTCTATTCATTCTTAAACTGATATCATGGTTATTTTTTACGTCAGTTGATTTGCGAATTCAGCATCTCCAGTGCATCAATCTGAAAATGAAGCACGGTTATAGCTGGAAAACAACAAACGGTAGGATTAGCTTGAAGTGTAAACTCAAGCAAGGAAATAAAAAATCAGTAGAGTCGTCTTTCTTGTTACAGTAACGTGCAGTACTACACAACACAGGACCTTCTTCCCATATTTACTTTAACGTTTCACATTTTATGTGCATTTTGAAGTGACATGTTTTGTTATTCTTGGATTTTTCTGTGTGTGAAACAAACCTGAACCAAGGAGAAATTCACAAAATCCTCCACTGATTCGGACCTAAGCAAACACCCTAAGGTGTGAAAACATCTTTAGAAACAGTATTACCATAAAAAGCCTTTTACATATATCTCCACAGATTGACAGAAAAGCCGTTACCTGCACTCACGACAAACACACCTGAGGCACCACACTGGTCTGGAGGGTAGAGAGCAGTGTCACAGTGATCACTCCTTCATGTCGGTTTCTCCCCACAGAAAACTACAGTGGTGCCTTTGTTGAAAGATCATCCAACATTCAAGTTGTTCATAAACTGACCAAATTCATTTGAATTAGTAGTTGTAGTGCTTCTAACTAAAGGATCAGAGTTACTATAGAGATTTGATGGTTATCACAAACAGCAGCTGGTAGAGGTGGAGCTGATTTTAACGACTTTATGAACCGACAGCTGTTTCATCCATAATCATGTGTCAGTCAACACAATAACCACTATTTATTATGTGCGTAAACTCTGTATTTACAAGCTGCATTTGCAGAGTAACTGCTAATGTGAAATATTTCTCTCGGAATATGTATAAAATATTCATATCTATATTATAAAAGTAACAAATCACAGAAATAATTATAAGTATATATAGTATATAAGTATTTTAAAATTGCACTTGAGTAAATGCAATTAGTGCTTCGGTACTATAGATTTAGTGAGTTTAATTCACCTCAGTGGCTGCACCAGCTCCAACATGTCTGTAATCACTGCAGGACACAGAGAAATGAACTTTTATAGGCAGAAACAAGTTACAGTGATGTATGTACCGGTGCTGTCACGCCTGTAGCTTTTTTGTTTCATGCGAGCTGTAGTTCTTCTGTTCTTACTTCATTAATTATGATTTTTTTTAGATTTAGATTCCTAGCTGCTGTAGTGGAAGTGATTTGTCTTAAAAGATGGATGTTCCTCAGGTTTACTTTTTATATTCTGTCACAAAGACTGATTAAAGTAACCCTGAATCAGAGACTGAAATAAAGAGCCCGGCTCTATTAGCCATGGAGTAAAATAATCTCAAGCACATTCATTAGACTGTTTGAACTTTGCAAGTGACTCTTGTTTAAACCATGCACCTCTGTTGCTGTAGCAGCTTACAGAGTTTGAAAACTGCATTCATGTAGTTTACACTGACAATTTTGACAGATTGAACCCTGAACATCCAGACATTTAGTCCTCGCCTCAGAGTGAGACTGACGTAAGTAGCTTCTCATTGTTTAGATTGTTCCTGTCTTCAGACTAAAATAAGAACTCAGACAGATTTGAACATCTGCAACTAGCTCCTGTCGCTATCTGACATTTTAGTCCAGTGAGTGTCAAGATTACCAAAATGTTAATGGCATGAAAATATTTTAGGGATAAGGATGAAAGTCAAAGTCAAATCCAACAAAAGAGAACAAACCTGGGAAAGTTAGCCTCCATTGTTGATGTCGCCCACTACAGGTAGTCAGAGATGCACTGTTACTATTAATCTTGAATAATTGTATTAATTCTAGTTACTATTGAAAAAGGGAAAAAAAATACATTCACTTTCACATTTGTATTATAGGATTTGGAAAGATGATAAAAAACCTCTAACTGCTGACATTACCTTAACCGTGAAATAGGGTGGACTCTTTATATTTAAATATTTTAATAAAATATAAAATAAAAAAATATAAAAAAAAATTAATTTAAATTTAAAATAAAATATATTTTATTTTAAATCAACATTCCTGTTTTTTTTTTTTTTACTTATTTTTTAAAATTTAAATTAAAATAATTAGTTAGTCAAGGTTGTCTGGGAAAAACATTATCTGCTGCAAATCAGTTCAGCTGAATAAAACAGGGCGTGGCAATGATGCAGAACGTTTAAGGTTGTAAAGAGTTTAACTTGTAGAGGTTTCTTAAAATCCAGTGATGGTGACAGTTTCTGTGCAGAGATTGGCACGAGTTCCTACTTCCAGAAACAAATTAAGGATGTGATAGACAGAGGAACAACACTAATCTCCCAATGATTACAAATGAATGGGAACTGTGCGTCACAAACACCTGAAATACTGAAAAATAAAGCCCTGATGAATCACCTCTCTGATTAGAGGAAGACATCATCAATCACACACAAACAGTCTGATACTGAGCCAGAGAGTCTGAAACCAATAAGCAGCTGACTGGGTGGATTTCTCTTTGATACAGAATCACTTTCTTACAAATGCCCGTCCTCCTTCCACTGAGACTTTTTCTGCACTTGAGAGATTTCTCATTGACCACAAAGCTCAAGGCTGCTTTCTCAACATGCTCAAATCAGGATTTATCCAGACATATTGCTCCCTGTGTTGTGCAGCATGTTGTCGTCTTCTTCCCTTCTCACATAGTGCGTTCTTTTTTCCATCCTGTCTTGCCATGGACCATTTATGCAAAGTAGGCCTACAATCAGCAAGAGATGAAAAAATCTATTTTGATTTGAGAACCTGGGTTCCAGGTTTCACCAGCTCTAACTGTTGTCGGGTCTTGTTAGCAATTAAGTTTGATAAATTCTGTCTCAGTTTGCATACACAAGTGTGGATGTGTCCATCTAATTGTAGACATATAGAGTAAGTATTGCAAATTATTTATAATTAGATTTTAGTCTTGTTCTGTGCATCTAGTATGGGGATGGGCTTTGGATGCCTTTAGCCTGACTTTATTGACTGAAACTAGTTCATCGCTCGATGAAAAGATAAAACTTATAACACCACCACAGGAGATCTCTTCTCAGCATTTAATGCAGGTGTTACTTAACTGTTAGGCAGCATGTTTTAGACACAACGTGTCCCTGTATACTGTTCTCTGTCATCATCTGAACCTCGAACGCTGACACAGTTTAACTTACTGCAGTTTTGCAGAACCACACATCCACACAACAGTTAGTGTACCTGTGATTTTCAAAGTGTGGCAGTTCAGTTTAACCTTTTACTGTGATGAAGTGTAATTACGCCTGTTCACAGGTAGGAAAATGGATAATAGTCAGTATCTAACATGACCTATTCAGGTTCTGAATCAGCTGTGGCGTAGTGAGTGTAGAGAGCAGAGTCAGCCATACTGTCAGCCAATCAGTGCAGAAACCTGTGAGTAGAGATGTTTTTAGAATCCTTCTAAATCCAATTTGAAATAGTGAGTCAGAACTGAACAGACTGAAACAGATTTATATGTGTGCTGCTTTCTGCTCCTTACTGCTCAGTCCCACTGGGAAGTGGTACTGTGAAATTTATATCTGCTGCTGCATGGTAACACCTGGTTAAGGAGCACATTCAATGTGAAAGACAAGCCTGGTCATTACATTCAAGTGGCAGGTCTGCGCTTTAATTTGAGTACGTTTTCATCCATACAGAAAGAACAATGTGAGAGATAAAGCCCTCAGTGTTCAGAATGTAGGAGTTCACACTGAAGGATCAGATACAGATCTGCTGTCGTCAGTACCATAAGTGTTAGTAGGTCCCTGCTGCTTCTGCCCGGTTTGGGTTCAAATATCAACCCAGTCTCCCAGTGTTAGGGTTAGCTGGTCTGCTTGCCTCTCACTAGCATTAGCTAATGTGTACACTCAGTCACCACTGTGAATAGTAGCATCAACTGCAGTAAGAATCAATCAAACGGCTGAAAATCTAGCAGATTGTTTCCTGTCGTCTCAGTCACAGGGTTCATCTGGACGTTTCTGAGCTGATAAGAAACAATCCCTCCTTCTGAATCTCTGACTTGAATATTTTGGTTTTTATATATTTTTGGCTTCAGGGTCATCAATATTTTCATCAGAGAGCCCCCCCCACCCACCCCACCCCTCCCGGGCTCCTGCCACTGTAATATCCAGTATAATGAGTCTTTGCCAAGCAAACAGACCCGCAACAATATTGAGAGCTTCTTTTCTGTCCACAGACATTATTTCCCAGAGGAAAATGAAAATTATAAAAGAAAAGAAATTCATCCATTCCACCCATCAACACTGACCCAGAGCTAACCCTCTAACCACCCTCCATCCTTGAGTCTCATAACCCTCCATTAAGTTGTTGCAATCAGCCTTTAAGCCATGACACACTTCATACACAGTAGGATAAAGTCAGAGAAATAATCCTACATGAATGCAGCGAAATCACATCTCTCTGCGGGGATGATTCATCTAAAACCCCGAGCCACAGCACATGTCGTGTGGGATCTTGTCGTCGCCGTTTCGTGTCGATGTTGCCAGGAGCCTCTTCAAACATCTCGCTAATTAAGCAGCAACATGACCTTTGGCCTCCAGGCAGAGACCTAAAAGATCGACTGAGAGAGGGAGACAGGGAAGAAGGAGGGAGGAAGAATCCCAGAGCTTGTGTCGCTTTGACTTTCTCATTTGACAGTGTGAAAGAGAGAAAGATCTTTCCTTGAATCATTAATTCCAAAACGCTGCTTCCTCTCAAAGTAAAAATAAATAATGTTCATTTCTTCTGAGGAGTTTTGCTTCAGCAAAGAGATTTCCTAATGGTGTCATTACTTCAGAGCAGGAGTGTAGGAGATCATCGCTTCAGTCCTCTTCTCATTCACTCACTTTTCTACTCTGTATCTATACCGATAAATATTTAAAGTACATTTAATCAATTACATTTCTGAAGAGCTGGTAGTTGACTCGACTACATTATTTATATTTGGTGGGACTGTTTTTCCCCTGTGCTTCTTTTCATATGGAAATATTTTACTAATTAATTCACATTGCATTTATCTGAAGGCCTACTGTAGTTACCAGTTCTTTTACTCAGACTTAACACTCATCAAACATCACAGTGTAAGATGAGAAGAATTGAGAATTATTTTAGAGAGTTGATCGTAGACATTTACATTATTTTTTTATAAACTGTATTTCTTTAAAACTTGTTACTGGTACTCGAACTGTTCATAATTCTGTATGATGTGTCCTCTCTGGTTAGTGTTAGACATTACTGAGGAGCTGTAGATGAAAATCAGCTTCAAACTAATGTGTTTAATATCATATACGACTATGTAGTCACTGACAAAAGGTACTAAAATAAAAACACCTGTGGAAACAGATACAAGAGGCTCCATTTCAAGCAACATTCAAACTTCATAAATTGAGCACTATGTTGTGTTTGAGTCAGAGCTGAACATGTGTACAACATGTAGAGAAACTACAGAGCAGCAACACATCGAGCCGTGATATTTGAACTGTGAGTTTGAAAAAGGCAGAAGACTCGAATGGAGATGAAACGGCTGAATGAGTCACTAAATATCAGCCAGCGACTTTTTTCTTCTACGTTTCCATTTAAATCTTCCTCTTATGATAAACAAACCTCTCTTTTTGTGAAAGATGTAACCTGTGTGAACCAGTTACTGCACTTTTGATTTAGAGTCATGATCTTTTTCTATTCGGAAATACAAGCTTTTTAGGTCCACAATGAAAAAAGCTAAATAAGTGGAACTCAGCTGCATTTAAAAAGAAGCACAGCGATAATCAAATGTCTTTTCTATTCACTATTCCACTTTGAATTTCACTTATGTGAGTGTTCAGTTTTGTATGCCCTCAGGTTCTTGCAGTGATTTGGGATGTTTATGTAGACTTTAAACAGACATTTAAACTACGCAGCAGGATTTAGGATCCAACCAGGTGTCATGACACAAAACATATCATGCAACGCTTTATTCACTCACAACTAAGAACCAAAAGTTCTCTTGTGTCTGTGTTTTCTTTCACTTTGTCATTTTGTCCAGTTTGAGTTTTGAGGTTTTGACTGATAATGGTGAAGGGTGAACAGTCTGCCAACCAAGGTGCCTGATGCACTTGGGTTCAATGTCTTGCTCAAGGGCACGTGAAGCTGGAAGGAGCTGGGGACCAAACCATCGCTCCTTCAGTTGGTTGGTTACCACTCGACAGCATGTTCCACCCTCTAGATGACGGCGTGTAGTAAAATCCCTACAGAGATTCCCTGGACACAAACAAGACATCTCTTGACCTGAGGTTTTGTTTGTTGCTGTGCCGTCAGGATCACTCTGCAGATGTGTCGTAAACATCCCAGGTTGTGCAGCTTCTACTGAAGGTTCCAGCTAATTAGATGCTCTCGGCTCCCAGGTTCCATCAATAATCTAATAACGAGTAACTATCCTCAATTTTTAGGGAACAGATGAAGGAAAAAAAAACATGTGAAGAGCATCATGAGTGATTTAAACAAACCACTTTTGATTTGAGAACTCAGTTTATCCTAAATTTCTCCCTTGAAACTTTTTTGCTTTTAAGTCATTTACATATAGTCTGGATTTGAAGCAGAGCTATATTTGCTTTTCTTCCCTTTATCTCCTCCTGTTTCCTCTCATCTGTCTTTACTCTTTCCATCAGGATAGAGTGATAAAGTGTCTTTGTGGTCATCTCAATTAATTAAATAGTGAGTCAAATGTCCTCATGTTTCCTTCTGGTGAGAACACACAGTCGAGCCTCTCTTGGATCAAACTCAGTAGGACTTGGCCAACCATCAAAAACCTGTGTGAGATCGATCAAGGCAGTCTGCTGCTCAAATTGAACGCTCCCACAGGTCGAACCCGAAACCCTGGAAACACAAACATGTGAACCGCTCGACAAGCTTGGCTCCAGAGGAGTGTGGCTACTGGCCAGAGTCCAGTCAGAGCCACGTTCACTCTCCAAGCAGAGGAAGCTCCTGTACACTGTCAGCACTCAGACCTTCGGGAGCAGCAGTGTGCTCTTCTTTCAATCCTCTTTAAATGTTCAGGTTCTCTCTGCTCACATGTTCCAGAGAAGATCTCCAACGTCTGGCTTCTGAACATTTCTTCAGAGGACCCCGGGAAGCTCGTACAGCCTCCAGGAAACGAGACTGTCTGATAAACACTTTGTTCACTCGGCAGCAGCTCTTCATGCTGCTGCCGAGCTTCTGAATTCATTTCAAAATCACACTGCTCACTTCCAGGTGTAACACGTCGGAGACCTTGAATAATTTACTGAATTGCTGTCCCCTTATCGTAATGTGAGACCTGTAAGGTCCTCTTACAAAAGCGCAGCTGGTTGTCCTTGGATTTTCACAGGGGATATTTTCATATTTATGTGACTAAATGGTATGACTACTATGTGTCCATGAAGCCCGGTCACGACTTTCATTTTTTACTGAACATCAACTGAATTCTTGCACTCTACACCTGCCTTCACTGACAGGTAGTTGGAGGTTGATTAATGTAACAATAGCACAGATGCATGAGGTGAAACCACTTTAGAAAACAAAATTTTAAATCATTTTTGTAATAACGCAAAATTACGACAGGATGTGTGACTGTTCTGCAAAAGCTAAAAATCAACTCAATGTTGTTTGTCAATATTTAAAAATCTACAAACCTTAGCGAGTTATGATCACATGTAAGATACACATGTATACATGTGATGAAAGGACTTTACTGAATGCTCACAAATGTTTTTTACAGTTTAAAATCTAAAGTCCGTCTCTCAGTTATCGTAGAAACATGCTTCATGTTTTCAAAGAGATGTCAGAAAGAAGCCCTCTGCCTTTAGAAGAATCACATTTTAAAAAAGTTCATGTATAAATTTAGATCTTAGCTCAAACTAAATTACTACATCAAGACAACAGTTTGGGGAATCAGATTACATGTTATCAGTTTAAAAATGGCCGACCTGACAAATGTGGGATGTCAGGAATAAAATGACGATCAGGCACAACAATTGTTAATTCTAGTCTTTTCTATGAAATAGCTTTGTGACAGTTTGCCTCATGGCACTTTAAAAAGTACAAGTCAGATGGAATTTTCTATTTCTTTCCTTGAGTTTGACAACTTAGTTTGATGAACAACAAGCAGGATTATGTTGCTGGTGCCGTCAGGTGTAACAGTGATGTCAGTACAGAGCATCAGCTTTTCACCTGTGCCCATCAGTCACATAATGAAGCAAACCACCTCTGTGTCACCCAGGGCAGGAAGCCATGAGTATTCAGTGCGTACTGAAATCCTCATGGACTAATGCACTGAATGTGGAAAAAGAACTTTTTGTGTAGGGTGATCTGGGTAGTCTCTGTCTTTGTGTGTCCCATACCTACTGTGTGTAACTTACACAGGTACGATATCTTACAGTAAAATCGTTCATTTAAAATCACATAATACTCTCTCACATTCGGGCTCCTTACTGTGCATCCATCCATTTTCTTAACCGCTTGTCCACTGAAGGGTCGCGGGAGTGTTGGAGCCTGTCCCAGCTGTCATCGGACAGGTCAGAGGCGAGACACCCCGGACAGGTCCACCTTACTGTGCATTATCACACATTTAAAGTTGCAGCACCTGAGGTGTGTGGTTTACACTACAAGTTACTGTTTAGATGTTCCACTGTTTTCAATGAGACTCCAATTGTGTCTCCATAGCTGCTGATCCATTCTTAAAGACTAGAACAAATAATCTTCTTCCTCAGGCAGTAAAGAGTAGTCAAATGTTCAGTGGCCTGTTTGTGTTATAATCTTAAAATGACAATCAATTCAATATATTTCAGCCCTTTTAATTTAGTTCTACCAACTTTGTATTTGTTGAAGATAAAAATGTGTTATCATGAGCACCTTTAACAAGCTTGTTGATCCTAGCAGTTTTGTTATAAACTATACAAGCAGTACTTCCAGGAAAATACAGAGAAAGTACTGAGTCAGGCTCTTCCAAACTACATTTATTTAAAAATGCATGAATTATGATTATAAAAGCAGGGTAATTTTCATATTGCTCTCTGTGGTGAGCAGATACGCTCTCATTCTGCCGGAGCCACACAGCTGATAAAGCCTCGCAGTAGGGATGATAAGAGTTAGCAGAGATACTGCTGCTAAATACAGCTCATCCCTTCTGCTGTATGACGCTCTGCTGTGTGGAATAATGCGTGTATTTAATGTAAATGTGCGTTATGTAAACTTGCAGGGTTACCGTTCGGATTCATTCATCTTTCCCTTAGAGTGACAGTTATTCATTTTCATTTAAAGGTGCACAAAGAGTAAAATCGCAGCCCATTTATCAGCCCAAGCCAGGAGGTGAGATAACTACCCACAACTAAAAAGGTGTGTTTACCCTGATTAAAGGACTATACAGTGATTTTTTTTAAAGCATTAAAACCGAACACGTTTACATTTATTTGCTTTTCTTACACAGTGAAATGTGTACTTTGGGGGTACTCCACAAATTTTACGTATGAACATCAGTCTACCAGTGATGGCATTAGTTCTACTGAGTCTAGTAAACAATCAGAATCATGGCTGTGAAATAACAAAGCCCTGTTTAAGGGACAAATACATGACTGAGTTGCAAAACAGAAAATGTGACGTCCAGCTTTCACCCACACTAGAGTCAGGATAAATCATCATCCTCTGCTGCTACACTTTGGATCATTCTTTTCATATTCTTTCCATTGCATACATCAGCTCCTCAAATGTATTCAAGTGTAAAACTAAACCATGCTCCTTCACACTTACAGATCTAAAAGGCTGGACTAGCAATAGCTGCAATGTATTGTGAATGAGAGCTGGCTGTGCAGCACTGTACCCCCTGCAGAGCACTATACATTCAGCAGAATCACAGCGGCTGAACCGGAGCAGCTCAGCATGCAAATGACATCTGAAATTCTGGATTATTGACATATGCTTTTCTTATATAATGTATAACGTTTTTTTGTCTTAGCTGTTGGTGGTAGCTCAATATACTGTCAAACATCCAACAGTTACATTTTTGTTGTGTCATAATTTGTAAGACAATGAAAACAATCACATGGGACGGAGAGAACAGAATACACATCATGTACAATGTGCAAATATCAAGTTTTATTATTCTCCAGCTTCACAGTGAGATCCTGGGTTTAGGTTTTTTTAATCTTTTAATTTTCAGTAATCAAACATATCTGAGTTATTTCATAGGTCAATGCACATCAGACAAGAGTCTCTATTCTGATCTTGGCACGGAGGACACACACACTCCAGGGGTGGGAGGGAGCAATGTCAGCATCACTGTGTGCACCTCGGAGCTCAGCCTGCTCCCTAAATATGCACAGATCAGTAACACCCCCTCATATGTGAGCACGGTTCAGTCATCGGATGTGTTGAGAGCAGCAGCAGACGGGTCAGTCCTGAGCGTCTGTAGCAGACTATTCACCTCACTGTAAAAACATCTACAGGACAATGATTTTCTGTTTTAATCACACATTTTCTCACGTCCAGTCCCAGGTTGTTCTCAGCTGGTTTTTAATCTGTTCTGCGGAGAGATAAGATCAGCGATCGTGATTACCAGGGTTCAACTGTCAGTAGTGACAATAATGAACCTCAATACACGGCTCAGACATCTCTTCCTTCTCATCCACGTCCAACATTTCCTCACCTGTGTTTCTTTCTCATTAACTGTTTTTCAATCCTAAATCACATACTTATGTTAAGCTAATTTTAATAGTACTGTCTAATCAAGACTGCTTAGCAGTGCAGAAATTAAATAAACAAGTGGTTTCAAATCCTTGAAGAAACATTTACCTTTCACTGTGAAGTTTATTATCAGGATTCAGGGTTACAGTTAATCCTGTAGGAGCTTTTTAAATCCTCAATGTTTTCTTGATTTTAACGTTCAACAACTGAAGGAATTAACAGCATTACTTGAAGCTGCACTAACACATTTTTTATCTAGTTGGGGGCATCTGAAAGTTGTCACAATTTCACCTTTTAACTTCAAGACATTTGCTCATAGAGATTATGTTTGTATCCTCCTGATGAATCGAAGTTTACTATTCACTCTGTTTTTTGGTCTCCATCAGCTCCTGAAGGAAACAATTGGCAGTTTATCAAACATTATCTTTTTGCCTCTTCCTTGTGCTTTTTAAATGTTGTTAATTCTTGTATCTCTTTGTATGTCACAGTTCAGGAGAAACATATAAATGAACGTGCAATGCGACCAACAGATGAACTTAAAAAGCAGCCCTCCGTACTGCTGCATCCATTTCATTTTCTTCATTTGTTCCCCTCCCCTCGCTCCATCCCTCCTGACCGTCTCTGTTTCTTGGTTTTTGTTTTTTCTGTTTGTTTTTTCAGACTCTGCATGCGTGTGATTTGGTCAGATCAGCCGGGTGGCAACACAGCGTTGAGCCTCGACTCTCCTTTCATTTTATTAAATCATAGCTGTAGTGGCGAGACTTGTCCCGCAGAGTCAGGTGCAGAATTATTAACCTTTGCTGTCGGAAGGACGCCTCTTTCTCTGCAGGCCCGCTGTGAGAAGGCCGGCCAAGATGGACACAGCACAGCCCAGTGAGTGTGTGTGTGTGAGTGTGTGTGAGAAATGAAGCAAAGGCAGGACAATCATGCTGCCGTTCAGAATAAAGTCATTCATCCCTGAAGGTGTCAGAGCCACTCACTCCACACTGCCGGTCACTAACCGGACTCAGAGATCAGACACGAGTCAGCCAGAGCCCATCGAAGAAACTACCAGCAACTCGTCTTCATCATACACGTACTAGGGGCTGGTGGCTGCCTTTACCAACATGTCCAGCAACAGAGGGATACATTCATATGTCAATACAGCTCTTTGACACTGAGTTGAAAGAAAAGTTGTGCACTAAAACCTTCCTGTGTGAATATTGTTCTAAACAGGGAACACTATCATAGTAATATTATAATATCACTGCACTGTTATGGATAATTTGTAAGTGGCATTTTAATGCAGCTTAATAAAACCAGAGTTTGCACCTTAAGCTAGTGTTTTACGGCTTGACTGCACTCTGACATTCACATATTAGTGTCCCGGCATGTGTGCAGTGTATGTTCATCCTTTAATCCTCGAGTGTGTGCTAGGAGAGCTGCTGCTGCTGCTGGTGCCTAATTCAAGTAATCATTCCAAATGAGTGGGCTGACTACAGTTAATATTGTTAGGTTGTATTGTGCAATGCAAGTTATTGTCAGTTGCCCATTGTGTTTAATTGCTTTTGCTGCACGGAGGGTTTCTTTATTTTTACTTGTGCGTAGCTGCAGTGGGTTATGGGCTGCTCAGTGCTCGTGTGATTAAACAATACTGGCAAAATGAGATTATGGCAAAGTTTCCTAAAGAAAAAGTGTGAGAAAGTAACTTAGCCACGTAGCTTAGTTTTTTAACCCTGTGGGCATTAACTGGTTTGCAGAACCTTTATTCATGGGTCACCAGGTGTCATTAGCTTTATTTTCATGCCCTTCTTGTTATGAGGAACCCTTCTGATTGGACAGGGAAGTTTCTTTGAAAAGGGCCATTAAACCAGAGTCAGCTGTATTTACCATCATAATAAACTGTGGCAGAGTATTTTCTGACTGATTTTACTCTGTGTAAGTGAAACCAGCAGCTCTGCCTCTAACATGAATCAGACCTGACTTGTTGCAAAGTTGTAATTAGCCTATTAACAGTTAACAGGCAGGTTTTTTTCAGTGGAAGCAACACAGTGAAAACATTTAGACTACAACTGCTGAACAGACTGGAATAATCAGCCCTGGTTTACACTGATAATTGCCTGTTATACAATAAGAAGGACAGAGTGGAGGCATTGTTTGTGACACTTTGACACAACAAGCTACAGATGAACCGACAACCCACGCGGAAGGACGAGGCAGCAGAGATCAGGTCCCTGCTGCAGGGTTCCAGGTTCCCAGCAACCAATTAGATAATGAGTGAAGCTCCAGGCTCCAGGCTTAACGAGACCCCGAGCCTGTTCCGACAGCTGGCTGACGGGATGATGGGTAATGTGGAGGGCCTGGCGATAACGAGGTCATTCTGTGATTGTTACAATTTGATTTGTGGTTTAACCTCCTGAACTCAGAGTTTTCTTTTTCATCTTTAAATGTCGCCATCATAATGAACATCATTTAAAAGTATAAAACATCATAAATACATTATGGGTTGAGTTTGCTCATTTCATTCAACCTTCATTATATATCAGATACTGCACACATACACTTACATACATCTCTGTATACATACTGTACAGTACACATGCGAAACATCGGATATGCTGTGTGTACAGCTGTTTACACTTTCCCCCAAACTTCAGCTTGACATGTTTGATGTCTTCTGACAGTTTGGTACTTCTATAACAATTTAAAATAAAGTTCTGTGGGTTTGAACTACGCTTGACCTTACAGCATGAGGTCGGACAGATTTTGTTGTGGTTAGATGCCTCTTAACAAAGTTTGCAAAGTAAGAAGTAGACGGTTGGTTAGGTTATGAAATTCTGTTTGCACAGGTTATGATGTGATATTGAAATATAATTAAGATTACCTTATATATTTGGACAGGTTTGGTTCTAGTGAGGATGAATCGTACGTTCGCCAGAACTATAGTTGAACACAGATCATACAATGTAGAGATTTACAGCAGCATGTTCAGTTGGGTGTTTTCACACTTAATTAAATTGGTTAATTCAGTGATTTGGAGTGGGTTTGGATAATCTAGTATATTTTTGTCTGCTAGTATGTGATGGAGGTCTAGGACTTTTGTTCAGTATTGTAGCATGATGAGAGAATCCTCAGACAAAAGGGGCTATTAGGTGAAACATAAGAAATATAGGACCCCAAAATTGTGAATAATTTGGTGTTTAGTTCAGTGAAGAATCATGTTTAAGAACAGGAAAGGAGCAGATTGCAAATAGGACTGACTTAAATGTGTTATTGGAACACCTCAGGCTCAGAATCTACTCTTACAAACTTATGAACAGCACAACAGGGGGGAATGTGCCGTTTTTCATAAGACACAAACACGGCCTGGATTCAATTGTATTCAACTTCTACTTCTGACAGTTTCTTTAAAAAAACAATCCAGTCACTGAGTCTCAGCAGAGGACGGTGAACAAATTCAATCCGTTTTCATTGTCATTGTTACTGTCGGCACTGTGCGTCCCGGCCGATGCGTGTGAGTATGTGTATTTCACTGTAAAGGGAAACAGCAAGTAAGGCAACGGCTGATGCTGCAAGGTGAGTGTGAGAGTGAAAAGAGGACTCAGGTGGTGGGCTGATGCATGATGGGAGTGACGGCAGCTCAGGTGGGAGTTAATTCAGTGTCAAATGAGACGGAGAGATAGGTGGAGGAGTGGAGGGGACGGGGTTGTATAGAGTCCTGAATCAGTCCTGCAGCTGAGCCCCTATGATGCCTCTACACATAGATCACACTGACAGGTCAGACCGAGTCTCTGTACCACCACAAAAAAGAAAAGGACACAGATACAGTGCAGAAAACCACCACTACTGCAATATACTATAAATAGTCGTGGAAATTCTGCCAAATAACATGTTTCAAATCAACGCATTGAAAATAGCTCTAAATTCAGTTTCCCGGTTCCATCACCAGTCTGTTAGAGGAGCTCCGTCACCTGGACGTCTTCTCTTTGTGAAACAGTGTTTTATAAAAGCAGCAGATAAACAGAAGTGACGACAATAAGCAGAAGGAACATTTCACATAATCTCAAATCCACAAATATCTTTAGATGTGCGTGTGCTGTAGTGCTGTAAACATAACGAGAAGAGATTTTAGTGAATCAGTCTGAGGACATTTAGTTTCATCCGAGCACTGATTTCAGGCTTAATATTCAAAAAGGGTTTAAGTAAATTGTTATGGAAGAGTCCTCATAAGCAGATGTAGTGTGTGTGTGTGTGTGTGTGTGTGTGTGTGTGTGTGTGTGTGTTGCAATAACTAAAAAAGAGAGATTAACAGAATGTTTTTTTATTTTTACTTTTTATTTATTTGCTTTTCTAATATATGTGATGTTCATATTACCAGACACATCAAAACAAACAAACAGCACTAAGTGACAGCATCAGAATGAACCTTTTAAACAGGGATTTGTTAGGTTTTTATATAATTCTATGTAGTTGTAGATGTTTTCATTTAACTCTGTGAGGTCTTAAACCTTAGAGTGTTAAATAAACTAAATGTAACTGAGCTGAATTGAGTGATGTCCACTAGAAGTCATTTATACATATAATATTGCTTGTAATGTTCCCAAGGCATCCCAGCGGCTGCTGAACGTTTCTTTCTACTTCCTAAAGGTTTCTAGGGGATCCAGTTGGTTTTGAAAGTCCTCAATATTTTTATTTTTTTCTGAAAGGATTGTAGGGGTTATGTGAGGACAACGGAAGATAATGATCTCATACTCCTGAGGGTTCTTGATGTTTCATGACGTGGTTAAAGATTTCCTATGTGGTCTATAAAGGGTCTGAAGCTTCCTAAAGGCTTGCAACAGCTTTTGAGGTTTCCTGTGGCCCCCAAAGGTTTGTGAAGGTTTATGTCTTAAAAGGTCCTGGACGTTTTTCAAAGGCTTCTAAAGGTACAAAAGAAAACAAGAATGCAATGGAGGAAGCCGCTGTTGTCAGTAAAGAGGTAAATGTATCCAGAGAAGACGGAAAATGGTTTTAAATCTATCATTTAAATATCATAAATAATGTGGAGAACTCAGAGAAATCTTCGTCAGATGTCTGGATAGGTCAAAGAGAAAGAGCACAGTAAATAACTATTTATCCCATCTGTCCTCATGAAGAATTAGCCAGCTCCCAGCTAGCCAATAACATTTTAAAATTGACTTTCATTATCCCTCACTGTACACGTACATGTTCCCTAGATGCATCTGGACAGCTGGTTTTACATGTGAGCTCTGCAAAGTAAGCTGAAAGTGAACTATAGAGACATGTATAGAAAAAGAGAGAGAGTGTGTGTCTGACAGACTGATGGTGCAGTCATGCAGTAAATGATGTTGGTTTAAGGCATCATACTGCAGTAGATTGCCACCTCCTCCAGCCTCCTCACACTCACACTCACACTTAACACACAGCCATCTCTTAATGATAATGCTCTTTAAATGGCTTTATTGATTTTAATGTAGCCTACCACACATACATTTTATGAAAGTCAATACGGTAAGAGGGCCACCTCCCTAATGTAAATAGCCGGTTGGAAGTCTATTAGAATGGTTATCGATGGAGGAGTGGTAATTACCTGCCGCTGCACCACGCTCGCTTGCTCTTTTTCCTGCCGTGTCTCAGTCTGACACTTTAAAGTCACAATAGAGCAGAATATCTGGGGGGAAGTTGGTGAATATGCAATGCAAATCAATGCCCACAGAGTCCATGTGCGTTTGATCAATAAAGTGAAGGGAGTGAGAGTGGAGTGCATGTAGTCAGTCTGCAGCTCGTGACTGTGTGAGGGTTCTCTACCTGAAGATAAGAAAAAGACTCCGTTCAGCTCATTTTCCTCTCAAGTGATTTTTCTCTGCATGACACACCACTGGTACTGCGGATATTACTCTTACTACCACTACTGGTACTGCTGTTGGTGCTAACAGTACTGTGGCCCCAATTGACCACTACTGCTACTGTTATTACTTTCACTGAGATCTGTAATGAATGTTCCTGCTATTTCTGTGGCCACCTTTACTACCGATATTACTACCCATAATACTCATCCTATAATGTAGGACTGCTGCACGATACTACTGACACTATATTTTATTACTGTGACCATTGATGCCACTACTACTACTGGTAAATGCTGTAGTAATACTGCTGCATCTTTACCTGTATTTCTACTGCTGCTAGCACTGTTAGCTCTGCTTCTTCCACCTTTACTCAACATTTCTATTGCTACTTTTGTTGCTACTGCTGTTTTAACTACTGCCACTGTCAGTACGCTGAAGTGAGAGTTTAAACTGCATGTCTGTGCATGAAAAGCGTCTCCATCTGCATGGAAAATAAGAAAAAGACTCTCATGCGTTCAACTCATTTCATTTCTCAGGTTCTCTTTCTCTCTCTCTCTCCTCTGTCATTTTCTTTAACTCTCCATTTCATTCCTTCTCCCCTTCCTCGCTCCCAGCTCCACGAATGGGTGACGCTGCTTAATTGGCGACGACACTGAAACATGTCCTGTCCTGCTCTGCAGCCTCCTCTGCATAATTAAAACAAGAGCAACACTTCATCTCCACTGCAGCAGGAGGCAGATGAGAGAGAGGGCGAGAGACAGTGACAGGGAGAACAGAGAGAGAGAGAAAGGCAGGGGTGAAAGTAACCTCTGTTATATCTCTTCTTAAAACCTATTTTTATAGACTGACTTTTGTGTGATGGCTTTTATCCTATTATTTTTACAAATATATTATTTTTACCCTCTGTGTATGTCCTTTTATCTCCCACTGCCTCTGCCATTTGCTTTTTTCATTTATTTCCACTTTGATGTTTGAATTTTTTTGATTAGTGAAGCACTTTGACAACGGTGTGTATGAAGTTCATTATTTTATTAATGATAATAATAATAATATAAAGACAGAGAGCAGACTGATGTATGGATGCATAGTGAGCAGCTGAGGGGTGAAAGACTCAGCAGGAAACAGAGCGCTTGTCATAGCAACAATAAAGAGTTGCAGGATGTCCTCCACCTCCAAGGATGCTCTGACCAAACCACACAGAACCAAGGTTATCACAGTACTATAAACTATATGCATTACTCTAGTATTACTGCCCCTGCTGGTGGTACAAATACCACCATACGTCACCTGCTCTTCCTTTGGGAGGTAGATCGTTGTGCTGAGCTGCTGCAGTCAAGCTGCTGCTACTCGCTGGTTCAGGAGGAATTTATCTTTACCAACTGAACCACTGAAGTATTACTGTAGTTCTACTACACATGTTTAGTAATGTGTGATCAAATACTCCAGGGCCCAAAACACACATACAGGATTGTTTTTTATCTGATTTAACGCACAAATAAAACACATTTTTTATGATAAGAACCTTAAGACAGATGCTGCTTCATCATCTGGGGCCCTGTGTTAAAATGTACATGCTGCATATTCTTAAGTAAATTCTTAAACAAAGGGTCATTTGAGTCTCACAGCTCATTTGTGTCCCAGGGTCCCCGAGCAGGTTAATCCAGTCATAGTTATAATTAATACTGTACAACAACTGTCATTAAACACAATTAGTGACACTAAAGCAGGGGTATTAAATCCATTTAAGCACAACAGTGAGAATAAACAAGTAAACAAACCAGAGCCTCCGCTGAGTAAATCAGCGACTAATGTGAAGCAGCACTGTTGAATTATTCCTATTTTTTCTATAGAGTTGTTTTGTGAACAGATCCCAGGTCAGTGCTTCACCTGAGCTCTTCAGTCACAGCAAGCAGCCCAGTACAGTACGTCACCCCGCTGCTCCGTGCAGCTGTAAATGTTTTTTCATCGTGATGCTGCGTGAAGCGTTGTGCACTCATGTTCCAAATATCATATCTGTAGCTCTGCTACCATCCCGTTTCTCTGGATACTAAAATGTGCTTTGACACAAAAAAAAGAATCTCAAGAGACAAACAAAACAAAACTCTGGCAACGGAGCTTCAAGTGACAGTCCAGGTTAACGAGGTTGCACCAGTTTTTCTGGTCCCCCACCTCCTGCAGGATAATTGTTTTTTGGCCCACAGTTCCCTCTTATTATTTTCTCTAATTATAATTCACTGGTGTTGTTTTTATGTCATTAGAACTGAGGAAGGTCTTTTATATTTGTATCATTTCTAATGTTCCTTTCTGTTTCCTTTTTATACTTGTAATTACAGAATGCAAATTGTTTAAGTCTTTTCTTGCCCTGGCTGTTTAATCCTACACACCTGAATGGTTTTCTTGTGCGCATAAAAAAAGAAAAGCTCATTCACTTGAAGTCCTTCTTCTTCCAGACGCTGTCTGTTTGGTTAAATCCTCAGGCTTCAAACTGTGGGCACAGTGCGCAGCACACCGATGCTGATCTTTTAGGTGCTGACAAGGATACAGCCGAAACAGTACTGCTGAAAACACAAACGCGTGCAGCGTCCAAGGCCAGCAACCGAACCTTAACTAAAAGGCTTCACTACAAACAGTCAACGTGCAGAGGAGACACGTTTCCTTGACTTAAACATGTCTGAATATTATTGATTTGCAGCAAGGTTGTTGGTAACAATAGAAAATGATTGAAGTAGGATCTGGAGAAAGATCCCTCTCTTAACTCCAACTCCAAAAACTCTCAATTCATATTAACACTGAATATTCAGCAGGAGCAGCAGTGACAGGATCAGGACAGGGTAGGACTGGAACCGGCTGGCTCTCTGTTCTCCTCACAAGACAAGCTCCTGGTTCTCCTAGTGAACTCTGTCGACCAGAGAAGCTGTGTCCTCATTTCAGTGTGGATGAGAGATTCCTGAATGTCTCCTTTCTCCTCCTTATGGCCTCAGTGCCACGTTTCACACACGCGGGTGACTTTCATGAAGCACTCTGTGGAAGCAGCCGCCTCTCCAACGCTGCTCAATTAATGATCTGCCTATTCAGCGAAAGTCAAGGGTGACGGAAGAGAATAGAGAGGGTGAGGAAAAAAATACAAATAGAAAAAAAGATACAGAGGTAGAGACAGAAAGAGCCACTGCTACATTCATTCAGCTAGAGGCACAGCTGTCACATCCCACATTTCAAAGATGTACAGCTGCAGGGATGGAAGGAAGAGTGAGTGAGGAGGTGTGTGTGTGTGTGTGTGTGTGTGTGCTTTCTGTCCATAACAGTGAATCTGCAGAATCTTTTTATCTTATTTAAGACTTAAGATTCAGCTTGGTGACGTGTGTATTTCTTCCAAAACCTGATGTAACGTATTCGTCTGAGCCACAGAGCACTGTCCTTTATTATCATGAACACACACAACACACACCGTGGTATATTTTGATTCAGCCCAGTTACAAAAACTAAAGCACAGAAAGTGGATTAATCCACAGCTGAAAATAGTTTCCAACAAATGCTCCACCACTGAGTCTTTTTACTGGTTTTAAACATGCTGTACTTTCTGTATCTATACACAGATTGTGGTGAATGGCTGAAAAAAAACAACAACAAGCTGATTTGCAACAAACAAACAAACGAAAAGAAATTGCTGCACTAGTTGACAACGAGAATGATCTTTATTTTACCAAATTACTCATTTTCATGTGGTTCTATTACCCTTTGATTTACTGTAAATGTACAGTAAATCCTTTCCTGTCATATTATGGTTCCCAGTGCTATGAAGACAATAGGAAAGCAAATATAGTAAATCTACTGGAGACAAATCCGATTTTTCTGTGTCAATTTCTGAATAATTTTGTTTCCACAGAACAAAAAATACACCACATGTGAAATAAATCTAATTTTCACACTAATAAAGAAGCGTAGTCTTAAAATTGTGATTGATTTACAGGATCATAACAATGTTTCACAGTCGGTTTTTATTCCTTCACCTTTGCACCGTGACAGGTTTTTACTGTTTTTCCTTTTCGTTATTACTTTAGTCTCAATATCATTTTGAATAAACCTGTGTATGAAATGTGCTGTACAAATAAAGCTGCCTTGTCCTTCTGTCTCCATGAGTATCGAGACTTTCTTATTGCTTCCTTTGTCTTTCTGTATATTTTATGTGTTTTGTGTCTTGTCTATTATTCATTACTTCTTCTTTTGTCCTGAACACAGTGAATTTTTAGGTTGGATCGTCTTGTGCATTGCCCCTCATTTACCACATTTCTAATTATATTTAATTTGAGCCTTTTATTATTTTCCTGCTGCTGTGACACTATCTCCCTGCGGGGATCAATAAAGTTTCATCTAATCTAAACCTGATGAAACTGTGTCAGACTCAGCGAGGAGCTCTTGTTGCTTCATTCAGTGCATATTTTAAATCGAGTTGGGTGCTAAAACCCTGCAGCTTTGATATTACGACTGATGGACTTTTACTTTCCATTGTTTCAGATGTGACTTGTGCTGTTTAGAGAGTCTGTTATTTGTACACGCTGCGTTGTGTTTGTGGAGCATCGTCTGTAGTGAAGCTTTCTTTCTTCACAGATGCTGCATTTTGGTTAAAATATCCATGTGAAACAACAAACTTGATGGTCACATATGCTAATATGCATGAGTAGATCTTAGTTTTTATCCAGCACATTGTTCTTTTCATTGCTGCACATTGTTCACCCCAATCGCAGCTTGTTTAAACAGGAAATGACCTCTTTTGCTGCAGTTGTCTACAATAATTTGAGTACATACATAAATGTGTTAGTGGATTTCTGGTTGCTGATAATCTTCTGCTTCCCACTGAGAATCACTGGTATTTTTATAACTGTGACTATTCCATAACCTTAACCACATGTTTAGCACAATAACCATGACAGCAACTATCCTCAAAAGTAAAAGTACTAATGTTTAAAGTACCTATTTTAAGCCAAACAACAATCTCTTCCTAAACCTAACCAGCATTTTCACATCATACATCATAACAGGGTTTGTTTGTTATATTTCAACATTAATTTGTCACACATACTCTTACTAATACTAATATTAGTATTACTAATACTAATATAAATTTACTGGAGGTGCTGCAGGTCCTTCCACCTTAGCAGCATCAACAGTTAGCCTAATTTCAGTGCCACTGGGCTCTAGGTGTCAATTGAATAGCATCAAAGATTTTTGTAGTTAGTAATTTAACAAAGTGGACCCTCTCATGGCAGTTGTGCTGCATCATGTTGCTGCCTGTCACATTATTAGTGAGTAGTTTTCCCCACTGGAAAGAGATTGATGCATCTAAATGAACATTTTCCATGGGACTCTATTCAAAAAACACATGTATGATACTGTCAATACACAATCCAACACCTGAGGAACAAAGAAGTGTTGGTGTTACACACACACATCTATAGGAGATGAAAAACAACAACAACACTGAATAACTACATTAATGAACTGTTCAACATGTTCTACAGCCTAAAAACCGAGAAGTAAAATCCATAATGAGGTGAAACATAATCTAAAAAATACATTAGAAGCAGCATAAATTAACCGGAGAGTGAAATGGGAGTGGGTGTGTGTGCGAGAGAGACACTGAGAGAGACCGAGCTCATCCACAGCAGCTCCTCGCTGTGAGATGTCCCAGAATTCCAAGCGGCAGCAGCTCTCGATGATGGTGATATTAAGGAGGAAATGTTGCAGAGGTTCTTCATTGCCGTCTTCCATATTTTGTGTAATAGAATGTAACTAGCATCATTATTTTTTCATCACAGCCCTCCCACAACTGTCTTCCACATCTAGGAACATCACTTTCCTCTTCTCCATCCCTCGCTGCTCGCTGTTCCTTCGTCACACTGCGAGTCAATTAAAGAGCACAAGATAAAATGGAAGGAAAAAACAGAAAGAGGCTGCGGCAGCTCACTTGGGGCCTGGTGGTGGTTTCTGAGGCTCCGCACCACCCCATCTTGGATCTGGAAATGTAAAAAAAAGAAAAAAGAAGACGAAGACAGAAGAAGAAGCAAAGGAAAGGCCTGCTGGGTTTGAAGAGTCTCCTGGCAGCAGCAGCCTCTGTGCCGCAGTTTGGAGATTAAGATTTTTTTTTGTGGTCTTTGCCATGCTGTGCCTGTTGGGATGGACACAACACTGACTTTGCATTAAGGAAAAAGAGAAGTCTCTGTACTTCACTTATGATGTTAGCATCTGCAAAGATGGCGGCTGAACTTTCCCTCACTGCTGGTCGTCAAATGCCAGCAGAGCCTCGCAGTGGGGGAATCGCAACCGTTCTCGGTGGAGATGAAACCTGTTTCCTAAAGCGTACTGTACATAACGGAGCGTATTGGGTGCAATGAAACTGGGCGGATTATGTTGAATGAAGCTTTACATTTATTAATGGAATTGGAAGGAGGCAGAAATCCTACTCTCCTGTCAACCCACAGCCTCCAGACTCCTGTAAGTGTTTGGGGTTCAGGCTCAATATTTTACTGCAAAATCAGATTTTCTGGTAAAAAAGGAAAAATATTATCTGTTGAAATAATCAACGACTTGTGATTTATATTGATTATTAAAATTGGCATTTTGTTGAGCAGCTGAGTTATTTGAATCTTAGACTGTTACTGTAGCAAAGATATTAAGAGATGAATGTGTTTTAGTAAAACACAAGAACAGGAGCTACTGGAAATTCTGGTTAAACTGGTTTGACTAACACTGTAAGAAACATCACGGTGTAAATAAAAAGACAGAGACAAACTGTGTAAAGCAAAGATCTGTTTCTGTCAATTTGTCAATGTGTAGTTAACCAGCTAAAATAAAAAAGATTCACAGTATTATACTGTTCTTATATTTTCTTCTGATATTTCTGGGTGACGAGTGAAACATTACAGAGGAACACAAGAGAACCCAACAGTGCAGCTAAAGACCCATTCGGTTCGCAGCTGTATGTATGTCTTCATTAATCATGGACGTCACGTCACTCTCCTGTTTGTGAAGGTACAAAAGCTGCGTCACAGGTCGGGTCGTGCTCTCCGACTGTCCACCAGTGTCAGGTAATCGCACTCACAGATGAGCCCGTCAGACACCGCGGGCCTATTTTCTGCTCACTGCTCGTCGTGATTGCCTCTGAAAGATCAATCAGTGCTTTGTGGCGCCGCTCTGCTTTCTCCTCGCCGACACGCATCACATAAATAAACTGAAATTACTGGACGCACGGCCCTTTTTCTGACATGCCTTCTTCCCTGCAGGGACGCCGAAGAAAAATGGTCAGTTTTTCATAATGTCTACATTTGACCGAACCCACAGTATTTTCTCTGATACAAAAGGCTGATTGTACTCTGCCAAACACCTCCGTCTATCTCCAAGACAAATACTCATGTCTTCTTCATATTTCTGAGGTAATGGAGAGGCAACACTAAGCATTAGCCGCTGCTCACAGTCTGTATACAGACACATATTAGGGCTCCAGCCTCTTCTTTTTACCTCTTTCACACTTCCACTTTGTCCCAAACCACTCAGATATTACACATATCAGAAACCCATTTCAAACATTTAGCTTCTGTCGACTGTTTTGCTTTGTGCCTTTAGTTCAGTCGGCGGCCCTAAAAGTGGAGAAGCTTTCAAATCAGGGAAGTCAACACCTCCATGCACACAGCACAAACACTGTGTGTGTCTGATCCAAGATTTTAGTGAAATAATCACAACACGAGAACTCTTCACACGTCTGTACTGCAAAGTATGTTTAGTCATTCCTGCTCTGCATCATCATCATATCTCGATCTCTCCTGAAAATTGTACCTTATTTGATTTATGAGGCTAAATGATGTATTCATGAATTAGTTTTTGATGATGACAGGTACTGTAGCCACTTGGAGCCCCTGTTAGTCAGTTGACTGACTCATCATGTCAGGACTCAAACATGAAACTAATGGACTCCTGCACACAGAAAAGGTCACTAGTAATAAAATGGTAAAAATCAACGTCCTGATCAGTGAGATCCAGATGTTTCTCTACGCGTGTTAACGTTTTAATTTAAAGAATCCCGTCAGCATTATGTGATGTCGATTTTTTTCTCTTTGTCATGCAACACCAACATTGATATGTTATAAATGTTATTTTAAACTTAATGCCGTTGGATCATTGAGGCCATTGTTGAGCATATGTAAATCACTAATAGACTCCGTCGGCCTCTTCGTCTTCATCTGCCTCAGTTATTCCATCTGCTCTGACTTCTCACTCTCCTCTTTAACCTACATAAGAAAATTAAAATCCTATAATTATCTTCAATTAACAGAAAGAGGGACATGCAGTGATTAAAGAAATCAAGTTCAGGGACTATTTTCATTATCTGAGCCCCTCTCCTCCCCCACATCCCCCACATCCCCAACCTCCGCTCTCCTTCTCCCCCTTTTTTAATGTTCACCTTTAAGCTCACTGCACTGGTTTTAATTAACTTTTTTCTTCCTTTATTTCTGGGCACTTGGAGATTTGCTGTCCGTCGGCGTGCCAGTGTTGGGCTGCTGGTAAAAAGTCAGGGAGTGGACGGTACTTACATCCCAATACTTAACGTACATAACAAATAATTTAAGGATGTGTTTCATTTATTGCCTTTTTTTGTTTCATTTTTCAATTTGTGCATCGACTATTCCCTCATCAGAGCTCCTCATTCAGCATCCAGCTCTTATATGTGAGTTACTAAACCTCAAACAAGCTCTTCAGAGAACATGTGATCCTTTCAGACTGTTCATAATCTAATCAATTATGGCATTAGGGAAAATGATTATTGAGTGATAGGGTGCTGATCAGACTAGTGGCAGCGATATTAACATTAAGTTTGCAGGCTACTCGGCAAATTGGCAAAGCAGGTAGTCGGCTGTGGTACAATGAACGTCTTAGATGTAACTGTAAACATCAGCTTGTTCCTTTTCACAACACTGCAAAAAAGTCATTCGTATGATGTGATTTCAAGACTGAGAGAAAGAAAACAGTTTAACAGGAAGCTGGAATCCTGTCATATAGAGCTCATAGAGCTTTTCTGGGGCTCTGGTGTTCAAACTAATTCATTCTGCTGAAAATTACAGAGCTAAAATAATGAATTCAGCAAAAAAAAAAATACAAATCTTATGTTTGTGAGTTGATTTTTAAAGTGAATTCAAATGGTCAGTGTTTTACAACATCCCTCAGTTATTAAAAAGATATAATTTACAGACAGTTTCCTGATTCCAGGTGTGTTTGTGTGGCGCACTGTACTTACTGTGTCAAAAGGCACCGAATTTAGCATTTTAATTTCATAGAGCAAAGGAAACGAGCAGTTGTTTTTCTGCACACACTAACAGCATCTCTGCCTTTTTTTTAAACGTGAGGCACAGCAGAAATTAAAGAGGAAGGAGCTGCTGTCAATAATCTGACTGATAGTACAGTGTGAGGAAGCTGCGAACTGCTATTTGTCTGTCAGCCAAGAAATTCACAGTCAGAATGAGTTTTCTGCCAAGTATATGCACATACAACGGATTAATCTGGTAGACATGCTCACCATGGAATAATACACGAACAAAACACAACAGCTGGCAAACAATTACGCATCTATCTGCATAAAGCCAACACTTCCAAAACACAGGATATTTTCAGAATGGACATTTTCACCTCAGCACTCATTTTGATTCTCCTTGGAGGAATTACAGGATTCATAAACAAACACACACACACACACACACACACCACATCACTCCAGTGCATGTCCAGCTGCACTGAGAACACACTCGACACGTCTCCAGCTTCAGTTCACTGCTCTGTGTTGCTTGTTCCCACTAATGCAGATAAATATGAAAACACTGTTTACATCTTGTTGCTGTCCAGTAAAAAAAAAAACACATTTACTTATTTTTCTAAAGTTCTCAGACAAACTGAAGATTTAATTAACTCTAATTTACGCCTGCAGAAATTTCTCTTTATTCTGGAAATAAAGCCCTTTAAAAAGTTACTGAAATAAAATAAAAATAAACCAACGCCAACTTTGTGAAGGCTGCTTTTCTCCTTCTTTATTAAAACTATAACAAGAAGCCTTTCTTTTCTTGTAACAGGAAAACACTAGAATAATTATTATCTGACGCAACTGGTGGACAGGTGCACAGAGAAATGAAGTCATACCAAATAAAACAGTCCCCGCGAAGATGCTGAGCTCCGTCTAGAGCTGTACCCTAAATGTGTATCAGTCTTTAAAGCCGTCTGGATCAACAACAAAGTTGACGGTAACCGACAGCACGATCAGGGTCAAAGCCATCAGACTAATGGGAGGCAGAGCGTTTTAATGTGGTGAGCAACAGTCTACTCTGTGCCGCTTTCATAATTAACACACGATACAAAGTGAACTCCAGGTTGATAGTGGATCGAGCAGGTAATGAGAGGAGGCAAGAGCGGATATGATGGTCCAATCTGCGAGACCCACAGCTGCATGAACTAATCATGGGAGTGGAGGAGCACAGAGCTATTTGTTAAAGCGAGTTAAACTGACAGACGTTAATACAATAACACACAATCAGCAGAGGTCTCCGTGACCTCTTCTACACTTAATGTCCGTGTTGAACTCTTGCACTAATGAAGCCCCAAGCACACGCCTCTGGTTGGGATTATACACCCATAAAGGGAAGAAGGGAACATGAGCAGGATCAGTAAAGGCCAAAGATTCTGCAAGTCTCGTTCTTACGGTGTTTTACCGCATTAAAAAGGCATTTACATTTACATTTAGTCATTTAGCACACGCCTTTATCCAAAGCCACTTACGAGGTACAAAGGCAGACAGAGGGTGTATAAGGACGTCCTGCCTGAGGACCCCTACTGGAGGTCGGCTGCAGCTTGGATTCGAACCTAGTGAAGATCAACAGAAGTCCCTGGTTTTCTGTATAATCCTGTGATGACCATGGATGACTGAACATTCATGTTCATGGTACAGTACGTCCATCCAATATTTAAGTTTTGAAGAAATTGGACAAAAGAACAAAATGGCTCATTAGCGCCTCCATCTGGTAAAGAATGTGTTGGCGTGTTTGACACCAGCGTTAATACGGGTCTTGTTAGCAGCAGGCTAAACAAAGTATCCCAGTTTTCCTTCTCTCCAGACGTCTCCCGGTTCCTCCTGGGGGATCCTGAGGCGTTCCCAGTCCAGATGGAATATCTAATCGCTCCAGTGTGTTCTGGGTCAGTTCTGAGTCTCCTCCCAGTTGGACGTGTCCAGAAAAACCTCCACAGGGAGAAGTCCTCATCAGATTGCCAAAGCCTCAACTCCAACTGGTTCCTTTCTACAGAAAGGAGCAGCCTGAATCTTTCTGAGCGTATCAATCTAGTTTTCTGGGTTTTTTAATGTCTACATGTTCTTTATTCTGTATTTGTCGTACCGTTGGTTACTTTCTTATTCTGTTTGGTTTTAGGTGGATGCTCGTCTGCGTGGTTTGTATGAAGTTGGACCACAGGTCTGTTTGTGTGCAGACGTCACGCAGCTCTGACGGTTTGACTTCAGTGTTTAATCTGTTTAATCCTCTGCTCTGCTCTCTCCCCTCTCACTGTTTCCATCTTATCTTCCTGCTTCATGTTGTTTGTTTGGAGATCTCCAGTTGTCTGTGTTTCTGGTGGCAGTGAAAAACATGTGGACTCCAATGAAATCCTCTTTACCGGCGCTATCACAAAGGTAAATCTGATCAAGTCATCTTCCATTTGTAAAGAGGGCTGTTTAATTTTATTCATGCAGGTTTGTTTTTCATCTAACTGACAGAGAGAGAGAAAAAAAAGGAAATATCTGGCAAAATGGCCAAAGCTGATAAATCCAGATAATCTCTTCAGTCCACAGATCTCCAGTAGGCTGAGTTTGCTGCACGCTGTAAAAAATGTCTCATATTTAAACATTGAAGCCTTGTTTATGTTGTTCCGATTTTTTAAGCTGTTTTAGCCTCATGCAAGTTTCGTAAAGTTTAATAGTTTTGTTTTTGAAATGACACAAATTTTGATTTGTACATGAAGTCTCATTCAGTGCTACTTAATACACACAAACGTTGCTGCTGAAACCCCTGTTGCATGTTGACAGTCAGCAATTAATGTGATTTTCAATTGGACATTAATTGTAAAGCACATTGTAACATCTGTAAATACGAGAGCTATAAATCTATTACTCATCTATTGTACTGATTTACAGGTACAGGTGAATTAACTGTGTCTATTATTAATAGTCATAGTCATGGTTGTTAATTGTACTGTAGCAGCTGTTGCTGTTGGAGAAACTCACCAGCTCAACACTTTTATCATTGATGGGTCTAATGAGAAGTTGAGGAGGCACAAGTATCGAGATGCATTTCCACGTCGATGTCTGGTATCCAATGAGGCTTGTGAACCACATCTAAAATCCATAAAACACAAGCAAACATACAGGTGGCTACTAAAAATAATGTGTCAGAGTTTTAATGTAAGCTCCTGTATGTATGAGCCCTCAGGGTGTTTACGAACAGGACAGACGAACACTTTAGTAGCATAGTGATATTTTTCATGCTGCTGTTTTTGTGACTTTTCTCATGTAGGAAAATGTTTTTTATTTCTATATAAATAAAAGGAGATAATGTAATTTATAGAAGACGTGTGCTCTTCTCTTTATTTGAACTGTGCCACACTGGAGTTTAGTAAACTAACTTTTTGCAGTGTATTTCCAGCGAGCTTGCTGCCTCTCAGCTGCTTCTTATATAAATGGAAATATGCTTTTCCATTTATAATCACACATAACATCAGTCCTTCTCCTTTTGTCGTATCTTTTGTAGTACTGTTGCGCAAAGCTAATATGCGACGGGGCATAATTACAAATTCCAGTATGTTAATAAAGGAGCGAGTGCTGATTTAGCTAAGAGGCTCAGTGTGTACCGTTTAAAGCTGAGGTTTGAATATTCATCAGTCACACTCAGCTGAAGATGAAACAGTCTTATTGTTCATCAGCAGTGGCGGCATTGCTGGCTCGTTCATGTTATGCACATATTAATGATGAGGACAATTCTCTTCGAGTGATTTCTAATCTGTTGACAAGTCTCTGCAGACCCTTCAGTCAGTTTGATGCAGATGATGACGACGTTTTATCTGTAAATCCTCTCGAGAGAAGAGCCCGACGAACACTGCAAAACATCTACAACTCATTTACCCAAACCGTACGTTCACAAATCATTTGCTTACAGGATGAATTGTGAAAAAAAGATTGTTTTAAAACTTTTATAAACATTTTTATTTTGTTAATTTACTCACTTATTCACATAGTATTACCAATAATATAATAATAATAGAATGATTTGTTTTGTCATATTAACTCTGAATCCTAACAATGATACAGTACATAACTTATATAATAATATTATATTTTTATCATTTTGTTGACATCTATTTCTGTTTCCTTATTTATTTCAATGATAAAATGAAAATATTTTAACTTGTGATTTGAGAAATAGGATGAAGTTTCCACACAATAAATGAGCAACTGAATTTTAATGGCAGGTTGAATTTTTCCACTCCTGATATGAAACAGATTGTGTCTTTTGTTTTGTTTTTCCATCTGTTAAATGATTATTGTGAGGTGTTGCTAATATTTCGTCTCCCTAATTGATATCAGTGAGGTGACTAAAATAATAAATTTCTGAGTACAACACAACGTGGCAGCTCCAACTACAGACACAAACGAACCAGACCGGAGTGATTTGTTGACCTTATTTCCCACTTGCACTGCCAATCCAACATTATCTGAGTATTTGAAGGCTAATTAGAAATAACAGTCTGAAAACAGCCTTGTTTCTCACAACAAATGGAAATAAATGCAAATTATAAAACCTGCAAAGCAGGCTGTGTTTGTATCTGAGACATCGCACAGGACAGTTTTAGATAAACATTCACATTAACCTCATTCGCTCCTTGTGTGATGTGTGTTTTTGCAAAACTCATGCATTAATTTGTTTTGACTTCTAACTGAAGCACATGCAGAAATCAGCTCAGTGATGCCAAAATGGAGGCTGAAGTGCAAACTGTGATCCAGATCCGACCGTTTCCACAACTATTTTTATCGCTCGCTAATTAGTGAGACTTTAATTTCTGCTCCGTCCTCCAGACGGACCACAGGGGGTTTAACACTCCACAACCTGAAGCTCCCTGCTCTGCCATCGTGGTGCTGATGACAACTAACGATGAGGAAAAAGTAAAATAGCTTTAACATCAACTGAAGGTGAAGGGAGACTCTGGGATTAGAAAAATATATTCTGGTGATGAGAATGAAATGGAGAGGATCACCAGACTTATTAGAATTCATCCTGAGAGGGACAGGAATGGAAATCTTTCGAATAGTTCCACTGTTAACAACAAATGTCAAATGATGCAATGAAGGCGAAAAGTCAGAGTTACACTTCACAAAAACACAAATTCCCCTTTAAAAAAGTCCACGACTGTCCTTACTGTGTAAGACTGTCTCCACTGCTGAGGTTTCAACTCACACTGGTGCTCACAAAAATAAAGGCAAACACACATCTTCGAACACACACACACACACACACACACACACACACACACACACACACACACACACACACACACACACACTCTGGGTGTGGCGTTTCCCGGCAGTTTATTTTTTTTCCGTGAGATGAGTCGGAGGCTTCAGCAGAATTCCTCACAGAGAATTCATCCAATAACTGTTGGAGGGGGAAAGACGAGAAATTAGTTTTCTGCTCTCTGCTGATATGAAACAATATGAGCTGCACTGTTTGCAGTGTGTGTGTGTGTGTGTGTGTGTCACACGTGTGTGTGTGTGTTACCTTCAGCCAGGGCTTGAGCTCCTCAGAAAAGATTTCAAAGCTCCAGAAACCTGTGAAGTTTCTGTGTAACTCTAAACTTCAGCAGCCAGTAAACACACCGTTTAACTCCTGTCCTGCCTGCAGGTGATGAACTGTTCCAGTGTCGTGGCTGTGATTCGTTTAAGCTGGAGAAGTTGCAGTAAAGCACAGTGATACAGAAATTATATATAAATAAAACACATTTAAAAAATACCAGGATTAGTGTGGGAAATATCAGATGGAGACTTCATTCATGTATAATTTCTGGAAATAGAAAAGCGAGTCTAAACTACTTCACAAATGGAAGCCATATGGTCCGAAGCATCTTGAAATTTAGTTTTTCTGCTGATAATCATTAAGTTTTATTTTCAATATGTTTCAGTGTTGACTTGTTCAGTTTTATAATGTAATGAGAGAGTTTACAAATCAGCTTCATGCTGGTACGTACTGTCGAAAGGAAATCGCAACATACTCCTTCTCTAAAGTCTGAGATTTCAAAGGCTCCTGGCTTCAACCTTTTTTTGAGCATTGGACCGCTTTAATGTCAGACAATATTTTCACGGACCGGCCTTTAAGGTGTGGAGATTAAATACAACAAAATAAATGATACGACCGGCATAAAAACTCAAACAACTTGACGCAATAAATCCATATTTCCAGTAGGACTCCTGGTCTTGTCTGTTAAATGCAGCTTTCTTTCTGTTTGAAGTCGTAGCCTCTTCTTCTGTCTCCTCAGAACTTTCCAACGACATTTGTTTTGTGTTCATTGTTCTAGCTTGGGGGTTTCAGTTTGACGGTAATGTATTATGTGTTACTGGCCAGAGCGGCCCCTTTAAGAAGGTAGCGGATGTGGGTAAGACATGTGACCGAGGTCAGCTTCTTAACATGCAGCAAGAGTGAGTCATAGACAGATGTGGAGGAGATAATATTTTCCAAAATGAAAAGATGGTTCAGAGTCAGATAATAAATAAAACGTAAATAATGTAAGTTATTTATTCTTTTATTCTTTCTGTGCGGCTCGGTATTAATTGTCCCGCGGACCGGTGTCGGTCCGCGGCCCGGGGGTTGGGGACCACTGATATAAATTAAAGTGCTACACCATCAGTACTTTGAGACAAAGTTAGTTAGTGGAAGAGGAATTAACAGTGACACACATTTCCCAGTTTAAGAATCTGTGTATGTGCTGTACAAACCTTATTCCATAATTTACCACCAGCTCTTTAAATCAGATATAATCATATATTTTTAGGATGATGTTATTTACAGTATTTTTAACTGTCAAACTTGATCCAAACTCCCCCAGCAGGTTACTTCAAATCACCGATCACTCGTTATATTAGGTGAAGTGTGCGCAGCCTGAGACACAGCTTCTTATTTTTCTTCTGTTTGCTTTGACCCGTATCACAGTTTCTACCTGAGGCTGTTAAACTGTCATCATTATTTTTTAAGTAATTTTTCTGTGAATTATTTAACTCTGCATAACACACTGTGAACTTCACGGTGCACATTTATTCTGCTGTTTGTCGTGTGTTATGTGTTTGTGTTGTACCTGGGGGCTGACAACAGCACAGCTCTGAAACTCTGCAGCTGTTATTATTTTACAGTTTAACACTTGCTGCTCATATGACTGGAGCCAGGAGCCTCCTGCTGTCTGCAGGAGCTGCTCAACAAAAAGCCTCCATTCACACATTTTAAAGTTTCCCATTTTCGGATATAAACTCCAAACTTACCTGGTGTCTTTGGGTAAGGCACTTTGAGCCACTTTCACAACTCTAGCTCAAATAAATAAATCTGAAAAAGTGAAAGCAGGCCGGTAGGATCTGAGGGAACAAGAGCAACTAAACATAGCTACTCCTACATTGCCATTTGTCGTTGCGATATAAGGTCTGGGGAAACTTTGACATGTCACCAGTACTGACATATGATAGATAGGATAGGTGGGGGAATGTGGTTGAGTTTCCTCCATCTATCCTTTGGATCTAGATTGACTGTTGATGTAAATTTTTCCGGCACCCCAACCGGTCGAGGCAGATGGCCGACTAACTTGAGCCTGGTTCTGCTGGAGGTTTCTTCTTGTAGGGACATTTCTCCTCTCCACTGTTTGCTTAGTGCTTGCTCAAGTTGGACTTGTTGGGCTACCTGTGTTTTTTGTTTCTTATGTGAAGCACTTTGTAACACATGTAAAAGTTCTCTGTAAATAAATAAAGTATTATTATGTGCATTCCTGACTCTAACTGGAGAATCAGGTCTGGACATTGTGCAGAACTGCACACAAATGGAGATAGTGCCAGACATCTCTCTCTTCCCACTTGCAGCACTGACTGTTTCCGATATGGAAATAGTCTGCTTGGTTTTGGTGATGGGTAGTCACTGTCTCAGCAGGAGGCACAACGTTACACAAAAAGTACCTTTCAGAAATCTGTTGTGTTTTGTTTGCAGCACAAGTAGAGATAGCAACATAAGAAACTATGTGTTTTGTATGTAACTCCTGTTTCCTAAAGAAAAGTGTATGGTATTAATCTATATCTTCTATTAATGTGCTGAGCGGATCGACTGAAAGGGAATGCCCACTCGCTTGTGGTGAAAACTTTGGACAACCACCTGCTGTATTTAAAGAATTTGTACTGGGGCTTTGCAGCATAAAGTCCAGGTAATCTCCAGGCTGACTGACTCACCCAGGTGAAGCCTAGAGAAGTTCAAGGTTCCAGTGTGTGTGTGTAAAAGCAGCTTTGGGGTTGATGGATGATGCCCTATTAAGTGAGTCACAGCTGCTCCAAAGCATCTCTTCTTTGGTTGTTCTTGCCTGAGGATCCAGATGCAGTTGTTAGTAGTAAAATTCAACTTCTTTCTACACTGTTATGATGTTCAGCTCAGTTTACTACTACTACTACTACTATTGGGGAAAAAAGGCATTTCAGAAAGCTGGAAGACTTTTCAGTGGTGGTGATTTTCAGAAGTGGTGCTATACAGCACACAGGGGCATGGCAGCCACTTTGGTCTTGGAGGTTTCATATTTTACATTCAGTGTGAGATGCAGTAAATCCACCGTAGCTGTTGTATACTGTAAGTAAAACACTTGAAACTATCATCTTCTTAGTCACTGTAAGATGAATTTTGTTTAACTCATTCACATAGTGACTTTTTAGCAGCATCGAGAAGGATCTTGCATTTGCATTGTGCTGACTTTTCATCTAAGTGTTTTAAAGGTTGAGTCAAAGCAGGAGATGCTAAGGGCTGAAGTAACCTTTTAGTGTGAACCCTGCATGTCCCACAAGGCATCTGAATGGCTCCACATTGTTGATGAGCTCAATCTCATAAGGATTGTTTTGTCAGGCTTCAGCAAGGCTGAATAGTCGTCTTCATGACAACTAAACTTATCGTTGTGTGTAAAATGAACATCTCTTTAATAATTCATTCCCAGATATATATTCATGTATATTTATGTAAAGCATTCGATAGCACCACCCTCAAACTGCTTTAAGATGTATTAAAATGTTAAAAGATGTGATTGAAATGTATCCGTTAATGTATTATGTATGGTTTGTGTGTATTCTGGTTCCAGCGACTTCATTCTTCACATTTGTCAGGAATTGTGAACATGTGAGGCGTGAGCTTGTTCTTCTGAGCGGATGGGACGGGACGTTTTACCTGCTGGCTCTCACCGCCTCACTGCCACTCTGAACAAAAGCAGCAGCATATTAGCGGGCCGGCTTTCGCCTGTTATGCAAAAACAGAGGGGATGGGGGGGGGGGGTATCTAATAATGTCTGCTGGCGGAGGAGAGCAGAGGCAATAACAGAGAACACATTCAGACAGATTGCCAACATGAGGAGCAAAGTGACTGTGGAGTCTGAGGGGAGTAATATTACAGCCATTTGGCTAATAGCCACCAAGCTTGTTACAGTGGCTTCACACAGACAGAGAACAAACAGTGTGGGTGAGCAGAGAGGTGGTGAGGCGAGGGGAGGAAAACAGAGCATGTCAGCTAGGTGAGGCTCATATCAGTGCACAGGTGTGAAAAATAAACTGCACTCAGATCAGTGTCTCCTACAGGAACCCTGACACCTGCAGGCAGAAAACCTTTCAGGATTCAGATCCTGTCATCAGAAGATGACATGCATGTTGTATGTGTTGGTTCTACAGCTTCTACACTTTGGTTTCACACCTGTTTGTTTGGTTGGCACCAGAGAGAAAATATGACACTGTTACAAACCAGCTCAGCAAAGGGAAAGGGAGTCCTGGAGGTTTGTTGGTAAGATAACCTGACACAGCACCAAGAATCTAAAAACAGGTTGTGGAGTAAATGTCTTGTCTTTATTGGAGACCTGCACCAATCAGCATCCAGATCTCCTTAGCATCAGGACCAATCATACAACAGCAACCACACTTCCTTTTGTGCTTACTAACACACTGGACGGTGTGATGGGACATGCCCAATATTATCATTTTCAGTCTGTTTCGTGATACTTATTGACTTTCATTCAGTCTTAACTGATTTACTGATTTCTCAACTATGCCTTCTGCCAGGTTACTGTATTTATTAAGTGGGCATCACAGAGATGATATTAGTATGCAGGAGAGGTAAGATGTCTGTAGTCAACCCAATGATAAGTGGAATACTGTTCCAGGGCCGAGGACACCCTTCGTTTTTAACATGAGGTCAGGAACTTTTCAAATGCCCAGACTGACAATAAGGACATTCAGTTAAAGTATAAACGCTGCCACTAGACCATGGAAAGTCTTGTAATAATGTGTTTATTCATCTTGCCTGGTGCCACAGAGAGCTTGTGAAGAAATGACTGATAATGGATGTTTTTAATTTACACTTTGTCTGGAAGTCATGTCAGAAAAAGGGACAAAGAAAGAGGCAGTTTGACCCCTGTTGGTATGTTTATTTCCTGTGTAGTTGATACAACCTACTGACCTTTACCTTCCTTTTCCCTTTGCTTTCTGTTGTAACTGTACATAGGGGCCAACACACATACAGTACATGTTACCATATGGTTACCTAATGATCCTGTGTGATCATACTTTGTGACAGTTTTCACAACTACCTGACTAATAGTTCAGCTTTGGAAAACACCTTATATGCACCACACAAATAGAAAAGCCTGCAGTCAGTGAGTTAGCAGTTAGCTTTGCTTTCACGCCACAGTTTTTACAAATTAAGTCTAAACAAACAGAACCAGTGCAACAGCCAGTCTTTAAATGAATTGTACAAACAGGTGAGATATGAAAACACACATTGATCAATTTAATTTGAAAAGTCAGCGATTGGAAAATTACATAAAATCATCTCCTCTCTGACCATTGAGTGTCTTTGAAAGAGACTCAGCGTATCTCACATATTCTATATTTGACCTGTCTTCTACTTGCTGGACACTGAAACAACCAGAACAATATTAGTGTTAAACCACCACCACCATTCTCTACCTCCTACTTTTCCACTGTGAGTTAATGTTGTCTCTCGCAAAGTGCACATCCAGGGTGTGATAGCTTTCATTATGTCTTCAGTGTTTTACTTTTCATCTGTGAGCTACTGTCTAGAATTGTCCAGACAGGGATTTTGTAATTTTGCACTTCACTGACATTAAACAGTAATATATAAACAGTATATTTGAGACATTCATTGCTAGTGATTTTTATGAGCTCCCGCCCTTTCATCATCACAGAGTAGACTAATTCTCTTGACATTTACTGGTCACATTCCCACTTTGTAGCATCATGCTAATGGTATAAATATTATTGTCCTTTCAGGCATTTGCTTTTTAGAGAACATTTCTTCTACACAGACGTTGGAGATTTGTACTTCTTATTTTCTTTTGTAATTAGCAAATGAGATGTAGACTCACACCAACCATGTTATTTAATCAGTTTAATACTTTCTGATCTGTCTATATCTGTAGCTCTCAGCTCCGAGACCACTACTCCTCTTCCTACTGAAGATATAAACAGAAAGGAAATTGTGGATGTACGTGTAGGTTTAAGTCAAAGAAATAGTTTGATTCATTGATGTGTTTAATAGTTTCTTGACAACAATAGAGCTGTATCGCACAGAGGAGTAAGGCTTTGACACACACACCATACTTGTTAGTGAGAAACATTTATTGTTGGTCTGCACATGAGATTTGTTGACAATAACAAAACACGACTAACAAGCGAATAAACAACCACATGATAAAGTCCTGGGGAATTAAATGAGAACAAACCCAGTTGGGTTCAGGCTACAAATCTCGAAAGCAGAGCAGGGAAAAAATAACTTCCAGCCACAGGAAAAGAAACTTTCCAAACATTTTTCATCACAGCAGAAAGGAAACTTTTAGCCAGAGACTGTCAGCTCTTTGGGAGGTTGTGAAAGAATAAAGACTCATTATGAGGAGAATGAATAATGCCATGCAGCAGTATAACGCAGCCTCCAGTCTGATATTTAGAGGGACTCATATTGAAACTGGTGACGTCTTTGATTGGTAAACGTAATATTTACTGAGTAATATTGACGAAGCAGTGCCTCAGCAGCCAGCTCTGCTTATTAGAGCAGATTTCCAGGCTCAGCGGGCGGTGGTGGCGGGCGGCGGTTTGGCTGGCGAGATGCTCAGATGTGGATGTGGAGGTAAATTCTGCCGCCGCCCTCAGTTGTCACAGGGAATACGAATATTTCGCTACACAAGAAAATGGCACAGACTGCAGATTCTCCAGAGTATTAAGGCTCAGTGTGTGTGTGTGAACATGTGTATTTTCATCACACAGCATTGCTGAAGAAATGCAGGCACCCAAACACAAATCAATGCACTGCACATGTTTGTTCTGTTTGTGTTTTCTTCATAGGTTTCTGCTCAGTGTTGTGTTTTCTTTGGTTTCTGCATGTTCTCTTTACCTAAACTCCACCACAACAACTTACTGCTCCAACCTGACAAGGACGACTTCATCTCCTACAGAAACAGGAAAGACAATGCACAGATGAAACGAGCAGAAATGCAGCAGCTGAGATTTGAATTGTAAATCGCTTCTCTCCTGAATCAGTTGTGCGTTTCTGTTTCTGCATGCAGCTGATTGTTCGTTCTCTTCCGTCACTCATGTTCTCTAGAGATGTAGCATGTTTTCCCTACTCTAGGGCAAGGGTTTGTGCCATTAGCTTTTAAAATAACTTCTTAATAACTTTATTTCCATTTTAAAACTAGTGGTTTATCTGGGTCACCTTCTTAATGTGGGCCTGACAGGTTTGTTGATGAGCAAGCTAAGAATTGTGAGAACAAATTTCATCAAGACGTCTAACCAGACGAAATGTGTCTGGGTGGATTATTTACCATAAAAATGTCAGTAATCTATAAAAAAAAGAGACCTGACCAGACCGGTTGTCATAGCAACTAGATAAATTATTAAAAATGTAATAAACCGCATAAGAGAAGTCAGATTTTTTTTCCACATATTTTTCTAAATATGGAAAAACCACAAACTGGGACCTCAGAGTTGTCACTGTAGAAATAAAAAAACTATATAATAATTTGACCTATGTACATAAATAGGTTTGCAGGATATTAATTTTTAATGTATTTTGTGAAATATTGACCAAACAAAAATCTTCAAATCACACAGCAAGACACACAGAACATTTTCAAAGTAGAAGTCAATCAGAAAATCACGTGAAAGTCAGCTTCCTCCTCACTAGTCAGCAGTCAGAGACTCTCTCTTCATCAGACGATAAAACCAACACCTACCTGAAGTTAAAGGTAGGTGTTCAGTTGGAAACTGAGCTGCTTCAGGGCAGGACTTCAGGCAGAAAAGGTACTTCTGTGGAACAAGAGCAGGAGATCTGGCGTCAGGTACAAGCATGAGAGGTGCAGCTTATATGGGGGGGGGGCACAGGGGAAAGCTATCAAGCTGATTAGAGTGTAAAATGAATGGGAGTGAGGGTAAGACAAAAACCGGAAGTGAAGGCTACTTCAAAATAAAACAAGAAGTAGGGGATGTGACAGAAACAGGAGACTTCTACTGGCACTTCGATAGAGATACACAAATCACTCACACACACTGGTCCTAAAGGCTCGAAAACATTAAACAATAAGCTCAAAGTAATAAGATATACATCTCTACTCAAGGTTGCCATGACTTAGGGAGTGCTGCCACTGATAAATGTCATTAGTTAATCTGCTGAGGAATGTTTCAAGTGTAGTTTTAAACTAGAAAAGTTCAGGAAAAAAACTTAGCTGGAAAAGTTTGAACTAAACACACCTCTTATTAAAACCTTTGAAACAATTATTAAATTGATCTTTTAAAGATTTTTGTGCTGCTCAAACTGGATGAACTCTTTTACTCAAGTTCAAAGCTGAAACTAATATTTGACTGGAGTGATGAGGTGCAAAGCATCACACTACCACTTACTCCATCTGCTGCATTTGAAAACAGCAGCTCTTCATGGGTTCAGGGCCTCTCAGCTCATGGCATCGACAGATTCCCCCCCACATGCTAATATGTACGCCATAAACAGCTGACTGATGCAAGCTGGTTTTCTCAGCTGGTAACTGAAGCAAAGCCTTTGTCAGTTCTCTTTAATCTGGTTCAAACACAAGCCAGCTTTGTTCTACACAAACTAAAACAAGTAAATCTGACGCTACAGAACAGCAGTTTTCTGTTTCTTCCAGTTGTCCTCACATAAATACTGATTAATGGATACCAGACATGTTGTAAAGAACTGCAGGGCTCAGAGTTCCCAAATTTCAGTGGTCAGCAACAAAGAAGTGCTAAAAGTCTCTGCAAATCACACACAGTAACATCTGTGGCTGTCTGGACTAATGTGTAAACACTCACATGAATGTGAAGTGTATAGTCAATGGACTCAAATGCTGCATGTCTCAAACCATTTATGCGGTCGTTCACCACTCCATCTGTCTGAGATTTGCAGAATTAACAAGAACATTTCAAAAGGTTCAGACACTGGAAGATAAAATTGAGCTTCTTTCTTCAGCGTGAAGGACCAAAGAGCAACACAAAGACCTTTCATTCTTTCCAACTCTTCACTGTCTGAATACTGGCTCGGCATAATTTTACCAACCAACCGTCACACATTCCTGCTAAAAGTATGAAACAGCTTCTGGATTAAGAAGAGAAAAAAATAACCACACTCACAGAGGAGGCATGTGTAACGATGAAACAGATTTGCTCTGTGTTTGGTTGACAGAATTTTAGTTTAATCAGTGAATTTCTTCATTACAACAGAAGGAAATGATGAGGCTGGAGACTAGAAACAACAAACACCAGCCAGCAGCAACAGGAGCAGGGTTTCCACAGAATTAGATGTTGAAGACGTTTGAGGACGTTTGATTCATACGTGACATAATGTTAGCACAATGCTGTGTAAGGATGCAGAAACAAAAAACAATGATAGAGCTCTAACGCCTGGTAAAATGTAGTTGTTCTGCAGGTCATCAGCCCAACTCAACCCTCCTAAAGTATTATGTAGTACACACCATGTGAATAACATGTAGAAGATAAAGCTCAAAACGTGACCTCACGGGTTCTGATCTTCTGTCTGTGTATGTCAGATCATAACAAGTAAAGATTATTGCTCTGTGCAACTGAGCTCCACTACTCACGTTTCCCTTTATTACCATAAACAGGTTGTAGCTTTTTGTTGGCAGTGAGAAAAATTATTGAATATCATGTCTTAGCCTTCAGAAATGACTGCAACACATATTATCTAGAACAATAATACATAACCTTGTGGGTTGGTTAATAACAGATGTGAGGCATACAGCTACTTGTTTAAGCACCTACTGTTTTCTGTTATTGACAGAAAGTTGTCCCAGATGCCAAATCTGATCAATAAAGTTAATGATGTAAAGTGAACAATTAAATTTCCTTCTGGCTAGACGTCCGGTGTAATCTGTCAGGCTGACTGACCCAGTGTAGTGCTTCAAAAACAACAGGCTTCATTCATCCCTCCTGCTCCTCCAAGGTCAGCCCAACACCATACCAGCAGCTAACGAGCATCCGCCCACCTCCCACTATCACGCTGGACATTCAGCAGTGAAGCGGCCCGTCTGGAAGGTCAACAGAGTGAGCTGGAGCGGCTGGGGTCGCACCTCATGGCTTCTCACCTTCTGAGGTCAAACTGCTGATGATGTATGTCCCCAATCACTCCAAGTTATGAATTAGCATCATTAGTTCAATGATGATGATGATGATGATGATGATGATGATGATGATGATGATGATGATGACAAAGGGTGATGATCATGATGCCCGTTACCCTGGAGATAGAGTTTGAATTGAAATGTTGGGCAGGTGATAGAGGGATGCAACAGCCCTCCTGCTTTTGTTTGCAGGTTGATTTCAGTTGATCAGAGGACGAATCTTTAATGTGGGTGGAGGGAAAAGGGAGAGAAGACTAGAAGAAGAGGAGTAGGAGACTGAGAGGAGAAAGAAAAGAAGGAGGAGAGGAGAAGGATTAGGACAAGGAATGTAAAAGAAGAATGAGATGTGAGAAAGAGAATAAACAGAGGAGAGAACAAGAGGAAGACCAACAAAGTGAAGAGGGGAGGAAGAGAGAGGAGCAAACAAAGAGTAGAAGAGGAGAGGGGGTAGATGAGGAGCTGAGGCCGGTGTGCATGGGAATACAGGAAAATGTATTTAAAAAGAAGACCACAGGAAGTCTGTCCAGGGTGCAACACGCCTCCTGCCCAATCACAGCTGAGATAGGCTCCAGGAAGAGAAAGGGAAGGATGGAAGGAAGTGAAGTCCAGAGCGAAACAGTCTGGGAGAGAAGAGCAGAGGATGAGAAGGAAAATGCTGACAGAGACAACAGAAGTAAGAAAGAACTGTAAAGAAGGAGTGAGACGCTGGGAGGAGCCAAGAGGGGAGGAAACAGATGAGGGAGGAGGCCTGCTGAGTGGAAACGTCCTGCTGGTCTCATCATTACCACTGAAATGTCTGACTGGAGTTTTACTCCTGCCTCACCTCCCTACTGATTTCCTCTACCTCCTCCACTCCTCTCTCTTGGGTTTTGCTTCTTTTCTCCACTGATCACTCTCCAATCTTTCTCTTATTTACTTCCTTCACCCACCCCACCCTCACTTTTCTAATGACTCTTCTTTTCTTGCACACTTCTATTTTTCTCCCCTTCCCTCGTCTTGTCTTCTCTTTGCTTGTCATTGCTCCTCTGTGTTGTCTCTGCTCCCTCACCACTCCTCTTCTATCCTTCTGCTGCTCCTTTTCTCCCCCCTCTGGACAATGTGCTGTCCTTCAAAATAGAACTTGGCGTCCTCCTTCGCCTTTTGCTCCATTGCTGTATTTTTCCTCACTCAGCGAGCTTCTCCTCACATCACCTAGCACCTCCCTGCTCCACCTTATGCCTCCCTAGAGCTGGTCTTGACAGGTCTTCACCTCCTGCAGTTTCATTCGCAGAGCTGAACCATGATACCAAGCCGCCAGTTTGGCCAGAAACACCAGGCCACCTGACAGCTGCTGGGGCTGAGGAGGAGGAAGAGAAGGAGAAGGAACTGTGTGGCAAAAAACAGTCTGGAGGAGGCAGGAGCTGATGGACAGATCGAGGAGACCAAGAGGGATGTCCTGTGGAGGATTAAGGGAGAGATTCAGGGAAGCAAAGAAGGAAGGGGAGGATACCAAAACAAGCAATTACATATTTTAGGGAGAGCAGGAACCAGAAGACGGAGAGTGACATAAAAAAAAGATGAATGTGGGGAAGAAGGAAAGAATAATAAAATAAGTGGACGTAGTGATGTAAGGATAAAAAAACAACAGTGGGAAGTTAGAAACTTAAGATGCACATGTCAAAAAGAAAAGAAAGAAGGAATGAGTGGGTGAATCTTAACAGTAGAAACGTACTCACTCACTGTAGACTGTGTAATAAAAGAGTAATAGAACAAGGGGAGTATGTAAGAAGGAGGTGAAGAGTAGAACAGAAGTGAAGAAGGGAGGAGGGAATCCTTACAGTGTCAACAGTGAAGAAAATCAGCAAGAGAAGAGAGGAAAGCAGAGCAGTCAGTGTGAAGTCCATCCATGCAGGACCAGGGGGAGAGAAAAATGGAAAGGATGGATGGAGAGAATGAGGGATGAAAGAGGGAAATTCATCCATGCGGGATCAGAGGGAGAGACAGAGAGTGGGTGGGGTGGGGGGAGGCATTGTGCTGGGGGATATCATCCGTCAGAATCACCCTCTCCTCCCGTCGAGTGATTGATACAAGCGCAGCCTCTGGAGGCCCTGAGGGGAAACACCCCCCATCCTCCCCCTCACTCACTCCCTCCATCCATCTATCTATACCTCCTTCCAGCTCCTCATCCCTCCATCCTCCCCCTCCTCTGTTTTCACTCCTCAGCAGGCTCTTCAGCGGCCTGCCCCGGGGCCGACAGTGATGGAGAGAGGCCGCGAACATCGGAGGCACCAGGGAGCAGGAGGGTGAGTAGAGGCGAAGGGGTCCGGTACTGTTGGAGGCTGCAGACGCTCCCTCCTACTGGCATCAAGCCGTTTGCTCAACTAGCCATCCTTCGTGACCTCATGGAGGACAGGTGATTTCTGTTTAAACAGAACAACATGTCAGGTCATAAGTGATGTAAGATTGTTTTCTCTGGTACATTTCAGGGTATTAATTCAATAACATGTTGAAAGTTATAAAATAACTACAGAGCAGCCTTCTTATTCCAAATGACTGGAACACGTGACGTGGTGATGTGTGTTCTTAGCAGCTAAAAACAATGACATTACTTTACTAGTAGTTACCTGAATGTTTCAGCTAACCAACCATCCCTCTGAGTTTCTTTATGCCCTGTGAACTGTATAAAACTATAATTAATGCAGTCATGTAAATGTCCGTTTCTAATGCGTAATGAACCTTGGGGTGATCTTCATTGCTTCGAACAGCCCTGAGTGTGACTGGCATTTCCTCTTCCTCAGCAGGATGGAACAGGTTCAAGAGAGGGTCGTGTTTTAGCAGCAGCAGCCATTATTCCCTCTAACTGTGAATTTGCATGAACCCGCCGAGGTCAAGTTTGTTAGCTGCTGTTAACGCTGCCGACCGGCGCTCTGCCTCCTCTCCGCCGCCACTTCACTGCTGTGAAAAAAGGAGCTATTGTTCGTCATTTCAGAGGAAGGAAGGAAGGGAATAAGACACATAACTGCAGGCGCTGTGTGAAATGTTAAAATGGAGATTAGCCTGGCCGCCGCAGATCTCGCTTATACTGATTAAACATCACGCCTTGCATTTCAATGGGAACACTTGTGGCTGGAAGCGCTCTGATAAGGTCCTGGTTTAATTCATACATACACATGCAACATTTAGAGTGAAGAAAAGGCATGCTTTTAGAGGGAGAGAGATGTGGTCAGCTCAGTTGTTCGACCTCGCAGCTCATCGTCCTCTGACTGCAGCAAGCACAAGGAAAATCCAGCAGGAACTGAGCTGTAACCCCCCAGTCCTTAAGGACATGCTGCTGGTCAGAAAGGTGGTCATGTAATATGATCACAGATATAAAAAAAACCTAAATATTCCTAAGCTGATAAAATACAAACAGTCCTGATCTGAACTTTACTGAATGCACCCATTAAACATTACTGCGGTGGTGGAAAAAGTAAGTGAAACGTGTGTTTTCTTGTTTTTGTTACAGCTCATCTGTAGTTGTGTATTAGATCTGCCCAATATTTCAGGATACTTATTATATATGAAAAAACATATTATCACATTTACCCTACAGAAAGATAGCAGGATGTTCTGGTCCCTGATCAGAACCATAAAAGCCATCCCAAAAAAAAAAAAAAAAAATTGTCTGAAGCAGATCAGCAAAACTACACTTAAAAAGGAATATAGGTTGAATAAAGGTTTTCCTACCATAAATGAATGGTGTACTGTATGAACACAAATTTTCCACACACTTTTTAAACTGTTCTTTTATTTCTGCGACGCCTCCAATTTTATCACCTCTTCATTAGCACCTTTATCAACTCACATTGGGAATGATATGTACTTTTAAAACATTTATTTCCCAACCAAATGACACCACTCTTCTCCTTTCCCCCTCTTTCCTCCCTGTAATGCTCTTTGCCTCCTTCTTCATCCACAATTCAGTGCACTATGAAAGAGGATGTTGGTGATAGATGAACTCCTTTGTAGAGGAATTTTTATTTTTGTGTCCACAATTAATTATAAAGTTCTAAAGTCTTAAAACTTTATTTTAGATGTGCCTATAGATATTTGCATTACCAAAGATATTGAATCTGTTCAACTCTCTCTATAGTGGAAGGAAGATATTTCGTATTCATATATTCATCTTAATTTGCCCTTATCACCTTGAAATTGCTGCATGTGCATATTTGATTTCCTCAGTTTGCTCTGTTCTTCGACTCTGATTTCTCCATTATTCTCTGCAGCTGGACGGACCCGATTTCCACGCACAGAATCAATACAGTTTCACCTTACACTATTATATTATCATCCGACTTCCTGTTCGCTTCACATCAGTGCTTCCACAATAACTGTAAGAAAGGAGGAGGGGGAGGAAGGCAAGTCTAAAGGAAGAAGGGAATACAAGAGGGAGGTGAAGTTATGAATAGAAATAGAAACAAGGAGAGAAAGAGATGGAAAGAGGGGCAGAGGTCTAACAAGGCTAAATGAAAGTAGAAATGAAGATTGTGAAGAGAAGGGTAAATATGGAAGAAAGAAAGGAGACTGATGGAATCTAATGAAGGGAGCAAAGACGGGAGGAAACCAGCCAGCACAGGCCTGATGGAAGGAAAGAGGCAAGGCAGTTCAAATGGCTGAAAGGACAGAGGGGATGTAGTGTGGCATTAAGAGAAGAGGAGGAGGAAGAAGGTGAAAACAAACAGTCTAAATAGAAAAAAAACAACAGAAGGCGAGAAACAGGGTAAAGTGATGAAACCTTTGGGGAAAAGGATGCAGAGAAAAGCAACCTGCTGCAACTGTGTCATCCACTTCAAAACAAGCTATGATAATATTTTCTTTTTGTTGTCCCCAGAAACATTGTGTGGCAATGAATTTAATCATTTCTCCCGGAATTTCAATTTACTGCTGTAATGCGATGCAACAGTGCTATAAGCGCGGTGTCATAAGCGCCTTCCTCTGAGCGCGTTTGATACTCCTCACACACAGCTGCCGCATGCAGGGTTTGTTTTTATTGAAACGTGATTGGGTGGTGTCTAGCTTTAAGGCATGACACACTGTAACTTGAGGATTCACAAGTCAATTTCCTGAAGTGGAATCCAATAACGGTGAAGAAGCCGAGGAGAGGCGTTTATGGCTCCTTAGGAATATCACGAGGAACACCGCAAGTCACTCGGAGCCTGCAGCTCAAAATGTTGGGGGGTGTCAGGGAACGCTGATCACCTTAGATAAAAAATCTACTATTTCCTCCAATATACAAATCAAAGTAATGATGTTACGAGGGTTTTAGTGACCTGTGGAGCTGTTTAAAGTCCACATGTAAGTTACACAAGTTAGACTGAGCAACAAAGTGATGGGCATTAGATACTAATTGGGTTAAATGGTAAATGGGCTGCACTTAAATAGCTTGTTTCTATCTAACTGGAACTCAAAGCGCTTTTACACTGCTTCTCAGTCTCCCATTCGCACACACACCAATGGCAGAACTGCCAGCAGACCTGACTCACCAGGAGCAACTTGGTGTTCAGTATCTTGGCCGAGACGTCAACATGTTATAGGAGGAGCCGGGAATCCCATGATTGGTAGACGACTGCTCTACCCCCCCGAGCCAGGAACAAAGCTGTAGAAACAAAGCTGCAGTTTGGGGAGTACAGATTCTGCGTTCCCTAAATCTAAATCTATCTTGTCTCTTCCAGCAGAAAACCAGATGGAGTGGAGCAGAAGCACCTCAAACACAGGACTTTAGGAAGGACTTGAGTAAATATAATTGGCCAAACACCTTTTTTCCTTATTCTCTATATAAATTCATTTTCTAATTTTACCTGCTAACATATTGTCTGTTCCTGACTCACACCTGCAGGACGAACAAAGACAGCGACAGCCTTCAACTTTCTTTGACTGGATGTATTTTATTGTAAAGCTATAAGGAAGGAGTAATTACAAGATATCATTTCTTTGATTTGCTCAGCAAAAATAAAAGACCACATTTTTTAAAAGTCAAACATGCGGATGCTGATTAAAAGAGAACAGATGAAGCTGAAACAAACACATCACCCAACCTCCTCCAAAGAAAGAACATCAAAATAAACATACAGTTTGTCTTCGGGTGAACATGAGAGAACGGAAAGGAAAGCGGTAAAGCCGGTGGATGATGGGAGGAGAGACGCTGCAGTCCTCCGCTCTGAGCCTGACTCATCACTCCTACATTTATTAGAGCCTACGGTACTTTAGACAATATAATCCTACAGGTTCAGGGTCAGATTTCCTTCACGTTGTTTGAATATATATATTTTTTCTTCGTCATTTTTTAAAAACCTACACTTGCATGTACATAAAACTGTACAAAAAACAAGGCATCACTAGCATTGTTCCTATATAAATATAACCAACCAACAATTAGGCTACAAACGTGGACTTCCTGTAAAGACAAAAGTGATTCGGCTGCTCGGTGCTGCCGTTTTCTTCTTCTCGTTAAAAAATAAAACTAAAGTTCTCACGCCATGTTTGATTTTCTGGAAGCTCAGAGCTGTCATGGCTGCATTTTTTTAGGTCTGTTATCTCCAAGAATTATTTCAAGATGAACATTGTTCCTTAAAATCACAAATCAGTTATTTAACTTTAAAAAAACAAAAGCACCAGTGTAAGTCTTATGTAAGATCTCAACTGTTACATCACAACTGTTACATAATTATCTTAATTTTGATTCTTGTTGGTTATTTCAAAGACCCAGTCGCACAGCAGGAAACGGATTAAACTGAATTTTGTGTCTCTGCAGTGTTATCCATCAGAGCGTCTTGTGATTGAGATACGTTGTGATCATGAGAAAACTACCCTGAATTTCCAGTTAGCATCCACAGCTGCTCTGAGCTTCTGTAGTTTGTCTGAGAGGCCTGACTTCCATTCAGGGTTTGGTGCCGTAACAAATACCCTGCTGCTCATATGTTTTGGGTTCGTGCCCGATTCTGTGCAGGTTTACATTTTCTGTCATGATGTAGTAAAGAAATAGAAAACACAGTCCAGTCCAGTCTACCTGCTCAGAAAACATCATTTACACCACTGTGTCTGGTAGAAAACAGCAACGACCATTTATATTCATACATTATGTCTATAGCAGTGTTGATTCCATAACATTGATAAAACAACTGCGACAACAACAAAAATGTATAATATTTATAAAGTTGGCTTGTTCATGCTCAGCTGAAGCCTCTTTTCCAGAGACTCAGTATAATACACAACCAAAAAACAGCAAACCACTCCAAACTTCATCACATGGTTTCAAGTAGACAGTTTCGCCACACTCTCATGCTGTCACTTGGTTTTATACTTCTGGACTGATTAAATTTGAGCCCCTGAATTAACAGACTGAACTAAATCAAAGTTGAGTACATGAGACACGCTGCAGGTTTTTCCAAGTTTGAACTGTAAATTAGAGTTGTTGAGCTTTTTGGAACGTGATTTCAAAGACATCAAGCTGCATGTTTTATTAAAGGTGCACTCCACTGATTTCACTTATCACAGGGAGAATTATTACTTGAAAGAAGAGAAACTATGGATCAGGAGGCACATTGGGTGGTCCACTGACCCAGGGTCAGCGGTGCGATCTCCGGCTCTCACTGTTCAAACGTTGAACCCAAAGTCAGTTCAGCGCCTGAAATGGCAGCTGTGCAAGAATTAGTGTGATAAGAATTTCCCTGTAGAGGTCAGTAAAGAAGTTGACAATGAAATGTGTGGCTCTGGAGTCAGGTCTGACAAAGGTACTCTGATGATGTCATAGTGATGTCATCAGGGTTATCTCACCTACAAATCCATATCAAAACAAACAGTTTGAAAAACATTCAGCATTTGTCAATTCAAAACACTGAGTTGCATTGTGGGAAACGTAGGCTCTAGTATTTTTATATAATGTACTTCAACTTCAAAAAGCCGTCAGGTGTCACATTTTGTCACTTTGATTTAATTCTGATGAAATCTGTTTCATTTCTGTGGCTGAAATACTATAAATGCAGCTCTAAACACAAAAACAATGACTACATGAGAGGCACGGACCTGTTCTAGACAAACCGTTAATGGACAGAGGGAGGAGGGTCTCACTGTTACTGACAGACCCATAACATCACTGACAGTGTCCGACTGAGAGGAGTTGAGGGGGGACGTGAACTAGAATAAATCCTGTCATGTGTTGGAACAATGTGAAGCTTTTGTTAAACTACACAGACTCAGAAACCAAAAACATTCCACTGCACAGCTGAACTCACAGCTACAACTACAGGATTCAGAAAAAGACTGTTCGAGTTTCACAACTAGATCAGCGCTGTTCATGAAAAACAAATTAAAATAAAGTGTTCAAAGCATGACATACAGGCTGTGTCTTTAGCTGCTGTGAACACAACATTTAACATATCATCAGGTTATAAGGTTGTTACAGCAAACATGTTAGCCAAATCAAACTCAAGCCAGGAGCTATGAGAGAGGTGATAAAGCTCAGAGGAGCTGCAGAGTCACTGACTGTTCTCTGTGGGATCACAGGGAAGAATTAGCAAAAACAGTCTGTGAGTTTAGGAAACTTTCAGTTTTGTCAGTAGTAAACCAGTGTTTTAAAACAAAATGCAAGTTATGAAGTGTTTTTGTGGCAAACTTGTGCACGTTAGAAATGAATTAAACTAAGTCACACCATCACCACAGTGTTTGGAAATCTGAACCGAGTGCATTTGGTTTCCTTTGAAAAACTGGGGATTCATTTGCATTTGTCCTCTCATTTCTGATCAACATCTTTTTTTCTTCAGATGTTTCAAAATATAGAGATAAATCAGAAACAGCATCTTGGTAACAGATGACTAACTGAAAGGAGGAGCAGCTGAATGAAGAATTGATTTATGTGTTCCAGTGCTATTAAGAGTTTGGCAGTGTCAAAAGAAATGCATCAGTTTTTTTTTTGTATCGTTGAAGGGATTTGAAAGTAAAGGCAGCAGGACAGGATGTGGATGCTCTGCACACAGGGACACTTGCTCACACACACACACACAAACACACAGGTTGTCAGTGTGTGTGACAGCAGCTCTCCTGCAGGTTGATGGGTTGGTGGTAGCGGGTTAACTTAAGGTGATATTGGGGAGCAGGAAGTGTTTGTAGTCTCAAACTCTTACTGTAGGACCATCTCTAAGTAAATCTGTTCTAGTAGAAGAAACCCCATCAGGCCTTAACACAACTGTAACAAGAAAGCTAATGCCTGAATACACACACACACACACACACAAACACACACACACACACACACACACACACACACCACAAGCATCATTTGTGTTTGCACTCTTGCTCTCAGGTAAAGCCAACAGCAATGCCAGAGGTCGTTAAACAGGGTTCACCCAAAGTTACTTTTCTTTTCCAGAGGCTAATTGGTGCCAAATATTTCAGGTTAAACTTCACTACACAACATAACACACCAGCCAGCAGGGGGTCCACCGGTCCGCGATGTGCTGGACGGGCATCACGGAGATGAAAAAAAGACGTTAAACCACGGCGAAGGGGGATAATGAGGGAAGAGAGACCATGTGGACATCCCTGTGAATAATCAATCAGAGCTGTGTGTGGTTTCTGAACAGGCTACAATAAATCAAATCACCTTCTGAGGCTGGAGGGATTCCGCTTTTAGACGCCTACATCCCCGGCACACACACAAACACACATCAAGGTGCCACACATCAAACATAAATGTATGTGCAATAAAAACCGTGTCGGAGTACAACACCCGAAAACATAACACCGTAAAAAAGTGGAAAGTAGAGGAGTGGAGAAGTCTGCTGTGCTCGGTTAAGGCTCGCTATTGTTTTCCTAAAAAAACGTGCGACCCCTCCCTGACCCTGCAGATGGCCCTGTTCTGCTGCTTCTTTAGATTTTGAAGACTTGGCCAATGGCAGCACTTTGATGTTCCTTCTGTAATTCTGGGGGATGGATGCTCACATCACAAGAGGCAAAAAACAAATGACAAGTAATTTAGTTTCATATTCCGACATCAACACTTTGATGCCAGCAGGGGTGAGATAATCACACTCGCTCCCACTGAAGCTTCCTTTGTTTCAGAAAGTCTGTAGAAATTAATCAGTTAGTTGAAATTAAGCAAAATGAGAACCCACATCTCCACTAGGAAGACGTGAGCTTCTAGTTTGATTTGATACTTCTATCATAAACATTTTTTTTCAAACACTAACTATATACAGCTCACAATGGTTCACATTCTAGAAAAATACAGCACTCTAGCTTTTTTACATCTTCAATTTTCAAACATTTTATTTACAACTAATGGACGAACACGTCTGCAGACACACTTGGGTAATAAAAATGATCCGAACACAAGATGATGTGTTATCCTGTAATATTGATCTCATGGTACTTGTCTTGAAAAGTAGGAGACTAAATCAAGACATTCCTGGACAATCTCTGTTTGCTTCTGGTAACACAATCTCAATCTGTTTACATCTCTCTAAGGTGGTATAGGATTTTACAAAGGAAATCAGCTCATAGAGAAGGTGAGATTGAAGATTAATCTCTCCACCGAGTTTTGTGTCAACATCGAGTACAAACCCTAAAGTTGTCTTAGAACCCTGTCACGTGACAAAAGTGAAAAACTCCCACCACACTGACGGTTTCTTGCTTTGTTTTAAGACTCAGTAAAAGACTGAACAACTTTTTGGGGGATTCTCTTTCCTCTCAGCTGCATTTTAATTCACTCACCTTTTCTTTCATCCATACTACCTCAGCTGGTGTGCATCGCTACAGGTGAAATCTCACATTACCTTCAGAAACCATTAACATGTGGCTCAGAATGAATGAACTTACAAACCAGCTCGCTTTTACTGGCGCAAATTATTGCTGGTAATGTGCAGAGCCTCAGGTTGTAATTAGAGTTTCTCTGCTACGCTGAGTGGAGGGGGTGTTAGTGGACTGAAGCCTGTACAGGTGTCATTAATCCTGCATTCCTGTGCAACTGCAGCACCCCACCAAGCGGCGCCCACCTTCCCTGCTACACACAGCTAACAGGTCTAATAAATACTCCTGCTAAACGCCAAACATCTCGGCCTCACACTGAGGAGGTAAAGAGGTGGGAACTAACGAGAGGCGACACTATCCAGAGAGCTCTCATTCTTCAAGCTCAAAAACACAGCAGGGAAAATTCAACACAGTCACCACAAACCACACACTCTAACTACTACAGCTATGAGGTCTACTGGTACTCACTGTACTGCCAGTATTGTCAAACTGACAGTCTGTTCCTCCAGTATTTTGGACCACATCAATATATGTTGACAGATATTCTTGGTCCCAGATCATGAACAATTTATCAAGACAAAAATCTCAAATCATAAATAAGATTTGATGATTTGAGATAGACACAGATTATTTAATACCATGTTTTTTATAGTATTCATGTCCTCTGATCACTGAAGAAACTGCGTACCTCTACTAGAGCCTAATACCACAATTACATTCCTGCTCCCCAGATGATGCATATAAAAATGAATTTCAAAGCCCCTCAAGCTTCCATCTAGCACCTCATTCAGGATCAACTTTACATATTTATCAGTTTGAATTAACTGTAAGGCTCAAAGAGAACCTTAATATTGGCAGGTATAATGAAATCCAACTAACAATTCTATTCAATATCAGTTTAATTTCTAAGTGTTTTCACTTTATAATACAAAATGTCCAAAATGTGGAAAAAATAAAATTATTCTGTTCAATACAACCCCTAGATTTCCATTTTAAAATGTTACATAACAGAGAAGATGAAATCTAAAAAAGGTTTGGTATTTCTGCTTGACTTTATAATTTGGAGAAGTTATAAAAGATCTACACATCATTATTTTGATACACTAGGACTTTAAAGTATACAATGAAGAATGTCGTCCTAAGAGTTTGTTATCGGGTTTAGTCAGTGGAAGATTTTTAATTTCTCACATGTAAATGTTTGTTTAACCGGAGAAAATTATTTTATATATACAGTAAGAAGCTTTTTAATAAGTGCAATAATGTGATATCGGAAAAGGAAAACCGTAGGCAGGAAAACCAAGATGGGACTTTTTTTGATTGGCTCATGAGAGAATAAATCTTGGTGTCACACACCTCCATCTGAAGTTTTTCATTTTATGGTATACTACTGACAACAGCATGAATAAAATAACCAGTTCCTCGTTACCCAGCTTTGGCCAGACCCCATTTTTCTGTCAGTTCTGAAAAAACTGATATTGGTGTGCCTCTGATGATTTTGTCTCCTGGTGAACCTAATATTGACTAAAGGTGAAGAGAGAAAAAAAAAGGTCTTGTTTTTAACGCGGCACCGTCGGTGATGCTCAAGAGTCCAGGTTCCTGCAGTGGGATGGCAAAGGCCGCGGCATCGTTTCTGTACATGCAAAGGTTTTCAGTCCATCAGTTCAATTACATGAAGATCTGCAGACAGCACGACAGCCACGGATCCACACTTACAGCCACAGCAGCTTCCTCTATCACTGTTTGTAGTATATACAGCTCTGTACACTGAAGAAAGACCTCTTCACAGCTAAAAATGAACTAAAAATGTTCTCAACAACAACTCCACAGATTGGAAAACAGCTGTATTTCTGCAAATATCTCAGTGTTGAGGACAAGCTGTTCTTGATAAAAATGAGCCGTGTTGATTCGTTTGCAACTCAGCCCAGAAAAGTTTGTCCTGGTGGCTCCAGAGCTGACAGCAAAAATTAAAAAGGTAAACAGTCAAACAAATGCAAATTCAAAAAAGTCAGGATAGATAGCATTACACAGTATACTTTAGTAAGATTTACAAGAAGTTCTTTCCCTTCCCCCACCGTGTTTTTTTTTTTCTTTGTGTGTTCCAACACATCAACATAGCCTAAAGCAATGCACAAAAAACCAACTCAAATACGTGAGTAGCTAAATAGTTTGCCATTAAATTATCACAACAGTGTGGTGTAGTTTACATTCCTTCTGCAGCAGCACGAGCCGCGTGTTTTCTTCCGTTGATTTTTATTAATTCTATTTTACATTTGATTGGTTTCAAGAGGGTGGCGGCGGTGGCAGTGGGCAAGATGGGTGAGGGTCTAAAGCCTTGTATGGTGGATGCATGTATAAAAAGGAAGTAGGGGAGTCAGTGCTGCAGCACAGCGAGTATTAGGCACAGGGGGCGGCACTGAGGGGATGGGACGAGTGGTGGCAAGCAGCAACAGGGGATGATCCAAAATGTAGCGAGTTGGTTGTGGGGTTTTAATGTGGAGAGCCACACTCTCACAGGTAGATTTCCCGCTTGGAGGTCTGGCCGGTTGGGGTGGTGGCTGAGTGGTACTCCACTGCCTGGCTCAGCGGGATCTCCTCCAGCCCACAGTCTTTACCGGACGAGTCTCCACCCACGGGGTAGGCACTGCTGTAGGGTGTCATGAACCGCATATTGGCCACTTTGGAGCTGCTGCCACCACCACCCATTCCACGCTCTTCTGACGCCAAGGGCTTGGGGCTGCCATTGGCCATCAGCTGCTCCTGCCCATCCATCTCCTGGTAAGGCACGAAGGTGGAGAGCTTGGGGGCATTCTTGGACACCTTGCGGTTGGGGGAAGGCTGACCGGGCATCCAGCAGGAGTCAGAGTGGCCAAACTCGGTGCACTCGCGAGTGCAGTTACCAGTCATTGCCACGTCGGGAAGAGGCCTGAGGTCTAAAGAGATGAAGACAGAAAAGGAAATCATGATCAACTTGGAAACAACAGTAGAGGATGAAAAGATGGAAATGGTGAAAAACAACATGGCAAGTGCTTACTAAAGCAACATTCATTTATGTCTTGGCACCCAGATTTAGAGGAACTACATGACAAACCACTGACAAACTGTCGATTTATGACTTTATGTCGAACACAGCTGCATTACATACAACAGACGTAGTAGAATGGGCATCCTAAAGTAAAATTTATACATACAGTCTTTTGATTCAGGTTTGGTCTTCACCAGGAAAAAATCTTTTCTCTTTAGCTATCAGACTTCCACCCTAATGCCAACTGTTTCCTAATATTTGTCAGTCTGTTTGCATAATGGGTGAATCAAGGCTGACACTGAACCTCTGGGCATTTGTGTTGCGAGGAGCCATAAGAACCCAAAATACGGAATGAGACAAACATACTGTATATATTTTTATTAGATATGAAAACTGACTGGACAAATCCTGGACCACATCCGACAGACTAATGGATTTACCTTTTTAATGATGTACCTTACTTTTTTGTTACTATTAATATTTATTATATTTATTCTGAAGTGGCGCCTCTGTTTGAAGTACTTTTAAGATGATGTAGTTTAGTTGGACATAAAGATACAAATACTGGTTTTTCACTGTTTAAAATACATGTTTTTTTTCTATAAGCAATAAATAAATAAATGAAAATAAAATAAATTAATTAATGTAGCATCACAGTTCAGCTTCACACAAACTGGCAAGCACAGGAGATGCTGATTAAAATTGTCATTATCCCCTTATCCACACACAGGGTTCTCTACATTTGAAGAAAATTAATTAAAGCTCAGTGTGTATTTTTAAAGTCACTAATAGTTCACAAAGTGCCAGGAATGTTGCTTAATTTGCTGCTAAAAGACGGAAACCACATATCAAACGGTGGGTGCTGAGCGTGAAACAGGATCTGCTGATTTATAGGAGGCAAAAGAACATGCTCAGGTTTGTTAAAACATTAATTATGTGGCATGAACAGCCAATTAAGGCAAAAATAACAACACTACCAGCCTTTATCTACAGGAAATGAAACAATAAACCAAATGCTTTTCTTCCATATTGTTGGGGTTTTTCTTTACTTCCTCTGTTTCTTATGTTGGTTTCATTTGATTTATACTTGAATCTTGAGCCTGTGAGGCAGGTAGTTAGACAGGCAGAAACTGACAGATGGATGCAGGGCTGAGTTTGCATTTAAAAAAAAAAAAATCACAGCTTAGAATGGAAAAAGGTCAGAGATGGAAGCAGAAATATCAATGCGTATGCAGAAAGTAACCTTTCTTCTGTGCGTGACATTAGATCATTCTTTGATACTGGAGGCTGGAGGTGTGCAGGGGGCGGAGGGGGTGCCTCCCCTCCCGGGAAATGGCGCTTATTTCTCAAAATGCCCTCTGCTTCATGCATAATTGAAATTCATTGGCTCCTTTTTGCGAAAGGAGCTATAGTCGGCTTTTCTGTCTGTTTGTGGGTTGATGTGTACGTTCTAATCCCGGGGAGTGCTGAGTAGCGACCATGCTCCGTCTTTTTTTCCCTTCCCCTCCCCACATTCTCACGGCCGCCTCTGCCGTGGATTTTAGTTTTTAAGCACTTCCCATGCAAAAGCAAGGAGCTTGCAAAATGTTAAGTCATGTGCGAGTGGCTGCTGAGTTTAGAGCGGCTGTTTAATAAGTGCTTTGCCTCTGAACGTTGTGTCAGCAGGAGGCTTATAGAGCATGGACGCCTTCGGAGCTGCATGGCTGAACAAACTCTAAACTTGACTCACTTCAACAACAACAACAACAGAAAAAGGATTCAGCAGCCAAGCTCTGCTAGACCACAGCCTGCAGGCAAACTCTGTCACACAACTAAGACATCTGACCCCTGATTTTGTATCTATAATTGCTATTGGATCCTTTCTTCATCTGCTTTCTGCAGAACTTGCCAGTAGCTGGTAGTTTCATTTGGATCTTGTGTTACTATAGAAACCACTACTGCTACAGTTGTGTAGCACCATTTTGTAAGATCTGTGACCAAACGAACATTGACTGGCATCTGTATTTGTTCTGTTAATGCAGGACACACTAACCATTACAGTCGAGGCCTGAGACGTATGTGTTGCTAACACAACATCTCTTCTTTGTCAGTCATTAATGATATTCTACATTAATTGTACCGACTGCCTCGCTCAGTCTCTCTGCTGGTAAAGGGACCCAACAAACACACCCTCACACAGATCATAGATCTGAGCTGTGAGGGATGATCTGCAGGCAGTCAAGCCACCGAAGATGGCATTACCAATATTTTTCAGAGATGGCTGTATTGTGAGCATGATAAAACTGTAAAACACATCACAGAGTGGAATAATGGGATTCATCTGCCCCAGTGTGCAGGCTCATCCAAAATATTTTGATTGACCCAAGGCCTTTAGTCCTGCACCACCATCAAGTCTTTCTAAACCTCAGTAAAGTCTGATTGGTCCTCTTTGTGCCCACTCTCCTGACTTCAGTTACAGATGTTCATGCTGGAAGAGTTGCCACTCTGTCTGTTTGTGTTTGTCACACATACAAACTCTCTGACACTTGTCAGAATGGAGCCTCTTTCTCAGGGGAACCATCTTTGAACAGGTGATGTTTATGACAGTACAAGAGAAGATACACAAGAAGCTCCCCTTCTGTTCAGCCACTTTACTTAGTATAATGTGATCCAACTGTTGCTTCAGTACCAACCTGTCTGCTTCACAGCTCGTCTCAAATGAAAGCATGTAGTTATATCATTCACATTCCACACGTGCCTACTGTGACCGGGCAAGTATTACAGTTATTAAATGAAAAGAAATAGCTGTATGAGTAATATAATGATAATTATAGGACCCAAAGAATATTTTCCACGTTTATGAATGAACTGAAACTGTATGATACATAACTTACCACATTAGACCCCTCAGTATATATTCAACATATGACACACACACACAAAAAAGAGAGCCCCACTGTTTTCAGGCCCTCGGCACAGTGATCTGTAGCTCTAATCACAGAATTTAGCACTGGGCTGGTGGAGGTCATGTTCATTCTAATTACGCACAAGCACTAATTGGCTCTGGTTTGAGCAGCAGCTAATTGGTTGAGCATGATGGGAGGAAGAGTTTGGGTGATTAGGGTGGGTTGTGGCTAAGATGTAAGATCAATAATGGTTTTGGCTAATAAGGCCTTCCTTTGGTGGTGGACATGAGTGGGCTGCTGTTGCCGCCACCTCTGCTACTCGCCTCCAGCCCAAATCAGAAACTGGTGACGCAGCTCTAATTCCTGCCCCTGATTCTCATTAATGAAATACAAAAGTCGTCATATGTACTGACTAAAATAAATCTTTGATTTAGACTTTTCACTCTAATTTGGCCTCAGACAGTGTTCATTTTATTATTATATTATCTGCTTAAGACCTAAAGATGACAATGTTGCATGCACACCAGAGAATAGTGGTTTTGGTGACCTACCTGTCTTTGTTCTGTTTCTACTATTAAGTCAAAATGACACCAGATACACAAAAAGAATAAAGATAATAATGCTCAGATTAGAACATTCCCTGAGTACACCCACACTTCACAGACGACCCTTCCAACTGTGATGTCTCAGTGGGCCTTTACTCAATCATTGGGACAAATTTCCATTTTCACTTTCACAAATGGTTTGGTACTTCTGCATAGGTTGAAGGCCCAACACGGCTTCCAGTGAGTCTTCATCAATTTTAGTTGGGACCTTTTATTTTTCTGGTATCTTTTAGTTTCACATATGGTATATTTGTATTTATGCCAGTAACTCTTTTTTCAGTCTTTCTTGTTGTGATGTGAAACATTTGTTTCCCAAATCTTGATCAACAGCACAGCTGCCAATTTCATGCAAGTACCTGCAACTTGAATATCACCTCCGGAGCACTGCCCAGATTTAGTCACAACAATCCATCCCCAAAGCAGGTGGGGAAAACCATGAGCCATGACAGTGCATCCTGGTATTCATCATAATTTAGTACCGATGTCAACCATCATGAAATATTGGGGCTTTATGTGGCGAGCTGGAAAGTAAGGTTGTTTAGGTTTAGTTGCTGGTTAGATGTGTCAGACGTATGGCACATACCCATCACAGATGTGCCATTAAAGTTGACTTTTATAGAACTGGAAAACCTTTGGCTAGGTTAAGTCATGTGTTGAATTTCACTCTTACTCGAGCCTCAACTGTAATGTAGCTCACCAGCGTTACGTGGTAACACTGGTTGGCGACATCAGATTTCTCATCAGTACTTAAGGCAAGTTTAAAAAGTTCTGGGGTGACCCCTGGAGGAAGAAAAGCTATCTCTCCTCTCCTCTTCTCTCTCCTGTACCGTCGGCAAGGCTTGGCAGCACTGCTGTCAGAGGGCTGTAACGCTGAATTCAAGGTTGCCTCTATTAGTCAAGGCTATTTAAAATGGAGTAGTCCTCCTGAGTTTTTTTTCCTCTGTAGCCCTTATCTGCACTCCTGAGTTCCAGTTAACCCTGGGGACCCTCACTCGCCCTGAAGGCCTCTCTCTCTGCATAATACACTCCGCTACCTTGGTCACCATTTTCCGGTCAAACTAATTAGATTTCAGAGTCCCCACTTGGGAAGATGTCAGTGGTATGAAATGGAAATAATTTCCAGATGAGTATCTGACATTTTACGCTGTCGACTAGAGTAAAGAGCCCAGGCGGATTGGCTCTCTCTTTCCCTTTTTTTCCTCGTCCTCTTCTTCCTCCTCTTCTTTTCCGCTCCATCACTTTAGTCGCAGAGATATGCTAAATCCTTGTGCTTCCCCTTTTCTCCGTTCAGTCTGGGGTGATAAATGAAAGCGAATGTACACAAAAGAGAGCTTCTTTTTTCTGCTTCTGCTTGAAGTGTTAATGTGTTTAATTACTTTGAAGCTGGGTTTTGTGTGTTCGTGTTGCAACTAAAGCTGCGGCAGGAAAACCTTCAATTAACGTCTTTTCACTGTTGATGACAATGGCTCCAATTTATCTTATGGGAACAATAGAGTGAGAGGAGGCGCAGCTGCTCTGAACGCTCACAGACGTACAGGAGCAAGTGAGCAACGTGCTCCTGCTTCTCCCTCTGCAATCAGTGTTGACACCAACAGCCCACGCACATGAGGATACCTTAGTATTAGAAACATGTCACTGACTGGATTCATTCCCATGAGGCTGAAACCATGATGACGACATGTATGTTCTTCCATGTGTCAGATGTTCTTAATGTTCAACTAGGTGATTGTGGCATCTTACATCTTTTGGGGACCAAGAAGCTGTAGTTGACAAACTGTGCCCAGTAATAGCTTTCATGAAAACCAACCTGCAGGTGTGATCACAGTGCAGGAGCTAGAGGCGGACCTGCAACGTCAGGAATCTCAAAGACACAGCATAAAAGTACTGTGGGTGTAGGAAAACGCCTGGGCTGTGCAAGAAATTACTCCTTTGTTGACTCATCCATTGCTGCCTTCTCCATAGTTTTCTCAGTAGCAGTAGATTGACATTTCAGACACTTATGTATTGCCATCAGTTTCAGTCATCCCTTCCTTCATTTTTCAGACAACAGTCATTTGTATGACCACATTGTCATGAAAACATAACAACAGCCTGTGCTGTCAGTTTCATAGAGAATACACTCACACCAAAACTATCCCCGCCATTGTCTTCTACTGTTGACCATGTAAACTCTCATCACAAGAAGAAAAAGCAGCAATCTTATGAAATAGACTCAGCTTCACTACATGTTCTGTTTGCTGCGGCCCCAATGTGTTTGTTTGCTTGCACTGATGCAGCACGTTGGACCTGACTGAGCAAATGATGAGCAAAACTGAAATACCTGAACATTAAGGGTCTGATCCATCATCCCAGCGGTGTTTTAACAGATACTATTTCTATCATACATGTTGTTTAGATTTTGTCTCTGAAGTAACTGTACTGTACTTCTTTTATGTGCAAGCGTGTTTGCTTTGTAGTCCACCAGTGATGTCATCACTCGTAAACTTGAATCTGCATTTTTTTATATTCTCGATCACACACTCTCTTTGTAGTTCTCGGTTCAGTAATGTTTGAACACACACATCCATCGACCCCCAGACACACAGATGAGGCACATTTCACACAGATCCTGGTGTGACAGTCTCTCTGTGCTCCTATAAAGATTTTACAGTGTAAGTCGGCTGGTTAGTGTAGTGGTAACATCACCGCCTCCCATGTGGTAGACTGCCAGCTGTGGCCTACCTCCAGTAGGGGTCTTTAGGCAAGACCTCCTCACGCTCACCCTGCCTACCTTTGGACCTTGTAATGACTTGTAAGTTGCTTTGGATAAAAGCGTCTGCTAAATGATGTAAATGTAAGTCGCCTAGTTTTACTTTAAAATGTACTGACACTGGCAATAATAACACACTCTCCTTACACAAATATGCTAAAAGCTAATCAAAGACAGTGAAGGCTGACCAGGGTAGACCTTACCATCTACCAGGCTCATCCTGATGGTCACTGTGTCCACCACTTTAATACAAACTGAAAATATTTGACCAATTACCATGAAACTCATTACAGATATTCATAGTTCCCAAAAGTTGAATCTTAGTCCAAACTTTATACAGTATGTAAACCGCTGAGAGGTCGGCTCCGGAATGTGACAAATTTCATTTAACAACAACTAGACGACAAAAACAACAAGAACTGACGTACAAAGAGTTTGAGTGAACTCCTCCATTCAATGTACAAAGACCCATTTCATTCACTGACTTTCTCACAGACTGCAGCTCTGGATTACAACTTCAGTCCAAACAGCCACTACCACACACTTCATACGTTTCTCCTTTGACAAAAGACAATACACGTTTTCAGCAGTTATGTTTCTTTATAATTAGGTGTTAGTTTGCTGGAAATGATGCATTAATTAGCTTTAATGTAGATTTAGTTTAGATCTTTAACCTCCTTTCAGTCTTTATACCCCGACTCCAGCTCCAGTCTTTAGATGTACATATATCCCCAAACAGGAGATTTACAGCTGGAAACATAAAAAATATAAAACTATTAAGTCGTTTCACTAAACCAGCTATTTTTTTATTTTGTTCTGTTCCCCCTTGCATCCTTGCATCCTTGCATCCCTCCTTCCTTTGTCACCTCTCCCTCCATCATCTCCCTCCCCGCTCTCTCTGACCCCCCAGTCTGGCTCTGTGTAGAAACCTTGCCGGCTCTAATTAAACTTTGGGCAGATTAGAACTTTGCCTTGTCAGTCTTTATTCATGCTTAAACAAGTTATTACTTTTTGAGAAATTAAATTAGCCGGCAATTAATTAATCGACACAGAGCTGAGAAAGAGGACGAGGGGGAGGAGGGACGGAAGGAGGTGGGGTGGAGATGAAAGTAGAGGAAAATAAGACACGGGGGGGGGGGTGAAAGAGAAGTCCGATTTGGCAGAAAATGAAGGAAAAGGAGAAATAGATTTATCTCAAAGAGAGAAGGAAACGTGGATATTAGATATTTAAATGCCATCCGTTCTTTCACTAATTAGCAGGAGAGAGCAATGAAGATGAAAATTGTTTCTTTCTCTTTCAGACATCAACATTTGATGCTCTCAGATGCCAAACTACCCCCCACCCCCTCCTGCTTAATGCTGAGAAGTTATTAGACAGACAACCCCTCCTCTCCCCTTCATGGTTTTCCAAATGCAAAATGAATTCACCCTCTGACTCCGTCTGAAGGCAGAACAAAAACCAAACAGGCTGAAAAAGAGTCTCTTTGTTTCAGCTCTTTGCTTCTCGCTCTGATGGGTTTTTCCTCCTCTTGTTTAAGTAACAGAACCAGTGGTGGCAGTGTCTTCTCCTCTGTGGCTCTACCCCTGCCGCTGACATCGACATATTGACTGACATGTTTAAAGTAGCCCCCCCTCTTTCCAACTTCCCCTGTTCTGCCCATGAGGTAGAAATCCATTTCCTGCTTTAAGCCTGCGGTGTTGAACCAACCAAATGACAGAGGAGCCGAGGCAAGGAGGCGACAGTCGATGTGAAATAACGGTGGCGGTGGAATCCACTGTGGACCGTAGGGGTTTATCTGACGATTTCACCGAGCGACGGAGGAAGTGAAAGAAAAAGAGAAGGAAAGGAAAGGCTGGTCATCCGTGAACTATTCCCGGACTCCTGGGCGGCCATGTTGGAAAGAGTTCTGCTCAGGAGTGTCATCGGCTGCTGTGCAACCGTCCTTCCTGCGGGTGGACAAACACTTATTTTCTTTTTTCTCTTCCTTTCTTTAATTTCTCAGTGGATCTAGAATCAGTATACCATTCTTGCTTACTTATAAATTCTTGATTTTTTTCTTCTTCTCCTCCGTATTCCTCTTAATCTTATTCCCATTCCTTCTTTCAGTTCATGTAATTTGGTCTACAAACTCATAGAATACAATCTGACAACAAAAGATTTGATTTCTTTTTCTTCTTCCTCCTTCGTTCTGACTTCTTTTCATCTACCCTTGTTTCTTGCTCCAGTTTTAGCAGGTTATGAACTATATATTAATTTGTGTCTAAAATCCGCGTCCCTGCCATCCAGTCAATTTACACGTTTCTTTCCTTCTGTCTTTCATTTTATTTCTACCTTCATTTCTTCTTCTGCAGCTTCCTACTATTTCATTCTTTCTCATGTTCCTTTAAGTCTCTGTTCTTCTTTCCAATGAACCTGCTTCCTTGCCAACTTTCCTTTCTACCACTTTCATCCAGGAACCAAATCTAAATACAATTGCAACATTACATCTTGTGTATTTGAATTAATGTTGATCCAGAAACCTCTCTGCACATGCACTCACATGCCTATTGCTGTTCAGTCTGTTATTATTGAAAGGAAAGAGGACTTATTCAGCTGAGAGTAGTTTGCAGGACACAAGCAGCACAGTCTGTTGATGTGATTTTGAAATGTATAGCAAAGCTGTGATTTTACTTGTTTACTTCTTTTTTTCACTCTTCACTTACTTGTCATAAAAGGTTAATAATCCATATTGTTAAATTTGAGTGTTGATTCCAAAACTGACTGTTCAGTGTGTAACCTGCTGTGTGTCATTCAGTGATAACCTGAACTGTGAACAAACGCTTCCTGCACCTCAGAGTCTGGGTCAGTTCTGTCCCTTTGGTCAGAACTGTTCTGGTTAATTGCTACAGTAATAAGCACTGCATAACTGTATTTTGTCTTTAGGAACATGTTTGGGTGAACCTCACACAAATCACAGTGATAGTGTATCTCGATAGCTGAGAGAAAGTAACCAAAGTTTTTATTTGTAGCGTTTTGTATTTGAGAGCAGCAGCTGAGAACAAACCAAAGCAACTGCAATAGAAACCGCCTGAAGCTATATCAAGTACAATAACACAGCAGCTTCTCCTGGCCATAAATATTTGACCAGTGTACCCCAGTGTGTGTGTGTGTGTGTGTGTGTGTGTGTGTGTGTGTGTGTGAGAGAATGCATGAGTGAGCATGTGTGAAAAAGAGAGAGAGAGCGAGCTCATTAAAGATGCAGAGGAACATGGTTTGTGTTTGCTTTGAATGCACAAACTGACCTGAATACACAAACGCTGGCCGAGCTCAGAGCTGGCAGCCGCAGCACATCTGCATCTGTTTAAAGGGAAATTCACTCTCTCATTTTTTTACAAACTAGGTCTCACTTAACTTATCCTAAATTACCAACTAACCCGTGGTTATATTAGATTTTTATTTCCAGTATATACATACATTTAGTTAGTTCATGAGTTAGTTTCAGTGAAAGGTTCTCAGTTGCTGTTGTTGCAGGTTCCATCAGAACTTATTTTTGGGAAAGCTCTCCACATGTATCAAACAGACAAACACGCTGATAACTTGTGGTGCGACGTTGTAAAATTTGATCGTATCCGACGAGAATGATGGACAAGACGATGAAGCAGCTGCAGATTGTTTAAAAGAAAACTTTTTTTGTCCTTTAATGTTTCTGCAGAGATGAGGAGACGTGACTCTTGTGTGAATTAGCTGTCAGCCCGGACTTACAGACCTGTCAATGCTGTTTTCCATGCATCAAACAATCACTAATGTTGTAGGTTTAAAGTGTTTGTGTTTACACCTGTCTCTTGAAGTTAGCTCACACACTCACACTTCAAACAGGAAGCCTAGACAGTAAACCAAACTCAGCGACCCTCTCCATAACAGAAGCATCCATGTTCGTCCTGACTGTAAATAACATCAACCAACCAGAAAAATAAATATATAAATACAAATCTGAGAAACCTGGAGATCAGATCAGAGAAAGGACTAAATTAGCAGTGAGGTGAAAAAACTCTGCACAGTGAAAGAAACACCAAGTAGTCAATTATTAATAGTCTAAAGGAAAAAAGAGCACAGACACATTCATACTTACACCCCTGTGGAATCGGCCTACTATGAAGGAAAAATTCAATTATCCTACAAAAGTGAATAAATTTGCAACATCGCAGCCTGGGGCTGTAGCTGCCGCTGCCATTTCCCAGGATGCATTCGGGGATCATGTGGGGGGTGGGGGTGCACAGGAGGGGTGAGGCTTATTAATGGGACGTCGCAATCTTTTAACTCTGTCACTGTGAAGTCACTAAGAGCTACTGTGCTGCTTTACACTCAGCCAAGGATTAGAGTGTGTGTGTGTGTGTGTGTGTGTGTGATTGTTAAAGGGGGTTTATTATACTGCATATAGTAGATGTAATAAAAGATGTACTACATAAAGTATCGTTCAGTAGTAGGGCATGTGATGTACTAGAACACATATATACAAATATTCTAGAACATGGATTCCATGAGCTGCAAAAAGCGGATATTTTATTTTCACACGTGCTGCATTAAGAACTGAGGACTTGTATATTATATGCTCTGTAATAATATATGCACATGCATTTTTCAATGTAACTTGTGCAAGATTTCGTAAAATATGTAATAGTATTAAATATTTATAACATGTTTTAAACATTTGGTGATATATACAGTATGATGTAGCAGTAGCTGCAGCACTGTACTGACTAATGTAATAGATGAAATACTGTAAGTAACATTCTGTTTTAGGAGCCGTACTAAATATTCAGAAGCTACCAGACATGTGCTCTGTTGTACTACAAGACAGAGATAGAATGTGTGTACATGTACTTATCAACATATTCTACAAAAGCTCATATTCAGATATTCTGAATGTAGTAAAGGTATGAGGTAATGTACTACTACATGAAATACAAACATGATATCACAGGTTATTAATATGTATCTGTATGTGTATTTACTGTTCAGTAATAAAGGATGTGCTAGTTCTTAGAACCACAACTAGTCAAAATTCTTAGGGACATACTTAATGTACAATTAAACATTATATGTACTAAAGATACTATGCAGTATGTGCTTACTGCATTTCATGTCATATTAGTACATATCATTTATACTACATTTGCTACATACAGTCAATGCATCATATAATATACACATTTTGGTGTATGGTGTGTGGATCATGGTGTTCTAAATGTAAAGGTACTGTAGGTGCGGTGGAGTATGAACAGCTTCGTGATCGACAGGTGACCTCAGACCTCTGTTGTGCTGACACGTGGCTATTTTCCTGTTTGCAAAAACAACTGACTAAGAATCAACTCCATCAAGACTGAAGAGGTTTATTGATCAGTGATCAATACCATAACATTAATTTGACTGCCATTGAACCTGTTCGTTGAACAGTAGAAATCATGAGCACCACAGTCTCCACTCTATGGCTTGGACAAAACAATCCTTCAGAGCAGAAACCCGTCACCACAAGCTAGACTGAATTATGAAGAGACTTCAGTGACACATCCCAAAGGGCCACTACGGATGATAAACCCCTCACACAGGTCACGACCTGACCTTTCTTCTAGCTACAACCTCAGGACAAACCCTACATGTTTGTCCCACCGTGCTGAGGCTGCATCACCTTCATGTTGCTGCTGGCACGGCTGCAAACTTGACACTCACTCAACGAGCGAATCAATTATCTCAACTTATTTTTCAGCTTGTAAGCAGCAGTTTTCATGTTTCCTCACTGATCATTTCTGACTTTTCATGACTGCGAACTGATCATGTGTTCGACGTGACGAGTGTCAGTATCTCCGCTCTGAGCCACTTCCTGTTTTGATCAGACAGTAACAGTCTACCTGCAGCTGAGTGATGCCTTCTCATATTCCTTCTCACATGGCTGAGTGATGGTGCAGACAGATTGATGCTGACACATATGACCAGTCGCAGAAAACAACATGTGACAGGCTTGTTGAGGAGCAGCAGCACAATGACAAGCTGTACAGGTAACACTGTGTTGTATCAGTTTAGGTAAATCTCAGGGGAAACACGTTGTTGTTTATGCTCGAACATCATTTTATAATTATCTGTGCAAAAAGTTGAGACCACTTCCTCTTCTGTTCTTCACGCGCTGTAAATGAGACGACCAATAATAGACGAGATGTATAAAAGGAATAAAAGACAAAATCTGGAACACGGGAAGAAAAGATCCGTTCTCTATTTCCTTGTGGAAGCACTCAAACAAAATGAGGAACATAATAAATTATAACTACCCTCCTTTTTTATGTTTACGCATACATTCTGATGACACGAGAGACTTACATCAGACCATAGCCTTATTTCAACAGTGGAATTTTCCTATTCCTCATACTGGAAGAACACAGCTCTGAGGACTCACTCGTGTTGAAAAGGGATCGAAACTGTACAAAGATAAATTGACTAAGAAAAGCAAAAGACAACATGGCTGTAGTCAAACTTCTCCGTCTAACATTTTCTACAGAAAGATAGTTTGAAGATTTTCTTTCTGTTTTTAATGGAGTAAATTAAGTGTGACAGACATTGGTTTTTCTCTCCTTCTGGAAATCTTAAAGTAAAAGCCCTCAAACAGGAGCCGAATCTGTCACTGTGCATCAAGACTGGTGCTCGGCGACGCTGCTCTCTATAGAAAAACTGCTTCACTGACTAAACTTCATGGAAAAACAGGTTCTGTGTAAGTACAGCGAACTGAAAAGGATCAACGCTGTTGCATTATGCAAAATAAGAATGGAAGTAAAGTTTATTTACTGTTTGTCGCATCTTTGCATAAAGTGCTTCACAATAAAGGACAAAGGCAAGACATAAAACTGCCGGGATGATATGGTACAGCATTAGAATTAGAAAAGGTGCGCTGGGGTGCAAAGAAGAGCTTAAGTATGGTTCAGTTGTAGGAAAACATGCATCGACCACTCTGACAGACTATTTTGTGGTTTTGAGAAACCAGTCGCAACATATTTACTTGCTGTTCTAGAGCTACTTTGTTAGCACATTGAGATTATTATGAGCCAACGGATACGGATAAGAAGTGCCCAAATGCTTCTTTGTCGTATCTTCAATTCTGTGACAACTGAGCAGAATCCGTATGACAAAGACTTTAATGTCATACGATTAAATAAACTGTGTGGTACCTTGGTTTCTTGTGGTACCTGGAATGTTAAAAGCATAACGATGTATTATCCTAACCAGGCAAACAAAGCAGGTCCCAGACTCCACAAGACGGAAGTGCAGATGAGTCTGGTGTCAGAAATATCTGCAGGGACCCTGAACAGCGCTGAAACAATCTCCTGCATAAAAGTGACAAAATGGAGTATTTAACAGAATAAAAGTCCTACAGACGCAATAAAACGAGAGTAAAAATCAAACTGCACTTTCTCGTTCTCTTCTTCTACCTGCAGTGTTCAGGGTCTTTAAGTGTCTGACTGGTGCAACCTTGACAAGTGAAGAAGTGGATAATAAAAGCCATCATGTTTTTTCCTGAATTAAAACCAACAATCTGACAGTCGGCTTCACTCCGACTTCTCCTTTTGATGCAGTAATTCATTAAATAATAGAATATAAAAAAGTACAAAAAAGCATTTCAATTGACTGTAGGACTGAACAGGTAGTGAAACTGCAAATGAAAATGACAAGCTGAGGTGTCTATCTATCACTCGTCTATCTTTTCTTTTGTCTGGTTCTGTTTCTCCTTTACTTTCTTTCTACATTCATTCCCTCACTTGTCCATCAGTCTTTTGATTTCTGTCCTTTTTTTCCTTTTGTCTCTTGCTCACTTCTGTCCTCCATCTTTCTGCAGCTGTGTTTCTACCTGCATCTTTTCTTCCCTGTTTCGCTCTTTCGGCCCTGACGTCCCATCAGTCTTTGTTCTTTCTCTCTGCAGCATCTACAGCCAGCGGGGAGGAAGAGGGACCAGACCTGCTGAGATCAAAGTTTACTCTTCCTCTATGTGTGTCTGTGTTAAAGGATCAGTAGAGAAAAATAGATATGCAGTAAAGTTTGTCTGTGTTTCAGTAGAAAAGTATAAAAACCTCATCTTTGCAACAGTATGAACTGTTACAGATCTCACCTAATAATATAATTATTGAAAAATGTGGCCAGGATATGACTGAGGAAAATAAAACCACTGACTGAAGTACTGGAAGAATAATCTGTATACAACTTCAGTGACACACTCTCATCCCCTCATTTAGCTTAAAAATATAATTGGAAATTATTTTTAATGATGTAAGAAGAATAACAATGAAAATGAAAAAGAAAAATACAAAGCTTCATAAAAGCAGGAATTTAAACAATCCTGTCAGCTCCTCATCGACCGAACCAACAAGTATCGTCTTAACTGAAGTCTCTAAAGGCCAAACACAAGGACAGAAACTTCTTCTCTCTGTCCAGAATCACAAAGAAGGAACACTGAGAAGACAGATCCAGAAGATTACAGAAGGTCACTTTCACTGAAAAAGACAAAAGTAATGAAGGCATCACGAGTCTGTCCTCCATTCATCATCTTCAGAGAAACTTCTCATACTGGATGTTTAATGTTACGTTGAGGAAGCAGGGGCAGTTGATATCACACCGTTCTTCTCACACTCAGGTACAAACTGTACATTACTCTGTGTAAGTTTCAAAACAAGCCAGAAAAAAGCTAGAAGACACCTACAGAGATAGAGGCGTCTCTGAGCAACCAGAGCGAGTTCAAAGATCCACAGATCGCCTAAAGCCAAACTTACAACAGAACGTGTGTGAGAGAAAGTCTGTGAGCCCAGTAGATACAGTAAATCTCAGAGGAGAACACTGTTCATACTGTACCTGTACTGATGTGTGTGTTTACTTCCCTCTGTGTGTCCACAGCGACTGTCTGTTCAGAATCTTTTAAACCAAGTGCAACATTTCCCAATGACCTGAAACGGGATTTAAAGTTGTGAGAGATGAAATCACTTTGTGGCCAGCAGCCTCGCGCCTTTTTTACTTGTTCCATTTCAGTTTTTATGCAGTTTCTACTGTCGCTCCTAATACCAATTTAAATAAAGTCAATAAGTCACAGAAAAAGATCAGGGAAGCCAAGAAACTGATTTTAAAATGTCTATTTCTCTAGGTCTCCATGTCGGTGAAGATTCTCAGTCGTCCAGGTGAAGTTAGCAACTGGACTTCCTTCTTGTTGGGTTGAAACGTTTCAGTACTCATCAAGTAGCTTCTTCAGTCTGAAGACTGTTGGGTGGAGACTCTAATCTATGGACTGAATAGACTCTTTAGGTGAAACAATAGTTGGTAATAGAAAAGTCACACCTCTGCTCACCCCCTTTATCACCTACAATGGGTCGTTAGGTGTCCAACCTGGTGCAGGTGTGAACTGGTCCTGCTCTTTCCAGGGCTGGATGAAAGGGCAGCAGGATAAATAGGAGACAGGTTGTATGTGAGGTCTCCACCTCCGTTTAGTGAGGAGGTGTTGATTTGCACATGCAAAGCTTCCCTCACCCTCTCTCAAACCACTTGTCTCTCCAATATGTGAACGTCATTGTCCTCAAGAGTGTCCTTTGTCCGTTAGATGAAGGTGCACATGACTCAGCTTCCAGTTCTAGGTCACCTTGTTAAATTCTTTCCACCATTCTCCGACTTCTCCCAACCTGTTGATCTGTCTGTGTGTAGATGTCACGTTTTATTTAAAATTTTAACAAAGCTCAGACAGAGAGTTTCATTCAACTGTGGGTCACAAGACGCCCTTTAACATATGAGTATGATTTTTAGTTAGCTCTATAATATATTTTATAAATTATGAATTGATTCAGAATCAGTTTTAATGTAATGAATGAGTCGCCACGGTGACTCCTGTGACTTGTGTTATGAACAAATAATAAAATGCAAATAACCACCACACACATTCTGACCGGTACAGCAGGAAGCTGAACCTGGCTGATAATCGATGTAATTAAAGCCAGAGTGTAAACAGCAGTAGAAGTGTGTCTGTCGCTGCTGTCTGCCGAACGATACAGTATGAAACTGATGAAATGTTTGCTAAAATGGAACTGCAAGGTGATCACAAACAGCAGATGTCAGCAGATCCACAAATCGTGACACAGTCACACTCCCGGTGCAGGCAGGAAGTTAAAAGGCAAAATAAAAGTGCTGCAGCACTTCCTTGTTGCTGGAAAGCATATGGTCAATAGAGTGTGACGGTCTGCAGTCAGTGGTCACTCTGCAGGTTGACAGTGTCTCCTAGCAACACTGGCTCATGGTGTCAGTCAACCGTTGCCATGGGAAATACCCATTCATGTGCTGTTTTCAGAAATATAGTAAAAGAGGTCTTTGATACTGGAGAAATCTGCACAGTAAGTGTCATTATAGCCGTAATTAAGTGAGGAGAAGTTGACTTTAATGTGAGTTTATTGTGCCGCTAATGTCTTTAATTGACTTGAGTCACAATAAACAAAGTGTCGATTAATAAATAAGCTCTGCTGTTTGCTGACAGTGACAGCCCGTAAATAGTGATGGTTTCAAACACTTACTGCGAGAAGGAGGACACGAAACAAACAATGAAGACCAGGAGGGATGAGGAGGAGGAAGAGCAAGGGGGAGAGAGGGAGAAACACGGGTTTGGGTGGCGTACTGGTGGTGCTGATGATCATCTGTGTGTGTGTGTGTGTGTGTGTGTGTGCACGTATCTCTTCATCAGTTCAGACCATCTGAACGAGTTGGCAGCTGATCAGTGTGTGTGTGTGTGTGTGTGTGTGTCAGGAAGGGTTGCCAGATCAATAAGCAGCAGGAGCCCCAGTGACTTATGGGATAGATCAGTGCTACAGAGCTGCTGGTTGCACTGATAACACACAGACAGACACACACACACACACGCACACACACACACACACACACACACACACACACACATTTTTGTATAACAGTCAGTGTGAGGACAGTCATTGACATAATTCATTCTCCAGCCCACTACTGTCTCGTAGGCCATGTTAATCTACTTCACATCAATCTTTAATTCATTAAATGTACTGACTCACCCTAAACTTTACCCTAACCTTAACCAAAACCCAACTCTAACCCTAAAGCCTAGTCTTAACCCCAAAATTGCTCTTAAATTGCTATTTATTATTGTTATTATTCTTTTACACCCTTCTCATTGTGAAGACCCGCTAAAAATTTCCTCAGTTCAATGGTTAAAAACACAAACACACTGTCTGTTTATAATGTATTTACATTTAAAATGTTGCAGAGGGGTCATAGGGCACATTAAGCTATATTTTACCTGGCTATACATATATATACATATATATATATATATATATATATATATATATATATGTGTGTGTGTGTGTGTGTGTATGTTATAGCTCATTTGGATGCAGAGTGCAGAGCTGGTCAGCATCTTGTTTAGAAAGAGACCATATGTCTGCTACACACACACACATCATTAAAACACACACACCTACATAGGCTCTTGGTCTTTCTTTGCAACATGAGTCTCTGCATGTTACTAGACGTTCTTAAAATAGTGTTATATGATTTTCTATGAGCTATTATTAATTATTTATCCTGTGGTGACAATAAATATCAGTTGGTGATTCTCTAGTATGAAGACTTATCTCAACCTATTACCTTAGATTTTCTTAACTATATAACATTCAACACAGGTGACACACACACCAGCGTTATCACAGGACTGGTGCACAACAAACCAGCATGGACACACCACCATCAGTACATGCTCCAGGAAAACACAAATGAAAAGGGGTAATGTCATGTGGCAAGAATACTTCAGTTTTACAGTGTTAAATTAGTGCCTTGATAAAGCTGAACAAAGATGTCTGTGAATAAATATGTTCAGATGTATATAATATTGAAATTAACTTGCCAGTGGGATGTGTCTAATCTCTGAAAGCCCTACTTGGAAAACTGAAACCACCACACTGAGACTTCTGTGGTGCTTATCAACATTTTCTCCCCGCTTGATGAATTTCAACTTAATTCCTGACTTTAGTATCACTTCTGAGGCAGGCTTGTGCATTTCTGAGGCGCCACAGTGAAAATGGTCTTCTTCACACTTCAATTCATGCAATTTACATGTATTAATGTCTTTAATGCTTTAATAAATAGACTGTGAAGTGTCTGGAAGATCTTCATCAGTGTGGATTCACAAGTTAAGCTCAACTCTGCACCCTGAACTGTTCTGGAAGGTGGTCAGCAGTGAGGGCAATTTGGAACAAACAACAATAAAGTGGTGTGGGCCTCTTATGAGGAGTCAGTGAAGGAAAGGAGCAGTAACAGAAAATGCTTTGAGTGTAAAAGCATATTTACCAGCAGGCACAAATGAGATGAGATAAAAATATTTCTAAGAGAGAAAAGGAAGCAAAAAGCTTCATAGCATCCTGTGATGTCCACGCCAGTAAAGAGGAGAAGAAGAAGAAAGAAAAGGCCAAGTTAAAGGAGTCTGAGGCTGCAGGAATCGACACTGACCGCCCATAAAAACAAACCTGCCAGTCGCCTGTAACGAAGACGCTTGAAACATGAGAAGGAACGGGAGACGTTAACTGAAACACTGACCAACAACATCCGGTCCAATGTACTGATGGAGACACGAGGACCATCAAAAACGTCTTTTCTAGTAAACTACTGGAGCATAAAAAAGGGTTCATTCTAATAGTTCCACTAATTATACGTACAGTAAAATCAAATGAGCGTGAACACACACGGATGTCATCCAAACAGTGCTGCGTGACTCTTTCTATTTTATGTGTGTGAATAATAGTGGAACTAATTATCCAGACCCAACATGAGTGGGGTACAAAAAAAGCCTGGATTGAAAATTCATTATAATGAGTCAATCATCTTGAGAGTATTAGCAGGTCCTAATCCGGTGTTTTCAATTTTAACACTGGACCTACCTTTGTTGTAGACGACAAGTTGCTCAAGTTTTATTATAACTCTATGGTGCAAGACACAATTTAACTTAATCCTTCAAATACAACATACTACCAGTCAGGTGCTTTGTCCTTAGTTATGAAATACAGACATATAATATTATTATTAATAAAATTAAGTTAATAAATTAAATTTTGCGACATTATAAATTTAGAATAATATAAAGGAGGAACAGGGTCCCCGGAAGCTGCATGTGTGTGGGGAGCACACCTTTCTGCTCCATCACTGTCTCTCTACTGAACATTATAGCTCAACCAATCAGCTGGTTTGATGCTCTGGGCTACAGGACGTATTGTTGACACTGAGGACGTGGTAACGCCACCTCCTCTGTGAATTGCTGTGTGTGTCTTGCAGAAGTACAACTGTAGCCTTAAAAGATTGAGAAGCACCAGGCCTCATTTCCTATTAATGCAGACGTCTGACAAACGTTTCTTTAGCTGATTACACTTTACGGTTTTAAAGGAGCCTGTAGTTTAAGCACCATGCTTTGTTTCTTTACAAAGACAGTCAGCGCTGCAGGATCCTGTTTGCTTTTCCTTTTACTTTCACCCACTGTTGGTGGCATCCCTCTGCTACATGTCACTGCACTGTAAGTGTACGTTTTCACAGCTTCATATGGACTGCAGTAAGTGAGAAGTTGGCAACTGAAACTAAAAAGAGCTTCTATTGTTCTGTTTCGTTGGTGCTTGTGCTTAAGGCAGATGAATCAAACAACATTTAGCCTGGGTGCAAATAAGAACATGTTCAGCCATCTGGTTCTGCCATAAATATCAGATGTGTTCTATTCTTAACTTCTTTTGAGCAGGATTACAGCATGGGCCTTTCATTCTGTGAGTAAAGTTGCCAAAGGTTCAATGTGATATTTTGGAAAGGTTCAGTTTGATATTTTGGACCATATCATATCATCCCCTGCTTTTGGTTTTCAGCCTTTAACTGCCATCATGTGATAATCTCACATACTGCGGGGACTCGCTGAAGGCTCATTTCAAATTCTAAACTAATTTTCTAGTGTAAAAGTTTTCCGCAGCAGCCTGACGATGACTCTGCCCTCCTGAAACATCATCTGCAACCAGCTCTGAGCAGCAGCAGCAGACAGAGGAGGGCAAACACAAAGCTACCTAAAAGTGAGTCACAGAGGTCAGACGGCAGTTTGGACAGTGAGCGCTGCAGCGTGGCCATCCGTCCACGCTCTGTGGTCAAACATTTGGCCTGGTGAACATCGGAGCACATCACCCACCCTTCTTCCTCTAACACCCCCCCTCCCACACACACACACAATATACACACCTCTCTGAACAGGTGAAGCGATGCAGAAAATGGGATTCAGGTTTGTCCCTCTGCAACCTTCCATTCGCTCATTTAGATGCGTTAACTTATTCGGACTGAATGCTTTTTACACTCAAATGGTGCACTTGTATCTTTCTATCAAACACATACACACACAAACACACACACACACACAGTTTCCTCTCACACTGAGATGGAAGCATTTCACGCTCTATATAGGCCATCATTATTGGAAATGAAGAAACACCTCCCTGTTTAAAGATGCGCTTTGTCGCCACATCTCATTTCCACTCGGCCTCTGAGTGTGTTTTATCTTCTGCAAGATAAGCAGGATAAAGAAAGCTCTTATCTGCAGAGTGCTAAGTGGATGAGAAGTCTCACTGTACACCGTGTACACGTTGTGTACTCAACTGGGTAAAGTGAACAAATAAAGCTGATTCCGGCTAAATCTAATACTGCCCCAGGGCACATTACACCCAGAATGCAATGTGGCAGACAATTCCTTCAGCGATGGAGATTCGACGCACTCTGGGCTCAAATGAAGCAGAGAGTTTGGACCCACAGAGCAGAAGGTGAGGGATGGTGTGAATTCATTCCGATGTTTTGTCTTCTGTTGTCTGTGTGTGTGTGTCTGTGTGTGTATAGGTTATTCGTTTTAATCTGACCACAACAGTTCAGAAGTGTGACGTCCTGTTGACGCAGCAGCTGCCTCATTATGGCTCTGTTTATAGAACGGACTGAAAGAGGAGATCTTTATATTTCCATGATGAAAGTCTGCAGGTTTTTTCACCCCAGTCTATTTATTTTAGAGAAGAACAACTGTGTCCAAATGTCAGACTTCTAATGAGCAAAATAACCCAAATAGTCAACAGCAGCTCAGCAAAAACCCAAATAGCACAAGTTCACAGACCCTCACAGAGCTCCTTCTCCATAAACAACAAACTAAAAGTTTTACTTTGCCTTTTGCCACCATGATGTTGGAACAGTCACTCCAGACAATATTTAGTTATGGTGTTTGTACAGTAGCATGTTAGCAGTGTGCAGAATTACAGGTTCCTTCTTCATTTAGCCCTGAGAAGATTCCTCAAAATAACCTCCTGCAACTTACCTAACTGATGGATGAGCTACTTTAATACCTAACATTATGATGTATACAGGATACTGGCTACTGGATTTTCCATCACACTTACTAAAACACATCTCAGAGATTGTTACCTTTCATCTTCTACCACCTTGATGCTGGTTTGTTGTGTTGTTTGAGATGCACAAAAAAAATAATGCAAAAGTAAATTATTAAACAGCCTGCCCTCTGGCAGCCATGTTGGGAGTCGGCGGTTCTCATGAGCAGCAGCAGCAGCAGCTGATCAAGTCCCCAAACACGAATCTGTCAGCATTCATGGTTAGTTCAGGTACTGTTGGATCAGTTTGGACAGGTGTGCTGGGAGCGTGTGTGTACCTGCTGCTGCTGTGTCACCTCCTGTATCAGCTCAAATACACACACACACACACACACACACACACACGGTGGCTCTAATAGACCCGTCTGCATGGTCAACAGTGTAGCAGGCAGATACCGATTCAAACCAGATGTTCAGAGGGAGAGAACAGTGTGAGCTTCAGATGCTGCTGTGACAGAGCACGCTCTTCTTCCTCAACCGCTCTAATTGGCTGGCACTGACCGGAGCCAGGTCGTTAGAGTCACCTCCACGCTCGTTAGATATGGAGATTTACAGGAAGGAGGGAGGGCAGGAAGGAGGAAAATGATTTAGAATTTATTTTGTGTTTCCTCTCTGACTTTTATTTTCCAGGATTCATGAGATCCATGTCACTCTTTAAAGAGAATCCCAGAAGTAAAACAGGAAGGAGATGAAAATAAAAAAAGAAATCCTTAAACTAAACTTTTACCTTTCAATTGTATCACAGGGAAGGTTCCATCAAAAGACTAGCATGTGGCTCTTAAGTTATTAATAAAAAATGTTCTGGTGCTAATCGACTCGTCAGCACAGAAGACGAAAAGAATCTCATCACGTTTATCTGCTTTTTAGCTCGGGAGCTTTTAACCACATCAAGTGATCATCAGCAGATGAGTTTGCTCAGGTAACTGCACTTGGTGAAGTTAAAGTTTCACCAGTATCACTGCACATCAGAGGCCTTTTTTATTTAAAGACTACAGGACAGATTTACAAATTGTGCTGATTAGATCTTAAAGAATATTCAATTATTAATATATCGTGAAATGAATATTCGAACATGTGAACTAGAGTCCAGCACATTTGCTGAGCAAGTGCTGCACACCAGAGTTAAACATGTCCAGCCTGTCAAGTCTCATGAGTTTGGACTTTTTCTTGCCTCCAGTTTGATCTGTGATGTTAACAAATTGGAGAAAGTCAGTGTGAAGGATCAAACTGCTCCCCTCGCTGCTCTCTTTCTGTTAATCAACCTTCTCCATTTCCTATACAGTTTGCAGAGTTGGAAAACCTTGTAGTAGCATTGTTGTACTTCTGTGTTGTTCTGAGTTCCGTGATGCAGCAAAAACATTCAGATGTCTCAGTTAAATGAGGAGCTGCTCCACTGAACCCTCGACTTTTAGGAAGAAGCCCTACCGATGGCATGTTTAACATATTTTAAACTATCTGTCATTATAGACTTTTTTTGAACTCTATGAGTGACAGTCTCTTACCCAGTGCACTCTGGATAGGTTAAAGCATAAAGGAGATATAGAAAGTAGATGAATGGATCATTTAAATGCAAATGAAGTTAATCACTTTATAAAATGTTTCTAAATGCATCAATTAAGTAATTGATCATAATGAAGAGCTGAAAAATCTATAATTACCTCCAGCCCCTGTCCTCTTGGCCACTTTTAAGCTGCTTTCTGTGTGGAGCTCCACTTCAGTCAGGAGGCACGTTATAATTTGACATCAGTGACGTGAGTGAATGTGAGAAAAGTCATGATGAAGGCTGTAAAAGAAAAACCTTTGCTGTCGTGTGAGTGAAATGATGAGGGCGGGATAACGAAAGGACTTTTATGCAAAGTGCGCTCGCTCGTCTCCGTGAAGCTATAATGATGCATGAAGGGCCCCTTCATGTTTATGACATGATTGTGAGTGATTTATTGGCACCCCATGGTAATTAACATCAGATTATCTTCTCTGAGAAGCTGTGAAGTCTCACGTCACCGCTGCTGCTTCCATGGCTGGAAGTTCACTGCTGGCAGTTAGCAATACAGACAGCAGTGTCTGGAGGGCTCCATTAGCACCTAGCCATATGTTAAACAGCAGCAGCTTTGGGTGCCAGCGCATCAGCTCTTACCTCCTTGAACCATTATGAACCATTATTCAAACCGGCAGCACCATTAAGTTCACAGTTTTTCACAGAAAATCGCCCATGGTGCCACTGAGCATGCTGCAAAGACACATCTGTCTCAACGAGACATTTAGGCTCATACTCAACCTGCAAGATTTACTTTTATTGCCCTTAAACTCTGGTGGACTGATCTCCAGCTTCAAGTCACGTTGTACAGACGGCATTGTGGAAACCCTCAGAACTCAGTTATTTTTCTTTTCTACACTTAGTTCTCGGAATCCGTTGCACACCATGTGGCTTCATCTTTGTGTGGATACAACCATTCCACAAGTCAAAATTCCCAGAGTTTAGGTATCCAATATCTAGTGTAGAAACTTACAAGTTACAAGTACAAGTCAGCATTTTAAACTGATATATGTAAGTTTATTACCTTTACATTCATTCATTTACATTTGTATCAACAAAAATATTTGGTACCATTCACACTTTAGATTTAGTTCACCGACACATCAGGTATATTTCTACTTAATGGAAAGGTTTAACTATCAACATATGACCTGTCAGGTTTGCATTTTTCACCTAATGTGAACATCATATACAGTGGCTTCAATAAAGCCATGGACTGCATGGAGAGATTTTTTTCTACCTGTATTCAGTCCTGGTTCTAGTTCTGCTCCATTAGTTTGAACTCATTGCCATTTTCTGCATTCAAACCAATATCACCAGTGACATTGCTGCACTTCACTACATCTATAGTGTCCTTTTACTTCTTTCAAATAAACATTTACTCCGTCAGCTCAACCTCTCCCTACAAAGACAGATGCTCCTCACGCATGAAGCATACGCGAGTAAATTGAGTCCTTAGCCTAGTATGGCTACATACAGTGTATGGAGACACAACACAGTATGGATACAGTAGAAACAGTCAGATTTGACCGAAAGGTTTCGGGGGGTATGCTGGGGTAGTATTTCTAAAACCCCGGTTCCTGCTCTGCTCAGAACTATGGTCTATTTAACAAGAACTTGATTAAGTTCACAGGTTTTGCAGAAAATAAATGCCTCCTGACATCTCCACACTTTAAGCTGGATCAGCTCTCCCTGCTAATCCATCAGCCAGCTCTCTCCACCCGCTGCGACTTCCCAGCATTCATCGCGCGCCGTCCAGCTGCTTAGATCATCCTCGGCCGACAGTTGCTCGGTCCACATTATGCAAAATGTCGGCAGGCGAGCGGAGGGTAAAACTGCAAAACAACATCAGTCAAAGAAAAGAAACAAACAGAGCATCCTCCGTCCTTCAAGCCCCCAGTTCTTGAAAGTTTCTCACTGTTCAGCTTGCCTGAAAAGAGCAGTGGGCTGAGAAGTAGGCCTCTCAATATTTAAGGTGAAGTATAGGAAATGTAAAAAGGCTTTGGAGTGTGTTTGATTCATTATTCAGCTCTCGCCTATTCTCCCTCTCTCTCTCTCGTGCTGCGTGCAAGAGATAACAGCTCGGCTCCACGCTTTAATTCTTTTGCATCGCAGATTAGAAAAGGCAAAAAAAAAAAAAAGAAGAAGAAGAAGAAGAAGAAGAAAAACAATCCTGGAGAATATAAGATGCTTTTATTTCTTATTCTCTCACTCTCCTCTTCTGCTTCATAGTCGTGTTTGATAAAAAGAACAACTCTTGGCGACACTGTAAAAGAACTAGTGCATTACACACCTTCCCTGCCGTCGTCCTGATGTGAAGTCATTCTGCTCTGTTTCTGGTTATTGGCAACTTTTTCTTTTTTTAAAATGTTCTTGACATTTACAGTGAAAGCAAGAAAGCATGGGAAATGGTTAGCTTTTGCCCCTAAGCTCCTCTCAGAGAAACAAGCCTCGAGCCGAAGGCAAGAAAAAGGAGGAAGCAGATGAAAAGCTGGTGCCTTGATAGCAACAAAAATAAGACATGAAGAAGTGATGATGCTGGAATGGCCCTAACCTCCTCCTCCTCATCATCGGTTCAGTCTGTCAAATGGGCCACACTTTTTTTTCCCCTTTTCTGTGGATGTACAGAGGCGCAGTCAGCTAAAAAGACAAAATAAAATTAAAAGAAATCTCTCTCACACGCCTGCAATCCAACACATAATTGGCTTTCTGGATTGACTTCAAGCGCTGGGGGAAATCTTTGACAAAACCATACATAAATAAATCCATTTTCCTGTGTTTTCTGTTTCCCTGGCTGCCTGCAGAAAAGGCCTCGTTATATATGGAAATGAGATTCTCCTCCTCTCTCTCAGCCATCCCCCCAGCCAAACGCCTTACTGGCTCCCGCCCATGCAAATGCAGGCCAGGGCAGAGGATCCATTTACAAAGAAGATACTATGAGAGAGAGAGAGATGGAGAGAGAGAGAGAGAGAGAGAGAAGGCCGGGAGAGAGGCCAAAGAGAGAGAGAACCAGTCCAAGAAAGTGATTGAAAGAAAGAAATCAGAATCAAATCACTGTGAAGAGCAATATGTGTGTATGTGTGTGTGGGAGGCTCTGTGCTGTGAAAGAGACGAGTGGAGATGTTCTGAGTGACACAAGAGGCTCAAAGAGGCACGGCAGCAGCGAGAGAGGTGAACTGTGTGTGAGTAAACACGCAGTCTAGTTGTATCAGAGGCCTACACACATACATATGTATGTGTATATGCAGAACATGCTGACCTCGTTCCCACCTAGTATCAACATGAGATCTGGAGAAGGAAAAATATATGGTCTGGATGTTAATTCACACACAACAATGTCACACAATGTAATGTAGTTTCAGCCAGGTGTAAATAACATGCACTGTAGCATACATATGTGTCACCAGTCCCACTTCGTGCTGCTCTGTGATAGCATTAGACCAGTACCATATGAAAGCTCATTTCTGCCAGTAAAAAATAAAAAAGTCAAACTTCTGAGATAAATAATGTAAATAATGAGAACTTCTATTTCACCATGTGCCGCCCCATAAAATCATTTGGTACCCCTGTGTCTGTATGCTGTCATTCTTAAAGAAGCCGCCCGAGATTGCTTACTGTGCTGTACTGTAGTGATAATAATAATAACCATAATAATAATCACAGCCTTTATCAAAATGTGCTCTACTAACAGGTTTTCATACCAAATGAATGAAAATGTGAGTTAGCAAAGTTGTTTTCTTCAGTTACTTTTTACTTAGAACTGAGGTGCTTTTGAGCAGGGCACTGAACACTGAGCTTAGTGACCAACTGAGAGGTAAAATCACTGGGAGGTTGAGCAGCTGACATCCAGCACAGAGTAAACAGCCTGTGAGTGGTGTTGAGCAGCAGAAGGACAGCCCTCACAGGTAGCGAACAAGTCGACACTACTTCCCTAATTAGCAACGACGCAAGCTCGGGCGTCAGCAGTGTCCTCCCCACCGTGCTGAGGGATACGTCCCAGTGGGTCACCAGCGTCCCGACTGTGAGATGAGAACGCCACACGGTGGCCCTCAGAGACCCCGCCGCCAAGCACAGGAACGAGCGGACACGCAGTCCTCGTTAAGGTTACTGACTCTGCTGGTGATACACGGATGACAAGGACAATTTACTGCATGGCTGCTTCTCCTTGTCTTTGAGCAGACTGAAAACACACTCACACACACTGTGCAAATTAAGTTTAATAAGAGAAGATGAAACTTTGTGATCCCTGCGGGGAAATTAGGAGGTCACAGAGGTAGAATGGAGGATGATACACAAAAGAAGAAGAAAATTAAGAACAAAGCAACTGGGAATTTTTATAAACTACTACTGGGATCCTGAGCACTGTGGGCTACTGATGCTGGATGTTTCTTACTCACAGTATATGCTATATGGGAAAATGCTAATTTATTGAAGAACGGCCAGCTTCTTATCAGTTTTAGAGTTTTGATTGACATAAAACAGTGCAATGCAGCAAATCTGGTGGTTTTAATGTTGTGGCTGATACTGTTTCTATATGAAGAGAAATCATGCTGGAATGGATGCAAAGATAAGAACAGATTGTGAATGAGATGAGATCAATAGGAACTGTCAACTCGGCAGTTTTGGAAGTGAATCAGCTTCATCAGAGAGAGGTGAGTCTTAAGATTTAGACCCTGTGACCCTTCAGGAGAAACCCCTGAGGCTGCACCAGTAAAGCTCTAAGAATAGATTCATGGATCTGTATAGAAAGTTGACTTCAGCTGCTCAGATGAACCCTTTAGTGAGCTGATTCACACTTTACTGATGTATCTGTCAGGATGAACTCTCACTGACTCTCTGCATCACATGTACTGTAACATCTTTCCCTTTGGAAAACCCTTAAGACTTTTATTTTTCTGTATTTCCTTCACTGTTCATGACTCCAACCAGTTCTTCCTTCTCTGTCTGTGGTTCTCAGCTCTGAAACCATTTGCTCCTACTGAAGCCTTCAAACAGCTGCTCAATGAAGTTTCTATCAAGGAAGCTGGAAGATTTTTGGGACTATTTTCAGTAGCGGATGAATCCACATTTGGCTCTAATATAAACTAAACCATCTGTTCATTCATGAAGGAATGTGTCACACTGTAATGGAGGCACATTTTATATATAAATATCTATATACTGGTATATATTGACCCATAGCTTTTATATTCTATTGAAATAATAATAATAACAACAACAACAACAACAACAACAACAATAATAATAATAATAATAATAATAATAATAATAATAATAATAATAATAATAATAATAATAATAATAATAATAATAATAATAATAATCCTTGTTGTCTGTAAGTAGAACTCGGTACAGAGAGGAAGTCATTCTGGTGTTTTTGCTGCACTTATGCTTCTTTTTGCCTCTGAGGTTTCCAGAGCAGACACTCCTTAAAACACACACAAAACCAAAGACACACACACACACACCATCCAAACCCTCAGGACCTCAACTCAGCTAGAAGGGGGCAGAGGTCAACAGGAAATGGACAGGAAGTGGACCATGGAGGACTGTGCTGGTGTCTGACCGGTATAACTGGAGCAGAAGCAGATCTCCCCCTTGGACAGTACACACACACAGACACACACAGACACACACAGACACACACACACACACACACACACACACACACACACACACACACACACACACACACACACACACACACACACACACACACACACACACACATACAACCAGTCAAAAATAGTCATAGCAGCCACACAGTCATGTCTTCAAACCCTTTCCACTCTCTTAGTTACACAACACAAACAGACATTTAAATGCAGTTGGTGCTACATGTACACACACACACACACACACACACACACACACTCCCCAGAGCATCCAGACCTCACACACACACTGAGTGATTTGATGTGATGTGAAGGTTGGCCTGTGTGTGTGCCGTTTGCAGTCCTTCACAGACTTTCTATCCCCCAGTTTTGCCTCCCAGGTTCGGCCACACCCCCACGTCAGGCTCCCTTAACGAACGCTTCAGGTTATAGAGCGTTAATGTTGCCTGAATTCACACCGGAAGCAACAGACAAGCCTGGATGTCCTCTAATGAATGGCAGATGTAAACAACACACTGGCAGGGAAACGAGAAAGCATAAAAAAAAACAGAAAGTTCAGACGGACTTCTTCTTCTGTTGGTTTTTTTGTTTCCTCCAGCACGGCTTATCTGTAACCAGCTGAATGTCCAGTGTGTGTCTGTGTGTGCATGGTATAGTAGATATGATGGTGTGTATGTGTGTTCAGTGCTAAACCAGGCCTGTGTTCGGCATTACAAACATCATAAGTGATGCTTTGCCCTCAAACTGTGTGTATATAACCATGTGTGTATATGAGATTGTGTGAGTGTGTGTGCTCTGCATTAGAAGCACCGGTAACACCACTGACCCGTGTTTGCCTCAGTGTGTTTTTATCTCTGCCTGTGTGACCCGAATTGTAAATACAGCATCCTCCACTAAGCTGCGTTTTACACTGTGTGTGTGTGTGTGTGTGAGTGTGTGTGTGTGTGTGTGTGTGTGTGTGTGTTGGCCTGTGTGCTATGAATTATGAGCAGGAGCCTCAACCTGACCCAATCTGTGTACGGGCTGTATGACTTTGTATCTTGCATATCAATGTGCGAGTTATCTCTAGAACGCGCGTGTGTGTGTGTGTTTTCCTGTGTGTGTGCGTGAGCTTTGGCAAGAGGTTAATTGAGGGGAGGGCCCCTAAACCGTTGCCCAGGGAAACGCTCTCCCATCCATCACCTCATTGGTCATTCAGCACCACGTGCCGAACAAACAAACTACCGCCGAATGCTCGGCGAGCTCCAGGACAGAGGTGGGTTGGAGGGGGCCTGCAGTGGGTCGCTGAGCCTGCAGTCAGAGGCTCCTGGTTGGGCCGCCAGGGCGGGCGAGGCCCCCTACTCCCCGACCTGCCGGAGCTCAGACAACAGGCTAATCTTTACAGCACACAGAGGAGCAGCTAATAGGAGAGGATTAACACTACAAATACACCCACTCCCTCTGCTGCTCCTCCTTTCCCGTTCCAACCACTTCTCTTCAGCTCCGTCTGTTTACACCTCTCACCTTTGCTCCTTTCCTTCCTCTACTCTTCTCCAGTCTCTATCAAATTCTTAATCATCTACCTTTTTGCTTGCCTTCATCCTGATACTTGCGTCCTATATTGCTCCTCTTCCTCCTCTTGTCTCCCTGGACCGTTTTCCTGTCTTTCTCTTTAGTTTCCTCCTCTTCTACCTCTCTCTCCTTCATCTTCACACCTCGGTCCCAGATTTCTTTACATCACTCCTTCCATCGTTCCTCCTAACCCCACTCTTCCTTTACACGCCCACTCCTCCCTCTCTGCTCTTTCTCTTCTCGTTGCTCTCGTCTCCTCCTTTTCCATCACCTTCTTCTAATGAGGAATAATGTTGTAAATCATCTTTTCCTGCTACTCCTTTACCCGGTCTCCTCCTTTCCATGTCTCATCTTTCCTTCCTCCTTATCTTACTTGCACTTCTCTACAGCATCAGATGATTTTGTCTTTTCACTTCCTCCTTCTTTTCTTCCTCATCCACTCTTTCCTTCCTTTTGATCTTCTCTGTGTCTTTCTTCCTTGATTCTAGCTTCCTGTTTTCTTTCTCCTGTTCCTCTTCCCACTCCCTTTTTTTTACCCTTCCCTCCTCTTCTTCCTCGGTCCTTGTCTGATCTCTACTTTTGGATCTCAAGCCTGACGTCTTCCTCTCTTCCATCCTGCCTCCTCATCTTCACATCTTCTCATCTACCTCCTCCTTGTCTTTCCCGCCTACTTTTCACCTTTTCTTTACCCTTCAAAAATCATCTGTTTACACCACCACTTCTCTTTTTTTACTGACTCCACCTTCACTTATCCTCTTCCTCATCTTTACCCTTCCTCACTTTCCTTCTTGTCTCATCTCCCACCTTCCCTTCTCGTTCAATCTTTGATTTTTTTTCTCCAGGTGACTGTTGAGTTGATACTGGGGCTGTAAGTCAGCAGCCTGGAAAGAGCTTTAGCGTGTGTTAGTGTGTGCAGTTTTTTGTGTGGTGTGTGCGTGTATGTGTGTTGGGGAGTGGATTATCCAGGTTCCAGGACTCGGCACTCGCTAGCAGCCGAGCGGAAAGCTTTAATGAGAAGTCACTGTTTACTGAGGACAGAGTGGGACACACACTCAAACTCACATAGCACGGTCTCACATAAACAAAAAAAACCATTAATACACACACAATGATACACACTTCAACTCATAAACACACGCACACACACACACACACACACACACTAGCCAGTGCAGTAATGGGATTTGGAAGGTTTTCTCTATAAACCAGTCTGTCCTCCGTCTCCTCATTAAGGAGGACTGTCCAGACCTGAACACGCAGCACACACACTAACATGCTGCTGGTCTGAGTCATATTTTTTTTGTATTTGAGTGTGTGTACGCGTGTTTGTGTGTGTGTTGGCTCGCTGCTAACAGTAACAGTCTGGTTGAGTTTTGGATGAGGGCAGCAGAACACACTTTGCCGTCCAAACGGCTGCTGGTCCAAAAATATCATTAGGACATTTTCTGTGATTGTCAGAAACAGGGTCTGATGATATCATCTAGTTGAAATCAGTTCACTCGATTATTTATTGGCATTAAATTGCAGCAGTCTTGGAGCCAAAGCAACATGATTTATTATAGCAATACAATTAACAAGGACACACAGGGTCAAAAATAGAAGCTGGTCTGAGTGTCACAGCACTTAATGACTGTGCTCAAATAGTTAGATAGGAAGGGAGCTTCATGCTCCTGCTAGTGATCTTAGAGAAACAGACTAGTCTCGGTTTAGTTATTTCACAATTGTTAAAACAAATCATCCCTTCAAGATCATCTACCCCCCCGTCAGACACACATGGCCCGCATTCTCAGCTCTGATCTATAACAGCTGGGCTGTTTAAGGTGCTCTCCGATTGCCTGTGATGTTTTTTTCAGTCACAGTAGCATCAATAGCTTGTTTTACAGTCGCAATAAAGAGTGCACTAATGAAGTCTGATGTCAAGTCTATTGACATGGATGTAGCTTCCAACACGGAGCACCAGCATTGTCAATTATACAGCATAGTGCTATTTGACAGAAACAGAAGTTGTATGTGGGATAAACTGGGATATTAAAGAAAACACGGTCAAAAGTGCTGCAGTGGAAGACACTGCATTAAAATATGTTTTCATAGGAGAGATTTAAATTCAAATTATAGACTATGACATGTTTGAATTCTGCTTGTACAGTAATTAAGTAAATGTTCAAATGGGACACTTGAGGTGAAGTGTAACTTCACTAACTATATTTTAGTTATAAAATAATAATGAAAATAATAGTCACCCAGTATTAATTACAACCTATTAGTGTGAAATAAGTTTCAGAATTACCTGGTAGTTTGGCCACAGTAAAAATAATAATTACAGCATTAGAAACTACTGAGAAAGTTTAATATCATTAATTAGAAATGTGCGTAAGAAGAAAAAAGTTAGTGTGAAAAGAATTTTTTTAAGGTAAATGTCAAACTTCCTGCTGTTTTATGATACTAGTAACATCCTTAAATTATATTTTCATTAAAACATGACATTGATAGAAAGTTATGGTTATTACTTGGTTATTTTTGGGAGCCTGTATTGTCTTAGTTGTGTAAATTATTGGTTTCACATGCTGTAATTTTATTACAGTTGTGGCCAAATTACCAAGTAATTAAATCCAAATTTGAAACTTATTTTGCAATAATTGGTCACAATTTTACTTGTTTTATTTAAGTGTGAAACTATTCCTGAGTAATTTACTCAAAACAAAACAACAAATCTGTCCATGATTGACAAAACCCTCGAACAGCTATTAAATGCAACCTGAGGTGAGATTGTTTCCTCACCTGCTGTTTGAAATTCAAGAATAAACTTTTAACCTCAAAGTATGATTTTGGACTGTGTTGTTAAATAATCGTAGTGGTACCCGTATGTGGAGTTATAGGACAGCAGTGGTTTGTGCTGCAGAAACATGTATGGGCTGCATGGACTGTCAGGTTCTGCGTTACTGTGAATTAAAATCACATTTGTCGTTTAGTTTTGGGTGATAAACTTTTTCATCACTCAATCAAATGTGGAAATGTGAGAAAAACTGCTGGACCTCTGGCCGCGAGTATTTGTCTCAGCGGAAGAGGAAGTACATGTCAGTGTTTCCCAGCCGCCCTCTCCACTCGAACACACAGTGCTCTCTGGGCGGCCATGTCTCTTTATATGCTCCATTTTCTACAGCCAGTTTGAGCTCAGTGAGCCTGAGTGTGGTTGATAAACTCTCTGCTCTGCTGTTATTTTCAGATTCACTGTGTGAAAACAACAAATGGTGGCCAGTGTTCAACCCTCAACTCTTCATTTCTGATTTACTAAACATTTGTTTATACTCGATCATTTGTCAATGATTAATATGACCAAAGGATAAATAGTCATTATGTGAATTCAACTGTTTCAAATATTAAAAGCCTAAATATGTCTCATGGACACACACACAAACCAACATGCAGTGCTGCACGCACACAGTCAGAGTTGGTTGATAACTTGGTTTCTGCACCAGTGACCCAGTGCTGGTCACACTGCAGCACACACACACACACACACACACTTCACACTTTGAGAGAAACCTAAACACACAGATACAGATGAATGCCCGCTCCTCCACATGCTCACCTTCTTTATCAGTTTCTGCATGTAGAGACACGAATGTGTCTCTCTCTCTCTCTCTCTCTCTCTCTCTCTCTCTCTCTCTCTCTCTCTCTCTCTCTCTCTCTCTCTCTCTCTCTCTCTCTCTCTCTCTCTCTCTCTCTCTCCTGTCCAGAGAGTTGGATGGTGATTAGCGTTGGGATTCTGGGACTCTGGCCTCAGTTTTCATTAACAGCCATAAACACAGTTCTGCTGCACCACCGAGACCGACCGCAGGCTCTGTGTGTGTGTGTGTGTGTGTGTGTGTGTGTGTGTGTGTGTGTGTGTGTGTGTGTGTCTACATCTGGGCAAGCTTTGTCTGTGCTTTGATGACAAGAGTGGAGGGAGAGAGAGAGAGAGAGAGAGAAAGAGAGGTGTTGTTTATCATGGCAGTAATTAAGCCTGCTGTTCAGCTTTAATTAAAATATAACAGCAGCACTAAGTATGGACTGGTTCTCAGGCACACAGCTCTCTATTTACCACCAAAGATAAGGTAAAAAAGACCCACTTTTGAAAGTCTTCCAGAACAACAAACGAGTAGAGACACAAAACACACACGCACCTGGAGGCCATTAACAGCCAGAAATATTGGCACTCAATCCAAAAAGGAGTCGTGACTGTCTCCCTGATCTGCCCATTACCAAAAACTCAACATGGACGTGATCCTGGGCACGCTCCGAACTTGACCGCTTGTTTGTGTTGCCTTTAATCGGCCCATTACAAGTGCATTCCAAGCCCACATTGCCCAGTACATCAGTGTAATATTCCTGTTTCACTGTGGGATCAATGGAATTGATTAATGGCTGTCTGTGGCAGCCTGCACATAAAGAACTCAGTAATCTGTAGAAAGAGGGATGTAATGGAACAAACGAGAGCTGCTTGCTGGATACAAAGCAACACTGAAGCAGTAAAGAACTTACAGTACATTGAAAAACTATGTTTCAGGTACAGGCTAATTAGTGCAAGCTAATATTAAATTCACAATTCACAATTTTAAATCTGGAACCAAGCTCCCGATGGAAGGGATGGGTAACAAATACAGCCCCATGTGCTGCAGGTTGTTTATTGGCTGTGGATTAAATTAATGTTTTAGCATGAAATAACATAGCATGAATAATAACTGAAAATACACTCGAGTTTGATGTCAGACTCTGGCTCCAGTCGGCCTGTCCTGGATCAGAAGCAGAAATGTGTTAACACCTTATATTTGTCTTTACATTTGGTTTCCAAAATCAGAGTCGGTGTAAGTCATGTTTGTATGAATATTCATAGATGCTGGAGAGAGGCAGCTCTCAGTCTCAGTGAAAGTGAACACGTGTGACAGCAGCGTACACGAGTGAGCCAACCCAAACTTCAGAAGGTTTGTCATTACACACTTGACAAATACTTCACACACACTCACACAGCCTCCTACAGCTATTTACAGTGCTGTACCTTCAACAACAGCCTTACATATAATTAATATTAAAATCTTCCTGTCACTCTTATGGGTGTCACCTCTTAACCTTTGACCTCCTCGTCAAGAGAAACTGAGAACAAGTTGATCCACATGTATTGTATTGTTGTTCTGTATTATTGATGTTCAACTTCTGATAATTTATAATCCTAATTAGGATTTTAAGGTTGTGATGGGCGATAAATCATCCTGGATGAATTATTACTGCAAACATTGAGACGCTGAGCTGCAAATATTCGGATAGAAAGTTAATTATACAAGACTGTGAACACTTCAGGTTTTGGAGAGAAGTCAAGCATGAGTCCCAGACATGGAGAAATTAGGAGACAATGGGCCAGACAAATAAAAGGCTCAGACAAGAAATGCATCACTCAGTCATTGTTAACTACAGCTGTAAAATGTGACTGTTGGCTGAAACCTACAACAAAAAAAACAAAAAAACAAGGTGCACTGTAAATTCTTATTTAAGACTTCTGTAGAAATGTTAAGTATTTTAGAATGAAGTTAATCTAATTCAACTTAAACTAGAACGTACAGTATAAACATTAGTTTTTCTGACTTCTGACGTCTTAACTCATTCACTCAAAACTGAGCCTAAAATGATCAGTTAATTGAATTAATTTCTTAGAATTCACTCAACTCGTTAAATTAAGTATGAAACTAATTAGCATATTATTAGACTTCCCAGCGCACATATGTCACGTTAACGCTCTTAAAGTATTGTTCTTTAAATGTTCATGATGGAAACTTGCAATGTGTCAATAATAATAACTCTTCAAAGTAACTGAGAACATTTCAGAGGGTATATAAGATAAAAACTGGGAGCATTTTAAATATTAGACCAAACAAGACTGATGTTCATACAACATACTGTTTAAATGAAGCTCGATTTTTAAGTCTAAACAACTACGTAACTAAGACATTAGTTTACACAGTGTACAATACTTAGTCAAGATAACATTTAGTGTGTCAGAAGAACAAATTCCAATTGTTGACTATTATATTATTATATTACATATTACAAATATCACTTCCCACTTCACTGCACGTCTCCACTACTAGATGAGGTTTGGAGCATATTACAACTAGAATAGGTTTTTAATTAGATACTGTACCTGTAGAATAAGATCCAATGCTAAGTTTTTTATTCTTTGTCAAAGTATTTTCCTTTGTTCATCATGTGTTTTCCTTTAAATTATGTGACTCTGTATAAACCAGCTGGGGATATGAATTCTTCTGTATGTGTCACTGCTCCATGCTATGTACTGTATGTACTTACAAAAATAAACAAGGATTGAACCATAACCACACGTGGCAGATTTCTTTTCCTCTGCAGGGCTTTGGCAATTTGTCTTCCCACATGCAGGCAACAGACAAAGAAAAAGCTGAAATACAGAAACTAAAGCAGCATCATGTCTCATATCAGCACTTGTTTATTGTAATAAAAACCTCTGAATACAAAGTACATTCACAGGTACAGCAGGAGGTCACTGAGCTGCTCTGTTTGATTCCTACAGCAAACCAGAGTTGACTACAAATATTCAAACTCGTACACCATTTTACAACTTTATATCCCATCAACATACTGTTATAATTCAGAATAAACACTGTTGTACTTACATACAAATAATCCAAGCTTTCATCTGTAGTACACTCATCTGTTACTAAGCTGTCGCACAAATCAACCAGTCCAACACGGGTTTATTTACTGGAAGATACAAGAACGTAGAGATCTGACTCACAGTCATTATGAATTTGATTGGCAGGTCCATAGAGATGTTAACTGCTTGGATGACTGGATTCACTGGCAGTGAACTCCATAGAAAGGAAGTGATTTTGTAGAAATGTTTGCTGAGAAGAGGAAAGATGGAAAGCTGATTTGGTTCAAATATGGAGCAGCAGAGATAGATAGATAGATAGATAGATAGATAGATAGATAGATGATAGAGGGATAGTTTACTTCACATCGTTCCTCCATATCATCATAATCTTATTCTAGTTACTAGTACTAGTTATTGTAGTATTGTAGTGAATGGACGTTTTCAGCTTAGCACAACGACTGGAAGTAGTGGATTGCTGCCCTCCCAAACTTCTATGAATGAGTTCTGTACATTGTGATGAATTTAATGTGCTCATGTCTGTATCTGTCTGAGATGTCAAATAACATAATCAAATAAAAAAATCGAGACTAAGTGATTTTTATGTCTCTCTAGTGGAAAACTATCAAAAAACAACAACAACAAAAAACTATAATTCTAGCTACAAACATATCTCTGGCATTTCAGCACTGCAGCTTCTTTTTACCTACTGGTCAATATACTGGGCTGTAAATACCAATACTGACGTGTTAGTGATGCTCTGTCTGATTTCTCTTTTAGCAGTTTTCTCATGCTTCTCGTCTTTGTGCTTTGTGCTAAGTTAGGGTAAACACCTACTGACACCCAGAGATGAAACAGATTTCCGTCTTCTCATTGGACTCTGGTTGACATGGCAAACGAGAGGCGTTGCCACAATGACGAGTGCTCCTTTAACTGCGACCAAACTGTCCCACTTATGTAGGGAGGAACGATAGTGACAGTAGTGACAATGGCGACCAGAAAGGTTTCCACAACAGTTCCTGTTGGTTCAAACTACAGTTTCTACTGGCCGGTGTGAGGAGGTGGGTTAGCTGATTACCTGCCGTACACCCTGTCCTCCGAACCCTGACTGTCATTCATCAACTACAGGCACCAGGGCTACCAAAAAAAGAGTTACTGTTACATGATTGAAAAAGGGATTGATTCACCCATAAAATGGGATCCTAGAGGATCTGGAGTGTGGAACTGGAGCTCTCCCACAAAAAAACTGCTGAAAAACGAGCCACAAGAGCAAAAAGCCACGAAAAGTGGAGAGCCGGTAATCCACTGCAATCATGATGAGTCCACTTTGGCTTCAGTTACATCCACACATAGAACAGTGCAGCATCGACAAAAAAGTACAAATCCACCTCCCAAAAATGACCTACAAAATGAGAAAGGCAGCGAAGACCCCAGAAGAACAAAACGAAATATTCCTTGTGTTTTTGGCAGGTTCTCAAAAAGAAAGTTTCTTCTCTCACGTTTTTTGTATTTCGATTCTCCTCGATTGCTGGAAACTTGTACTAACAATGTGAAACATGAAGCAAAAAAAAAAAAAAGAAACTGTTCACGACCACAGGCAAGGAGGGAGGAGAAAAACATCTCAGAACTGCAGCAGGGAGGAAAAAAGCTTGATGACTTAATCTGTTTTCTTTTTGTAAATCGAAGGAGGAGAAAAATTAAGCTTTAGATGCTCTTTGTGTCTTTAGTTTTGTCTTAAGGCAGTCTTTTTTGTCCGGCCCCCCTCTCCGGCTGGGTGCTCGACGACGCTCCACCTACAAGAGGATAGATACGAACGTCTTACACCTCAGGTAACGCAACGCTGAAAACACATTCCATGCAAAATGTCTCAATGAGAAAAATAAGAAAAATCAAAAAAGTAGCTGGCTGAAAAAAAATGTTTAAAAAAAGAAGGTAATTAAAAAATGTAGGAGCAGTTTGCAGAGCCACAACAACGCAAAATGAATTCTTAGATAAAGGAAATGTATAAAAAACTCAGCTGTCCATGAACTCACACTGTCAAGGTGAAATGTAGCACTCACAATATTAATCATATTTCAGTTGGCAAATAGAATTAAAGTGCAGACAAATAGCTCACACGTCTAGTGAGACTTGTTGTTACTCAAGTGTAATATAAGCATGAAATGGTTAAACTGGATGCAACATTGAAAAACAGTTTCAGAGATGAACACAACTGTGAAACACTGATTCATTTTTTATAAATTATGTAAAAAAGTTGCTTTTTAATGCATGTTATTTTACTTTTTATTGTGTATGCATGAAAGATAGGTTTGTACCATATGCACAAACTAATAGTGGTAGCCACCAGTCTACTGAGGCAGTTTGGAGCTATTTGCAGCAGCTAGCTAACTGTTCACTTTAACAGATGACACAGTTTGATGGCATTAAGTCAGCAGATTTAACAGGTTATGGTTAAATGCCGCTGTTCAGCTAAAACTGTTGAGCTAACAGATCAATTCAGCAGCTGTTTAACTCAGGTTACGTTCAGGTTTTAGACATTCTTCAGTTAAATGAGACGTTCCTGGAGTGACCAAAACTGATGGTCAATAGTTGGAAATCGAACCCAATGCGTCATTATTGTTTGTATATCTGTTCATGCTCATTCACCATTTCCCTTGCATATAGTACCAATACTGCATGAAATCAAAAATAATTCATAATCACAATGATAAAGCTCAAGATAATTCATTTCACAATAAAAGTCCAATGCATTGCTTTATTTTGACACCCAGTACAAACCCTGTGGAAACCTATATTTAACTTTTAGAGCTGCATACCTTCAAAATAAAAGTCCATCGGATCGTTGTGTTTTGTCCTGGAGGTTTTGTAAATTCTTCTCTCTTGACTTGGGACTGTACTGTAACTGTAACTACTGCACTATGACTACATTAGTGTTTTTAAAGATAAAAAGTTGCCACACAATCCAGGCTGCACATGAAAAAGATCCTTTACACTCCACTAGTACTTTGCATTGGTGCTATGACTACTCCAACATGATACTGTCTGTTTGAGAGAAGAGGAGATTTACAAGGCACTAAGGGATGGATGTAGTTGTACAGTTGACTGATTGGTACACACACCAGTGTTAGTGCGTCATGACTCTACTCTTCATTCATGTGTAGGTGAGGTTGCATTTTAAAGCCAGGAAAGTAGGTTTATTGTGGACACACACACACACACACACACACACACACACACACACACACACACACACACACACACACACAGTCAGAGGTGCTGCTGCAGTTTTAGGATTACAGTGACCATCTACTCCTACCACACTTTCTTTTTTCTTTTGCGTCCTCTTGCCTTCATTTATCCTTTACATCTTTTCCTACTTCTATCTCTCTCTCCTTTTCTCTTTACCTTCTCCTAACTTTTCCTTTAATCTCTCCTTTTTTCCCTTCCTACCATCTCTTTCCTTACCTTCCTTCTCCTCCCTCCCATTGCGGTGGCATCTGTTCAAAATGAAACACACAGTTGGATGTCGTCCTCATTTAGCACCTCCTCCACGCTACCTGATCCAGAGGTTACCTCCCGCGGGGCACGTTTGTTAGACATCATCAGCACCTCCCTGTGACCTTCCCTCCCTCCTTACCCCTCCCTCCTGCCACCTCCTCCTCCTCCAGATGTCATTGATCTGGGAAGTGGGTCACAAAAGCGCTGCATCAAAGCCGGGTTACACGACGCTTCGAGGCAAATACTGTATGTAATTTTAGCATGGGTTGATATTTAGGAGGGAGAAGAAGAAATGTGACAGGTGATGTTTGGAGCATTTGGTTTTGATCGTAAGTCTAGAGCCTGCAGCCCTGACAGATGTTGAAGGTGCAGAGGGTAAAGATCTTGGCCATACTGCCTGATGGTTCTGTAAATAGGACTGGTAATTTAAAAGAAGCAGAAGACATTTAGAGTTGGTTATTTTTTGTAGCCTCAATAAATCTAAAACACTTTTTTAATTCAGAAATACAGTCTTTCTGGTTATACATTAAAATATTGGATTTGACACACTAATAACTCTCAAATTGGCAGACCAGTTCTTCTTCTACCATTGCCAACAAAGGTTTTAGGGAGGTTGAATATTTTCCATTTAATGCAGTAATGAATCTGAACCGAGCGGATCTAAACCAGACACCAACTATGTGGCTTTTTTCACTTAACTAACAGCCAAGAAGCTTAAAACTAACAATAACTCAACTCACAATATTCAACCAACGTAGTGCTAATAAAAGACTGTAACTCAAACCATTACACAGCCCTCACTCGTTCTGCTATGCTCCACTGAGTGCTTTAGGTTATCCTCTGCTGGTCCAGGTAAAAAATACTTGAATGCCAAGCGAAAAGGGTTGGAAAAAGTAAGGAAGAGGTTGGGGGGGGACTGAGGGAGTATAAAGAGCAAAACTGTAGATCAGAGTTCAAGAATCCCATGTGGAGTTGGGTTTAGTCAGGAAAAGTCTGCAAAGACAAATTTTGTGTTTCTAAAACAAAAGAAAAAATGCTATTCTTGGGTTTATAAGTCAAGAGAGTTTCCGTGGCTGTTTACTGCAGATAAACTGACTCAAAATGGAAATAAATAAATAAATTCAAGTATCTGCTCAAAGAGAAAGGTTATGGGGCCTTAAGTTGATCAGTCAGTTCAAAGAGCAAGTTAAAAACATGAAATCCTCCAAAGCATTGAAACATCAGCCTTCCTCTGAGGACGAAGCTTCAAACAGTCCCACATTAGAACCTCAACTAAAGGTCTTTTACTTGTGTGCCAGATTCTGGTTTTCATTTTTTAACTTTGAGATGTTAACCAGAAGGACAAAAGGGCATCCATCAAGGGAATAAATGAAATGAGCAAGATTCCTCACGTGATTTGAGGAAATCTAACAATCAAAGGTCTGAGTAAAAGCAGTTTTGGTTGCAAATGCTGGTCATTTGGCCTTTCTATAGTCAATGAGAAATTAGTTTCTTATCACACACATACACAATGCCCTGCTAAAGATACTGAACAATATCCAAATCCTATCCTGCACTGCTTTAATAAAAAAGTGTGAACATGATGAATATGTGTTTCTCCTTCAAGGACACCTTACAATTATATTTTGTACCCCGAGCTGTTTTGTATTCACTCTGTGCACATCAGTGTTTGTTGTATTCTTTCTTTGTTTCTTTTGCAGATTAACACAATGCACCAAAATCTCAGGAGAAGAGGTCAGAGGTCTGCGTGAAGCCGGAGCAGGCAACTATTCAGCTCCACACATAGGCAGACGAGAACTACTGCTGGCTGAAAGTCAGTCCAGAGGGAGCTGCCATTGGCACTTTTCCATTGATGTATGTATTCTTCTGATCCAGGATCAGACAGCCAACCTTCTGGTCTCAGTCCAGCTTCTCTATATTCTAAACAAGGCGTAGGCAACCCTGATCCTCAAGAGTCACAGCCCTGCTTGTTCTCCAACTATAATTGCGCTTGCAGCTTCTGATTGGCTGAACACACCTGATACAGGTAATCAACAGTGGGAAGAGAGTGGTCCTCACAAGCCTGCTTGTTTTCCAACCATAATTGAAATCCGTGAAAGTTGATTCATGACCTTAGAGATGGTTCAGGATTTTTGTTAAGCTTTTGAGAGAGTGCATAACTGTGAAGTCATGACGTATCTTGAAGGAAAAAACAAAAACACAAAAAAGAAGCATACAACAAATCCACCCCAAGTTTTTATCCACAACTGCCACCCTTAAAACATCTTTTAGTTCGGAGCTGCCCTTGGTTTGCTGTGGACCTTCAGTCAGAAAACTACTAGAGGTTGTGGTAAAATAACTCCACTAAGATTGAAATGCCGCTCGTGACCTTTAAACATCATCAAAAGCTGACAGAGGAGCAGAAATCACATGTAAAGAAAATAAGGTACAGAATTCAAAGACATTTCAACAGGGACATCGACTGAAGCAGGAACTAAACCTGCAACTTTCCAGGATGACAGGACACGCGTCAAAATCTCCTGTCAAAACAGTTCTCTGGAAGAAATTGAAAAAAAAAGTTTGATAGAAAATTCAGCTACTCTGAGTTCAGGGAATGATGTATGGCAGAAATGGGCTTTGGTGGAGCCTTGCTGAAAAATAAAGGACCTTGAGGCAAAATGTAAAGTGAAGAAACCTCACTGCCTGCCATCCCACCTGCCATTAGGTTTGATTGAACTGATTTAGTGCACAATCACACTGTGAATGATGAGTCTGGAGGTGGTGAAGGAACTGAGAGCTTAATTAAACTCAACACTCATGAGAAAGACAAAAATGATGGATGGATAGATGGGTCTGTAGGTGGAGTATGATTCTAAGGATACTACAAAGTGCAGCCGTGGATAACATGGATCTTTGGTAAAATCTATTTTCCCCAAAACTATGCTGAGTATGGAGCCAGAGCCACTGCTGTGGTTAAGGGTTGTAGAGGTAGGGTGATAATAAATGTAATAATTTAAGATGTGCATCATCACACGTTTTCAGTAGAAAAAGAGTAGAGTGAGGTGTCGCACTGTTGAAAGGCAAGCTATTGTATATTGTAATACAAAAGTGTTTGAGTGAGATTCTCTGCATTCTGGGTCTTCCAGTGTGCCTCAGGCTTTCTCAGATGAAGAGGGAACTGACATAAAGAGCCCTTTAACACACCCTCAACACAGACTGAGGACTTTCACATCAGCCTATGGATTCTCCAGTCAGTGAGCCTCCAGGAGCTGCACACAATAAAGAATATAAAAAGAGGAGAGGCCTCTGTGGCATTTATACCTTCATGAAATTGTTGTCTGGCTGCATAAAAAGAGAAATTTCAGTGCGAAGTAAAGTGGCAGTGTGGCTCAACAGCTGCCTCTATCTGTCAGGCCTGTGATAATGTAATGGTGACTGTCCAGCAGTGCGCTCTATTCACAGCTCCAGGCTTCCTTTTCACACTCTACACAATAGAATAAACACAGGGCCACATGTGGGATCTGGTGACTGTTAGGGTGGGCTGTCCTCTTTAAAGTATCCTTTTGTCCTGCACTTGATGTACTGTACTAGTAGTTTAATAAGTGGTTCAATATTTGATGGTTGTTTTTGCAGGAAGTCATTCTGCAGTAAACTGTTAAAAATAATCATAGAACCCTCTGATTCAATACCTTGTGATTATGATTTGGTTAGGTACAAGACATATAGCCTCCTACAGTTAGTCAGAATACCTAAATTAGCTTTTTTTAATTTAATGAGCATTATATTGCTGTATAGGATGCTCTCTTGTCATTTCTGCACTATGAATTTTAAATATTTTGGACTAATAAAACTTTTTCTCAGAGTCAGACATTACCAAACCAGTTTGACAGTTTACCAGTAAAGTGAGATGTGATCTGAAATCAGCAAGACACAGGATTTGAAGCACATGTTCATATATTTCATACTTTTGTATTTTCCGTCTTTCAGTTGAAGACCTGGCCCCATTTCTTTAACTGTAGCTCCAGCGATGAGCTGTGACTTGACTGACTGACTCATCAGATATCAGTTGTCTGTCAGCTTTACGCCTTTCATGGCATCATCCACAAAGTCTGTCTATACCCCCTCATCAGTTAGTATTAGCTTATTGCCTTGCATTCGATAACATTTTCAGTAGTCAGCTGTATTGCTGTCTTTATTAGGTTCTGGCGTGCTTGTTGTGCTGTTTTACGTAGCTCATCCTTTGAATTTATGTCGGTTTTTATGTGCTGCTGTTAAACAGATTTACTGTGGGAGAGGCTGAGGAGAACGTCTCAAATGTGACAGCTCAGAAAAAAACTGCTCAGACTGACAGAGAGACTCCATTTTGGAGAATTAAATCAGTTAAATGGCTGTGAGAGAGTGCGGGGGGAAGCTGGATGTGTCCGCCAGGCTGAAGAGCTCTCAGGAAAACGCCTCAGTTTCTCCTGCCAAGGCTGAATCTTTTTTCTTTCTTTTTTGCTTTATTGGTGAAGCTCTGACCCGTCGCTCTCTCTTTCTCATTTTTCAAAGTCGATTTTCTTACTTAAGTGTTCTGCTCTCTCCCAGTTCTCGGCTTTTTCTTCTCTGTTCCTCTTTTTTTTATTTTGTGAAATCACTTTCAACTCCTCTGCTCTGACTTTGACGTTTATCTCCTTTTTCTCAATCACACTCCAGCAGACAGACTGATGGGCAGACCCTCAGCTTCTCAGACCAAGACGAGACACAACTGGACCAAGATTTAAGGTTCACTCTAGATCCCACTGTGAATTGTAGCCATTACTTGAGCCTATTAGAAGAATTTTAACATGAAGAATGAAGTCACTTTATCTGATTCTCTTTATTCTCTGCAGGGTGGCGTGCTCGCTGAAAGCAAACAGAGCTTGACTTGCTTGCAGCTTGACTGCCAAGAAGGGCCACAGATACATGGAAAACAAGTGCTTCTCTTGGGAAACAGTCCCAAAAATCACTGTCAAATCTCAAAAATAACATAGAAGTAGTAGTGCCAGTAGCCTAGTAGTAGCAACAGCAACTTAAGTAACGACTGAAGGAGAGGTTGCAGTAGTTGGTTAGTAGAAGCAGTATCAATACAGTCGGTGCAGTTGGTGGTGTGAGTAGCAACTGTAACAAAAATAATAATAGCATCAGCAGTAGTAACAATAGTATTTAATAATGAGTATTAGCCAGAAAAAAGCAGCAGCATCATCTCCTACAGTCAGTGAAGGGGTCGTAAATCTCACACTGGAATAACAAGTGGAAACGTTGAGAGAGATGTGACTACAACATGCAGCAAAGGCCCCTGACTGCGTTTGAATAATAGAAACTTTACAGCCATATGGTTTGAACCTCAGCCTGCGAGTGTGTGTTTGTTATCAGCATTAATATTAGTGTCAATACTTTGGTTCAGCGTCACGAACGATGCTGCTTCTGACAAACTCTTCTCATTCATCTTTCGTTTCCATATCAAATTAGCAGGAAGGAGAAACAGGAAGTTCACTGAACTGCTTGAACTTTCATGTGTGACCCCACCCCCCCAGACTCCGCTCCCCACACCTCCCTCAACACAAACACAGACACACACACACACACACACACACACACACACACAGACAGGCGGGGTCCACAGCTCTTCTGCCCGTTGATGTGCAGTGAATCCGAGCTGCAGAGCTAAGTGGAGACAATGAGCCGAGCTGTGTCGCCGACGCCATTCACTGACAGACAACAGAGTCTGGAGGCGGAGCTGCAGCCGAGCCGGCAGCGGCGGTACGGCTCGGATCTCGCTTTGTCTTCCCTTTTCCTTTCTGAGTCCTTTACAGCCCGCCGCCGTATGTGAAGCCTCGCACTCTGTCTGATCTCCTCAAGCTTTTTCAGTTCAACTGTCTCACGCTGCGGTTTGAAAAAGAAAGAGGAAATAGAAAAAAGGCTTTTTGTGTCTCAAAAAAAGGAAAAAACAGATAAAAGTTTTGGAGGGCTGCCTTGGCAGAGGTCGCCATGCCAACCTCTGCCAGCCCAATCCTTTTAACGAGAACGCCTCCTCTTCAGCTTCTCTGTTATCTAAAGATTGTAGGCCAGAGGAGATCCTGCTGCGTGTGTGTGTGTGCGTGTGTGTTCACTGGTTAGTGCAGTGACTCATGCTTCACAATGAACACTTGAGAATCCAAAGAAACACTGACTGACTCAGAGCATAATGGTTTCAGTCTTATTGATTAATGGTGAGTTCAGGCAGATGAAGCAGCATCACAAACGTTTGGTTATAATGTCAGACATCAGGTTAAAGCAGGGCGAGTCTATCGATTCTGTTTCTAACTACACTCACACGGAGTCTGCAGTGTGTGCGTGTGTGATGCAGCATGAGGTCAACTACAGTCTATTCAGTTTTTATTTCTATAGACTCGCCCTATATCACATATTACAAATTTGCCTTTACAATCTGTACGTCACTGACCCCAAACCCTTCAATTCAAATACAAAAAAACATCTCAGCTCAGTTTAACTTTCACCAAACCACTGACGACAACACATTCATGTACAGTGTCTCCACGACGAACTCACCATCACACTAGAACTTGAGAAGCCTTGATTCGTCAGACAGAGACCGGCTCTCAGTCCTCCACTGCCCTCCATATATAGCATCAGGGGATCAGGATTTTCCAAAGAGAGGTGCGAAAAAAAGGGGTCAAGCATAATAAAAAGTGACACGAAGGAGGGTTTAAGTGGACAAAAGATTCATCCTGATGTACAGTATGTGTGCTGTGCCTGTGGTGGTGACAAATCAAAGGGAAGGCATTGATCATGTGAGCACACGCGTGTGCATGTGTGTGTGTTTTGTGCTTTAATGACCTCTGTATGGACATTAACACAAACTGAGACCAGAACGAAGCGTCCAAATAAACTTAGCGGTCGGTCGAGTGAGCCCACAAGTAGGTCACCCACAGAGGAGAAAATAGCTGCTGTATCGCTGCTGAATTCATTTCAATTCCAGATAGAGTTGAGCCACTTCACACACACACACACACACACACACATACAAAGAAAGAAGCAGCAAACTGCATAACAGAATAATACGGCGGCTTCAGACGCTCTAATGACAGTGATGAATAGCGAAGGTTGCAGCCGCTGCCGACAAAGAAAAAACGGATTTCTTTCTTTCTTCTCTGGATAGATTTTCACCGTGAGAGGTGAGGTGAGTTACTCTCACACACACACACTCTTAAGTGTATAAATGCAGAAAAAAGCACTGCCAATGAGTGATAAAGTAACAAGACATCAGATGACTAAGCAATCATCGTTATGACAACCTGTGATCTCCGAGTGTTCGCCCAGCGGGAGGGTCTGATTGGTTCAGAAGAAGACAAATCAACTCAGACTGGACCAATCGCTGCCAGAACTAACTGCAAATAGGAAATTGACTTCCTGTCAGAATGGTGAGATATCTGAGGAAATGACTCTACACACACACACACACACACACACACACGCACACACACAGGCACAGATGAGCAAACAAAGACGTGAACCTGAACATGTTCGTGCCACCACACAATGTTAGATATATAGCTGTACACACACAATCACACACACTGCAGTCATTTCTTGTGATGTTCCCAGGTGACTCATGACTTCCTTTCCTTGAGGAATGTCATTGCATACACAGATACACAAACCCACAATATAAACATACGCACAAGGCAGTTAAATTAGAGCTGTTTCTAAAATTGAACACCATTTATTTTATTTCAATGCTGTGTTAACAAAAAAATCTAACAAATCTCCATTGAAAGAAGTTGAAACTTCGGTTTTGTTGCTGCAGTTTACCGCCCAGACCATTATCTATGAGACTTAAAAAATGTTAGCATTTAGAAATCCTTTCTGCAGTTACAGTTATGTAAAACGTGTACTTTTTAAAGGTTATTCGTATTTCACATTACTGCCTTTTGATTTTGAGATGCAATTGTCCATGTTGGTATTATTAGTTATTGATTGTCACTGATATTAAAAATTAAAAAAACATTTGTCATGGTTTTCCCACGATGAGAATAAAACACTTCTCAAGTCTGATGAGTTTGGGAACTGTTGCTGACAGCTGTCAATCGAAACCAAAGTTTACACAACACAGGCCAGATGATGAGAGAGAGAGTGTGTGGATGCACATCTGGCAGGACAGCTGGACTTTGGTGGACTAACATACTGTCTCGAGAGAGACAGAGAGAGAGAGAGACATTGATGTTGTTAGGGAGACTAACACCAGTGAGGCTTCACCACATTCTGCACAGCTTATGAGCTTAATGAGCTCCATCTATGAACGACCAATTAACGACATGGACAGAGGCGTGAGCGAGGAGGAGGACGGGAGAGGAAACCAAACAGGAGAGGTAGGATGGGCCGAGTAGAGAAGGATAGTAGAGCAAAAAGAGCAGAGGAGCAGAGGAACGGAAAGTGAGAGAAGGTTGTTGAGTTCTGACTTTGTCGTCCTTTGGGGAGGAAACATTGTTCTGCTGCAGGGGAGGTGACCATGACATCAGGGACAGACTGTGTGTGTGTGTGCAGTATATGTTCATTTGTGTATGTTGTGTGTGTGCTGCCCCAGGCTCTGTCCTTGTCTCCTACCTCTGACCTTTGACCTCTGGTCCTCAGTGATGCTGCAGCCTGCCAGCAGCATGACGGATGTTCCTGCTGTAAACCAGCACTGACATTACAGAGACCATGTGTGTTTAGTCAGGTATGTGTTCCCCAGTAGAGATACGGCAAAGTAAAGTGATTATTACATTAAAATATGATAAAGTGTAGTAACATTTTCTTCTGTGTCCTGATGTCACGATTCTGTTTGGAAATGATAATATTTAGTAATAATAGTAAACGTGAAATAGTCTTTGTTTAGCACAGTTCCCGGAGGCTTGGCGGTGAATTCAACAGCAAGCAGGAAATAACAAAGTCATTCCAAGATACACCGGGTGTAGTTCTGGTTTTAATTTTATGCTTAAACCATTTCAATATTTTTATCTGTGATTCTTCCGTGTAACAGAATCACAAGTAGAGAAGAGTCATAAAGTGTGCACGCTGACTCACTCAGTCATGTTTACTGCACAACAATATATACCTACTATGAATTCACATTAGCCACTGCTAAGCTGCTCATCAGTCATGACTAAGTAAGACTGGAGCTGCAAAACCTCTGAGAGCAGCACAAGAGCCCGGGTGTGATTTATTTCCTACAAACTCACCTTTTTTTCATAGAGGGAGATGAATGTGTAAAATCTCTTTTTATTGTCACGTAGTCTTACTTTAAGACTCTAAGAATAGCTAAATCAAAAGATGTGTTCAGATTCAGAAAGAGGCAAAAGTCAATGGAAAGACAAGAGTGGATGTAAAAAGACATGAATTCACTCAGCTTGAGCAGAGAAGTGCCGTTCCCTCAGGTTTTTGAGATATGGAGATGAGAGGAAAGCTTAAGGATAATATGGAGAACTTAATGAAAAAAGTTCCAGGTGAAACCAAATTCTTAAGCTTCTTTGTACGATGTTAAAACCTGAAATCAAGAACTTTTCACATTTAAAACTTTCTTCTTATCAATGCAGTCTAATCAGCTTTGTTTCTATTTCATGTGCGTTAACCACGAGGCTAGTTCAACGTTTATTTCAGCTCAGAAAGAAACGCTTCTCTTAAGACTGGAAGTTCTACAGCACGATGGAGCCAGTGATCAGCTGGTTAATAAGGTCGCTTTGTTCAGTTTAGGGACCTGTGATGGACTTCTGACGTGTCCGGGCTGTCAAACAGTTCTCACCCAGTGCATGCTGGGAGAGGATCCAGCCCCTTTGAACCTGAACAGGAGGACAATTGGTTTAGAATAAGGATGGATGGATGGATGGACAGGTGTCATATGTTCAGAGGATCACATGACGCTGCAGCTGATCTGGACTGTTCGCTTTCCCACCACAAATGAACCACAACAGACACTCCCAGTGTGTGTGTGTGTGTGTGTGTGTGTGTGTGTGTGTGTGTAGTTTCATTTTCAGGGTCAGCAGCCAAACCTCTAACAGATGGTCTGATCCAGGATGAGCCCAGCGCCTCCTGCTGGCAAACGAGCTGTGAGAAGGAAAACACGAAGTCTGGACTCCAAACCTGGAAACACTCCTCTTTTGATTCTCTCTCCTCCTGAGCTGAGTCCCCCCCCCTCTTTGTTTCCTTTCCAGTGCCCTCTCCTGCTTCCTCAGTCCTCTTTCTTTACTCTCCTGACTTATCTCCTCATTCTCTTTATCGCCTCCTTTTCCCGTCTCCCGGACGTTCTTTCTCCTCCCCTTCATCATATCTATCTCACTCTCTGTGAGCTGTTAGGGTTATTGTGTTACCAGTCAGCTGCACTTCGACACCTGTCAGTCACCAAGCAACACATGTTTGTGGTCACCTGATGCCTGAATCCCACACTCAGTCTCTTCTAGCTCTACAGGTAGTGTCACTTTATCAGAAACTGTTTGAAAATGTGAATAACGTGTGACAAAGTTCAACCTAAGAGCTGAAAGAGCCTAGAAAGCTCCACAAAGCTGTTTGTAAAAAACCCCAAATGTATTTATCTCTATAATTAAAAGTCCATTCATGTCATAATATCAATCTAAATATTGATTAAAGCTCATATTCTAAAGGTTGTTACTATAGCACCGTCAAACAGTAGTGCAACAAATAGTGAGTTAGGTGTGTGGATTGTTTTAGGTTAGTGATTTATTATTATTATTATTATTATTATTATTATTATTATTATTATTGTGATGTAAGGTAATGTCTTTAAATGCTCAGTTCAAACTCCAAAGATATTCAGTCACTACAGAGAGTAAATAAAGCACAGTAGAGACACAGAAGTGGAAATATATTGACTGCAGTAATTAGTTTTTAGGGTTGATGGACTAAATGACTGCATAAATGTTTCACTGTAATTATCTTGCACCATATTCACACACACACACACACACATATATATATATATATATATATATACATATGTATAAAACAGACATTTACTGAGGGTGGATGTACTACAGGTTAAAATTGTGCATGAGAATAGAGAAGAGACTCTTCTGTTGGTTTCTGGTCTGACCCACAGCTCCACCTTTTCCTGATCACTGTATACCTGTCTTCTCCACACCCCCATGTTAATGAGAGACATGTGGCGGAAGCATAATGCTATTGTCTGTCAAATCTGCTTAGGGATCATGGTGGGGGAGCGGCAGGGATCTGGCCGTTGTCGTGTGGGTGGACAGGCAGATCATCTGCCACGGATGATGGCTTAATCCAATCACAGCGAGCGGATCACAGGAAGCCGATTCACTGTATAGTTGCCGGCCGGCATCTCAGAGCAAACCTGGATCTGTCTGTGTGTCTGTCAGAGCATCCTGCTGCTGTGAATTCAACAGGACGTCTCATCAGAAGAGCTCATTGTGTCTATTTCTGGGCAACTGTGATGACGACGGACCGATTCAAAAGCATTTCACACTTAAGCAAACGTCCATTAAAGGACAATTACAGCATACCACTTCCCATTTAGTACACTTCCCCTCGCTTTAACATTATTTCTGACAGTCCCTGCATGCTTGCAGCATATTAAAGATATTTTTACATCAGATTAGTCCAACCTCTCGGTCCAATTCAGCTGCAAACAGGACTGAAAACAGCTGGGCATTTCCGATTCAGTCAGACACAACAATGTTTTGTTAGCAGAGGAAAAAAGCAGAACTGAGCAGAGGTGAGGGGTTTGTCTCCAAAAATCTTGTTTCTGCTTTTTTGATTTTATGGAAAGACATCAACTATCTCATAGATTTATCTGCAATTTGCAAATGACAATCATTAGTGAAATGTGATCCTATGATTTGAGATCTGTCTAAGCAGCACTCCCAAATTGCTTTTATGAAACGGGGCCAGCTTCCAGAGCAACGTACTTCAAACACATAATCCATCAAATCAGGGAACACCATGTCCACTTTTATTGTTGTCAAAATGACATTAATGCCACATAATAATGCAGTTATGAGTGCAGAGACTATACTATGTAGGAAATGTGGCAGAATTCTGCAGACTCACTGTATTCAAGATTCAAAAAAAAAATTGTGTATTGTGTATTTTACTGACTGAGTGAGCCGAGTTTGTCTCACAAAGCGCTTTATTATATAAATGAATCCACCATCAGGCTCCACATATCAGCAGAAACTTGCAAATAAGTCTGTATTTTTTTACCCTCTCTGTGGCTCTTGGCTCCAAGCCCACTGGTCTCCACTGACATCCATCTTTGCAAACAAACTTCCCAGATACAGTAATTTCTTAAAACAGCTGGGCACTGTAGTTTTTAACAGCCATTTCTCAAACAGGAGGGAAATCACATTTGTTTGGGATTATTTTTAGCAGTGGATTAGTCCATATTTTGTGGGATAGTGAATATTTCCAGCAGCAGAAAAAGACTAATTCAAACGTCCCTTTTACCAGAACAGGCTTTAAAGTAGCTGTTTCTCGGTAGCACTGCTGAACGACACGATAAAGCAGATAAAACTGCACCTTTTCTAGTGGAGTCTAGCATGATTACAGCAGTCAGTTCGCTCTGTGGTCTTGCATGCAAATGATGTAACACATAGGAACCTTTGCACTCCCAACCTGTGCTAGATTAACAGTGAACTGCACTGAAAGCGTGAATGAACAAGCTGCATAACAGAGAGGAGATGCTGAGTGTACGGTGGCAAAAACGCATGAACACACAAACACAAAGACAAGAGTTGAGGCCGTCTGAGCTGCTCTGAAGTGAAAGCAGAAATCAATACAACACAGAAACGTTTCAGAATCCAATATCCAACTGCTTCAAAGAGGTGAAGGAGGAAGAGGAAGAGCAGGGAGGGGAGTGGGAGGAAAAGGGGAGGAGGTGGATGATTCTATCAAACAGCAGAAATAACTGATACAAATGAATAAACAGAAACGTACAAGCTTCCTGTGATATTTGCTTCTTCTTCCTAGGTGATGTTCACATCGCTCCATTCTTGCATCATGTACCTGCTCACCCACCTTGGCAGGGCTGCAGGGAGCTGAGGCCTACACCAAATCAGGCTGGACCAGGTGGAGTGCACTGAACAGGTCACCAGGCTATTAAAGGCTTATGGAAAGACACTCATTCGTGCTCACATTCATACTGTACATGTCTTTGCTTTGTTAGTAGGTCACCTGCCCTTTTGCCCATCTACTAAGGTTTATCTCTGCTCGTTCTCATTAGCAGGTTAGTGATAACTGTATGTGTTTCATGTACTAGAGCTAAAGCAGTCGGTTCATAAGGAATCTGGGGCCCTTACCCATCATTATAACATATAGAGAGCAGGAGGTGATTGTGAGTTTGTGAACAGCTGCCAAAGCACACGATGCTTCACTAAGACAGGGAGAAAGAGAGAAAACGCTGAGGGTTGCACCACGTCGTGCATCACAGGCACATCTGTCAATTTCAGTGAGGATTCTTCATTTCGATACAACAGAAGTGAGGAATCGAATCTGTGTCGTGAGCAGGACGAGTGACAGCATTTAGAACCTTTATCATTAGCAGTGAGGAGAAACGTGCTTCCACACTCATCGCACCATCTATTCAAGTGGACAGACATAAGTTAAAGGACAATATTGTTGTTCCTTTCTGACGTCTGTATCTATTCTTTTCTGTTTCTGCTTCTCGTGCAGCAGACTGTAAGCTGCTTGTAGCACAAATCGCATTTTTAATTAGCACGATCCCAGCTAACGACGTCCTCCTCCAGGATTACCTGCCAGCGTCCAACTAATCCCTCCATCCCCAGTCTCTTCTGCCTTCCTCCAAAGCTGCTCTTCTTGCTCCTGTCCCCTCCTTTCTCAGTTTCATTTTTCCTGCCTGTGTCAAATGCAGGGTTTCCTCATCATGTTTAAGCTATGAATTCATATATTCTTTCCTTTTCCAGCTCTGCTCTGATGTTTTACATTCAGCATACATCCTGACATTTCTGACATTTTTCACACTCCACATATTTCCTATCTTTTGTGTTTTCATATTGTACACATTTTTCCTTCCATTTGCTCGGCTGCTGGTTTTTGTCACATTCTAATAAAACTGCTCTGTATTTTTTCCATTTCATTTTTCCATCCATATATTTCCACATAACATATCAAGCCAAACTGCTGTGGGTTTCATACGCTCTGTTTTATTCATGCTGTATAGTGGTTTTCTTTTGAGTATGTAGTTACTGCTGGCTGCAGTTATGCTGCAATCACGACATTGGCTTGAAACCTTTATAGCACCCTGAACTATCAAAAAAAAAAAAAAAAAGAATTTTAAATCCATCAAGTTTAGCTGAACATGAAAAGTCTAAATATATATTTTGTTCAACCTTGTGAATATCCAGTGAGACCAGACTCACAAATGTCCACATCAATCATATTGACCTCCACTTCAGATCAATTTGTGATTGTGCTAATGCTTCCTCTTTCATCTGTGTTACTGGGAATTCAAATCAAGCAAACTGTCAGCAGCACGTAAGCAACAGCCATTGTCCACTGATCAGCTGTCCTGTTGTAGTATTGAATTCATCGATCCACAGATAACAGTATCTGCCTGTGGTGAAAGGTTGGCAGTGACATTTAACTGGAAATGTGACGTGTTTCTATTGTCCAAACCGAACCACATACAGGACACAGAGTGTGTGTGTGTGTGTGTGTGTGATTACTCTTCATGATAATTCATTTGCATTACAAGTGGAAGTAACAAATTAAGAACGACAGAGTACAGTCAAGGACGCATGGTTAAGAAAAGTGTTCGCATAAATAAACTCCCAGCCAACGAAACATAAAATGAGTATAAACCACTAATTATCACACATATCTATGGAACCAATGAGTCATTTACAGCATGTTTCTGCTCTTGATGCAAGAAAAGACACAAAAGATGGAGTTTTATGATCTGCTCTGTAACTTACATACATTTGAAATAGATTAGAGATGCTTCAGAGAAAACTTTGCTTTAATAACTTGAAATGTCAGACCACATGGGCGCCTCTCTTGCAGTACTTTAAATAAGGTGGATGTGTGGGTTTCTTTAGGGTACTTTAAGCTATATGATGTTTACACTGAGTGAAATATTTGAATCCAACCTTTTTATGGATCCTCTAAGATTTCTCTGAGATGAAAATACTTTTTTACAACATTTTAGTCAAATATCCTCAATTTCATTACTGTGGGTTTGAACAAGGACCAGACAAACAGCTTGAGTTCATACAGAGAGAGACCTCAGGAGGTCTGGGAGTGTTCAAGAGGTTTTAATGCATCCAAAGAAAAGACAAAACATTTGTTGTCTAGATGTTGTTGTGCAGAGGAGTTTTCTGCTTCCCCTCCTCTTCCTCCTGCTCCTCCTCCTCCTGCTGTGTTGAAAGAAGAACGGTGGAAAACCTTATTAACTTAGGAAGGATCGCTACGATAATACCTGGCAAATAAGTGGATTAGCAGGGGGTCACCATGGATTAACCATTGGTTTTTGTTCAATCCTGATGTCTCCCCACCCCAAAACCCCTAATCTCATCTAAATCCTGTAAAGCAAAGGCTCGGGGCCAAACAGGACCCAGACGTTGTCCCGCTGTCGACTTTGTGGATGGCGAACTGGACCAGTCTCACAGAAAAAGCCGTCTCCCATGTTTGCCACAGATCTTTATTGTCATCTCTCTGCTCCGTCACCATCCCTGTGCTCTTTGCCTGCTCTTGTCTGTCTTCCTCGCCTCAAAATACAACAACAGCATCAAAGCTTGTGTTGCCATGACAACTGCCCTCAGCGAACCCCATCCCCACCACCCTCCATTCACACCAGCTCCCCTAATTGGCTAGATCGGCTGGTGGACACTGAGGAACAGGCAGCTCTCCCCTTTGCAGCCACACAGTGAGGTTACCTGGTGGATGAATATGAATAAGGTGTTCATATCCACCTTCTTTCATCACCGCTCAGCTTCGGCGCACAGGTCGAGCGAGGACGATGTGAAACGGGATAATTGGCAGACTTGGGGTGGAAGGATGTGGCACGGCTTCACAGCCGGCACAGGAAATTGATGGTGAACCCCAGTGAGAGGTGAGCTCAGGGACTCCAGGTCGCTCCGTGTGGTCAAACGTTGCCTTGGATAGATGAAGGCCACGTGACATCACAGGAACGGCCAGATCAGAAAGAATCAGGTGGTTACAAAGATGACAGACTGCTCTGAAACAGGCTGGGTGATACCGGGTGATCATCTGTATGTCATCTATGAGCAGCAGGTGCTGTGCAGAACCAGGTGCATTATGGTCCAAATCACCATATAATAGGAGAGTCTGAGGTTTGACCCTTAAGACAAAACCTTAAAGGAAGAAACCACCGTGTTTTATAACTAACACAGTTGTCTGCGCGTTTTGGTTTTAACACATTCTCTGTCTTTAATTAACAGTGTTGGATGAGTTAACGTCTCTTCAGTGTGTGATTAACAGAGACTCTGGACAGACTGCTACACTTAGCAGGTGAAGGTTCTCCTTTCTGAAATCCCTTAGAATGAAGCACAAGACATCATCATTCTGTAAAGCACTGGAACAACATGGTAAGAACATTTTAAGTATTACTTTTTAAGGTACAATCTAAAGTATATGACTTGATAAAATGACTCTTTTTACAGTGTAGTTTGGTAATTTTCTACACTAAGGTGTGTGTGCTGCTGCTGCTGCTGCTGTTTGTGCTGCAGCTGTCGTTGCTTTGAAGGTTTCCAGTGAAGAAAAGCAGCATATGACTATAATTTACAGTAGGACAGCACAATTACGGCTGTACGGCAGTTTCACAGCAGTGCGAATAAGTGAAGTTGGTGTTTATCTGGAAGAAAATAACCCTTATGTAAATCTGCCGAAAGGGAAGATTCGTCTCCTGCTGTCCGCTCGCTGACAGGGGAAAGAAGAAATGCGCAGGTTTAGATTTTAGCTTCAGGAGTCTTTGGGAGACTGGGAGACAGAATCCAGCAGAGGTGGATGAAATATTCAAAGCGATGCACAGAAGTAAAGTACAACAAAGTAATAAGACTGCAAATGCTGCCATAAAGGCCTCACATTTAGTACAAGTACATGTGCATGCTGCTATACATTCTTTAGCTGTTTGTGCAGGAGATAACCATCTCCTCTACAACATGTGGCTTAAATATTTGACATGATGTTATCTGAGTGTGTTTTGGTTTAGAGACATGATCTACATCTAACCAGCTATACAATTCGTATGAAGTTCTTGGCAGATTTCAGAGCTTTGAATCGATGCCAAGGTCTCATTGTTTTGTTGTGCTCATTGAAACCTGCATCCATGACTGAGCTAATTTAAAAAAAGTGCTCATAAAGCCGTTCTACAATGATCTCCTCTGAACTCCTCCGTCAACATATTTCTTTAATCAACATGACAAAGTCAAATAAAAAATGAACAGTGCACAATACAAGTCATCAGTGAACTGTAAGTTCTCATTGTAGTCCTGTGCAGAATCAGCTGCTTTCCCTAAACTCCTGCTCCATCTGTGTAATTTGTGCTTTTGTCACATCTATTTCCCACCATTGTCTAGGTTTGCACTTTTAATGAATTCAAATTGAGTTGAACGCAGACGTGCGTAAAGCCAGTCCGATGCAATGCGAACTGTCTACATTATTTTGGCCACTCCTTCTTTATCAAGAAGTGAAGGCTAAATAACAGGAGCACATAATAAAATTATTTATGTGGAACAATTAAAACGCCATTAGTTTTAGCATGGTTTACCGAATAAACTGGAAACTAAGTGAGAAATGACTGGTGTTTCCGCACCAATTGCACTTAAGCAGAGTACTGTACTTACATATAAGTACTCTCTGGGAACTGCTAACTCCTGTCATTGACCCTTTCTGCTGCACCAGAGCTGCAGTTAGTGCTAATTCAGAGCGAGCTGTAGAATTCATCAATCAACTGCATGTTGAGCGACAGGTCAGGAAATGCTCGACTACATTCCTGGTTTCATCGTTAATGAGAAACAATATCGGTTTAGAAGAGCGGGTCCACTCTGTGATTTGCCGCTAAGCTGCTTATTAATTACTGAGAGCATTAATCTGCAGGGCTTAATAGGCGATCAAGGGGCTGTAACGTGAGGCAGCAGCATGTGACCGGCACACACCTTAAGCTTCTGTTAATCTATGAGCCCAGAGCCCGCCTCCACTCCATTTAATTCTGACGGAGAAGTTTTTAGTTGGAAGATGGATGGTCTGATTGATGGGACAAGCGCAGGACGGAGCTGAGAAAGAGGCAGTGCTGGACTGTAACTGATGACATTAACTTGCAAACATTTGTTTTCCTCGTTTTCCTTTATTTCATATAATGATGGACATTTCTTGGCGAATAAAGTTTAACAGCACTTCTTAAGTACACTCTAGAGGAACTTTAAGTGCAGATACATGTATATTTTATATATATACACAGTTTGTTTTGTATTTTGATTCTAATAAACTGAATAAACTCATTTCGATGTTGACTGTTTCATTGTCTTTCTAATTAAGATTGAGAATACAAGTGAAATGACTAAATGAATAAGTGACATGCCAAACAGCTTCTTTTTCAATAAATACTTCTCTTCCTTTACTCAAATCTCCTCCTGAAAGCAGGACCTTTCTTACAGTTGAGTATTTATACACTGACATACATCAGGTTTTAGGTAATGGATGTGAGTGGTGTCTTAAAACGAATGGCTTTTACATTTATGCAGCAGCTTTTGTGACCTGTTTTCATATTTCTCTTTTATATTCCTGTGCTCACTTTATTTAAAGCCTTTTTTACCTGTTAAACTCAGCAGTATATTTATTTGACATTGTAAAGCACTTTGCAACTTTCTTTTAAAAAGTTATGTGGAGATTTATTATTGTTGTCTCTGCATCAATGTGTGTGTGTGTGTGTGTGTGTGTGTGCATCAGGTAACGTGGTAGTGATGACTACCCCACTACACCCCTAACTGTCTCCCTGTTTCCATGGTGATCCATCCCCACTGAGGGCCGCAGCAGGACATCAGAAAAACAAAGTTAGACGCAACAGGGAGTCGACAGGGAGTGTGTGTGTGTGTGTGTGGAGCTGTTTACCTGATGTAACTTTCCCCCATTAACACTCTGACATCACCTCACCACACAAATGCTCCAGCCAGCAACTGTTCATTAGTTCCCATGATGCAATGCTAACCTAGCAACCAGACCTGTGGCTAACTCCCCTGCTGCTTTCACGCTCTCATTGGGCAAGTTCCCAGGGGTCACAGCCCTGCGCTGGTCCCCCCGCTGGCTGGCCATCTGTCCTGGAGACGCCGCCTCAATGCAGGCAGAGCCCACCGGGGACAGCTGCCAGCCCTAACGGAGGCGGCTAACCGGAGCCAGGACCTGGTAGGAGGCAGCTTTAGCCGAGCCACTTTTAGATCGCTGGGCACTCGATCTCATCCTCAGAGCAGAGCAGACAGTGGAGGAGTGACTTTGATCGCTGAGATAACCTCACACCTGTGATGAAGGTGACGTGACAGCTGATCCTTCTTTTATTTTTTTTTTATTTAGAGGTGCAAGCACATGATGCATGTACTCAGTTAAGATCTGTTAGATCTTAAGTTCACGAATTTGTTCCCATTTAGACTGAACAACACTAGTGAATCCGCACTGGTGTTGGGTGAAAGGGTCTGGCTCACAGCTGGTGTTTGTTCTTCCCAAAGGTGTTGGCTGGTGTTGAGGCCAGAGCTCTGTCCTTCTACACCAAACTGGGAAAACGATCAGAACAGGAACGATTTCCCAAACCTTTGCTAAAGATTTGTGAAAATCTGGTGCAGTCTGGATTTCCTGGTGTGTAAATACACTTAAGTACAAGACCTTTCTTAACTTTGGCTAATGAAACCAAATCAAGAAAGACAAAGCAGAGGAACGCCACAATATATAAAGAAGTTCTAATTTCATTTGTCATAGACCTGGATCATTTATAACATACGTTCTGAAAAGCACTGAGTAACTGGGTAAACAAAGAACATTATTTGTGATTGTTTCCAACAGAGGGTTCCTGAAGAAGATTTCTAGTTTCCTGAGGCTCAAAGGACGTTAGTGGTTGTTCTGATCTAAGGTAAATATTCATTTAATGAGCTGACGTTTCTTTCCACACGTATTAAACGCTGTGTTTTACAACCACACACTGGAAGAAAACTCACATTTGACATATCCAGCTAACTCGTTGACCACCTGACAAGTAAAACACACATGTGCTCCATCTTTGTCACAAAAAATGTCAGTGGAAGAATTTGTGAAGCATTTTTTCACAAGTTTTATATAACAATGCTGCTGTATGAATTTCAACCCTCAACTCCAGCTGCTGGAAACATCTGGACAAGAAATCACAGCAAATAGTTTCAGAGGACTGATAATGGATCTGTATCATCTTATCATGCCTGAAAACTGAATCCATGCCTCTGTGTGTGTGTGTATGTGTGTGTGTTTTCCTCTCTCTCTTTGCAGGAAGGGCTTTTATATTTCAAGAGCTTTTATATTTCATGCCAATAAAGAAAACTGGGGCTGACAGAAAGGACAGTTTGACAGTTTATTCAAGCTGCAGTTTAAGAGCCAAGAAACTCAAACTCTGAAGAGAATACAGAGCAGTTCACAGTGCTGAATATTCATGATTATAGGAATACGCATGGCTTCTAAAGCTAGTATTTGTTAAAGGTTATATGTCAGCAAATAAACCAATAACTGAAGTAGAGGCAGTTGAAGAAAATGTGAACAATTCACCTTCAGACACTTATGACAGACGCTTATTGTTCTTATTGCTTAAGGATATTCACTGTTGTCTGCGTGATAAGGACAGGATAAGGAGTTATTATGCTGCTCATAAATAAAAATATCCAAACCTGACTGAGAAATAACTAAATATCTTAACCAATGCAGACATACAGTACTGTGAGGTGTGAAGTGATGTCTTCGGCTAAAAGAAGTTTAGTTAACTAACATTAAGAAAAAACAACAACACAGACAGAAGAGGCTGAACATTTCACTTCTCTGTCTGTAAAATGGAAATCAAATTAGTTTTTAATCTCCTCTGGTCCTTCAATGACTCACTAACTCATGTTCACCTTGGTCTCTGTTTCCTCAAACCTCATCAGTGAGTCCCTGAAATTCTTCACTGTAACGTAGTGAAGTGCACCTGGATGCTTTTTAAAGAACCACTAAGGTCTCAGGAAATTATCTGTGACTCCTGGAAAGTCTTTAATAACACCTCAAACCTTCCAATAGTTCCCAAATGATTCCTGAGATGTTTCCCAAACACCCTGGAACATCCCATCCCTTTTTAATCAACACAGTCCTAGAAGAAGCTGCAGTGTTACACCTGCACCTACACCAGGAACCTGTTTTAGAAAACCTGGAACTTCTCTGTGACCCTTGGAACCTCCACAAGAAACTCTGGCTGTTTTGAGCGTGACAGAACAAAACTGGTTGGGTAAACAGAGTGTGAGCAAACATGCACGCACACACTATCTATATCTCAGTACCACACCGGTAAAATAATCCAATCATGGACACACCACAGTGTGTACGTGCTGCAGCTTTCAGCATCCTTGCTGTTGTACATCACTCGAATGCTGGCCGAGCTCCGATTTACAGCTACTGCCAAATACAGGAACACACTCACACAGACACAACTGCACACACATAAATGCACACCTCCTTCTGTAGTGTACAGCGGCCACCACAGATAAGCTCAAATAAACAACAGACCTCGAAAAATAAATCCACCTCCCTGTGTCTCTCCACCTCCCTGGGGACGGGAGAGGGCATCCAAAGAACTCTGCCTGTTACTATAAAGCTTCTTGACATCACACACACTCTCACACACTCACACACACACACACACACACACACTCAGTGATACAAATAAGAAGCAGAGAGGGGGGTATGGTTCCACAGGGAGGAATCACCTCTTCTATCGCTCCACACACTCCTTTTATCTACTGGATAATGAGGAGCAGATATACACAAACACACACATACCCACACACTTAGGAACCTACAAACACCCAAACACTCACACAAGAAGCAGCATACATGCACACACGTCCTCAGGACTGTGGTTTCGTCAGGCCGTCTCTCAGCGAGTGTCCCACTTCCAAAACTATGGACCACTGCTTACATCATTATGTAATGCCGAGAGTGTGTGTTCATCCCAGAAACGCTTTGAACACTCAGCCTCTTTCCTCAGCATGAAGTGGTGTAGCACTACGGGCTCTAATGAGTGTGTGCATGTAGTGAGAGGGGGAGTGTGTGTGTGTGTGTGTAATACATGCATCTCTCTATTATTAGCTAGTTAATGGGGTTTTTGCAAAGTAAGCAGTAGCCAGAGCAAAAATAAATAAATAAAAAAGAATAGAAATGAAATGATCTTCCCTGTCGGACGTAAATACTGTAAACACCGTCGGTCACCTGGAAACCCCCCCGTGTGAAAATTCAAACAGCAACATCAGTAAGTCCTGAACTCTTCCCATTAACTGCAGAGGATTCAATGCAGATCTACCTGCATCCTGTCGGTTTGTGAACCAGCAGAACGGTTGTAACCTCTGAGACACAAGTGTCAAAGATCGTCTCAGTGATCACTGGGGACTCATCAAGGACTTAGGGAATGGAACAGTCAGTAGGAACACCTGGATTTTCATGAAGATCTGATGAAGATGAAGAGCTCTGGAACATCATAAGTCTATATTAAGCTCCTTATACCTCCCAACAAGCTGGAACATCCAGTTGGTCCTTTTCTATGATCCCTAATCCTTTCTCATTGAGCCATAGGTTGTTTGAACTACTCTAGTACTAAAATGTCATAAGTGACTCGACAATGATTGATGGAACCTTCTCAGTGAAGCATAAAGACTGAATGACTTCTCATGATCCCACTGCACCATAAAACCTCCCTGGGTGATCTTGAGGAACTCGTCGTTGACTCCTGGATCCTGCTGACAAACTTATTTTTACCCCACTGAGATCTCAGTCATACCTGGAAAGCCATCACTGAGCCCTGGTGACCACTAACTGACAAATTGGACCTCCCCGCTGAGCCCTACAGCCTCCTTCTCTCCTTAACCTCTCACTGACCCCTTCAACCTCTGGGACCTCTTCAAAACACCATGGTACCTCATCAAAAAACATCTGGACCCAGCTCTAGAAACCTGCTCTGCTCTATTTGCAACTTCAACAGTATTTTTCATGTCTTACTGTTGTTTTGTTCACATGTGTTTGTCTGGTCTTTGTAATTACAGTTACTTGAGTATCTGCTGGTGTAACTTCACTGAACTTGGTGCTTCACTAATACTGTGCATGAAGAGTTTATTTTTGCTGAAGAACTGCTGAACTTACTGTTGAGTGCTGCTGGAAATCTCTCAGATTTTGGACATAAAGGCTTCACGAGTTGGAGAAAAACTAAAAATAATGTGTGTGTGTGTGTGTGTGTGTGTGTGTGTGTGTGTGTGTGTGTGTGTGTGTGTGTGTGTGTGTGTGTGTGTGTGTGTAAGTTTCTCAAGAATACAGTTCTGTCCTGGGAGTTTCTGACAGGCTGGAGGAGAACTGCTGGCCCTTATCATCACCCACTGGAGAAAGGGGAGGAAGAAGAAAGGAGGAGAAGCAGCCGTGTGATGAAGGAGGAGTGAAGGAGGGGAGGTGAGTAAGGATCCCAGAAGAGGAGCAAGAGGAGTCAGAGAGCGGAGGCCTCTTGTATGAGTGCAGGAGGAGCGAGGAGTAGACAGATGGAGGCGATGCGCTTCACTGAGGAGAACACATGACCTCCTCTACTGTACTCTTTTTTCTCTCTCTTAAGAGATCAGGTCTCCAGCAACAATTGTAGATTATCAAATAACATCTTTGTGACCTTTATCTGGGTTCAACAAACCCTGAATAATAAATAATAATTAAATAATAATATTTAATAATAAAGTCGTTCGATAGCTGGAGACTTGATCTTGATCCATTTTTCCTCATCCATGCACCTTGACAGTAGGTGAAGTTGTGCCAGGAATTTCTGCGTTGCTCTTTTTTCTTTCTCTATGCAGTACTGGGTTACCTTCTTTATGGTGACAGTCTCCACATCTCTTTTTCACATTTTACTTGCTACAAAACCACAAACTGCACTGACATCATGTAGCTGGATACGTTATATCGTGTAGTGTAATCTGTGATATAACCTAAGGCTTTGTTGAGGCTACAGTAAAAGACGTATGATGCACACCTCACTCATTCTCGACATGTGTAAACCTGTTTATCTGCAGTGTGTAGAACAAGAGACGTCACAAATAAGCTCACATCACTACACTGTACCCAACATGCAGTGATATTCAATTAAGCAGTAAAAGGAACCTAACACCTAACATTGTTATATTATGCTAATCAAAGGCCCATTGTCAGTGTTATTTTTGTAATGGATGCTGTTTGTCGGTGTTATTCCTAAATGTATTGTTGTCTGTCTTTTCCTGCTTCTGCACGTCCTCCTCATTTTATCTTTTACTGTGAAACACTTTCAAAGCCTGTGTCCGTATACAGGTAACTACTAAACTAGGTAATTGTTAATTACTTGTCCTATGTTTAATGCCAGTGCTTTAGCAACAGTATGACTGCTGATGATAGTTTAAGTTCATAGCATGAACCTAACAAATGACAGCGTTTATTGCATTACCTACTTTTCTATTCTAAGCTCTGCACAAAAATTATAAAACACAAATAACAACGGCACAAGACTCAGGTAATTTACAACCAGTGGCACGGTAGCATTTCCAGAAAACTCAACAACAAGCACCACATGCACATTAATAGTAAAGTTAATTAAAGCGTATCTCTGGTTATGGTTATCTGTAACTGTGGAGATCAGGTTTGATACTGTAAGTAAAAGACAAGTAGATTTATCAGTATCTTAAACTCATTTTGTTTCCTGTGTTTTTTAGGTAAAGTTTTATTTTGTTTTCTGAATGTGTTGTGCTGCACAAACGTAGGAGTCAGTATTATTTGTATTCTCGGTGAAATAACTGATTAGTTTTTCCAGTTTGTGAATAAAATGTCTTAAAAAAAGTGACACCCTGTAATTACCCAAAGCCTAAGATGATTTATTAATTTCCCTTAAGTCCAAAACACAAACATTTAAGACAAAACCGCAATTTTATTATGTTTAAGAAACTTTAACCAGCTAATGTTTGGATTTACTCTTGAAAAGCCATAACTAAGTTATCAAAAGACTTGGTTCCTTAATCAGTGTATTTGTTTAAATTCAAATTAGTATGAATTCCTCTGGAGATAAGGCTCATCTAACACATATGTGTTAACAGAAGTGGAAGTGCAGCGTTAGACGTCTCCCTGCCCTGTACATTTTCTGTGTTTTTACAGTTTTATCTTGAAATCAAACCCGTGGCTGATTAAGAGCCAAGATAGAAAACCTCACTGATGTCCTACCTCTCTCTCTCTTCTGTGTGTGTGTGTGTGTGTTCGAGTGTGTGTTGTGCAGCGATTACTACAGCTCTCAGACTGATGCAATCAGCAGATAAAGAGGCTGAGGGGTGTGTGTGCATGTGTGTGCATGTGTGTGTGTGTGTGTGTGTAGCCAAATACAGTATGTTTGCATGTGGTTAGAGAGATGAGTGCACCATACACACACACTGGCACATAAATCAGCTTGTTATCCTGCAGCCGTCAGTGTCAGGCAGCAGATTCCTCTCTCTCTCTTTCTACATCGGCTCAGCGTCTCTTTACCATTTCTACCTTTCTCTTCACTACTTCCTTTCTCACCTTTTCCCTCTCTCTACCTTTTCGTCCTCTTTTCACAACTCTCTCACCACAAACACACAAGCAATCAAATGCAACAAATTACAGCCCCTTCCCTCCCTCTCTTCACTCTTGGTTTGGTTTGCACTCCTCTTTCCAATCCGTCCATCTCAGACAGGAAGTGGGCTGCATTAGCAGAGTGAAGACGAGCTGATGGAATTAACGTCCATTATCTGACCATATACAGGATGGAGAGCAGGATGAAAGGGATGAGGAGGAGGAGAACTGAAATGATAGAAATCTCACCACATGGAGCTTTCATCTCTGCTTCCAGTTCCAAACTAACCACAGTCTGTATGAAAGCATGTTTGTGTTGTCTGTGTGGGCAGCTGGAGATAGACTCTACACATATCTGTCCTGATGCTTTTGTCCTCGTTATGTTAGTTTCAGCTACGCCCTATATATTCAATTACATTAAAAAGGCTCAGCAATTCCCCTGAAAAAGCTGAACACTGCAGTTTTTACCATATAAGAAGAAGCGGTGCTTTTGTTTGGGACTATTTTCAGCTGCGGATTAATTTGCATGTGGTGCTATAGTGAATGTTTCCAGCAGGAAGAGTGTGTGGGATGGTTTTGGTGTGGTCAGTCTTATTGTGAGATTTGGGGACAATGAGATACAAAATATATTTAATGTATTCGGCTTATTATTATTTACCCTATTTCTTTGCCTACATCGTAGTTGAAATGAAGTGAAATTAGCTGTTGAGAGTTTCACCATGTTTAGAGAACTTCATTCCAGGTCGGACCCTAACACACTGCTGTGCTCTTGTTTTGAAGTTTAAGACATTTTGATGTTCCTCAAAATGGCTTCTTTAGTTCTAAGCGGCGGCGTCTTCCACTAGAAGGCACCTTTACCAGGAACCACTTTGAAGTTCAGATAAATGTCACACATTTAGATTTTCTACTGTAGCAACTCAGCCAGCATTCCTGCTCGCCCTTATCGGAGAAACACTTGAACATGATGGTAGGACGATAAGTTCTAACATGCACGTTTCATACGGTGAAGAAGAAAGAACATCATTCCTGTGCAGGTAAACAAGATAACCTCTAGTCTGAGAACACCGCAGCTACCATTTCTCTCTGGATGCAGATTTCAGGACTTGGACAAATTACTGTGTTTTTGCAGCTGGACTGCACTAAACCTGTGTTGATGTGAAAAACCGTGTCACATTTCAAGAGCATTCAGATTAAATCTGAATTATGTCCAGTACATATGTGGATAATCCACCTATAAAAGCAGATGGAAAAGCAAACAAGACACATTAATCATCATGTTAGTGAGTATTAATGCATTCATTTGCACGTGTCACACGATGTTATCATCCAGGATCCACCGCATAACTAAAGCAGTTCTACAATCCAAAGACTGAGTTCTGGCTCTAAAAAAGAACAACCAGTAACTATTAAAAGATTATTTAACTTATTTTTAACATACAAGAACAGCTAAGAGTCGTTCTAACTAGAGACACATGTTACTACTGATGGTAAGAAAACCGGAATAAAATGACACAACTGGTTTAAAGCAACAGGTAGAGATTGTGTTTAAGGTCAGTCAGTTTGTTCCAGAAGCTTCTTTTCAATCTGTCTGAAGCGCCAGAGATCTGGCTGATCAACAAATCAGTCACACAGCTGAATGATCAATATGGTCTGCAGCAGAAGAAAACATAAGGAAACAACTACAGTAGCTGCTAAAAGGGCAGAAGAAACGACGCTAACCTGGCAAGGTGAAGTGAGCTGGGTCACTGCCTCACAGAACGTCATTAGGAAAACAGCTCTTCAGCTTCATTAATCAATGCTGAAGTTTAATTATGTTCAGCTACATATGAATTTGGACTTTGGGTTTTGAGTCTGGAGCATGTTCACTCCTGAAGGGTAAATCAAGTGTGGTCAGACTAAAATTAGTGGAATTTTAAACGTAGTTTGGTTGAATGCAACAAAGTGATTTTTAGTTTTTAGTTTTTAATTCAATCATTGGTGTCCATTGGAGAAATATAACTATGCATATTCACACATCGGGTCGACTCAATCTGCAGTTTCCATGTAATAACAAAGGATTTGCTGCGTTTCTTGTAGGTAAACTGAATCGTTGTATTAATTGGACCGTTGTTGAATGTGTCACTCTAAGCTCTGTGTAACTGTCACAGTCTTTTCACTTTTTACGCACCAAACAATAAATGGGCTGATCAAGAAGATAACCAGTCAATTAATCTATAATCCAAATAATCGTTAGTTGCAACCCAGTTTTAATAATGAGCTGCATCATATTATACAGCACATGTAGGATATCATCACCCACACAGGGCTGTTCTTCAGTGCTCTTTGTGTGTTCATTACATTTTCATGATACCATTGCACATATTTACATTTTCTCGGTACATTGGAGAATAGAGTGTTACTAATTAGTTAGTCCTGATACTTTTACTCAAGTAAAGGTGAAAACTACTTCCTTCACCACTGTTAGTATGAACTGAGAAACAATACTTGTCTTATTGTTACAGTAAAAGTTTCCTTCTGTCTGCTTCAAAAGCAGAGAGTGAGAGAGTGAAGTGTGTCTGTAGTGGTGAGTTAATCCTCAGAAGACCAGCTGTAATCTGTTGACCTCTCTGCTGGTACAATACACACACACACACACACACACACATATGCACACACACTTCCTTGGGAAAATACCTGCAGCTAAAACATGTTTGACCATCAAAGTGGAAGATTGTACAACATCACCATCCCCTCACAGTGCAATACACTCACACACAAACCGTAACCCTGACCTCATTCCACTGTGTACGACCAGATACAGCCACTTACACACTCTCCTGCTCTCTATCACTATCTCTCTCTCTCTCTCACACACACACACACACACACACACTGGGTGGCAGTAGCCTGTGGGTGTGCGAGCAGCTGTGAATAATTGTGTTTACAGATGGCATACGTCCGACCTGTGGGTAGAGAGAGAACGAGAGAGAGAGTTGGTCTTTCTCGCCCTCACAGAAAAGTCAGGGATGACATTTAAAGTGAAGCTCTCTCTGCCTTTCTCATCTCTCTCTGTCTCCACTTTATGCTTTTTTGGCAGTTTCAACTATTTCACTTCAGTTAGCTTAATTGGCATAAGTGGTAACGAGGCGTTAACAGCCCAAGTAGAACAATGAGCAGTGACATAAGTAAAAAAGATGGTGTTTAGTGTCTAATGAATCATTTGGCTCCAGAAAGTAGGTAAATTAAGTACTTTATTTATACCAGAGGGAAAAAAGAGCTGTAAAAGTAAAAGCAGCTTCTGTCTCATGATCTAATCTCTAAATTATAGGACTAGGTGTTTGTTAAATACCTAAAAATGTAGACGTTCTCCAGCACTGTGGACGACTTCACATAACACGATCAATTTCAATATAAAACAATGTCACACATGTACGAACCTCGTCAGGATCATGTAAAAGCTAAACAGTAAAACACCTCCAGGATGTTTTATCTTTTTATTGTATATATTTTTATCTTAGTGTTTCCATAACTGTTCCCGGCACCATGCGATCTGTTCATCTCTTATTATTCAGTTTTAGTGTTTTTCCTCTGCTGTATGTCACCAGTATTCCTTTTTTAATAAGAACTATTTCTAATAATAATTCAGAGTCGGTTTAACTTAAGAACCTGTTTGATTTTCCGTCAGACGCTGTATAAACTCCAGACGTAGTGAAACTCTGTGATCACTACGGACAGCTTCCATTTGATGTTTGGCTCTTGTTAAAACTCAACCTCGGCTTTGTTGGTTTTATCAGTCTAACTTACATTAGTCTAGTCTAGAAGACTCAACATGAGGACCTGCTGGTTCAACTGGCCCCATTAGCACTGGTTTGTTCATGCTTTCTGAGGTCGAGTCATGGTAGCAAATTCCTAACAAGCTGAAACTTTTCAGTGCGACATGAAGCTCTGGTTCATCTGCAGTTCACCTGATGTCTCGTGTGCTGCAGGACGCAGCTAAGTGGCTAAGACTCCTAGCATTCCTATGACCTGTATTTTAATTCAGAAGCTGTTTTCCTGCAAATGAAAAACAGAGCTATAATAAATGAACATGCTGATGATGATGACAGGCCGACAAAATGCTAACTGCTGAAAACAGAGGGAGTGTGATGTGTTAGCATATTCTCTGCTAGCCTCCCTCTGTGGATCTATAAGTGGAGCTGATGGAAGGTTGGACTCTGTATGATTTACATAATTGGGATGTTAATTTGTTAAGCCGTGGGAGTTGATTATGTTGCATATTGATTGTGTTGTGCTGCTGTGAGGTCACACACCTCTTTAACGAAGGCATACGTGGTGCAGGGAATTGTGGGAATCTGATTAAAAATACAACGTTAACATTCCTGCTGACACGCTGCATTTTGACACACAGGGCAGAGTGTGTGTGTGTGTGTGTGTGTGTGTGTGTAAGAAAACTGCACTAATGTGTGTGTGGATTTCATTTTGTGTGTGTGTCCCAGAGGTCGACGGATGGATGGAGGAGGTGAAAAGAGGAGTAGAGGGAGGGGAAACTCCACCTGGTCTTACCGTTCTCCGGGTGCTCCATCTCGCCAATGCTGCCGTCAGGTGTGGTCCGCTCGTAGTGGTCTTCCGGCAGGGCCAGCGGCCCGATCCGCGGTCCTGATGATGACTTGGAGCTGGGGGTCTCCGACTCCTCCAGGCCGCTGTCGTAGTAGCTGTGCTGGGATGCATCCTGCAGATCCTGGGCCTGGTTGGCCGTGGAGAAGGTCACTCGACGGTGGGGGAGCTGTGATTAACAGGGAGAAAGTGGCAGGTTTAGTTTTAAGCTTTCTAACGACACTTTAAGTTAAATTTAACATATGAGACGGTTTCATTAGAAATAAGTTTCAGTTTGATCTGATGCATGTGTATCAGGTTAAATGATTAAAGGCATCAGGTAGAAGCTAGAGTGTAAAAATAACTTTAAAGAATTCATTTAGACACTTTAGGACTTTCATTACTTTGCGCTCTGTTCTCAAAATGACTGATTTGATTTCTCACTTTGATTCTGCAGCTCAAACCACGAAGATCAGTCAGCTTTCATCTCATCACCTCAGATCTCATGACTGCTTTCATGTCACCTCATCTCATTTTACATCATCTGATTATCTCATGTGTTCTCAGCTTTTTTCCAGCCCAGGACACTAACCACAACAAAACTTTAGAGTGCAATTCATTGGAAATTTTAAAATATACTAAACTCATTTGGATCCTGTAAGTGCAGGACCTGATGTACGGTAGTGCTTTCTGGTGTCACATCGTTCCATTGATCAACAGGTGGCGCTAGTTGCCAGAGAAGGAAGAGGGAGACAAAAAAATATATATAGTTTCATAAAATAAACTCTATTTCTTCTATTTCTAAACGTACAACAGAAATTCAGGTGGCTCAGGGCTTAAGGAATCATTATTCACACTCAACTCTCGCCTTCATCACTGTCCTTCCCCATTTTACTCACTTTATTTCTCAAATGCACCAAAATAATGATAAAACTTAAAACAAGCTGATACCTATTACCTTGGTTTCAGTTAATTATGTTTAAATGTGAGCTTGCGTTTTTTAAAAATATCTATTTTTTGATTTGTTTTTTTTTATCTCATCCGATTCCAAATTTTTATCAAATTGCATGAAATTGCAGTTAATTGGTGGATTGTGCAGCGTGTTTGTCTTCCACAGACGGGTTTCCGTCATAAAGCACATGGGTTTTAATAAAAGCAGCAGGCTGAACACACACTTTACTGCTCCATTTACTGTGTGTTTCTGGGGGTGGAAGGTAGCTGTCTGAATTGTGTGTTTGATGGCTTTGTAATTAAAATACAATTAGCCTCCCTATAGTGCTGCAGGAACCCCGGACATCACTCACAAACACACACACGTACAATGCAAATGCACCGCGCCGCCAAACAAACAGTGTCCTAATCCAAAGTCACACAATACGCGGTCAAACATTTCAATCACACACTCACTTGACCGACCAGCCCGGGCTGATAAAGAGCAGCATCCCTGGTTTAGCAGATACTCTGTCACTATGGCAACTGGGCGCTGTCAGTACCCTGCACCAGTAAAACCAGCAGATCTGTGCTCAACACTCAGCTCATTTTTCAAAACCTTTATCTCGACTTTGTTAAGCAGCTTTTTGCAGCAGCTGAAATGCTTGCTGTCTTGCTGCAGCTCAACAAAAATCTTTCTTGTGCAGCAACCTACTGGGCGTCTGTCTGTTTCTGAGGCTGGTTCCCTCACCGCTGATTACTATAGCAACTCAAGATGACGGATCACATAATCATTATGCATTCAAAAGAGGCTCTTAATGATTAGCTAAATTGTTTAAATAGCCTTAAATGTGCTGCCTGAAGGTATAAACAGACATAATTACTGTCAGAATGATGGAAAATGCACTAAACTCGAACCACACCAGGGCTGTCCTCGAAGCCGTGTGGACACAACGAGCTGTGGAGGCATCAAAAGTACAGATCCCTGGTGCTTAATGTGGTGGGCTCCTGTCCAGGTAAACCCATGATCAATGATCAGTAATAACTGGACTCTCAGCCCTCTGTAGAATCCCTGAAACTAGAGGAGCTCGGAGAACTCACAATTTAGTTTTATCCAAATACTGTGTGAAAAAATACCAAAGGTGCAATAGAAGCAGTTGTTTCATTCCCAAAGTCAAACGCACATTCTACTTTTCATTACGTCTTTGTTTCTTCAGGTTTGAGCTTTTGCACAACACAAACTGAGATGTTAGATTTTGATAATAAACACAGTCTACTGGTTAATGAGTGAGTGAGTGCACATCATCGGCTGCATGATTGTGAGGTTATTCATTATTCACCAAGAAGAATATTTCACTCACTCGCTCCTCATTCATTTAGCTTTTTCTTAGAATTTATTATCATATTATTTTGAAATTGAAGAGCCAACTTGCTCCCAGCTCACCTTAAGTAATCATAGAGCTTAAATGTTCCACTTACTGACAGTGACTAATCACCAGTCACTGTATCAATCCAATCAGTTGCCCCTCTAGCAGCTGCTTCCAGCTCCTTGTGGCAATACTAAACCTACAACCAGTATTATCTCTGCATCCAGGACCAGTTAACAGTGATTCTGATGCAGACCACGCTCAGACCAAATCCAAATTGGTTCAACGTTTATCTTTAAAATACAGTTTCCCTATTAAAATAAGATGACAGTGATGAGAAATAATAATACCAATAATAGTAAAACTGATATGTAAGTGATGCTCGTGTATGTCAGTCAGTTTCATTTTAAAAAGCTGTGGTTCGTTATTTGCTGTGAAGTGGATGTGATTCAACATTAACAATCTTTTTCATCATCTCTAAACAGATTCACTCCCATCAACTTCAGCAGGAGCACAAGGAGCCAGGATGTCTTTGCAATCATATTCCAGATTCCCCTAAATTGAAACTAGATAACTTTACACTTTGGTTCTTTTGTAGGACAGAAGACACTCAGATATTTACACTAGAATTGAGTTAAACATAGTTTAAAACATTTGTTTTACCTGTGACACATACCACCAACTTTTAAATGGCTGCATTTCAGCTGAATCACAATGAAATGCAGTCATTTAAATGCTGCAGAAACCCCCGTGTTTACTGGCACTGTTAACCTTGGCTTTCAGGCTGGAAAAACATGAAGGTTTCTTTAGAAAATGTTGGGGTGTGATGTAAAGAATATGTGATTTGTCGAGCTTGAAACATGCAGAAACAGCAGTTTGTTTATTTTGTAGGAGACAGACATGCTTTTCAGTGTTGGAAAGCCATTTTCTTTTTACATCACAAGAGGAATCACAAATAATACAGGCCACATTCATAAAGAACAAACATTTCCACTGTCGAATATTCAGATTTGTCCGTACAGTACCTGAGACCCTGCAGCGGTCTCCCCACCACACGTGTGTGTGTGTGTATCAGTGAAAAAAGACGAGTGTGGCTGTTATTAATAACTGCTTCCTGCTTCCAGCTTCCTTTGCTCTGTTTGCTGTGTGAGCATTAGGAAATAAATCGCATCTATATATACATGAAGAGAGAAATGAAGCGGATCAAATCGTCTCGATCCCTCTCCTGCCTGTCTGTCACCTCCAGCACGCTCAGGCACACACTCTGCTAAATCCTTTTTTTTGTACTTCTGCCTCTGTGTTCGTGCGTTTGTGTTTGCTGGAAATAGAAGTGCCATCTCAGCAGGTTGCACCCTGCGAAAGTAGAGCAGATCAAAGGGGAGGAATTTTAAGACCAGGCAACATCCAGAACAACCTCCACCTCAGCCTCTGCCCAGCTGCCTGCCACCATCCTGTGCCTGTGTGGGACGTCTTCTTGTTCTAGATCACTGGGATATGGAGGACAAAATGGCCACCACCTCTCTGAATGTGTGCTCTGACGTTCTCCACTGTCCTATTTTCTGTTACATCTCCTACCGTTGGAGGTGATGTTTCAGAGATCAGAACCTGTAGATTATGGATGGAGGTTCATCGATTTTAGAAGACTGATCACAGCATTGGAGGGAGGATGAAACCAGACGGTCGAAAGGTTTCGATTGAAACAGAAAAACAAAGTCAATCAGGTTGAAACTCAGAAAAACGTTCATGTGGTTGTGTTTCCATCAAAGTCAGAAAGCGACTGCAAACGTGAAGTGGAACAACAGCCGGGGTTCTAAGGGATTCATTCAGGGATCTGCGAGTCGATTACTAACTGAATGTCAGGGACGTTCATGATATTGATAAAATCCTAAGTTTTAGAGAAGTTGTGGTCATAAAAATAATACAGGTACACATCACCAACCATTGTGGATACATAACAGTAGAATGCATGAACACATTGTCAGACTCTACTGAGCTAATTTAATTCAGGTCAATTATCCACACACAGAGGTAGAGGTGCAGTTTGGATATTTGGATATTTGACATTTTATTTTTTAAATGTTTTAATTCTCCAGTTCTAAAAGAGTTCTTTCTACTCATTAGAGGCAGTGTTATATATAAAAAATGTTATTACAGTGTGGACATGATCTGCACCGTTTGTCTACATTATTATTGTTCTATTTTTTTTCACATCCTTCTACATTTTACACTTTTAATATTCTGTGTTTTGACCCCTTCAAAAGTACATATAGTAGCCATGTGTGTATTTGTTTATATACTGTAATGGTGAAAGTAAGTAATTAAGAATTCAAGGAAAAATAAGTCATTGTGACCTTCATCTACAGCAAACTGTTAATGCTGCACTTTGACTTTCTGGTAATTTCTCCAGTGAAGAATATTCATTCATCTGCAGGCAAAATGCACATATGCACTTTTATGTAAAACAAGAAGGCATGATGAACAATTTTTCCTTGAATTCATAATAACTGACCTTGATTACCATCGCTGAGTGAAACACTGAGGCCATGAATATGCTGCCGAATACAAAGGTTGAATTATGGAAGCTTAAACTGATGCACAATGCAGAGAACGGACGGTGGCTGCAAAGCAGCTACACAGCTACGCATCATATGTTGTGCGATTTTGTCAGTGATGATTTTAAAGATAATTCTCTTTGTGTTTTTTTTACAAAGAATTCATGGAGATAAAGAAGCAGGAGGCAGCATTAACTTCAACTTCATACATATTCAAATTGCAGTTTTATTCAGTGTATTATTCCTGAAAGAGCAAAAGCAGAGGAGGAAATGGAAGATGGAAAAGACAGAAGTGGAAGAGAAGGAGCAGCAGGAAGAACGAGAGGAGAAGGAAGGAAGAGGGGAAGCAGCGGGGGAGGGAGAGATAGGAAAAGGAAGGAGAAGGATGGCGAGGATAAGGAAGAGGAAAAAACGGAAGTAGGAGAAGGAGAAAAAGAAAGAAAAGGCACAGTGGGAGGACGGAAAGATGGAGGAGGACTGAGACAAAGATAATGAGAGGAAAGAGTAGGAGGAAGGAAAGCAGCAGGAAGTGGAGAGAAGAGGAAAAGGAGAAGGAAAAGGAGCAAGAGGAGTTCAGGTGTGGGTTCAGGCAGATAAGAAGGCCAGACTGCCTCCTCCTCTTCTTCCTGCTGCTCCTCATACTCCTGCAGGAGCTGATGGAGGAGGTGGAGGCGTTCACTGGGCCACATTGTTCAGAGATGATTAAAAACCAGTGAGAGGAGAAACGCACGACGCCTCGCTGGCTGTTTGTCAGCCGAGACACGGAGATAACTGAGAGTCTGTGTGTGTGTGTGTGTGTGTGTGTGTGTGTGTGTGTGTGTGTGTGTGAGTGTGAGAGAGATCCTCATTACCTCCCTCTGTGGGAGATAAGAGTGTGTGAGGCTGCATTGTGCATGCTTATAAAAGTCTGTCCTTATCAAGTATGCAAGCACACACACTCTCTCCAACTAACACACAAACTAACGCACTCATACACATGCGTTTGTCTTTCTATAGTTGCGAGGCCGCTCACTGAGAGGATGCACTGCCTCGCTCCAAACTCTAAACTTAACAACCCGCAACCCCTCACCCTGACTTTAACCTGAGCCAAGTGTTAACTCTCAAACAACCATGAGAGACAGACGTGTACACACACACTCACACACACACACACACCAGCAGCAACACATATTCACACACACGCGTCCCACGTGAAGAACGGCTGCCAGCAATAATTCGACTCAACTGAGAGGATGAATGAAGAGTGGATGAAAAGATGGAGGGACCGACTGAAAAAGGCGGAGGGTGAAAGGAAAGGGAGAGACAGAGAAAAGACGAGAGAGAGAGAGAAGACAGAGACACATCGGGAGGAAACAGTGATAGAGAGAGAGAGAGAGAGAGAGAGGGCGATACTAAAGGAGGGAGGTGCAGAGAGAAGAGGCAGAGACCTAAAGAGAGAAAAAAGGAAAGGGAGAGAAAGGAAAGAGTGAATGAGAGGAAAACGAGTGTTTGGATGTTCAGCGGTGAAACTGAAAACACTGCCCTGCAGTCAAACCAGCACTCTGCCTCTCCGTCTCTGTCTCTCTGTCTTTTTCTAGCTCTCTATATTTATACATATAGTTTTTTCTCCCAAACATCTCGTCACTTTGTCTCTCCCTGTCTCCCCCCTCCCTCTCTATTTCTATGACTGAAGGTTGTGAGTACGATGCTGCAGGCAGTGATTGGCTCTGTGGGATGCTGCTCTGAGCTGAGCAGGTACAATTATATATATATATATATATATATGCATGCACACATCTGCCGCTGCTGTTCGTGCCCAGACTAAAGCCGTGCAGGTTTTATTTCTATCTCAACCACATGTCCTTTGAGCAAAGCAGCAGTCAAAACACAGCTGTCACAAATCTGCTCTTTCTGACCATTAAACTTTTTTCGGGGTAAAACAACGTTTGGAGCACCGTACAAATGAGTTTGTATATCAGACCCGTTAGTTCTACTGAAGCCAAACATTCAGAACACACAATACAGTGGTATTTAGATAACAAAGTGCCAGGTCCTGTGTCACTGGTGTTACCAGTTTGGTGTCGTAGACAGTGACTGGTTTGCACAGAGCCCTGACCTCAACCTCATTCTGCACATTTAGCATAAACTGAAACACCGAGTCAGCGGGACCTTATCACCCAACATTACTGCTCACTCAATACCACTCCTGTGGCTATTTATGAAGCTCAGATAAAACGTTTAGAAGATTCATGAAACGCGGATAAAAGGATCTAAACACTTCCTCCACAGCTGGTATCAAACTAATAAAATGTTAAATGCTCAGGCTGATACAGGGTTTAATTACTGATAAAAGGACACTGATCAGAGGGCAGCAGACGCAGCCAGGCATCACACAAACCACAGCTTTGAGTTTCACTGGAAAAATAAATGCCCATTTATGTAAATGAACAAGCTGCAGCAAGGAAATGAGTTAGCATCCGAGCACAGACAGTCTGAACATATGCAAAACACACATGATAAGATGTGTGGGATGGAGATAAGCCCAGAAATAAACCTTAAAGGTTCAAAAGTAAAGAGAATATGTACGTTTCCATAGAAACCTATAGCGTTTCTATGTCCCCATTTTCTATTTTTTATTTTTCTATACATTTTTAAGTTGTAGTAATAAAATCTGTTACATCTGAAAAACAATTTACCAAACATGTTTCCTCAGTACCACTAGCTCCAGTTTAATGGGACTCTGTTCCACATATACTGTCCTGCAGCAATCGCAGAAAATGTGGATTAATCTGCCACTGAAACAGCCCCTCACAAATGCAGTTTCCCCCTCTCTGAGTAATGTTTGTTCAAAAAAACTACCTATGAGATGATTTTTTTAAAGATTTATGTCTTTGGTAGGAACCAGTGAGCCACAGAGTAGAGAAGTCAGGAAATGTTGACTGAGAGGTGGTGGGTTTGGGTGCTTTTAACGGATTTGTTGTAAAAACACAGAATAACACCCAGCATTTCATTTGAAGGTTGGCTGGACACAAGCATCTGCACAGCAACTCAGTTTCAATAAAACAGAGACATTTTGAGCCGGATTTCAGTTTTTATAGCCAGTTTTTGTTAAGGACACGTTTTGTTCAAACAAAAGTATTAAAGCTGAAAACCGGCACTGCTGGACTGTGTTTGGACTTAAAATATACAGTATGTCCCGGCTAGTTGTACAAATACTACATCTTCATGTGCTGATGCTCACTCAATCCTTCCCTCTGTGTCTTTGTTTAACAGAAACAAGCTGTATCACTGCATCTTTCACTGAGCATCACTCAGCCTCACATCAACACACACACACACATGCACAAAGATGAAACAGGTCATCTGAGTCTCTCATCTGGTTCCCAGAGTTGAGTCGTGCGCCTGCATTCCTCTGCCCTGCAGGTGTGTGTGTTTTCACTGAGCCAGTAAATCTAGTCTTACACAGGCAGAGCAACTGGAGCCATAACTCTGAAGCACGCTCACTTCCAACATCACACACACTCATTGCAAGCACACCAGTCATGTCCTCAGGTAAACTACAATATTGTCAAGAACACAACTATGTATATAAACACACACACACACACGCTGTCAGGAGTGACAGCTCTGTGGTGTGTTGTATTCAAAGCTGACGGTGACAGAGACACTGACACAGCAATCCAATGAGGCCACACACACACACACACACACACACACACACACAAATCAGTGAAATTAACTTGAATAAATCTTCTTCTGCTTTTATTTTTCAATTTGCTGCCTCGCTGCTTTCTCACGCCGCGCTCAAACTCTCCGACACCAGTGAATGCAGCACTGACGGATGATGAGCAGACAGGAAAACCCCCCGAACTGACCCGGACCGTTTGCTTTTGTATGTATGTGCATTTCTGATTTGCTGATGTAACTGTAACTGTCACTCAAAAAACGAATGACCAAACAAAGTGAATGCGTTATTAATATTACATTTACTGATACAGAGGACAGTTGTGAGGAACATCCAGCGGGTGATGCTGAACTTCTGTTTATTAAAGTGTACACACATGACCGCTCTGAAAGTTTTTCTCTAATCATTCCTCTTCTCCAGACTGGCTGTGAAGTGACCCCTTCTTAATACCACTGCTGTAAATGTCAAAAGCACAAATGCAGTCGAAGGTTCAGCTGAAACCTGTGTCTTTTCCATCCAACAAACAAGGACTAAATAAGATTCCTGCCAGTCAACAGAAACATGAAGACAGAACAGTTAAATACAGTTAAATATTGTGCAGAGTAAGAATGTTATTCACAGACCATCCACAATATGGAAGAATAGACAGACAACAGACAACAGCAGGTGGAAAAAGGATCATTGCAGTTATATAGTATTTATGCAGTCAGTGCACAAACAATTCCCTTTTTCCCAGTTTGGTCTGAAACTAGCTGAAAAAATGTGAATGGGGATTTTTTTACGATGACGTCAGTTCACACTCAGTTTGAGAAGCAGCTGTGACAATGCAGCGTGTTGTTCTTTCAATGTACGTGTGTGTTCATGTAAAACTAGAAAAACAAATTGAGATTCATAATTAATATTAGTATAAATCCAGTCTAAACTTTTCTCTTGCCTTCAATATGTATCTACTGTAAAAGTGTATTTTCCTAAGTTTCATAATGAGCAAAGAAAACTTTAGATTCAACTGAGGCAGAGGAAAACAGCAAAAGGTGGGATGAAGTGGTTTCCAGCTGACAGCTCTGGTATGTTAATCCCTAAAAACACCTCCCTTCCTCTCGTCCTCTCCTCCTCCTCCTCCTCACTGAGGAATGTTGCAGCAGGTTATAATTGGCTCCGGGACGAAGCGAGGGAGGATGAAAGAATGAGAGAAAGGTAGAGTGATAAAGAAGACGGAGAGGAAGAGATGTGAGCGAGGAAATTTGGTTTTGATTTGCTCAGCTGTCGTCCGGCTTCAGCGTGGGGGGAAGAAACAGAAGAAAGTATGATTTCCAGTTTTCTCTATGAAGTTCTGACTCAGAACATCTGCTGTGTAAATTTCTTTTCCCTCCTAATTTTGGTGAGAGATGTTAGATCATAACGAGTGGATAAATTACTGGGACGCCGTATGAAGTGGGTCAAACTTTTCACTCATAAATCACAAATGAAATTACAGCTTCTGAAATAGAGAATAAATAAGTCATTTCCTATAAAGACTATCCACAAATGGGGGCACCTGAAAATCCAATGTATACATACAGTGCATGATATATTCTGTTTTGGGCAAAGAACCTGGACTTTAGTCAAAGTTTTACTCAGGATTAAGAATTTAAAGCTCAACTCGGTGAGATCTTAAACATGGTGCCTGTAACTAATAAGGAAACAGGATTCCACTGCCGGGAAATTCAACGTCAAAACACATCCTGGCACCTGAAACTCACAGAATCAGAAACATAAGACAGTTGAAAAAAGCTTCTAGTATTTGCAAATGTAAGGCTTTTATTTTAAGTCAAGCTGTCCGTCTTTCTCACCAGGAGTCAACGCTTCTTTTTCCCCAACACTGGATGTTTCACACACTCACACACACACACACACACAGACACACACACACACACAGAGTCCATCTGAAACAGTTGGTATTCCCTGGCTGGGGTCAGGGGGAGGTGGAGAGTGGGGACATGTCTCTCTCGCCATAGTTTTTTCTACTTTGCCTTCACTTTCTCCTCTGCCCATCTCTCTCTCACACGAACACACCAACACAAACACGGTTCAAAAAGGATGACAGGGGTTTTCATCCATCTCCTGCGAATTCCGTTCACAGGCGACGAGATTTGAAAGGCAGAGAGTGAAGAGAGTTCAGTGAACAGAAGACTCAATCAGTTCAACCTTTTTCATAGAAACTCTTTCCCCTCACACTACAGGGCTTTGTGGCTGTGTGTGTGTGTGTGTGTGTGTTTGTGTGTGTGTGTGTGGGTGTGTGTGTGTGTGTGTGTGTGTGTGTGCGCTGATTTCATAAGTTAAAGGCACAGTGACAATAAAGACTGCAGTTTAATCTCTGACATCACTGTGAACATAAAGCTAATCCAAGTCCAGTTTAGACTGTATGAGACAGAGGTGCAGATCTGATGTATTATTCTTCTGCTCTGATTCTTAAAATTATATAAAAAAGTAATATTTAACACAATAGGTTGTGATAAAAGTGAAGCTTTAAAGCTACAGTACTGTATGTAATTAACAGAAATGTCACATCTATTTATGTCCCTGTCTGTTCCTGTATTAAGATACATGTTGAACATATTAAATGGTTTGGGATTAGTGGGAATAAGTTGATTAAATGAAATACGTTTTAATGCAATTGTTGGATGTTTCTATGGATTTTTATTATATCTGCTGGGAATTAATGCAGCTATTTAGCATAACAAAATCAATATGTTGTGTGTGTGTTAGTTGAGTTTCCTGCACTAAACAGCATGTATTCCCCCTTTCTCTCTGTTTCTCCATACATGGAGGTCATAAATCACAGCGACTCTCAGGACGTCTGTCTACAGCTCAGCTATTGTGGAAGAGTCTGTTACTCACTCCTCGTGTGTGTGTGTGTGTGTGTGTGTGTGTGTGTGTGTGTGTGCAGCTGAGCGTGAACGTCTGGGGAGGTGAAGGCCCACATGCATGCGTTTCTATACGTGTGAGAGTGGTAAAAATAGTCACAGCAGAGCACGGGAGCGATGAGGAGTGTTCAGGTCAGGTCGATTGTCTTGAAACAATAGAGGGAAGGAAAACGCTGACGGACTGCTGCAGCACATCAAGTGTTTTCTGGGTTTCTGACCGAGGAGCTTCGCTGATGGGAAGTAATGATGTCTAAATAAAGACAAGAAGGAAAAGCTGCAGCCAGCTTGGGCTGAACCAGTCACGTTATATTTTAATTGTTGGAACAGACACCTAGTAATGAAAGTCTCATATTTACACAGTGGCATCAGTCCTGTGTCACTGGTCTAATATGAGCTGGTTCTAGCTCAGACGTGGTCAGACTATTCAATGTGTATTATATGTTATATGTGTGTCAGTGCTGATGTTGCATAGACACAGTGTCTTATGTGTCTGATCAGTTGGGAGCTGCGTAATGTTTCTTTTATTATCCTGAACAACCAAACAACTTTACCTTCTCTAGATTATTGTATTGACCTATTTATGTGGCTAAAATTCAACATATGTACCCATGATACTTTAATATACATAAAAATAAAGCAAAAATGTAATTGAAGGATTTGTGTGGGAGGTGAGAGAGTCGTAAAGTAAGTAAATGATTTATGCAGCAAAATAAATCTAAAACCTGACATAATGATGCTAATGTTGACTGGAAATTGGCAGAGAGACAATGGACGACATGAGAAAGAAAAGAAGGCATCATACAATTAAATTCTCATTCGGTGAAAGTTTGGCACATGAGATGATGAAGGAAACCAAACCTAATCCAGATGTGTGTGGGAAAGGATCCAGTTATTAGGAAACTTTGATTAAAGAGGGTGGAGCACTGTGCAACATATCACCAGTAGAAAAACATCTTCTCTATCTGTTGTGTTTGGAGGAAATACAGCTGCAATAGTCAAAGTGTAGAGATTCAAGTTCAACGCTGTCTAACTCGAAATATTATTTAACTTGACTGGGAGGTTAATGAAGAACCAAAGCTGCACAGGTGCATGAACAACACACCTTAACTTATTTCCTCTTGTCTTATAAAGCAGCTCATTACATGCATAATATTCACAGCTCCTCGTTAACACATCCCCTGTTTTCCATGTTCCAGTATTATCCTCCCATTATTAGCTAACAGCTAGCACAGGGCCGTTAGCTTGGTCCAGCAGCTTTGTCTGTGTTGGCCAGTGGAGCGGTGGCCTGTTAGCCGTTGGGCTTTATAGAAACAGACGTCTCTACAGGAACGAGGTGGACACTGGCCAGAGTTCATTAGCATCCAGTCTGGATTAGCTGCTAGCTTGCCAAGACTGCTGCAGATAGCCAAAAGAGACAACAGGCCCACAGGGAACGAGTGGACAGGCTAATGCTAAGGCTAACGCCAAGTCTAATCAGCAGCAAACAGGAGGAGAGGCAGAGAGGAAGATGGCAAGAGGACAGCGGCAGATCTTCCTGAATTACAATGAAGGGACAGAAACTCATCATCATAAAGTCAATACAAGCAATCGGAGTGAAAAAGCCATGAGAGAAATCCAACAACAGCTTCACTGTACAGAGAGAAAACTAAAAGAGGCTGAAGGTTAAACTGGGGAATGACACAGTACCTCCATCCAAACCTGACGGAGGAGACGTGGACACGTGGAGTCCTCACCTAGTGTCTCCAGTTATCTTAACCTTTGGCCTTCCTCCAGAAAGAATCTCTGGTGTATTGGAGGAAAATGTGATGTTTCGAATGGGAAAGAGAGACGAAGAGTTCGTGCACGAGAAGTGGTTAAAAGAGGTCCCTGGAGAAAATGCTGCATTTCTGAATAACCAGGTTGACCGGGTTCAAGGGTCAACACCTGAGCTCACCAGCTATTTCTGGTAACCTACTGTATAATGACAGAGAAAAACACACAGACCTGGAATGAATCAAGTCAGTTAAACGTCCAAATGACTGAAGTGAGGGAAATAACTAAAACCAGGACGCGAGTTACAGAAAAGCTCCTGTTGTTTCAGACGTTACAGCAGGTGAGGCTATAAACAGCAGCTCCTCTCCCCACATGTACGCACTGAAGACACCTGCAGAGACAAACCAGGACCTATGCGCCACTTTGACCCACCTCCGTGTCTTCAGTGCCCCCCCAACAGAGCCCTGAGCGCTCACCTGAGGACACTTTAACCCCAGAGAAGCACAGGTGAACGTCAACACCAACCTCAGCAACTCTGCTCTCTGAGCCAGTCAGCTGACCTTCAGCTCACTGAGCAGGTGTTTGTGAAATGAGGTCATGCACACACACACACACACACACACACACACACACACACACACACACACACACACAGCTTCTTCCTGTTCCCTTTCATCGTGTTATCAGTTTGACTTTCAGCGAGCTCGGAGCAGAGACAAGGAAGTTCCATGCAAAAAGATTTCTCAATAGTCTGTTCTGTGTGCGTGGGTGTGTATTGGTGTATGTCTGTACCATGCTATCATGATGTTTGACTCTTCTGGAATTAAATTATTAACTGATAACAAACCCAACTCCTCTAAATGTCTCAAATTTTCTTTGACCTCTGACCTTGAAGTAAAGTTGCTGTGCACATGCTAATAGTTTCCTGGAATCCTTTCATACCTCATCACGTATGGAAACAGACACACACACCACAAAATCATTCTGAAATTAGTCGTAACTTAAAGTGTAAAATAAAGCGTCCCCACCATATAGAGGTGTTTTGTGATGTGTTTGCTGCAGAGGGGGAACTCATGGCGACTTTGAGCTGATTCTCAGTTTGTCTGTGGGTTTAATTAAACCTGGAGCTGCAGCAGAAACAGCTCCAGGAACCTGTCAGCAAGCACATCACTTAATAACAATGTTTTTTTATTGTCCAACATCTAGTGAAAACCTTTGGCAGTGATTTTATTCTGAGTAGAAGTGTTTTCTAATGCCACAGAGATGGAGCTGATTCACAGGTCCCAGGAAGTCCTTATATGGACACAAGAAACCTGGAAGCAGCTGGATGGCTGAGACACCTGTCAATCAAGCCATTGACCATTGACCACCTCTGATCTAAAGGTAATTTTAATTCAAGAAACTGTTACAAACTCTGACTTAGAGAAGAAGATGTGAAATGAACCTCAGCTTTTGGGGGTTTACAACTTCATGTCAGTCGATTCCATTTAATTTTAATCAATCAGCAGTTGAATCCCTGCTTCTGGGTTTCCAAAACTCATTATCCTGAATTTGTGGATGATCATTTCTGCTAATATCTGTGAACCTGAAACTAGGCCTAAATGAGTGATAAGTGAAAATGACAAGACGACGTATTTAAACGCTCAGACTTTTGTCAGGAGGTGGAGGAGGTGGACTTTCCAACGGGAGACCAGTGGAAACAACTGTTTGCTGCTGTTATTAGAACATCCTGCGTAGTTAAGGTATTACTAGAAGTAACCATGTTTGTTTAGTACTAAAACCTAACCCACATGTCTTCATGCCTAAACTCAACCAATCAGCTCAAGTGTGACGACCTTTGGCAAGAGTCCTCTATTATAAGAGTAGGTAATTCTACAGGGCTGCTTACCCACTACCTGCCCTGATGATGTCCTGCTAACACTGAATACATGTTAAAATGCTGACACTGGGCAAAAACACCCACACAAACTTCTAATTGTCTACAACTGCTTGAACAAATAAATAAAGGACAATTAGAAGTGAGTTGACATTTTCAATCCATCACTGCACATGAAAACTGTCTCCACAGACCACAAAGGTTTACAACCAGCAGTTTTTTATCTTTCTTTTTTAAGAATGTGACCCTAACTAATATATAAAATAGAAATCTAAAACATGAAACTCAAATACAATAAACCAAATAGCTCCTTCCTGTGTTTTATTCCCACAGGAGCACGTTGTCAGTGTCAGAACTGAAATCTCAGACGCACAGACAGATGACTGCAGGTGTGTTTGTGTGTTTGCTACATCAGCAAAGATCAGTAAAGGCCGGCTGTAACTGTGCCAACCAGACTATTGACGCAGTGATGTGAACGACTGGTGTCTTGTTTGAGTCTCTACGGCAACGTCCTGCTCTAAGCTTTACAAGGAGAGATGTAGTCGGTAATAGAAGTACTTATTATGTTATAGATATTGGCTGCTGTGCATTATCGTTATTGTTTTATGTAACAATGTATTTAATGATCAGTGTGTGAGTGAATAATGAGGCGTGTCAGAGAGAGTGGAGAAACACTTTATGATAAACAGGAAAATAAATTAAACCGATTGAGAAAGAGACACGGAGTCTTATTATTCATTATCCCATTATCTTTTATCTGTGTGTGTGTGTGTGTGTGTTTGAGGATTACGCATTTAGTTGTTACATTTAGATTAAGGGACAAGGGTTTGTATATGTCACTGAGTGTCCTCACAGAAATTGTTGTATAAGCATGTGTGCATGTGGAGGAATGTAAGTGTGGTGGAACAGCTCTGTTGCAGTTAAGAGCAGTTTGGCATTTTGGCAAATATTTTTCCAGTGGGAAGATCCGGCAAGTCCAGAGTAAAAACACTGGTGGGTTTTGGTTAACAAATGCTGTAGCTCTGATGCAAACTCAGAGTTATTCTTTATGGGGGCAAATTCAAAGGCTTGAGTCATTATGTGCTAAATAACAGATGTGATAGGGTGTCATCAAGCTATTTACTGTTTAGAATAAGTCAGCTGATGATGTTGAGGTGTATATAAAACAGAATAATGCAAATGAGCAGTAAGCTGGACTAAAACACCAGGTTAACATGCACATGACATGTTTTTTTTTACATTTAGGATTACAGATTAGTTAATAGTTAGTTAATAGATAGTTCTGTAAATCCTGCAAGGTGTATTTTTTCCTTTTTAATTGTGCTGCAGTTTCCCCTGCTTAAAATCCCCAACAAAGTGAACCATACACAGACCCTGTCTCTGGACTGGATACACAGAAGGAAAACTGATAATGATCTTGTCGCCTTAGTCTAGGGACAGCTCCTTCAGCCATCATGAGGATGAACTGAGTGGAAGAGTCAGCCAAAGAAGAAAGACACGCTCTCACACACACAAGAATGCACACACACACCGACTCACTGAGCCAACACTGATGCCAAAAACAAGAACAACAACATGGATTCGTGTAAGGACATTTGCACCATAAGTCACTTTATACACACACACCAAGTGTATCAGTGCATTAATATTCAGTCAGTACAGTAGCAGTGTTTACAGAGAGAGAGAGAGAATGAGACAATGATGGAGGACAGCTCGCTCGCTCGGTCCTCGCTCGGCCTCTCAATTACCTCTGACTGTGATTAATACATCAGACTGCATTAGCCTCTCATGTTCGTGCTTCCATCCTCTCCTCTTCTGCCCGTACAGATCAGTCTAAATCCTTCTCCTCCTTCCTCCTTCCGTCCTCTCCGTGTTTTTTACCTCCACAGTCAAATAGAAAAACAAACTAGTTGAGGAATGTGGTGATTGGTTTTGGCAGAACTGGTTTATGGTACTGGGACCAGTGGTTTTGTGGGGTGGGAGGGTGGGGTGGAGTGGGTGGAGGCATGAGAACGCTGTGGTTAACCAAGTGGCGGCGTTCCACAGACGCGCTAATGACAGAGAACTGGGCAGAATGATGGAGCCTCTGCTGGGAACCAAAACACGAAAACAAATAAACACCACAGTGTTTACCGCTGCATGAATGGTCTAAAGTCCAGACTGCACTAATGTTGATTACATTTTTATTAACTAGTAACATCTATTACCAAACACACTGAACTTCGCTGCATCATACTCAGCCATGAGATGTCATAACTTACCATAATATACTTTCCAATACACCTGCATGTTCCATAGCTGAACCTAGACCTGACCAACTGCAGCAACCCCAGATCATAGCAGTGCCCCCACAGGCTTCAACAGTAGCCACTAGACATGATGGGTGCATCACTTTACCCTTCTTTCTTCATACCCTGGTGGACCAGGTGGTGTATTTCATAATATAATTGATCGATTCTATGTATATATATATATATATATATATATATATATATATATATATATATATATATATATATATATATATATTCCGTATAGTGGAGTCTCTGTATCCACAGAGGCCTTAGTGTATCAATATCATAATATATTGCAATACAAAAGACAATAGTACCATTACAGTACAATCGCAGACCATAAAAAATCATAATATACCTTCGGAGAAAATACCAAGTCTTATTGTACAGACTCAGACAATACCACATCTTTATATACCATCATATATCATTATATACTATGTTATAGAAAGAAATCCATACCTGTTCAGAGATAATCAACCTTGACAACGCTCGTTTCAAACAGATCATACTAAAAACTTTCAAACTTTTCAAGACTTTCAAACATCATCTCCTCTGACTCTATCCATGGACTTAATGGAGAATATCGACTTTTGCCCTTTGACAGGTGTTGTCAGGGTCCCACGGTTTAAAAAGAACAGGCTGAAGAATGCTTTGGTTCATCAGTCTATTCTGTTGCTCAGTCACCTGTAAGATCAGTGTTTATTCAAGTGTGAGATTTGGATTGTTAGGTGTTGGTGTACTTTGTGTTGGTTCTGTGTTTTTTGATGGAGCTGTGCTGTGACCGTTGCTGATAAAGTTCATCTCATCTCATGCCATCAAAGACCATACTAAATCATAATGTACTGTTATAAACTCTCTATAAAATCTTAATATAGAGCCATACACCATACAAACCTTTACAAACCCTTCATTCTATAATAGAAAATAATAAGTATTTAATTATTATTATTATTATCATCACAGACCAAACCAAACCATAATGTATCATAGAATTGATCAAATGATAAAATAATTATTACAATATACAATATATGACTGTTCCATACTAAACCATAAGCGTCCAAATACCAACTTTGTTTATAAAATCTTTCCAATTTTTCCTTTTTCTACGTCACTTCTCATTGTGCCAGTGGTAAACGGCTTAGACTAGTCTTGTTTGTCAGTCAGAGCAGCAGGATACAAGATTTTAAAAAGCAGAAAGTCGTCCAGAGTGCAGCGATCATTAAGTAAACTGAAAGTCAAACAACAGAACCTGACCGCATTAATCTCGAAGCGTTTTCAAACAATGCCTGGACAATCTTCCAAAATCGAGCTTCTCTCTTGTTTTCTTTGGTAAATGGCATCTGTTTATTCACTAGTAAAAATCTGGGACATAATGACATGGACCTGATCCGAGTCCTCATTCAGTCTGTTTGTCTGAGTAGAAACAAACAAGCGGAGAGAAAATGACTGATTAGAAAATGCTCGTTCCAGCCTCACTGGGTCGGACGGCCTCTGCTGCGGCTCACATTTACTGCTTTCTATCGTCAACCCAACTCATATGGGTCTTTCTCAAGAATGGGGGAGGTGGAGCTCCAATGGGAAGCTGTGGTGAGTGTTAAATAAAAAGAATGAAGCGATTGCAGGAAGAGATGACGCCACATTCCTCGTCTCATCATTCCCGCAACTTCCCGTTGGAGTCTGCAGGGACTTTATCACTTATGAATGATGACATGACTTGTATAAATAATACAAGGCAGATGCAGAAGAAGAAGAATGTGTATGCAAGAGAGAGCATGTGTGTGGTTAAGTGTGTTTGTCAGATTGAAACAAAAAAGGATGTGCAGGAAAATACACTCTGTTGCAATGTGTGTGTGTGTGTGTGTGTTTGTGTGTGCGTATGTCATGAAGCATTAAATCGAACAGTACAGTTTTGCTAAATCTGCGTCCGTCGCTGCAAATCTGCAAACACAGGAAAGCTCTCAGAGGCAGAAAACTACCTAAGGGGGAAAAAGGGAAAACAAAGGGAAAAGGCAGGATCGAAGGAAAGGAAAGAAGGACCCTTCCCGAGAACTCCCCATCCTCCTTACTCTGAATGAACAGCAGCTCTTTGAAGGAGAGAGAACGAGCGAGACAGAGAGAATTAGGATTCAACTGCGGTGGTCGGCCGAGCGGCCGCTGACTTAGATAAATCACCTGCATGCACAAAATACACACACGCGTGCAAATACACACATAAATACACACATTTTCCCGAAGCAGTGCTGACACAAGAACACACTCACACAGAGAGTACGGACAGGATGTAGCAGTAAAAAGTGAGAAACAGCTGAAAGCCAAACTGTGTCTGTCCACATGGGAGAAGTCATTAAACCCCCCTTTCCAAAACCTGCAGGAACACACAGCAGCTGATCTGACAGTCACTTGTACAAACGTGCATGTGTGTGTGTGTGTGTGTGTGTGTGTGTGAGAGAGAGTAGGGTTCAGCTGCAGATCCTGTGAAGCCACGCCTCTGTCTCACGCTCAAAGGTCAGCAGTTTGTTTTAATTTGAAAACATTTGTCTTCCTCTGAGTGATGCTCAAACACTGCAGCAGACTTTCCGTTTCCCTTTGCTCCTGTTTCTTTGATGTGTGAACCGCAGCAGCCAAACCGGACTTTCTCAAAATCTGTTTTTATGTCATTCATTTTATGCAACTGGACTTAATGTTAACATCATGAAGATGTGTTTTTCATTTTTGTAAATGGGAAGATGCAAACACGAACATATGAACCAGGTGGAGTTCGTTTCTGCCAACATATCTGATATTTAGTAGAAGACTACAGTTAAAGGTTTATGGGTGATTTATAGCACTTGATTAAGGTTAGGGAACGATTATGGAACTCTTAACAGTGACTTTATTTCCCGACACCCACCTTCTTGTGACTCTATTTCTGTTAACAATGGTTTAATGAATTCACAAATGCAAAACTGTTACACTGGAACATGATCTGTTGACTCCGTTCTTCACAAAACTGTAAAATGGAAATGCAAACTGAGACAGGGTTGGTTTAAAGACAAACAACTCATCCAGATGCATAGAAATATGACGTTGGTTAATGGTGAGGGCTAAACAACAATAAACAACACCTCAGATTCCCATTGGATGGAAAACGTCCCAGTGCATTTAGCAGTTAAAAGAAAACCAACCATTTCCTGTACAGCAGATGAGATGGCTAATGGCTTCTGCAACATAACCACACTTCCTTTCATTACGTTCACATGCAGGCATCTAAAATGTTTTCTTGACAGCATTAACTTTATTTTTTAATGGTATTTGTTGACAGAGTAAATAACATCAGGCAGAGTAAAGACTGTGTGGAAAGCAAGAGATCCATCTCAAATCTGCTGGAAAACTGCAGCAATGTGAAGTTTGAGGGACTTTTCTGTTCATTTATTAGATTAGTTGACCGGGTACATGTCCAGATGCCTCTTTGTGTGTGATAAACAGCCCAAGCACAAACATATTCAGTTTACTATCATGTAAAACAGAGAGTAGGAGTGAATCCTCACAAGCTGGAACTAATGTGTTTGCAATCAATGGTTTAAATCATCAAATGTTTTACTGATGAATTTTACAGCTGACGCCGGTCACTCTGTTTCTTTCTAACAGTCAATAGAAGGATGTGTCTATTTCCTGGAAAGAGCCACATCTTTTCTTTACAATCCCAGCTCCATCACGTTTACAGGGTATTTTCAACACACAGGAAGTGATATCAGCATTTCCTGTGCAGTGATGCAGGACGAGGCTGGTTTCAGGAAATGTGTGGGCTGTGGTCCGAATGTTAAAGGCGTCCCCCCAGGGAAGACCAACACATACACACACACACACACGTGCATACATACAATTCCTAATACATACATATACACAGGAAGGAACAAGACAACAATGGATGAACCACAACAGAGAGACATGGGAGGAAAAAACAAGTGCCCCCTCTCCCACTGCTGCACAGCCCCCAACCGTGTGCAGTCCTACAGTCCTGTACTGTAGAAGAGTGAAATGTTTGTTTCCCAATGAGATGGTTTTCAGGAAAGTACTGAGTTGAAATTAGTCATGATTAGTTGAAAATAAATGACTTATAATTTACTAATAAAATAAAATGTTAATACTAAATAAAACAGAACATTTTACCGTCTGTCAGTCAAACCAAAGTGTCACAGCATGTGAACACAACACTTTACATGATAAGTATGTACCATGTGACCGTAGCATCATGTTTTGACCAGGAACATTTTGTCACATGACCTCACATCAGCACAGTCCCATGAAACTTGTCGACCCGTCAATCAAAGCAGCTGCTCACACACCCACACACAGAACAGGTGGACGACTGGATGTAACCTTGTACTGCAGCATGTTGACGAGTGTGACCTCTGGCTTTGTTTACCCTCAAACAGAAGACCACACACTCATTACACACACACACACACACACACACACACGCACACACACACAGTTGCCACATACAATAACAGAGACAAATGGCAGTCAATAACTTCCTCCCTCCATCTTTATGGAGCTTGTTAACTTCTCTCTCCCTAATGGCTCGCTGCTGCGCCTTTTGTTAACCACACCACAACACACACACATACACATACACACACACACACACACACACACACACACAGACACACACACACTCAGCAGTCAACTCAGGTCGCGCACTAACAGCAAGTCGATGGAGGAATCTTCAGTGTGATGGGATGTTTGGCTCCGATGAAACTTCCAGTGCCAGCTTTCTCTTCAGTTTCCTTTCCTATTTTTTTGCGTGTTCTTTCCTTTTAACATAAAGTTTGACTTTCACTCCACCGTCTTTACCAAAGTCAGATGAGATGATCAGTTTTCATCAGCGTGTGCTATAATTAGATTTGATCCACAAGAGAAAACAGGAATATTCTTAAGGAACTTAAAGGACTGTGTACGCCTTTTTGACACTGCCTAACTTTAGATTTTCCTCCATCACCTTCACCATCAGAGAAGCAACACAACAAACTGCCAGAGTCCTGAAGAACTATGTTCAGAGACAGCAGTCCTGCAGCAGATGGCACGACCCTGATCAGAGCGCTGATCTCACCTCGTGGAGTCGGTCCGGGATCACACACAGGGACAGAAGTGTGTGTAACCTTTACACACAAATGCTCCACCCGGTGTGTTTCTACCTGCATGCAGAACATTAAAGACATCAGTGTGTCTCAGTCTGTCTGTGCGTCTCTCTATAGGAGAATAATCTCTCAGAAGGACAGCTTCTTCTCTGTTAGTCAGCGTCATCAATCTCCAATCTGTCAGTCTTATTGATGAGCCCACAGAGATGCTGCCAGCTGGCAGCTGCAGGGAAAGCCGGACAGACAGGGAGAAAGGGAGACGGATGGAGTGATGAAGAGACTGATAAATAAAGGAACGTCTCCCCAGAGCGGTAAGCCCCACCCACCTGGTAAAAGACATTAAAAGTCCCATCTGATGCAGGTTTTATGACTTTGATCAGGGTAATGTTCTCTCTGATGTGCCTGTCTTAAAAGTTATTTATTTACCTTCCTGACACGTTGGCCATGTGAACATTTGTTCCAGCACTGTGGAGGATTCACTGAACCTGTTAAACTGATAATAAATTGGTGATAAACTGGTCAGAGTGGGCATCAGCAGCTTATATGAGCTTCATATTTACGGTGCAAAGCTTGACCTTCAATCGCAGCTATTTGAAACAGTTTCTAACCTGAGGTGACGATGTGGAGGACATGATTTATTTTTACATTTCTGTTTTAGTTACACACACACACACACACACACACACACACACACACACACACTCTAAGTCTATACCAAAGCATTCCAGTTTTTCAGTCATGCATTCCACACAACACATACGCTCCCATTCTATTCAATCCAGTTCTCTTAAATCACTCATGTGTTACTGGTGTGACACACGTCAAATAACGTCCAGTGAAAAACAACCACTGCTGTCACTGAACAATGCAGTTTTCATTTTACGTGCGCTATTTACTTTTGTCATTTCAACCACTCATTAGTCTGTCATCCTTATTGCAACAGTTTTTCTTCTGATATTTGACATTATTCAGAAATATGCGTGAGGGGACTTCACACCCTTCACTGTGCTTTCATAATGACAATAAAGTTTGAGAGTCTTATTTCCTACTGTGCCTGAATGCCTCTGGTTTAGACACACGCAGGTGATAAATGTGAAGTCGACAAAAACTCCCAACAACCCCCAATTCATATAAAACATATCGATCAGCAGTACGTGGAATATTTAAACATAGTTTACTAAAAAAGAGCAGGCAGATAAGAATGCTTGATTTATCAGTGTCCTCACCTTCAAAAAGGGAAGAGGAGTTTAGTTTTTGTTCCATGTTCAGATCCTAGTGAGGCTCATTAACTTAAGTGAGTTTTGGAATAATGCAGCAGGACAACTATAGTGCTGTTTCTTGGTGCATTAACATTTACCTTTAGATACACTTAATACACAAACTGGAAATAAACTTATCGGCCCACACCAGCACAAACTGACTGACATTCATTTGTATCTTCTAACACAGTTTTCTTCTACAGCAATTCCTCTGTGCACATAGCTACTGCCATTAATAGATGGATGTCCTCAGCCCAGTCTCAACCCAACTGTCTGGATGAACTGGAACCTGTCAGATCTTATCAACCAGCACAGTTATTAGAGCTCACTAATGCTGCTCGCTGACGGGGAGAAAAACAAAATCATATGTTGGTGTAAACAATTTGCTGCTGTCAGTCTCCAGTGTATCGGACGTTAAAGTAGAAGGAAGTGAGAGTGAAGTTTGGTTCAGATTAAAAGAAGGAGACATGTCCTTCACTACCCAGCACTGACCAGAAGAGGCTGCAAACCAAACAATCATGGAACAACAACACATTTCATGTAAGTCAGGATGAAGATTCAGGATGATTCAACCTGTATTGTAAACTAATGGATTTATAGTAAGAGAAAGTCAGTGTGCACTATTTCTAATAGACATCCGATCTGCTCTGCAATCATCAAACCATCCTTAGAATCATTCCTGTTTTATTTTCTGTGATCTATTTGCACGAGACATGAATGCATCAGTTTTTACTGAGCAGCACGGATCTGATCGGTCTGAATAAAAGAAAATCTCTACATCAGGATCCACAGCTACACATGAAGGTAAAAGAGTGGGGGCTGCTCAACAGCATATTAATGCCCACAGAGTTGGAATGACATGCTCTACCATCACATATGGATGGAAGCTTCAGGTGGTCATGTGGTGTGTGTGTAGGAACATGTGCATGTCTTTGTTTCTAGTATTTTACAGGTTTTAATCACAGCATTAGACAGAAAAGTCTTAACCTGGTTTTAATGAACAGCACTGCAGCAAGCGGACCAGAGACAGAACCTGTCTTTCTCTCTTTCTGTCTCTCTTCCATTGCCTCTATCCTTCTTGTTGCTCTGGATTTCTTGGATGGAGTCAGATAACAGACGAGCGGAATTTCAAACAGGACGCACACACACACACACACACACACACACACACACTGACGTCTCTCTGGCTCTGTCACTGAGCTGTGAATGACACCTTCATCCCCGTCGCTTTAACATTCAAACATCTCTCTCTACACGCCGGGAATTAAATCTTCAACACACACACACACACACACAAACACACACACACACACACACACACACGTACACACACACTCTGAGAACAGTGTCCAGATGTGTAAATGAAATGCAGCTGTTTTAATATCACTCTGTTTTCATTCTCCTCCTCTTATCTCATAAATCATCTCCTCCTCTGCCTTCCCCCTCGTCCCTCCCCCTCTCCTCTTCCTCTACCGCCTCCACTATCTGACCATATGTTTGCTTCCCAGCAGGTAAATCTGTCCGGGTCAAAGGTCACCATGTGCAAACAGACTAATATTGACACAAGGTGGGAGCAGCACAGTGTGTGATGAGTGTGTATATGTGTGGGTGAGTTTTACGCTACACCTCCTTCCTTTTTCTGGAAACCAATCCTTGTTAGCCGAAACCCTGTCTGTCCTTCTTTTCCATCTCTATCTCTGTGTCTCAGAGGACGACCGAGGACAAGTGAGTGATCGCCTTCCTCATCTTTCCTCTTCTCCGCTCAGATTCAGTGGCAGCAGGTCAGGGTTGGTTAACCAGCAGCCACCGGTCAGATGCTAACGGAGCGGAGAGGAGGAGGAGGACGGACGGGGAGGAGGGGGGAACGCGTTACATCTCGTCTTACAGGAGGTGCAGAGGAGATAGTTCCTTTTCAGCTCCTCTTACCGCAAACCTTAAACACCAAAGACAGAGAGACAGAGATGGAGAGAGCCACTGCCAGTAGTTCCACTTGATAGAAATAGATCTGCACTATAGCTGTCAGCAGCAGTTATGTCTCCATCTAGAAGTGGCACAAAGTACATTCCCCCAAATTTGCCAAAGGAATGAATCAGTGGGAGTCTAACATAATCAATCCTTAAAGACACTAATGAGATGGAGATGAATAGGAAGGTCAACAGCGTACAGGTGCACAGCTGAGCCATTCAACAACTGAGGCGGCCTGAAGTGGAGGAATTGAACTTAAACCGTTTCCCCAGTTATTCTGTGGTGGCAGCACGATGCCTGGGTTTGGTCAGAACAGATGTGAAGTGCAGCAGTTATTCTGCAGCAGTTCCAGGAGGTAGTCGGGTTGGATGTTGGAGACCAGGAACTCATTTAGGCAACAAAAATAGGATTTAGGTCTTAATAAATATCTGTGTCTGAACGTACTATGATATTTCCTGTATTAATAGAAGAAAAAGGACATTTAATCAGGACTCGTAAGACTGGAGGAGAGGCTGATTCATATTTACTAAGTGGGTAAAATAAACAGTTCATACTTAAATACGTGAATTTTTATGTGTCTCATATCTGGATTGAATCCAGAGAAGATTTACCAGACCCTGACAATTATATATTTGTATCTCGTCTGACCAGATAACAAATCCGATTTTGTTAAACTGTTTAGTTAGCATCAGCTAACGTCATGCCGCTTCCTCACACGTCCATGAAGTTCAAACTGAGCTCCAGATGCTGTCTGTGCATTTCCAGTAATGACTTTGTTGGCCGTCATTGGATGTCCAGACACCTCTGATTGAATGTGTCTTCTTCCACGAGGTCATCAAGTCAAACTCCACCCACCTGGGAGCTGCCAGCACTGTTACCAAATGCTCCCCTGTATCCGCATGTCCTCTATTATGTGGAATATGAAACAAACCAAATCAAGAAGAGCATACTACGCCCTGGTTACACCTGGGTAAAGACACATACTCCCCCGGGGATGGTAACAAGCGACCCTGCCAGACAGGACATGGTTTGAATTGTTTTAAAAATTAAACCAAAGTAGCAGTGTTGGTGTCACCGTGGGTTCTTATGGGTTAAATCCATGCTTCACAGAAACCACAACAACGGCACTTCACTGCATCCCAACGTGGGACCGCGGTCTGTGATTGGCCGGCTTTGATGAACACGTCACTGTGTTTAGCTGCAGTTTCATTTTTGCATCTCGACTCCGTCTCTCTGAGGCTGAGCAGCGAATCCTTCCTCGAGTTGAGAGGTAAAATTCAATTACAGCAGCGCTCCATCTACACACATACACGCGGCAGTGGTCACAGCACTGCAGAGTCATAACAGCCTGAGACAGACAGCTTTTAATGTTCGGGGTATGTGACTGCATTTAACCACACACACACACACACACACACACACACACACACACACTGAGGACTAGCTGCGTCCTGATTTGCTGACTTGCAGTTTGTCATGCTGTCAGGCTAACGTTTCAACTGTCAGAAGTGAAACTGCTAAAATGGCGTTTTTTTTCCCTTTGTAGGAACAGATTAAGTTACCTCAAACTCCCATCTTGTCTGTTTCTCCTTTTTATCTGTCGATCTACCCACACGTCGCTCTGTCCTGCTTCACTCTTTGACCTTTGTGTTTGAACATTATGTAGAGATCTAAGAGGAAATTAAGGAACACTTAAGAAAATAAGAGCTTTAAAGGTAAGACAGGAAGGAAGGATGGAAAAGGATGGATGAACAAATGAAAGAAGAGAAGGACGAGCGGGAAGTGTAAAATGAGTCGGGGAATGAACTGGAGTCAACCAGAAAAGACCGGAACACGTTTCTTTGTTTTTTCCCACTGTTGTGCGAATGTAGGACGCTCGCTCGTCCTCGCTCCCTCTCTCTTGACTCCTCTCCATTGCTGTGCAGCCGTCAGCAGATTCTCCCAGCAGGACGAGGGAGTCAGCTGAACGAGCGCTCCATCCAGCAGCTCCTAATGAAGCAGCTTCAATCTCTCGGTTAACGACGACAGATGACAAGGAGTGAGAGAGTGGAGGCGGCACCGCCTCTCCTTTACACTTCCGCTGCCGTGCTCACACAGCTCCAACCATCCGGATGGAGAAAGGATGGAGGAAATATACATGTGGCAAAAACACTTGGGTCTTAAGTTTGTTAACTTCTTGTTGATGATTGTTACTCAGGTGTATGCACACTATGTTAACATGCTACTATTACCATACTTACTAATGCCAGTGGTTGTATGATCATTTTAACATGCTAAGCCTGCGTACCCTGTTTATGTAATAATAAGACTCATGCTGTGTCGACAGAGAATCTGGTGTGAGCAGCACATTAGCTGAACAACAGCGACAGCTCTGGTCCTGCATGTGTGTCTGCACAGGAGGTGTTTGGGTGTAGATCTCCCATATTTCACTGTGGTGATGCACATAAATGTAAGAAAATAGTCCTGTGCAGCCTCAGGTTCAGAGTGACCTGCAGGCTGTGTTCATTAAAATAGGAGAGAACCGGTTGCATGACATGCAAAAACCAGGCTGACATCATCAACAGAATCAAAAAGTGGGATTTTAGCATGCTAACATGCTCACTGTGATAATGTTGACATGCCGAGTTTCAGGCTAATTACATAGAAACGTTTACAGTGAGTGACGTTTCTAGAGCTGTGCAACAGCTCTGCTGAACAATAGAATGATAACAGAAGTAACGTTTAGTCACGTGTTACTCAAATCAAACGATGATCACTAACCTTTCTGACTCATCTCCCACCAGGAAATAACCAAACCTGAAGCTCGATGCTCATATGTGAATCAGACTGAGATAACAACAAACTAGGAGAGGTCAGACACAGGCACGGCAGCTCATGTTGTTCAGGAGGACTGATTGATTGATTGATTGATTGATATTGAGGGGAGCTAATTGGTTCATGTACAAGCTTCATTTAATAGGAGCAAGATTACGTCTAATGTTTGCCCTTGTACACCTGTCAGCCAGTCAGCGGTCAGCGTAACCATGTTTTTCATGCTTTGTATTGAGATGACTGCAGTTTTCAGCACAACGATGGGCGATGACACAGAATGTGATGAAGCTTGAAACTGGTTTAGTGCAGCTAAATCTGACCCCGGATCAGTTAACAGCCTCTGTCGTTTTCAGGCTCCACTTCCCTTTTGCAGAGGAAGCTGAGCAGCTCAAAACAGGTTGCACGAAAACTGATCTATCACCCAATACACCTGAAGGGGATAGCCTTACACACACTCGCACAGAATCTCCGGAGTCCACATCAGTCGAAACTGCAAATTGTCTTTTTCATACCTCAACGATTTTCTGATGATCTCTGGTTTCACCAAAGCTTTGTCAGGACTACAGGCACTAACGAGAGCCGTTTCCCTGCTGTTAGCCATTTCTCCGGCTTCATCTGATGCAGCAACAACCCTCACTTATTTTGTTATCTGTCCATCAAACACACACACACACATTTATACTCTCTGACCTGTGATGAGTCATTATAAGGTTTCACTCTGTGAACACACATATCCAGTCCAACAGCGTTCCTCTCTCTCGTCTCTTCATGGGAACCACCATCAGCTCCAGGTCTGTGTGTCAATATGTTTGCACGAACACAAGACATCAGGTTTCCTCTCAACCAAATCTGTGCTGCTCCATTACAAATATCCCTGCTGGCATCGGTAGTAGAAGCTGCTGAAGATGAATAACCGAGGAAGGAGCTGTGTGAATTTACAGGGCACCAGGCTCACATAGTCCTGGCGTCATTATCTCATCCTAAACCTCATCATAGTGCAAGGATCATAAGCCTTCTGGCTAAAATAAAAAAAGAAATGTTCATCACAAATACTGTAGAGTTAAAGTCCTGTATCTTCACTGCAGTAATAACGCTCAGCTATGATAGCACGCGCCCCGGTTTTAGCCTGTTAATCAGCCAGGTTTTCCTTTGAATGTTTGAATTCATAAGTAAATATCTGAAAAAAAAGCTGGTGATTCACAAGACAATCAAAACAGCCAACAGAATCCTGCTAAGCAGTGGCCCATTTCACCAGATTTGCAACACACAGGCTGCGATTTGCAACATGCAATCATTTACTCTCCATTTGTTTTGACACATGAACTAATCAAAACAAATGCCATTCTCGTGACTTGCGAGTCTGAACGAAGCCTCCAGGATTTAGCTGAAATTTGCAAACAACAATCATTTGTAATGTGTGACGTTTCTGCATGTAAGCAGCATTTGCAAATCAGTTTTTTCAAACAGGCCCTGACTCACAGTCACCCACCACTGCGGCTGAGGGTGCTGCTGCAGGGCTAGGATTTCCCCAGTCCTTACACGTGGCCTTATTTACTATAAGTCGCGGCCATGTTAGCGACAAAAGCATAAAGTAGAGGTAGCTGCTTGAAATGAAAATGAAATAGTGCATAAGATCTCTGGTATCCTTCAACATGTCTTTTATTAGGTTTCATGACCATGACATCCTGCAAGTTACGCAGCATGAACAACTCGATCTGCACATTCACTACTAAAAAGATTTTCCCACTTCACATACTTTGTACATTTTACAAGCAAATCTGTAAACCAGACAAAGAAACTCTGGATTCTTGATCACATATATTTTTAGACTTGTGGTCACTGTTCCCTGTTGACATTACTCAGCTTCTTCACTTTATGTTATCATAGTGATGAACTATGTCCTGTACTGGAAACATCCACTGTTCCCGTCTCTGTTTCAACGCTTCTCTTTCATCTGTTATTCTATAAAGCATCTAAATTCTAAATTTGTAGAAGTATTCACGTTCTGAAAAAGAGAAGACAAGTTGCAGGTGAATCCATTCGTCTGTTCATAGCAAAAAGTCAACTTGACTTGACAACTTGGCTTTTTTTTTTTTGTCTGAGGTGCAAAAGAAGAAATGGCTGACAGTGCACCTTGTTACCATAACAACAGACGATCATTTTAGCTCACCTGTTGCTCACTTCTGTGTTTAAAATGGTACAAAACAATTGCACATTTCAGAGTGGAAGATGTATTCATTTAACCTCTTGAACTCCGTTTCAAAGTCTCAAAAAACACTTTGCATACTGAGAGAAATGTTCCAACCCAAGCCGCTGTGTTTTATAGACTCTGCATCGACGTACATCTCCACAGGTTCACACCCACTGGATCATACAACATGTAGTCGACTAAAAAACTGAACTAATGATTTAATGTTCAACAAACGTAACTTACAACTGGAACAGAGTCCATAGGACCAGGATTCCCACTGCAGCTGCACCTTTATGTGTTCAACAAATACAACCTGCATTTTTTTAAGATGTGTGAGTAGAAGTCATGCACTCAAAATTTGAATTCTCAATTCATTTTAAATGTGTTGAAGTAAAAGTACTTTTTCTGAATCTTGTTCAATTTGAGTTGAATTATTGATGTTATAGCCTCAGAGCAGCAGTTTCATGTTGGAGCTGATCCACTTTAACTATGGCAATGAATCACTGTTACAGTATGTGCTCTATCACTTTCATATCATATTATGGTGTATTACATACTGTACATGTACCATAAATGCATCCCTTTAAGTTATACCACTGTTGTGCATCACTTTTAGGATACATTATGTTACGTATCAGTGTTGAGGCCTTCTCATTCTTCTTGTTTGCCCTCTGATGGAGGTGATGAACACACACTTCTATTCATGCTACATTTGGGGATACGGACACGTTTCACACATGCTCATTATAAAACATGATGGCAGCTGTGGACAGCAGCAACAGCAAGGAGAAGCATTTCTCTGTTTGTTGTATTTCTCAATGCGAATAAGTGAAATAAAAAAACTGCTTCACAAGAACAACATCAAGGTCGAAATAAAAGGCACATATCCGAAAACAGCTGCTTTAGTTTTCTAGCACATGTGCAGGCTGCGCACTGGGCTGTGGATAGTCCACACAGACACAAAATTCACTGGTACCGTGTATTGTTATGTCTGATATATGTTAATGAATACATTAAAGTAAGGCACAGACTAACAACATTAAATTAATAACTACATTAACATCGTGTACTTTACTGTTTTTTTGTTGTGTGACCCTTTACTGTGTTCCACTGTGTTACCTAAGTTGTAGTAACTGTACTTGCAGACCAGAGGCTCCACTAATAGAACTGAAGAGAGATAAGGATAAATGGAAGGTAAGGTGCTCCAGTGCTGGGGGAGAAGCAGCGATGTTGAGCAATGCTGTGTTGTGTAATGCCTGATATGAAAGCTTTCAAGTCGTAACCATGGGAACCTTTCTCATCTCTGCGGTTTTGTCTCAGTGCTGTGTTCAGACTGATCTCAGTCAGACCAGCTGAACTGGTTTGGTGAAACCAGACCAGAGTGTCAGTGTGTCACTCTGTCTAAACACACTTCCACGTCAGTGTGTGTGTGTGAGTCTGTGTGAGTGCTCTCCAAATAAATGAATGTCTTTCTCCTTTTATTCCTTCAGTCAGAGTGTATTTTAAATATTCATTCCTTCCTATTGAAGCTGGTGTTGCATTAATATTCCCTTTGCAGCACTAATGGCCATCGGACCGCGAGGGATGGGGAGGGACAAGTGAGGTAAAAGGCAAGAGGGGGACAGAGTGAGAGAAGGAGAAAGAGGGTGAGAGGAGGAAGAGGAAAACAGGTCAAGACAACCAGGGATTAAATACATTTGTTTTCTCTCGTACTGAATTAGTATTGACGGCAGCTACCTCCCCTACTGCACACACACACACACACACACGGCCGATTCAAAACCCAGCCATGTTGAAAATTAATTACTCAAGTGATACTGCACACAGAGACCAACACATACAGTATATACACACAGAGACCAACACGCAACACATACGTGAGGGGGAATACAACACAGACCACACGAACACATACAGTATATACACACAGAGACCAACACATACAGTATATACCACAGAGACCAACACATACAATATATACACACAGAGACCAACACGCAACACATACAGTATATACACACAGAGACCAACACATACAATATATACACACAGAGACCAACACGCAACACGTACAGTATATACACACAGGAACCAAACCACAGTAACAATATATACACACAGAGACCAACACGCAACACGTACAGTATATACACACAGAGACCAACACATACAGTATATACACACAGAGACCAACACGCAACACATACAGTATATACACACAGAGACCAACACATACAGTATATACACACAGAGACCAACACATACAGTATATACACACAGAGACCAACACGCAACACATACAGTATATACACACAGAGACCAACACATACAATATATACACACAGAGACCAACACGCAACACATACAGTATATACACACAGAGACCAACACATACAATATATACACACAGAGACCAACACGCAACACATACAGTATATACACACAGAGACCAACACATACAATTATTACACACATAGAGACGCAACACATTCAGTATATACACACAGAGACCCACACGCAACAACCATACAGTATATACACACAGAGACCAACACATACAGTATATACACACAGAGACCAACACATACAGTATATACACACAGAGACCAACACGCAACACATACAGTATATACACACAGAGACCAACACATACAATATATACACACAGAGACCAACACATACAGTATATACACACAGAGACCAACACATACAATATATACACACAGAGACCAACACGCAACACGTACAGTATATACACACAGAGACCAACACGCAACACATACAGTATATACACACAGAGACCAACACGCAACACATACAGTATATACACACAGAGACCAACACATACAATATATACACACAGAGACCAACACATACACAGGTGGCAGCGCTGGCTCTGCCCAGCTGCTGTATAATGGCAGGTGAATGGATGGGTACATATACTGTGGGTAGACACATATACATGTGTATATATACATCTAGCACAAAGACAGACCCGTGTGTGTGTGTGTGTGTGTGTGTGTGTGTGTGTGTGTGTGTGTGTGTGTGTGTGTGTGACAGTTTGTCTTCGTATAGCTGCTCGGCTGTCGGAGGAAAAAGCAGCAGGAGAGAAAAAAGACAAAGTGGGTCCATGTCATCCACACAACAACACACTCAGGACACATTCGTTCACTGGGACTATGGCAGCATAGAATACAATAGAGGAGATGTTTACTATTCAACTACACCTTGAACAAGGCCCCATACATCACAATAAGACCAGTAAGACCAATTTGTTTAACCCTTACGAGTCGAGGCCCGTTGTGGCCACTCTATCGCTCTATGTGCTTGTTTCTATGTTTCTATGTTCTGCACTAGAGGAACAGGAACATACACAGAACATGTAGGAAATCTACCATTTGTTTTTGTCAACGTAATGAGGAAACTGTGTTTATCAATGGATTTGACAAGTTTAAATAACAAACATTGAAATATGTGAACTCTCTATTAAATCCAGTACACCTGCTGTTGGCTTCAGTTTTCACTAGAATCATTTTGATCCCAGCTGGAACACGTCACAGGATATTTGTATAAAGTTAAGTCTTTCCCAACTTTACCCTCTGGTGTATTTGGGCTACCTCTGAAACAGCAGAATGAACATTAAGAATGAATGGCAGCTGTTGCTGGCTTTTGAATATGCATGTGTGAACACTCTGAAACCTACAGTAGCTTGATCTCCAGTGTCTACGAGTGTCACCTGACACAAAGCCATCGTTCTCTTACAAAGGGTCAAAGTCCTGCCTGAGGACAGGTTATCAATTGTCTTGGTTATTTTCACGTCTAACCTGTTTGCTTAGGTTTGTTTAGGTTGTTGGAAAACTACCTGAGTGAGAGACCCTGAGAAACCAACTGAAGTGAACTGAACTATCCAGAACAGCAACACAAACATGCGTGTTTCAAAGGTTTTCTGTGTTAGAGGCTGATTCCAGAGATAGCAGAGCTCCTGGAGGAAAAAAGTGATCGGCTTGCAGATTTCTGTTCACACCTGCAGACTTGCATCAGCCTCACCTGGCTGAAATGTTCCTTTTCTGTCCCTTTGCTGCTTTGCCTCTCAGGGGTCTGGGCAACATAAAATAAATGAGCATCTACTACTTGTTTTTTCTGGACTAATTTGAACCCCGCTCCATTTCAAGGTCCTAGCTGACACCCTCCAGGAGAGTTATTTTAGGATATTAAAACGGATCAAATAACCTTTCTATAAGAAGATAAATAGTCAGGTTGTAGTTATAGAAAAAGAGAAACAACAGTATTAAAGTCTTAAAGAGTAGGTGTGACTTGGGTTCTATAATCCTGAAGACAACAAAGGGCACATTGTTGATCTGGATCCTGTGTACTGTAGGAAACCAGTTCACTTTCAGTGAGGTTGGTTTGACTTGTTTGACGTCTCTCTGTGCAACAGACATTCATGCCTGTGTGTGACTTCTTTAAATAGTCCCATGGAAGAAAGCTCATTCATCTCCCTGTGTTTCAACACAGATATCAAGATCTACAGAAACTCCCAGTTTCCACCTCCGCCTGATAAACTGACAGCTGGAGCGGCTGTATTGTACGGTAGAAGAAGTAATGGAGGTGCTGTAATCAGTCTAATCTGTGTTCATCACAGAAACACGTATAGTATTGTATAGTGTGCACTTCTCTTCCTTTCCTACAGGAATTTCCAGTTCTGGACAAGTCACGCCATCATTGACATTCTCCTCTTAGTTCTGTGACGGCTCAGTCGACTCTCAGCAGATGTTTTCCAGACTAAAGCAGCAAAAAAGAAAGAGAGTTGGTGAGATTTAGTTGGGCTTTGTGAGGCTCAAGGAAAAAAGCAGGTAGAAGAGATGGAAGTCTTATGGTATTATAGACAAATCTACCCATCTCCACCATGTGGATAAACCAACTCTCATCTGATCTCTTCTGACAGAGAGACTCTGACAGGTTGTTAAGATCAACGGACATTTGACTTGTCTATCAAAGTCAATTAGACGCAGATAAACGACATGGAATCACTGTGGTCGAGACTAAAATCGAATTATTTAATATTTTACTGTGTGCTGTGAATGTTCATCATCAAGGGAAGTAAAGAAGAAAGGTGGAAACAAAACGCGGACTTCAGAGTGATTCTACAGAATAACAATCTGGCTCCCAATACAATCAAAGAACGGCCATATTGACTGAGTTTGTCGCTATGCCACAGTGGAAATAGACATATTCCTCAGCATCGTGCAGCTTGGTGTGATTAAAATGAGCTAAACTGAGCCCATGGAACAAAAGCACCAATCCCCTGACTGTCTACATGCTGCATTTCAGCTATGTTAATGTTTAAATATTACATTGGGCAGTCACCCAGAATTCAGGGAACCATACCGCGAAACTAAAACTGTTGTTAATTGCTGAGCAAATGCTTACCTTTCACTTGGACGACCCAAAGCATCTCGTTTTTTTCATGTCAAAATGAAATGCAGCAACAGTGACTTTGGTCCCCTTGAGTCTACGCTATCACTGGCAGCCAGGAAGGTGATTCAGAACCATTTGAAGTGTTAAGTCGTGGATGTAATCCAAAAACACAGACATTTGGTTCTGTTTATACGACAAGGGATCTCTACCTAGATGGATATGTTCACACATTTGTCAGCTTGCACATTCTGTCGTGGTCATAAATTTGGCCTGCACATGGACACTCACAGAGATGGAAGAATGATGATATTGGTCTCACATGGACATATTGTATGCAGATTTGGAACCTGCTCTTTAGTTCAGCAAGCGATCAGGAGATGTCGCGCAGAAGGAGAGTGACAGGACAGAGGGTATGAATGAGTGCACACGAGACTTAAAACTCCAGCTAGTCTCAAGTAATGACAGTTAATTAGTGTTGGTTAATTGTGTAATGGTCTACAGATCATTATTCAATCAGAGAGTAAACCGGTGACTGTGTCAAACAAAACAAACAATCTGAATACCGATGAAGTCAGTGACCTTAAGTACCAGAAAGTACCAGTGGGTAACATGAGACCAGAATGAAGTTTTAACTGTGTGTGATTAAAAACGGAATAAGTTCTCACAAATGTATGAATCTTAACCAGAATTGCAAACAACTGTTTTGGAATTAATAGAGGGGACAAATATAAGTTGACCTGCGGCTGTCAGTCGTACGACCTTCAGTCATTGTTTGAGGCTCAAAGATATTTGCTGTGACCTTTGACCTCTCCACCACCACTGACTGCTGGTTGTCGACTGGCCATGGATGTGAAGGTGACTGTGCCGATATTAAACCTCAACACCTGAGCTGACTGAAATCTCTCCATCCAGAGCACAGCCAGTGCTCGTTTTCATCCGTACAGACAGACGAGGGGAGGACGAGGAGGAAGTGTTCAGACGGACGCCACCGCTTCCTGCCGGAGAGGGGAGTTGGGGGGTGAGATGAGGGGGGTTTAGGGGTGGATCAGGTTCAGACATGATGTCCGATGGCGGGCAGCTGATTGTATCGACTGCTCGACACGCTGTGAGGATCGAACGGTGGCTAAATATAGATGTAAGACGACAGAACAGGACGAGTGTGTCTGTGTCTGCGTAGGTGTGGCGTGTTCATGAACATGAGGCTGCATCTCTCTCAGAAACAACAATGCTATGGCTCACTGTTAGCCCATTATACTATGCTGCACTGCTTAGCAATGCTAGCACAGCTGCTATTTAAAATAATAATGTTGTCCTGAGTGATGTGAAATGGAAGGTAGTTACAGGAAAAGCAGCACACCTAGTACAAATAGTTTTACAGATCCACTGCTCCACTTTTAAATTCAGTTTGTCGCAAATTTTGTGTAAATGTCACAAAGAGGTGTCCGCTTAACAAAAAAACAAAAAAACAACAATGCATGTTTCAGGTATACGATTAGATATTGCTGCATGTCTGACTATAGATGTGTTTTAAGCCATCTATACCTCCTGAGCAGACACCCACTCATTCAACAGGGTTAAAGAACAGCTGCCTTTTACTTGTGGTCCACTATTTTTAGATTCGTGTACAGAAATGAAGGTGTCTGGCTTCACTTAAACTCTACAACAAACTCTCCAAATAGGATGAATCAACCCTTTTGGGGACCATAAAGAGAATCTGATAACCCAAGTCCCCAAAAGACGTTCTGACTGAGTTTTTTAGTCTGTGTACTGGGAGGACATTTTGGGATTTCATAGTGTTATTAGGTGCCATGAAAACGTCAGTGCATCTTACTCTATATTTATATTATATGACAAAAATAAACTGACAAACCCCAGAAAGACTCGTATATGTAATATTTTGTCTGGGGCCCCTGGTAACTCAAGGGCCCTTTTGCAGCTACTCAGTCATTGTCAGACTGAGTACTTCCCGTACAACAGGTACATTACAGCCTGTCAAATAGTCACGTGACCATGTTTGTCTTTATTGTGGCTCCTGGTGAGGAAGAGGAAGAAGAGGAGGAGCCACAGGCTCTCCTCCTGAGCTGCCTGTGGAGAAACAAATGGGCTTAACCACAAAGGGAAACCATTTGGATGAATAGGGGGAGTACTCAGAGTAGCAGAGGAGCAAAGGAAGGTATGTAGAGGTCAGAAGAAGGAGGGTGTGCTTGGGGTGGGAGGGGTAATAATGGGGTTGAAGGAGGGGGGTGTTTGTGACAGAATTAAAGCCAGAATGTGGCCTGGACTGGACGTCATTTGAATGTGACTTCATGTTTGATCATGAGAGGAAATACTGTCAATATCCTCAGTTCTACGATTATTAGTAGAACTGAAGTAACTCAATCAAATTACAGATTTGATGCACAGGAAACTGTTTCTATTGTTTTGTATTACAGTTGTCATCCTAAAGAATGAAAAAGTTATTGGTTCTCTCTACAGTGTTGGTTTCACTGCATCTTCAGTCCATGAATGAGTCTGAGGGTGTCGATTTGATCATGTTGTTGAACAAACTGTGTTCCTGTCATACTGCAGGCGTGTTGTTGCTGTTCAGATTGTTGCTTTGCCACTTTCTGTCCTCACACATTCTGCTCAGTTGAAATGTTCACATATTCAGATCAGTTGCAGTCTGGCAGAACGTGCCAAGATAATTAGGTGTGTAAATTTGCTGGTGAAATGACGAGTTTTTGACCAAAAAGAAGCATTGTGTTTCACTTTATTCGCCACATTGCTCGCTGCAACAAATTCTGCTTGTGGACTACATATTATGAATCATGTCTGCTCTCACTGTGACTCACAAGATCCTCCCCTCTGGCATGGACACCATTAAAGAAGCAGACCTCCTGTTTGACGCCAGGAGCACTAAACTTAACAGTACGCAGAGAGCATAGATGATTCTATCTGGTCTAGAGAAAACAGCCCAGCACACTGCTGTTAAGCTGAGGACACAGGGGCGTACGAGCTGCACTGCACACTGCAGGACAGAAAGACAGAGGAGAGCTGATGTGCTGAGTCAGAAGACACAGAAACCAGCAGACAGCCTCTGATTGACAGCTCAGATTGTGTTACCCCTGTAAGTCCCACAAATTTACTGCCACAAAGAGCACATGGAGTTCTGCACCCGCAATCCATGCCAATTCCATTCCGGCATTTTGGGGACCTAACAGGACTTTAATCCTAAATTGTGAAATTACAGCCTCCACCACAAACTGTTCTTTTAGGATTTGATGGTAGTTTGGGCTGAAGGCTTGAATTCTGGATAATAAGATGTCATTATTTCCTAGGAATTTTAATTACATCAATTTGTTGAATCTTGGGGTTTTAAACATGCAATCACCTGTGTTTTCATATATTGAAGACATTTTTTTGTTTATATTAAAAGGAAATTACTTTGCAGTCTTTACAACATTTTGCCATCTCAATTAACACACATGTACTGAACCTATATCAATATTTTTAAAATAGATATCCACAACTTTCCAGCTGTAGTCCGTTCATTTTTGCGTCCCTGCAGCTGGAACAATGCCCTCAGGTTAGATCTTTAAATACGATACAATGGTTACATTTAAGATGTATGAAAAGAACGTGCTCCAAAACAGAAAATGGAAACTTCAAGATCAAGAAGTCAAGAAATCCTGAGTTCCCCAGAAAATGAATGAATCTCTGAAGAGTCTCTAAATAACAGAGACATTTAAAGTTCTGTGCATTATAACAAAATGAGCGTCTAACCTACATTTTCCTCTAAATGTGTACTACTACTACTACTTCAACAAACTCATACATACAACATACCACTAACTACTAGAAAAGACTACAAACCAATACAAACTTTTGAAAAGTTGCAACAAACTTCACTCGAATGACTGAGCACACACAATAACAGTATCACCACCTCACCACTTCCCCTCTGACCTCATCTGTCTGCCGCCTGCAGACCTTTGACCTCCACCAGAGACAGGAATCCGTCACCGCCTGCCGAACGCCCGAGCCAGACTGCAACCTTTAACCCCATCACCTTCCACCACCTCATTAGAGCATGTGTCAGTGGGATGTGAAGGGGAAACTGTGTGTTAGGGGTTAGCTCTGGTCCTTAGATCACACAACATTACAAAAAGCCAATATTAAATAGATCAAAAGGTGAGAGGTCACGGCAACCTGTTGACATCTTCGTCTGTGCTCTAAACGGCTCAGGAACTTGTCAACACTTCCTTAGGAAGTCTCTGTGGTTCTGTCTGCTTCGAAACAAGACAGCGAAGCAGATTTAAAGGATTATTTTTTTCTCATTTTTTACTTCATTAGCTGCAAATAATGTACACTTTACATCTCAGCTGGCTGTTTCCCCATCATATCATCAGTGTTAAGACCAATTTCATTCTCTCCAGATGGTCATTAGTGCCATTACATTTCAGCCTGTTATTAAATTCAACTTTTTGGTTGACTTTATAATTATGGTGTACATATATAATGTCTTTGTCTTTGTTTTTCTACAGAAATATTTCAGTAACGCGTGCATTTAGTTTGTCTGACTAACACTGAATTAAGTGGGAGACACACGCAGAATAATGAAGAAAGATACACACACAGCGAGCAACAATTAGGCTAATTAATTCATTTGTGGGGTTCAAGTTTCAATTTCATCAGTTTAAATTGGATAATTAACAAGCTGCTTTCAGGGGAACCTCACATTCATTTTGTTGGAATAGACACACAAATCCACGCAAACACCCCTTTAGACACCCCTTCTTGTTTACCTGCCGGGGTTAATTAATGCTGCTTGTTTAGGGAACAAACTAATTGTCACTTCCCACCCACCCACCTCTCCTCCTCCTACAGCTCGCCTTCAGCTATTGGACGCCAGTAAGATTGACAGGTTGTCAATCAGCTCACCTGTGGAGCGTCAGCGCTGTCAGCCAATAACAACACAGCAACAGCTTTATTACCACTTTTTAGAAAAGGAAGAGGAAAAGCCTCTTAAATATAGCTGTCACTGACGCAGACAAAACAATCACATTTCTTCAACTTAGTCCCTGCAGGCCACAATATGCTGAACTTCAGCCAATTAAACAGAAGCGAGACGCGAGCGCTGTGCCAAACTGCAGTCAGATAGTGTCAGCCTGTATTATTTATATTTTAAGTACATGTCTGCTGTCTTTATCTTGTACTGAAGAGGTGGAATTATATGCAGCTCACATAAAGGTGTGCAGCTGCTAAAAAGCAGCATCAATGGTTCTAATATGACATGTGAAGAGGAGGTTATATGAATGTCATCCTTTTTATTTTATATCTCTGCTCTTCAGACAGCAGTTAAAAGATGATATTTTTGTGGAGGCTAAGGCAGCATGCTAGTCAGCTCAATAAACACGCTGTTTGACACAGGGTTGTCTACCTTAGCACACTAATAGTTAGCACATTCATTCGTTTAACAGGCTGGTTAGCAGTAGATACGAGGCCGCTGAGCGACATGCTAACTACTTTGTCATGGAGTTAGCTGGTTGTAGACGGTTTGAATGATGACCACTGGTGATATTTTAGATGAAAGTGCATATAGCCTGTTGAGTGTCTGAGTGTCGGTGGGGGGGGGTCGTTCTGGGACGCTGGACTGATTTGATTGCTGCCGACTGTGACGACTGAATTTTGACCTTTAAAGGAGCTGCAGCATGTCAGAGGAGCTCTTGGTGTTTTGCTCAGATGCACTGTGTCAGACCTAAAGTTGCTACAGCTCCAAAAAACGGCCCCAAAAACCTTTCCCACAATCCTCCTGGATAAGCAGGAGGAAAAGTCAGGATTGAGAGAAAGAGGAAGATGAAAGGGAGCAGAGGAGAGCTGCTGGCTTCACCACCTCATTACTGAGTATGTTAGTGTGTGTGCATGTGTCAGATACTCAGCTTGTTACCCAGCATGCTGCGGGGGTCAGTGAGGTCAGAGGTTGTGGGTGGTCACTTCCTGTCCATTAGCAGGAGAAGGATAAAAAGGCCCTCATCAATCACCCAACACCTGGTCGCCACAGGCAACAGTAACTAGGCGATAACCAGGACCACATGCAGCAGCGTTACACCAGGAGCACCACAGGTTCAACCTCTGACCCCAGAGAGGATGATTTTACTTTCACAGAATTCATGAATGCTACTACAGTGATAAAAAACATGTCTGAAACCCAAACTTTTCTTTGTCAAGCTGCTCCTGTAGCAGGGATTCTCGGTTCCAACAGAGTGGCAGCTTTCCAACTCAGAAAGTCAGAGCACATCAACAGTGGGAAAGTTGTAGTGATATGTTGAACACACAGTGCTGCCCAACACCTAACTCTGGACACGCTACAGTATTAGCATGTGCAAAATAAAGCCTAATGAAATGTAAAGACATATTAGCACATAACGTTAATATGGAGTCAATAGTAGTGTCTTTTTGACATTGGTGCACTTCTGCACTTTTGTAAAGGATCTGAATGTTTCCTCCACCACCGTGTGAGTTAACAGAACTACAACCAGAGCATTACATTTAGTTGGCGTGACTTCCACATAACCTCACTTGAATGAACTACTGACTCAAGTACTTCTTTCAATTGGTCTGAATGTTACATGAATACAGCACAACATACAGACGTGAAACTGATCTGAACATCTACTGATTAAACGATATCCAGACCAGGGAAGAGTTCTGCTGTATGCTTGGAAAAAATGGTTTATCCAGCAATAACAGGAAGCTGCAGGCTGATCATTTATCTGTGACGGCATCACACACACACACACACACACACACACACACACACACACACACACACACAGACAGTTGTTCTGAGCATGCTCAGTGTCTCTCCAGCCCGGCAGCTCCATTGACAACATCAAAGCTTCAATCAGACACTCGAACACACCAGCAATGACCTGCCGCTCAGTGTGTGTGTGTGTGTGTGTGTGTGTGTGTGTGTGTGTGTGTGTGTGTGTGTGTGTGTGTGTGTGTGTGTGAGTGTGTGTGAGTGTGTGTGTGTGTGTGTGTGTGTGTGTGAGTGTGTGTGAGTGTGTATGTGTGGAAACAAGATAATTGAGCACAACAACAGCAACAACACACCCTGTTACACATGCACACTTCCCTGGCCTCCATTAGTCTGTCAATAATGTGTTATCTCCTCATCAAAACACACACACACACACACACACACACTCTCATCGTGGATGGCTAACAGTTTGAGGCCAATCAATATTCAGGTTCTCCCTGAGGTTCTCCAACATGTGTCACTCATCCAGAGTGTTGTTTTTGCATGTGTGTGTGAGCGCTCAGTAACCCAGAAACTCAGTTCCAGAGTGTTTGTCCTGGTTTACATATTAACCCAGTTGTTTCTCCCTGATCAGAGATCAATAGCAGCAGCAGGTCGCTGCTTGGTTCCATGTTAACACCACATTTGCAGCTTCACACTAAGAATCTGATTAAAGAACTGAGTTTGTAGGTAAGATGCAATTTTGGTATCAGTATGGTTATTTATCCAGCCTAGTGGTGGCTGTTGGTCCCTTTAGTGATGTTCCCCATTTTGAGAAATATCTAATTTAGCTTATTTTCAGATTTGTCAAACTATTCCTAACTATTAAGTACTTCAGCCTTTTCATTGAATTTAATTTAGTTTAGTTTCTCACACTGTATTGATTTCCCTGTGTTTTTAATACTAAAACCACAGGAAGTCCTACATTTAAATGTAATGTGGGACATGCAGAACACCTCAGTGTGGAGTAGGGGACAAACCGGAACAATGTTTGCAGACCAACATTACGTTAAACATTAAGCTCAATTTCTGGTGTCCACAAAGGAGTGCAAACACCATCTGTCACAAAAAACACACAGTGCCCTACTTCTAGTCTCCCAGTCATCCAGACAGAATTACTCAGCACAACATGAGATTTGTATTTATTGTCTGTCTGTAAATGTGAGTGTGATGACAGTGGGGGGGGGACCTTGAACATCACAGCAGTCAAATGAAGGACTCAGATCAGATGTACAGTAAAACATAAATGAATTAATGCAACAAGCTGTATTGCCACATCATTTAGTAGCATCAGACAAAAACAGAACTATACTCCAGATTTAGAACCTGAGGACAAATGGAAATACAGCTCGATACAGAAATCAATCAGTTTCCCCCAGGAAGCTCTAGCTGAATTGGTAAGCCACCTAGATTTTGATGGATGTCAATAAAGTTACTATGTGATGGACTAAATTTGGCATTTGCTGTTTACATCGCTTGAAAATGACCATAACCATGTTTGGACTATTTGGGATAAGACAGCATGCCTGGGAGTGGGAGCACACTGACATACTCCCATCTAGATATTGACATCATTGATTACGTTCATACATCTATTCATCGGTTTATTTAATGTTACAACAAATGTAGAACTTTAGTGGGCTCAGTGACTCTTCATGAAAAATGTAAACTTTGCAAAAAAAAAACTGCCAAACTGTAGCTATTAAATTACAGTTTTCAGCCACACACACAACCCCCCACCTCCCTGCAGGCAAACATTAACATTGTAAATATGAATGGCCATCCAAGTCTTCAAATGAACACAGCTGAAAAACAACAACAGCAACAAAGTGATGCCAGGGAAACAGGAAGTTCACAGCGGGATGATTTAGCGGCACAAAGAAAGAAACCACCCCCTTCCCTCAGGCTCCTTATGTGCACAAATCGATGGCTACGTGTTTGTTCAAAGCGCTGCAGAGTTTACTCATGAGTCTGACTGGTCAATCCTGCAGTTTACAGAACAGATTCAATATTCATATCAACGGCAGAGTGATTATTAAAGAGGGACGGAAATGAGAGCTGGAGGAGGAAGTGGACAAGAAACAGCTATAAACGTAAAAACCCCAGGTAGATTATTCCGAGAGGCATGGTGGTTATTACGGAAATAACTGTGAAGCAGTCAGCAGGAGGCAAAGTGAAAGAAACTGAGGCAGGTTATGAAGACTATTCAGAAGAGTATTACCCAGCACAGTGTAAACTGTTGGTTGAACGTTTAATTCACCTACAAGTGGCTTCGTCCATATGACAACATATGAAACACATCAGTATTTAACACGGGGGGCTGCTTCCTCATCGTTGAATCACTCTGAGGCAGTTTGAGATTTCCAGACTTTGCTGAGTGTCTCATCAGAAAAACCTCTGCTGAGAACTCAACATCACACCTCACTGAGAGCCAGGAGGTCAAAGGTCGCAGGTCACAGCACCCAGACAAAGCATGAACAAACATTCCTGAACCTAGCATTGTGACTGCGATGATAGAGGAGAGAAAGAAAAGAGCTGAAGTCTGCGTAAGTGTGTGTGTGCGTGTGTTTGTGTGTGTGTTTGTCTGTGTGTGTGTGTGTGTGTGTGTGTGTGTGTTTGTGTGTGTGTTTGTCTGTGTGTGTTTGTCTGTGTGTGTGTGTGTGTGTGTGTGTGTGTGTGTGTGTGTGTGTGTGTTTGTGTGTGTGTGCCATCTTGAAACCAGAGCTCATTTAAAGTTAATCAAGCACACTGCTAACTTCTGACTTATTTACAGTATCTCTGCTGTTCTTCTCTTTGAGCTTCCTCTGTGTGCAGCAGGTACACTGATGAATGTGACGATGCTGACACACGGGTCTGGTACATCAGCAGGGACACCACATAAATTAAAATAGAACTTTGATCACTTTTAAATATAAGAGAAGAAGAAAATATAAGAAGTCTAAGAAAAATCAACCTGATTTACTCCTGTATTTTCAGATTGTGTCTGTGATCTGTAAAGCTACAGTAGTTCGTTCCGATCATGTACGCATTGACTCACTACATTTTTACTTGGTTTCTATATTGAAGATACCTTTAAACAACTTTGCTATTATTATTTCTGCATCAGTCCTGAAACTCATTTCATCACTACTAGTACCGGAAAATGTTCAAATAGCAGCACATGAATAGTTTGTGGATCATTATGTTTCAGATGATGCCGCAGTACAGATGTGACACATGGGAACATTTATCTCAACAGCAGTAAATGAAACTAAGAATGGCAGTGTATTTAAGCCTTCACAGTCTCAACCATCATCATCTCCGACTACTTTACACTGTAAGTCACATGTTCTGGAGCCAACGTCAGCTCAGAAGGTGACTGTTAGTCTACACAAACACAACCAGTGGCATTCAAATTCACACCTACAGGCAATATAAAGTCACCAATTATCTATACAGCACGTATCTGGACTGTGAGAACACTTCAGGGTACCCAGAGGCACTGGTGCTTACCACTGTGCCTTCATGCTTTTTTACTCCAAAACTATGGAGTAGGAAATACCCCTGCAGGCGTCTTCTCTTCATCTTAAAAGTTGTAGTTATTAAAGCCTCATCTGCTCTAGATATGTGTGGGTGGTATTCTTCAGCCTCAAACCAGAGGTTAACAGTCAAAACAAGGGTTGTTCTTTGTAACCTGTTACTCATGAAGGTCAAAGGTCAATGAGCAGATCAGGTGTTAAAAGTCGTCAGTAGATGTTGCAGCACATCAGGCTGCAGATGATCACTGAATGTAATGAAATGATTACAAGTACAACTCACCTCTAATGCAAACACACACAGTCACGGTCTCTCTCTCTCACATACACACACACACACGCACACACACACTCGCCTCAGCAACAGTGGAGGCAGTTAAGTGTTTCTCTGAGGCGTTTAGGGACTTTCTGCCTCTTCCAGCTGTCAGAACCAAAACTGAATGATGGACGATGATTGGCTGTGGCTGCCAAGCATGCACACACACACAAACACACACACAAACACACACACACACACACACATTCCTGAAGCTTCTGGTGAAATATTCAGTGCTGCGCTCACTAAAGGCAGCTCATCTGCCTCAAGACATTTACACCTCATTTTGCCAATTTAGTGTGGCATCCCTCCTCCAGCCTGAAACACACACACACACACTCAGAGTAAAGCTAGTTAATTCCAGCCAATGTACTTCTCTTGCACTAAACCCACTCGGTAGTTCTCTAAGGCAGCACTCATACCAAAGCTAATTGCAAGGCTAAAACACACACACACACACACGCACACACACACACTGTGCAGGTTTTATACAGTATGTATGAATGCTGTGTGAAGCAGGATGTAAGTTATTAAAGGACACTGGACTCAGCAACAACCAGAGGAAGCATGCTTCACTTAATCACACACACAAACACACACACACACACATCTGTAAACCAACCGACTCTACCAGCTAAACTGCTATTCAACTGGTCAGTTCATATTTTCTCTCTCAGTGTGTCCGTATCTTTGTCCATCAACCCACCTGATGAGCGATGAGACAGAATCTGATGAGTCTGAATCTACTGTGCATGTGTCAGAAAAGTAATCTCATGAACACACTGTACTGTAAACCACTGTTTGGACTTGGGTGTGTTGAATTGAATTTCTACATTAACGACCTTCTGACTTTAGCACATCTTTTCTAAACAGCGCTGTCTAGTGCTGTTTGTTGATCACCATCTTTGCCACATAGCTCAGTTAACTTCCTGCACTGACTGCTGAGGCCTTCTTTCTTCAGCGCCTCTTATTCTATGGTTGTTGCACAACAGTGTAATACCAGGTATTACCAGCACCCTCTGGTGTTGATGGCTTCACATGATGTAGCGTTGGTAACTTCTTTATTTACAGTCAATCCACCTTAGAGGGGGTTGAACCTTAGAGGTGACAAACTCCTGACAGTTAATGAGCCGAAGGGAATGTGGTCTGATGGTCGGCGTACACATGAGCGGCACTGGACTTTTCAAAAATGCACAGATGGCCAGCCTGCTAGTTAGGATGTTAACTTACCAAATCCTCTAACTAGCTAAACCTGTGTTGACACTTAGCAGATGCTTTTATCCAAAGCGACTTACAAGGTACAAGGCGAAGGCAGGGTAAGCGGAGGTCTTGCCTAAGGACCCCTGCTGGAGGTAGACCACAGCCAGGATTTGAACCCCTCATGGAAAGTGATGATTTTACAGCTACACCAGTGAGTGAGTTGGAATCTGAATAGATTCAAGCCAAAAAACTAACTAAAAAAATCAAATGAAACACACTATACCACCATTCCACATCATTAACTTTGTGTCCTCTCTCTCCTGTAGTTGTGTTTCCTCCTCTGTAGTTGTGTTTCTTGCCGTTATTGTTGTTTTTATTGCCTGTTGTTCTTTTCTCTCTTCTCTTTCCACTCAACCCAACCGGTCGAGGCAGATGGCCGCCCACTATGAGCCTGGTTCTGCTGGAGGTTTCTTCCTCTGAAGGTTTTTTTTTCTCTCCACTGTCTAAAGCTTGCTCAAATGGGATTGTTGGGTTTTCTGAATCATATTATATTCTGTAAGGTCTTAAACCTTAAACACTGTAAAGTACCTTGACATAATTCCTGTTGTGATTTGATCAATACAAATAAATTTGAATTGAACTATATAGGTTGAATGTACAGTATATGTAAGTTTAAAATGATTAAACACGAAAGTCAAGGGAAATAGAGTTTTTGACATATTTATCAGTTTTTCTCTTTATTTTAACTACATTTTTTAAAAGTGTAGATAGAGAACCACACACACTAAAATACACCTGCATGATTATTCAACGGCGACTCCACCAAATGTACACATGAACTCTATGCAAGTCATTGCAGTTTATATAGTTGTATAAACTGAGCCATGGAAACACATGCATTACACAATATGTCCTATTGTGGTTAATGTATTATGTAGTGTTTTAGAGGCTTCACCAGTATCTTTGTTTCTGCTTTTTGACTTATAACCATTCAACTTTAAAATGCACAGGGCAGTGTATCAGTCTAACCATATTTTGATTAAAGACAAATAAATATGATTTCTTTATATACTGTCTGTCCACTAAAATGAGTTTTTTTATTTAAAATAAAGCACAGAATCTTGTGTTCTCACAGGATTTGGGGGGTTTCTAATAACACAAGTGTTTAATCATTCAGAACATCTTTCCTGGTTCAGATACGTTTGTTGCATACCATAACTCTCGTTCTCTTCCCACTCGTCTTGTCTGTCTCTGCACTGACAGCTATGGAACAGTGACTTGGAGTCCAACAAACAGTCTGTAACCCAAAGTTTGCAGAGATGAAATAAGAGTAAAGCAGCAAATCCTCACTTAGGAGAAGCTGAGCCAGACGATATTTGGCATTTTGCCTGATAAATGACAACAAACGTGGGTTGAACCTGTTTTGTTGGCATAAAGAAAACAAATCGCAAACAGGATTTGTGATTTCAAGCACGCAAACGAACACACTGTGAAGATCAATCAGACCAAACTACCCAGCAGCCCCTGCAGCAGCACGCTGACTGTCCATGTGTTTATTTATTAGTTTGCTGCGATCGCTCCATTGGCTGCTCGGCCACCCGAGACGTCGCCAGCGGGCGGACTAAACACACGTCATGACAGAGCACATGGGGAATGAGTCAAGTGTGGAGAGGGCAGAACGCAGATTTTACCTGTCGCACATACCAAACATGCACACACACTGTTGTCACGGAAACGCACGGCTTCACAGCGTGACCTCAGGCTGTATGCAAAGCGCAATGCAAACACGGGTAAAAGGAGAGGTGTGTGTTTGTGTCCGTGTCGTCGTATCTCTGCCTGCCCGAACATGCCTCCACTCCCAGAAGAAAGGGTTCAGCTCGTCCCCTCCCTCCCACCCTGTCGCCGTTACCATGACGACCCTGGCAGGCCGCAGTGACAGACACTTGAAGTGCTGTTTGAGTTTTCCAGCATGTCTTCCTGGTGTGTCATCAGACCATTCATAACTCTGCCGTCACCTGTTTTGTTTCTCCTTCTCCAGTGTTTGTCTCCATCGCTTGATCATTTTTCAGTGGAATGACAGCAGGCGGGGCCAAGAAAGACAGAAACAAACACGATCGCTCACTCAGATACGGTGTACACATCGTTATGATCTTCTCAGCTGCTTGGCCTCTTTTCTCCTCCTTGCTCCTGATGTGAAGTAAAGGTCCAATCCCACAAGTTTTCTTTTCTTTTTTTACTGCACTTGAGAGATTTTATATTGAACTGTTACAACCAATAAACATGTATTTAATGAATGAACTGAATGTGCTTTGACTGCTGCTTGTTTTAGGTATAATTACTAGAACTCTTTAGACAAGTAAGCGATGAAAATTTCACCTTAAAATGAGAGTTTTCCTCTTTTACTTTATAGCAGTACTTGTCAGCAAATCCAAAGGCCTCCCTATCTGTCTGTGGGTCTCCACTTCATGCCCCTTTGTTGCTGCATGTATTTTAATAAATGCCAGACACACACACAGATCAGCCACAACATGAAATCCCCCTGGTGGGTTTAGTGTCGTGGTGGACAGGAGGCAGCATGGTAAGAATGCTACGCTGGCCATTATCAGTAGAGGTCAGAACTGACAGTGCATCTCAGCTTGCTGCGTATGTGGCTGTGTAGCGCATCCTGACCCCTTTGGTCTCTAATGAGCATCGGGCAGCAGGACGGTCTAAAATAGACTAGTGTGTGTCCGTGATAATGAAAACATGTGGTTCACCAATGCGTTGATGTCTACATACGTCTGTCCGTGTAGTGAGGAGTGTTAGGAGAGAGGACACCGTCTGTCTGAACAAATCTCCCTGTTTATTCACCAAAACACTACAAATCATTATTGATTATCTCAGATATTGATGATGTTGTTTTCTTGGTGTTTTCAGTTGTCTTCAGTTGTCATTGAACGTGAGTCGTAGCAGATAAACTGTGTGCTGGCTTCTTCGGAAGCAAACATTAAGAAGCAGCTCCGCTCGCTTGGTTCCTGACAGCAGCTGAACACAGTACATGAGCGGTGCTGTCCGACAAACACCGACACAGAACTGATTTGTTATTTTCTGTTTCTGAGCTTTTGCAGCGGCTTTAACAGGATTCACACAAACCTTCAGGGAAATTTTCAGCTCCCACAAAATTAAAAAAAAAAAGAAGCAAAAGAAAAAGCAAAGAAAAAGTCACAGATGTGGATCTGTGTGTTAACATCCGACCTCAATCCTCTAATTTAACCTCCGGAGATTAGGACAAGCCACTAATCCAGACAGAGAGAGAGCGACGGAGAGGAAGAGTCCTGCTTTTTGATGTATTATTTATGTATTTTTGTCTGTTTTGTATTAAACTATATTGTTTTCTGGAGTGAAATCTCTTGTTTGAACCAATAAAACAGATTGAAGAGAAAATAAAGAAACAATAAAATGAAAGATGACAAACTGAGGTCAGAGAGGATTAGAGAGAGGGAAACAGCTGTTCACTGAGCGCTCACACACACACACACACACACTGAAAGCAGGCTAAAGTGCTGCATTTGAGGACCCGACTGAAGCTTCCTTAAATGCTTGAATGAAGATCTGCACCACAAATTGAACTCACTGATCCCTTACTTAAAAAAAAAATAAAACATGTATGTGCAAACACATGCACAGTTATGTTCAGTAAATACTCCTGATCAAGCTCTGAAGGTGGAGCCCCAGGCGTGTTTTAATTGTCATTTAAACAGTGGGTCTGTTGGCAGCTCTCTTTGTTGTCACTATAAACCTCAACAGGTGAGTGGTCACAGCTTCACTCAACCATCTGTTTCTACACACCTTCAAATACATAAACACAGACACTTGAGCACTAGACACGCATGTTACTGCACCCGGTCTACGAGAAATGAAGGCCTGTTATACAGTTTGGATCTATATAAAGGTATATAGTGTAAGGTCTTAAACAAATGTTGTCCAGCTTTAATTACTGTACTATCTGGGTCCTTCTCATGAAGAAATGAAAGTTAAAATGATGATCAAAGTTCATGCTTCTATGCTGAAGAACACTGAGGGTAGCACTGATAGATGCAATGGGGATGTGCTGTGGAGCTGCTGAGGAAAACTCGGAGGACTTTTTTCATTCTGCCGACTGGAAACAAAAATACAACCAGGAAGAGGAAGAAGAAGAGGAGGAGGAGGAGGAAGTGAGCGCTGGGTGAGAGAATGAAGAATGTGGAGGAGATAAGGCAGAGAGGTGATGAGAGAGAGAGATAAAGACAGGGAGGGAAGGGGGAAGGAGACGAGTGTTTCCCATCCAAGCAGACACTTCAGATGATGCAGAGAGAAAACGCCACGGAAAGAACGACAACATCTCTTCCTCTCTCTCTCTCCCTCCCTCTTATCTCCTCTCCACAGTCTGAGCAGAGGAAGGAGAGGTGATTCAAGGTGAAGAACGAGGCGGACATCTTAAATAAAAATGAGAGCAGAGAAAACATAGGAAGCAATAAGAAAGGCAAGAAGGAAGGAAGAAACTAGTAAAAAAGTAAAGCAACAAAAAAGAGGGAAGGAGAGGAGATGAAGGAAAGAAGAACAAGGAAGAAGGGGGAATTAATACAAAAGAAGGACGGAAAGGAAAAGGAAGCAAAAAGGAAGAAAGAATAAGGTAGTAAGGAAAAGAAAGGGAAGGAGGAAGGGGAGAAAAAGAAGTGTTTAAGAACATGAGGTCCAAAGGGGAGAGCAAAGAGGAAGGAAGTATGAGGCAGAAAGGGAAGAAAGAGAGTGGGTAACAAGTGTGGAAGAGGAGAGTAAAAGAAAAAGGAAACGGAGAAGAAGGAAAGGAAAGATGGATGGAAGGAGAAACAATGAGGTCGCAACGACGGAAGAAAGGAAGGAAGGAAGGAAGGAAGGAAGGATGAAGCCCCTCTGCTCTATAAACCCTCTCTGAGCTCAGTCGACCGCTGCGTCATTTTCTGCCTCAGCGCTGAAGCAGTTAACCAACACACACACACACACACACACACACACACACACACACAGAAACACACACACACACACACACACACACACACACACAGAAACACACACACACACACACACACACACACACACACACACACACCTCTGCCAGTCATAAAATCCATGGACCCTGCAGGGCAGAGCGTGACGAGGGCAGAGGGTGGCCCAGAGTGTGTGTTTGTGCGAGTGTGTGTGTGTGTGTGTGTGTGTGTGTTGTGAGACAGACACCATATAAAGTAGCAGCGAGGTAGAAACAGTCTTTACGGTTAAAGTCTGCAGACTGTGAAATCCTGCTGGACGGAGACCAGTGGACGAGGAGGAGGAGGAGGAGGAAGATGGAGATTAGTTTGATGATGGAGATGATTAAAAATGAAAACGATAAAGAGGATGATGAAGGTGAGTGAGGATGATGAGGCGCTTTTAACCATCTGTGAGTGTTTCTCTCATGTTAGTTCAGTTGACTGATGATGAGCAAGATGTGAAACAAACTGATGACTATGGTGAAGAAGAAATGAAAACAGCATGCAAAAAATAAAGTGAGAGTGAGGTTCAGGAGGAGGGAGAGTAGAATCCTGATGAGGATGATGAAGATGAATAAAGATGAAGGATTTAAATGATTGTATCTATAAGAATGAAGATGATGATGTTACTGGTTTTGTTTTGTTCTGTTTGTTCTTTGTTCATTTCCACAACCTAACGTCTGTGTCCATCCTCAGAAATGAACTCTGATGAAGCAGGAACCTTTAAAAACCTTTAAAAACCAGCTTCTCCTCAGTTTTTGCAGCATTCTACTGAGTTAGAGATGCTGCTAGCTAATGTGTGTTGGTTTAGGTTTGGATAATGACTACGTTTCATTAAAATGCTAAGATGCTTATTTTTACTGCTGAGGTTTTTTCTGGATGACAACAGACTAAGTAAAACATTAGTTTTTGTTTAGTTCACTTGTCTCATAATAATTTTTTACGTCTAGATGTTTCTGCAGACTAGCAGACATTCCTCACTGACTTTACGGCCTGTGGGGGGCTGAATAAAAACAGAAACAGTCAGAGCGTCTCGTGTGCGGCTGCTGCTGCTTCTCTGTCCTGTTTGTGTTTAAAATCAGAGTGAGAAGACAAACTCCAAACAGACACTGATGGAGGCTGCTGCTCTGCTCACTGATGCTGCTTCTTCTAGTTTGTCAGGCTCGGAGACTGCTGAGGGAGGGAAGCAAACACCCAACAGGAAGTGCAACAGAGGCAGAGGCGACCCAACAAGAACGCAGCCTCCAATAAAAGATCAATTATTGTCCACAGACGCCGGAATAATCAAATAAGAAAGAGAAGGAATTAGCTGCCGGTGATGTGGTTTTGTTTTCTGATGGCTGAAGTCATGTTTCTCTCTCTCGCTCCAGTAGCTGTCACTTCCTTCGCCGTCACCTGTCAGTCAGGAGGGAGACGGAGGCGGTTGCCGCAGCGACTGCCAGTGACTGTACACTTGGCAGAAGGTTCTTTAACACCTCGACTTGTTCTCTCTCCGTCTCCGTGTCTCTCCAGAGACTCACTGCTGACAGGCCTGATTGTCACTTAGCATCTGCTGCAAATTACTGCACTGTTCCTGAAAGTACTGTCCTACTACTCACTGTTAGTGAGAGTACTACTGTTAGTGCCACTACTGCTGATACTACGGCTGATGCTATTGCTGTTAGTGAAACTACCACTGATACTAATACTACTACTGTTAGTGGGACTACTGTAACTATTAACTACTATCAGTACTTCTACAGATGCCACTGTTAGTGGGACTATTTCGTCTACTACTGTCAGTACAACTATAACAAATACTAGAACTAATACCAATATGGTTACTGAGACTGAGAAACTGCTATTAAAATATTACTGATACTGATCATATCACTGTTGTTAGAGTTATACTTGTACAACTACTACTAATACTACAATAGTACTACCACTGATATATTGAGGAGTATTTAGGCTCAGGAACCATAAATTCATAATTTGGATTTTCCATTAAAACTTGAACCAAATCATTTTTTTTCCTCTTTACCAAAACAGCCTCTTTTCATCATCAACATTTATGACATGACAGTTTGTGGCAGCTACAATATGAAAATAAAAATAAACTAGAGTTTATGTACATGTTGTTAGTGAGTTCATTCAGCACAATCCTCAATCTGCAGCTGAACCAGTTCCTGTACGTCCTCGTCAGTATTTCTGTTCTGTTTCACACTGAGTGCATTAATGATAACAGCATCTGTACTGCTGCTGCTGACAACAACAAACAGCCATGTTGTGTGTGTGTATATACTATTACTTGATATATTTACACAATCACACTGTGGGAACTTCCCTTCCTTATGAGGACAAAACAAAAGCTCCTACTGTAATTGTTTAGGTTAGAGTCAGAGTTACATTTAGGCTGTGATGTGGTTCTAGTGAAAATTATTATTCATTAAATTAATGAAACATAAAAGTAATTTTCTGTGAAGTGAGGGAAACACAACTTTGTGTGTGTGTGTGTGTGTGTGTGTGTGTGTGTGCATGTATGAGGGTTACGACTTGGATATAGGGATGAGGTTGGAGTTACCTTTAGGGTTAAGGGTGGGGTTAGACACTTAGTTCGGGGGATTAGGGAATGCATTATATTAATCCCCTCACAAGTACAGAAACACAAATGTGCGTGTGTGTTTTCCTGCAGACAGAGGAGAGTTCAGCACAGAACAGCTGTACAGCAACTGCCCTCTGAACCTGCCTACAGGTGTGTACGAGTGTGTGTGTGTGTGTGTGTGTGTGTGGAGGGCAGTGACCTCCTCTTCTCCTGACTCATACCACCTGCTAACTGCTACACACACCTCACACACACATGATGAAGCAGGTTGCTGTCATGTGATGATGATGAAGATTCCAGCAGCATCAAAGCTGTGGCTACTTTTTTATTTTCCAGACTCTGGGTATCATTTCCTCTGCAGTATCACACCAGTTGGTGATTATATAGCTTTTAGTTTCGCTTCATAAATGCAGTATAGTAGTGGCATTACTGCAAGCGTGGAACTTCATCTCCTTCATCCGCCTTTTCTTCCTTTTCACCGAACCCACGCTCCTCCTCCTCCTCCTCTGCCTACTCCTCCTCTCTCCATGGCTGCATTTACTGTCGCCTGTTTTGTTCTTGTTGACGTTTGTGTGTCTGTGTGTGAAGCCTGAGGCAGGATTCCGTTCCACTTCGCTCATGTTGTTGGAGCAGGTGGCAAGGCAACATGCACGCACACGTGCACACACACACACACGAAAACACACTGAACACAACAAAATTATGTGTCTTGTGTTTTTGATTTTTGGCTTCTCATAAAAGGAAAACACACACACACACACACACACACACACACACACACACACACACACACACACTGATCTTTGTATCGAGTCGTCTCAGTGGCTCAAACACAATCACAGCCCTGAGGGGACGACCGAGATAGACGGTGACAGAGATGGAGAGAGAGGCTGAATAGGACAGCGCCTTCATGCTTCTTAAGGTTCTTTATGGATCGTTTAAAATAAGCTGCTACATCTGAATAAAAGACCCAAAGCTCTGAAGATTTGATATGTTTCACGTTTTCTTTTTTCCCTTTTTGAGAACATGCAGGTTCTGGTGCAAATCGTCTCAGTCTACACAGAACGGTGGTGGTGGTCTGAATGAAGTGAACGATCAGGCAGGCGCTCCTTCTTTTCCTGTTTTCAGTAAACTGTGCATGGTAATAAAGGATTTTCTGGTTTACAGCTGAATGTTGAACTTCAGAAACCCTTTTATTACCCCTGCTGTTAATAAGTGAGGGGTGGGGGGGGTGAATCTTGTGTATCAAGTGTTTGAGCGTGCTCAGTGACAACACTCAGACTAGATCAACTGGTTACATGTCGGGCTTTCAGCTGAAAAAACCTTCAAGTAGATGTATGGAGTCATACCTTCATTTAAACCCCGCCTACTGCTCTCTGACAGACACACACCTGTCGGCCAAGCTCTGTCCATGAGTGTTGACTTCAACACACACCTGAACACATACGCACAAATACATACAGAGGATTAGATGGTGCTGAGTGATGTCCATGTTCAGGAATGTGTGTTGCAGGAAAAATAATGTCAGCTTGTGTGTGTGATACAAAAGGCTCCATTGTGAGTAGGTAACCCCCCCCCCACAAACACACACACACACACACACACACACACACAACCTACAGAACTGCAGATACTGAGAGATGTATCCCCATCTCTCCGTCACCTGTGAATACACATGGCCCACAAAGTACTGGTTGTTCTACTTTATCACCCACTACTATCTAGTAACACACTCATAAAATGACCAGATCCACTAAGAATTCAGTGAATCATTCAAAGAGCATCATTGCAGGTCTATTCCAGCACATTGTCCAAATGAGGATTTTCACATCACACCATCCATTCCTGCTGCGTTGACCGAGCTCTGGAAACTTTAGGAAGTTGTAAAATATGTTGAGAAGAGACGTTAAAAATACAAAGATTCTCAACTATGAAGTAGCCACATTCTTCTACTGATGTCTTCTCCAATAGTACATAACCAGCTGAGGGTGGAAGTGGCTGCACTGTGCAATGGTTCTGTCAATATCTGCACAACAACCGTTAGTGGCTCTGGGAAACGCTAACATCTGCAGGCGAATACCCTGCTGCAGGTATTTGGTCATAAACCAAAGTGCTGGACGTGGACGTGTTTGCTATTGGAACAGGAATTACTCAACAGTGTGCATTATATGAATTTTATCCCTCTGAATGTTTCCTCCTGCAACAGTGAAACTGGGACTTTAAGGCTCCTAGGAAGCAAAGACTGAACCAGATCTGTGCAATCACAATCCAGACAAATGTGTTGAGTTCATCTGAACGTTCTTGCTGTTAGAAAACAACTTTTGCTGCAGCGCCGCAAAAACAAAAATGTTGACTATCACTAGCAAATGTGTGTCATTAAAGTTATTTTTGGCAGCATCTACTGTTAAAAGAACACAGAGAGGATATAAATGTGTCACCGTGGCTTTAAAATATAACGAGCACATGTGACATACTTTAATGAAGATTGACAAGATGTCTTTATTCTTGGTTTCCAGCAGTAACTGTACTCTAACCAAGGTAACATCTTAATACAGTGGCATCATCTGTACTCTGCACCTTCCTCTCAGCTGTGTCTGACTGATGACACACACTCTGCCCCTGCCTGACTACACTTTTAGCCACTGCCGTGAAATTACTGCAATTTTCTGGAGAGAAAAAGCTGCTAGCCACCCGGCTCATTACGGTTTCTTTCTCTGACACTGAGTCAGAGCACAGAGAAACAGGAAGTCGTCTGTCTGTCTGTCAAAGTGCCTGAACACATGTTATTGATTAACAACACCTGCTATAAATCAGTAATCACCTAATGGACTGAAACTGTAGCTGAGCAAACTGATTATGAGTGAATATTAACAGGCGTGTTGAATTGAAAAACGCCCTTTTATTGGAGTTACTGCACTGTGCGTCTCTGGGTGTGTCATCTCACTGGATATTTATATTACTTTCTAAGCAGCTGGCATGGAGAGAAAGTGAAAATCAGTTATATCTGATAATTATTATATTTTCTTTCCTCTCCCACCCTTACACAGAGAAGAAAGGCTATAGATCTGTGGTTTTCCAACCCACAGCATTTGGTTTGCCACCATTTCAAATCCAGCAATTCCTATTATATTGCAGACGTGAGTTGAGAACATTTCAGGATGGATCTTTCTCTCACGGGTTGTGTGATCTGAGATAAAAGTGCTCAGTATTTCACAGGGAAAATAAAAAATACATGTTCGAAAACACAAACCAAACCTTTGTTTTCCACATGGTGCTGTCGTCTCCCTTTATGGAGGCTTAGGGCTTTTTCCTTTACTTCCCCAAATGGCACTGTGACATTAATGCACTACACAACTATTTAAGTCTTCCAGCAGAGACAGTGTGAATTTTTTTACCATTGTCCCCAAATTTAAATGATTATCACGTCTTGTCTCTCTCTATGATCTCTATGACTCTTTTTTTCTACCTATAAAAACTGTCAACATCTTTGGACAACATGGTCACACGAACTGGTCCTTTCCTGAATAATCCAAACCCTTAACACCCTGTTTGTTGTAATGTCGAACAGCATCTGAAATCGTCTCCTCTCACTCTGTGAGGCTGTTAAATTATAATTATTCTTGTTTTTTATGGTGAATGCAACCAGCCCAGCAGATTCCACCATTACAACGGGAGTTACAGACATTGCTAAACAATTCAACGAGCAGTTCACTGCAGTAAAAAACACTTGTAGCCTCTCTGGTTGTGTATAACAAATTATGAATCCAAGTCAGTAAACAACAGAGGGACAAAATGCAGATCTGGATGAAGTGGTGGTTGTGAAAACACGCTGGCGCTTCCTGTTCTCCTTTGGACAGCTGATAGGCTCCATGATTTGAGAGCAGCACATTTAAGTAGAAATGTGTGGCCTTAAACAAAGTAGAGTGAGATGGAAAAACATTCGAACATGCTGTTTGTTTCCAAACCTTTTAAATGTGTTGCAGCTTGAATGTTTCAGTTTCCTCTTTGCTAAAATCCCTGGTTCCCAAAGCTCATATTCATTGATCAATAACCAGCTTACTTTCAGAAATCTTTAAACAATATGAGGCCGTATAGAATAAAAAAGGTTAATAATGGGAGTGAAACTGAAACACTCATCTGACCTTTCTCTGATTGTTTACATGGAAATATGCAACTCAGACTGTTGCAAACCCTGAAATGCTGCAGATACGAACAAACACTCAACTCAGAGCTTATATAAACTGAATGACAGGCAATGCACATGCACACACACCTACACCCACACACACAAACACACCTCTTCATTCAAAGGGCAAAGCTTTCCATAGAAGGAGGGATTGTGTTGGATTGGATGGAAGGAGCAGGGAGGTGGAGGAGGTGGAGGGGAGCGAGCCGGTCAGTACTATGAGTCAGCACACACAAATACACACACACACACACACACACACACACACAGGTCATTGTGTTACCATAGAGACAGCACAGTTGGTCAGCGCAAAAGCAAAGGAGACACTGGCTGACTGTTAATGCAGAACGTAGACAGCGGCAGGGCTCGGTGAGGAGAGGGATATGTGACCTTATTAACCTTTGACCTCTTTACTCTTGGCTGCTAATAACTGTGCCTGAGTGATATTTGACCTTTGACCCAGGAAGGTTCAGCACCTGCTCAGCGTTGTTTTGATCTCAGTCCTTGCTGCAAGTTCAAAGTCCAAAGAGTGGATGTTGGCAGCTGCAAATTTAAAGCGGCAGACTCCTGCAGAATGCTCGATGTGTTCATCCAGAGCATTGTGGAGAGAAACTCTAGACTATTCCGTTTTTGTCACGATGCATTTGAAGTACCAAATAATTTCTAAATCTAGCCATTGAAATAAACTGAGAGCTGTATCCATATGTGACAATGTCATATTTGGCATTGTGCCATTGTTTCCTGCTCGGGCCTAAAATTAGGGAAATATTGGTGTAAAGATTTCAAGAGCTTTGCTGAACTTCAATTTTTTTCTTATTAATGACAAATACTTAAAATATATATATATATATATATATATATATATATATATATATATATATATATATATATATATATATATATAATATTTGTTTTGCCTAGAAGTGAAAATAAATTAAAATTACCCAATTGCATGTTATTTGTGTTTATAGCCTCTGAAATCAATCTATTGTTATATCACTGGATATAATAAATGAAGGCAGCAGTGATATAAAGAAGACTCATTTTTAGACTTGTTGGGAGGAATATTTCTAACTTCTATCAGTGACATTCAGCACTGCAACTCTGCCCTGATATTTCTCGGGCCATATTAGCAGACTAAATGTAAATCCTGGTTCACCTGATCAAAACTAATTTCTAAAATGGTTACTGATAATCTTAAATAAAAAGGTTGTCTGCTCATTTCTAGTGCATTTTCATTCTTAAATTAAACAAAGCCATGTTTACTGCTAAATAATACCAAGTTGCAGTAACTGCATTACATAATTCACTTTACAGAACGTACTGTTTTCTAAAAGATTGTTTCTGTAGGCCTATTTGTTAGCATTTATTCTGTAGTGTGAGAGAAAGATGGAAGGGAAAATGAAATACTGTACCTCTACCTGCAAAGATCCCACTGTTCCCGTTAACTCCACTCATTTCAACAACAAGAGAGCTCGACTTTAACATTTAAGCAACATGTTTATTGAAATAAATTTTCCTTTTAGCTGTATAAAACAGAACAAAAATGAAAAACACTGTACATTTATTTCCCCAGAGAAGAAACATACAAGAAAGGGCAGGTGTGTGATTGAACATAGCTGCTATGAGGCTGTGTGGCTTTGAATCTGACTAAAGTGAAGTGTGACGCCTGCGGGCTCAAGTATTAACAGGCTAAATATTAGCCCAGCAGGAGCGCTGTCAGGCTGCTAACACCAGCAGGAAACTCTGCTAAACCACCAAACAAGGGAACCCAACCTGAACGTCAGCTTCACATGTACTGAATGATGGAGATGAAACTGAATATGCAGATGTGTGTGTGTGTGTGTGTGACAGACAGTTGAGTCTTTGGTACAGGTGTTTAGATGGTGAGCACAAGTTCTTAAAAAGCAGGAGAACAATGAAATGCCCTAATTGAGCACACACACAATAATGTTGCAACATAAACAGCAGATGAAGAAGCACAAACAAACAAAATATTTGACATGTTGTTCACATATATGTACAGTATGAACATCACTACGACACCTTAATGTGATTGTCTCCATGGATTTCACAGTGCACCTGACATTTTTATTTTCACAGCCGCAAGTCCACCAACGTGAAGCAACGAAACAACCGACATGGCGTGAAAGCTCGTCACAATCACGCAGTTAATGGCCCCCCATTTCCACCCTCCATTTGTACATTAAATTGAATAGAGCAAGGCACTCTGGGTAAAAGAAGGCGAAAGTTGGAGACTGGAAAATTACCTGCCATTAATCTGTGCAAACAATTGACTTTTTAGCCCTGGTGATTGGGAACACGGCAAAATTAAAAGCCGTATTTCAGCTGACCTGACAGGAGGTGTAGAGGTTAAGAAATGGTTCTATTTAGTCTTAGTGTACCTTTTCCTTCATAGTGTAGTAGCTTTTTACAACCTCCTCTGCCTTCCCTTTCTTTTCCCCTTTCTTTCTTCACTGCTTGGCTCCCTGACCAAGCTGAAATTACCTTAAATTGGTCTGAATTGGATGGAAACACTCTAAAGTGCTGCTCAGCCAGTCTAGTTCCTGGCCAAAGAAAGCCAAGAAACAATAAAAATGGGTACAAAAAAAAACCGAACTTAGGAATTCACAGTCACTCTTTGTCACACTTCAACACGCTGATCCGGTCATAAAGAGCAGCTTTAAACCTTGAGTCAGCTCTTGAGGAAAAAAAAACACAGACTTAATGAGGATGTCAGTGTGAACCATTCAATGGCCGAACAAAGAACTCCAGATTCAAAACACTTGTGAATAATAAAAAAGGAGAAACTCATAATTTAACGCACTGTGAAAATGTAAAGCTAAACACAAATAAAACAAAATAAAAAAAATATACAGAAACTAAGGATAGACCCATATGGGGAGTTGCTACATAAATAGCAAAAGAATCCCATGTCTTGTATTGTAGAAAAGCTATAAAACTTCACTTTGTGAGATTCTTCTGTTGTAATTTTGCAAAATACTGCAACAATCCAACATTTAGATTTTTTGAATGATTTTGAAAAATGAACAAAACAAGAAACAATTCCAACATTCAAACGTATATTCTCAATCAGCAAGAGTTCGTTTTGGGGTTATGGTCAATAGATATCAGTCAAATAAAAGCTGATGCATACTGGTAAGCCCATATTTGGTCTATCCCTTCATGGTAATCCTTCATGGTATGAATATTGTGGGATCGGGGTGAAAACCAAAATCTGAACAGAACAGAAATAGTGGCAAAAAGAAACAAACAAACATAAAAGGCATTTGAAGGTGGGTGCTGTGCAGGGCAATCAGTGCAGCTTTGGTGGAAGAATGTTGGCTGTGCCAAATACTTTAAGTCCCAGCAAGACTACCACACCTGGTTGGTCCAATAGATGTCCCTGTGGTACATTGCCGTGTTTGCATAGTCTCCTACCTGTTTGTTGCTGTATTTGGGTGGATTGGCCTTGTAGCTGTAATCCGAATATTGGTCGGAACCAGTGGAGTTGTTGTCGCCTGTTCCCACAAAGGTGTTGGTGGCGGGGAGGTCTTGAACAGCCTGGTGCTTCTTGGAGGCAGAGGGTGACTGTGGCTGAAGCTGGATAGAGGGTAGAGGGGAGTTGGAGCGGTAGTGGCGGCCCAGATCTGGGCTTCCTGGCGGGTAGTTAAGGGGCAGATGGATTCTGGGACTGTCATTAACATTCTCGTTGATGAGGTTGAACTTGAGGCCTTTCTGCAGGCTGGCCTCCTCATCCTCCTCCAAGGGCTTTGCAGGTTTTGGTGCTTTCCCCTTCTTTGTCTTTTTGCCTTTGCCATTTTTGGGGCCCTGTTTTGGAGCATACAAGTCCTTACTCTCCTTCTTGCCAGCCTGGTAGCCACTCTTTGTGTCCTTCTGCAGCCGGTGTCTGATGACCACCACAGCTACAATGACCAAAATCACACCAGCAATACCTGCAAGACTGCCATACAGGATGTTGCTGCGCTGAGCCAGGGCATAGTTGGGATCTCCAGCAATGTCTCTGTCCAAAGGTGTGTAGAGGCTGTGTCCGACCAGTGCCTCAATGACAGAAACATTGGACTTGGTGTCATTCACAAAGACGTGGACCAGGGCAGTGGTGTGGCGAGGAGGTTTGCCTTTATCACTGACCTTCACCACCAGGCGATGTAGCCCATTGTGCTTGCCAGTGAATTCCTGTGCCAGTGTGATCTCCCCACTGGTGGGTGATATGTGAAACAGGCCGTATGGGTTGCCACCTGTGATGGTGTAGACCAGCTCAGCATTGGGTCCAGAGTCAATGTCCTCAGCCTCTACCACCTCTACACGGGTATCTGGTGGGGTGACATGTGTCAGATATGTATAGGAGGAGTTGGCCGGTTTGGTGACATAGGGGGCATTGTCATTTTCATCAAGGACGTTGATGGTCACACCCACATATGAGGAACGAGGTGGTTCACCAGCATCCACAGCCTTTAGGCGGAAGGTGTAAGTGCTCTCCTTCTCACGGTCAAAGGAGATGCTGGACAGAATGGTTCCTGTGCCGTTCTGGATAACAAACTTCCCATTGTCTGGTTCCACAAACAATGTCACTCGGGCGTTCTCACCTTTATCTGCATCAGTGACAGTTACTACACCAACAGGATTGAGGGGAGGCATGTTCTCAATGACAGAAAAGCTGTAGCCACTCAGCATAAACTTGGGATCATTGTCATTGCGATCCAGAACATTAATTACAACAGTAGCAGTGCCAGTTTTACTAGGAACACCTTTGTCTGCAGCTGCTACATAGAACTCATAACGATCTCTCTCCTCCCGATCCAACAGATTCTTGACACGAACTTCTCCGGTGTTTCTGTCAATCTCAAAGAGCCTGGTGGCTGAAGAGTCAACGATGCTATAGGCTAGCTCTGCGTTGGTGCCACTGTCTGCATCTGTTGCCACTACATCCAGCACCTTGTCCCCTGGCTGGTTGCCCTCTGCAAAGTCCACCTCAAGCATTGAAGGGGAAAAGGCTGGCGTGTTGTCATTCATGTCGGTGACTTGTACCTTAAGCGAGTTGGTACTTGACAGAGCTGGATTCCCAGAATCCACAGCGACTATTTCAATCCTGTAATCCTTAACACGTTCATAATCCAGGAGGGTAGTTGTCTGCAGGAAGTATTTCCTCTTCCGATCATTGGCTGACTCGCTTGCGGGTCGGAGCTGAAATGGGACATCACCAGCAACTACGCATGTCACCACTGCATTTTCCCCCTCATCACGGTCTGATACCTGGACTAACGCTACTGGTGTCCCAATAGGCATGTCCTCAGAGATGTTGGCCACACCGTTGTAGTGCGTCACCAAGCCAATACCACGGATCTCAATGGCTGGTGCGTTATCATTCTGATCTTTGACATTGATGGTCACCATGACCTTTGAGCTTTTGGAGTTGGGTCCACGATCTTTGGCCACCACAGAGAACTTGAGGAAGTTCTCTTCCTCTCGGTCCACCATGCCTTTAACGTAGATGATGCCAGTAGTGCGGTCAATGCGCAGAAGCCTCTGGACAGTCTCTGATGCCTGATGTAGACTGTAGTCAATTTCTCCATTGGTGCCTGAGTCTGCATCGTTGGCTCTGACCTACAACAACAAAAGACATTTACATTTACATTTTTTTGACAAACATTGTGTCACAAGAAGCACACATTTCCACAAATAAGTTGAGTTAAATTACTTTGTCAAAGTTTGGGTCGTTGTTGGTTACAATCTAAACTCTTATTTTAATTAAGTCAACTGTCAAAAGTCGAAACATGAAAAGAAAACACGTCTGACGTGAACATGGATTCCCATTTCTCTTCGCCTAGACGTTTCTGAACAGTGTTTGGCTTCTTTTAAGAAAATTACAAAATTAAGCAACAACCCTTGAATCTTTTAACACTGTGAAAACCTGAAGGTCTGTTTGAAGAAACAAAATTATAACTGCAAGTTAAAATATGATTTTTTATTTTACTGTTTTACTGTACAGATACATTGAATGCGTTGTTCATTGTGCACGTCTATGTATCTATAAATAAAATGTAAATATTTACATCTGAACCACTTTGTGTAGAACCCAATCCTTTAAAGCCAGGACACATTATCATTATAACCTCTGTTACATTTCAATTATTATTATATAGATTTTCTAACTTATGTACAAAGAGTCATGACCTAATGTTAATGCAACACTACAAAGCCCTTTGTGTTTTCCTCAGGGAGAAGAATTTTTCTGTTGTGTGTAAAACATAATAGACGATCAAAGCTGAGCACATCCACCCACACAACAGCGTCTAATGGCCGTGCAGTGGGTCATTGGCATCTAATGGGCAGATGAGTGAATGTTAATGTTCCTCTCATTATCAGAAAAGCTCCGGCTCCTCGGGGCCCATTAGGAGACCAGAGAGGACAGACCAACATCAGCCATGATGTGGCTTCATATGGTCAAACTTAAACAAATGAATGTAATTAGTCAGTTGTGAGGTAGAGGCAGTGGCCAGAATATCACTTAGGACTTTATCCTTACTACACCTTTCTATACATTTATTGTTTCAATACTATTCTAAATATATATTTTTTTAATTGGCTGCTGTTTGGAAATGTAGGTCTGTGTGTGGTTTCAAATGAACTAGTTGTCTCAGGTGCTGCTGGTTCAGCATTTCTTTAGCCTTCATCTGGGATTTACAATAATGTAATTAGGGTTTTTACATTTAAAGGCCATCTATTACTTTAAAGCAGAGCTGGATCTGAGCCAAGCTTGCACTCAGCAAAATAATCTCCTAAAATCCTCCAAATGCTGTGAAAGAAAAAAAAAAAAGAAATTTGCTAAAGGAGGTGAGATTTTTTGAGAATTGAGAGAAAGTAGAAAAAAGTAATGTTGTTAGACATCTAATGTACATCTGTTAGAAATTGTTGTGGTGATGCCAAGTTTCTAATGCTTTGAAAATAAATGGTTTGACATTTTTACATTTATGTACAGATCAACAAACTACATATAACAACATGAGCTGCATTCAGGTAGATGAGTTACCACTGGACAAAGTTAGTCTTCAGCCGCACCAATTATCAATCAAAAACATTTTTATTTATCAAATAGACAAAAAAATGATAAGCTGAAACTATATGATAGAGAATGCTTCAAGTCATTTTTTGTGATGTAATGCTAAACATTTGGTTCATGAAATTAGTAAAAAAAAACATCTTCTGGGATGTTGTTCTGGGATAATAACATGGGTTTGTAATATTGTACTTAGTGTAAACACCATATATCTTCAATGAAGAGCGAAAACTGGATAAAACAGAATGTGTGAATATCTGATTTTGTCAATGTGGGAAAATCTCAAATGAGCATTTAAATTAACATGTAAAAGTAGGGGGTTAGCAAACTGATTCAGGAGGGTTTTCATTGTAACTAGATTTATACTGCCACGTAATAATTATTTTTCCTGTCCTGATCAAACACTGTCACCTAGGGTTACGGTCGAAGCCACTGATCCAAGTCACAGAGGTTAAAGTTAAAGAAAGCATGAAAGTGAAATTATAATTTCTCCTGCTCATTGATTTCCTTTCCTCCAATGCTGCTTTAACCAGCAGACATCACCAAACAGTGGTGAATTATTGACAGCTTCTAAGAATTGTGTATTGAACAGTTGAGCTGCCGGAGCACAGTGCTGCAGTGATGAGGCCACGGCTGCGCTGGCTGCTCTCCAAGGCTGTGCTGTCCTGGCGTACAGCAAATATAAACACTGTTTATCTCTTCGTTAACAATTAACCAGCGAGCCCAACTGGTTGCATAAATGAAAAGATTTCATTCTCTCCATGTTTTAGCTGATTTACTACAGCAAACCTCTACTGTCTCCTCTCTTCCAACAATTTTTCAAATCAAACCATCAATCTTTAGACTTGTCTTTTCCTTCTACGAGGCTATTGGTTTTAGTTTATTCCTGAGACAATCAGCTTGCAGAGACTTGCAACTTATTGCAGAGAGAGATAATCAATAACAGTTAACATCCTGTCTGGTTTATTGTTGACTAAATTACCTTAGAATTACAAGGAAGCTCAGTGTGGACTCCTCAAGTCATTTATCCGCTTGTTTGATTAACCAGGTGGTTGTCATAGAAATATAACATTTTTATATTGTCTTTTTTTTTTAAATGCTATAAGCTATTAAAGATAATGACACATCTCTGTTCTCTGTTAATTTGAAAATGAGATAATCATAATGCAGGGACAACGTGGCAGGTAAGGAGAAGTGATGGAGTCATACAAAAAAAACAACATTTCCCAAATCTTAGATTATGGTTAAAGTAGCAGTTTTAATATTCTACTCAAGGATTTTTACATTTTTTCAGTGCACAAAAAGTGCAAGATACATTTTTGAATTAAAATGTGATGACATGTGTGGGTTAGGGATAGAGTTTATTGAAATCTGATCAAATTACACCCAAAATGTTTTGAATGTTAAATTCTTAATAAATAGTAAATCATTTCAATGACTTTAATAAATGTTTTAACCTAATGGTAAGAGACATTGGTACTTTTACTGAAACAACGTGACACCAGTGGATGCTGGAAGGTAGAAAATCGAACTAAAAACAGACAGCTTGATTTTGAAAGAATAAAAATGTAGGACTGTGCTGCTTTTAGTCTAAATGTAGAGATGTACATGTCTGTGCTGCCACTGGATCATTTAAGCAGGTCGGGGTCGTCAGTCAGTGCTGACCCACTGCCTCTAAAGCATCACTTATCAAACGCATGTTAAGTGAAATGCATTCTGCAGCTCTCTGAAATGCAATGAGGCACATCCACAGCAATAATACCAATAAGCCTCGTGGATAATCTCATGCCTGACTCAGATTAAGTCATGCACGGCTCTCTGGAAGCTTGGCTGGTTGCGCTGCAGTCATGGAGGGAAGGGAGCAGGGGAAAGCCGAGGATGAAAATGCTGCACAGACAAACTGGACCTTCCCTCTTTGCCCGCTGACGGCAACATCACGTATCGCTGTCTCGGCCAAGAGCTCAAAGGTGAAGTTGAATCAGTGGCTAATATGTGACTACACGCAGCGATCCCACGCCCTGCTTCACCTCCACTTCACCATCTGTCTGCACGGATAATTGAGCAGCATATTATGTGTAGTCACTGCCCCAAGTTGTCCTGCAGCTCTCCCTGTTATCACCAACAGGGCCAAAGGTTCGACTGCAGTGTTTGGCGGACAAGAAAATCTCTGGATCCAGACTGAACTGAATCCTGGTGTGAACATTATTGTCCACATGAAACTCAGCAGCCTGTTGTTTTATAGGTGAGGATTTACTATTTAAAATTATCCATGAACAATACGACCATGCAAACAAGGTGTCTGTAAGATGTCTGCTTTTCAGTGTTTAAGGGAGCATATGGCAAATTGATGTGGCAACGTTTTACTTAATTCTTGAATTAGTTTTCATCATTACTGTGACCTATGAAAATATAATTTTTTTATGGAGTAAGTCTAATTTAATCTAATGGCAATGAACTGTAAAATTGCAGGTCAGACACAATAATTACAGCAGCTAAACAAACTATACATATTCTGTGGAGGGTATAGGGCTTAATGGTAACTGCTGAAAATAACTTAACTTAACTTAATTTAATAATTTGATTCGACCCTCAGTCTCCCGCATGGATGGTGGCAATCTTACTATCACTATCCTCACTATCCAATCGCTCTTGTTCAAGTCCACATATGGACTGACAAAGTTGGAAAACAAACCTGATCATTAATAGTCAGCCATCTCTAACCAACTGACCCCCAAAGTTGTCAATAACAACTGGCTACTTTAACTTTTTAACTTTTTAGAAGCTGTACTGCCCAGTGTGGTGTCTGTAAATATTGAACCAGAAGTCAAATGCACACAGTAGACAAAGGTGCTTTTGGGACTCAAAGAGTTGAGTTCTAATCCATGGCCCTGTGACTCTAGAGGTATAACAATAAAAAGCCCTGACTTTTATCATTATGCTTGCAGATTCATAGTACCTGATTTTTTTCTCATTTTGGATGCAGCCAAAATAAAACCCTGTTACAAATGTTATCATATACATCTCTCCAGTCAGTCTCTCAATTACATTTAATTGTAGTATGAAATGGTGCTATGCAAATAATCAGTTGTGTGTGTGTGTGTGTGTGTACTGACCTGAAGTACAGAGTGTCCTAGCGGACTGTTCTCTGGTAGTTCAGCCTCATAGTGACTTCTCTCAAACTTGGGAGCATTGTCGTTCTGGTCGGTGACTGTGACCCGCAGCAGAGCACTGCTTGCCCTCGGAGGCTTTCCGCCATCCACCACCCGGATGGTCAAATCGTACGAGTCCTTCTTCTCGCGGTCCAGGTTGCCCATGACAACCAGCTGCGGCAGCTTCTCGTCCGTGTCCACCGCGACCTGCAGGGTGAAGAGCTGGTCGGCGTCTGGACCGGTGCTCAGTGAATACTCAGCCACACCGTTCGTGCCAGAGTCTCTGTCACTAGCCATGGGTATGGAGAAAAGAGCGCCAATAGGCGTGTTCTCTGGGATGGAGAGGGTGAGGATGGGTGAGGAGAACTGCGGGGTGTTGTCGTTGATGTCCAGCACTTCAATGCGGCCTTCAATCAGCCGCGGCCCCGAACCAATGCCCTTTACCATGTCGGTGATTGATACCTCGAACTCCAAGAAGCATTTGTCACCATCAAACAAGTTGCGGCAGTCTCTCAACGTCTCACGATCAATTGGGATCTCTGTGGTGTAGATATCGCCAGTCTTGCCGTCCACTCGCAGGTATGGTGAACCGACTTCCAGCTTGTACAGGTGACCAGTGTCGGGCAGGCCTTGATCCGCTGCCAGGCTGCCAATCTGCGTGTTGGGCGGCTGCTCCTCAGGAACCCGATATAGGATTTCGGTGGGTGCGGCGTTGCAGGAGACCAGCAGGATGACTGCCAGGAACAAGGCAACCTCCCACCTCAGTGCCGCCATGTCTCTGCCTAAAAGCACCACTCTGAAAGAGACAGACAGAAAAACATATTAGCAGGACTGCAGTCACTCATCCTCCATAAGGATCAAAACAGCACAAAAAGTCCACAGATTTGCCCTTCTCTCAAATTTATGCCAGTGTTGGATCTCTTCTCTCTGTCTTATTTGTCTCCTTGGGCCACTAAACATGTCCTATTTATTTATTTGCGAGACCTGAAGGTGAAGAGGTTTCAGCATCTGGACTGTAGTGTACAGAGAGCAGCTGAGCAGCACAGAGTGATGACTTCCTTCTGCTGCCAGTCGGCCGCCGTGACAGAAAGACAAACTGAGCTGTGCTGCAGGCGACACTCCACCAAAAATACTGAGAGGCAGCGAGAAGGAACAGGACGCCTGCACGTCTCAGCAATGCAGATTTAAGACTTTATAAGATCTTTTTATGCTGATTAGGAAAGAGAGTAAGATGTATTTCAACTTGTGTGGAAAGAACAATGGAACCATTTATGTATTTCTAGATGCAACCAACATACAGAATAGACTAAACCTATGCTGCTTTGCTATGTTGAATAGGAGAACCCTGTGTTGTGCCACTGAGTCAATAATAAAAAAAAGATTTTCTAAATCTTGATGCTTTGCATTTCAGAACTTAACCGTTTGTATGTAAGTGTCTAACATTACTCATTATTTCACTTTTATGATCAGACAATCTTGACATTTGGTCTCATTCTGTCTAAAGTCAGACAGGACCAGTACATTTCAAGCTCTCTCTCCAGAAAACCATTGTTTTCTATCAAGCTGATAAGCTCGACACTGTGACTGGATGGAATCTTTTTTCACCTGATGTTTATAGAGCCAGACTCTTTTAGATATAAACCCTTTCTTCTTTCTCCTCTGTCCCTCCACCTCTCCTTCTCTTTCGTCTCTCTCTTGGCAGTAATTCATCTTAGACACACACTGTGTGTTTTATGCTGTAGGAGTTTCTCAGCTCCGGGTGGCCAAGGTTAATCTGAAGCACTTTTTTTCTCAGTGTGTCCTTGATTTGAAGAGGAACACACACACACACACACACACACACACACACACAAAATGGACCAGCATACTGAGCAGGAAGCAGGAAGTCTCTATACTCTCCTCCTCCTCCTCATCCTCCGACACCGATGCACAGAGTTTACTGTGTACTACTGAACACTCTGTGTGTGTGTGTGAGTAAATGCTTGTATTTTCTGTCAGTTAGATCTCACACACAGTGAGGAAGAAAAGCCAGACCTTGTACACATTCATCCAATGACGTGAATCAACTATTTGAACTCTTCTAGCAACATAAAACCACAATAATAAAGGTATTTGACCACCAAGCAACCTTTTACACATTCATCTTGATACCAACAAAACTGTTCCACACGTTTCCACTGTTAAATCAGCACTAGAAATCAGTGAGTGCTCATGTTATCTGTCTGGAAGATGAAGCAAATGTCTTCTACAAAGCCTTTTCTTTCCAGTAACGAAGCCACACTTCTCAAATGTTACATATTGTCTTTACACAAGCAGCCGTGCAAGAACTCTGCCTAAAGAGAGACTCTGACTGGCTAAAACTAGAGTTACATGAGGAATAGATGATCAAAGATCAAACACTGGCACATTTACTGATGCTGTTAATGTCTGTGTTGATTCATGTGCAATGTCTCATTTAAATAAATCAATAAACAGATCAATTCTGTTTTGTAGTTAGTGTTGGCTGATTAGAACGGGGGTCCTGCAATTTTACATAAGTATAAATTGAACTTTGAGAGTGTGTAGTAACCATTAACCATTAAAAAAACGTGTGCACTGACACCTGCAAACAAACAGCCCCTAATCAGAAAATGCCTCTTTTGAACGCAGCCTGTTCACTGAGCTGTTTGCTATTGGTACAGTAACAGTAATAAACACTAAACGGCCCGAGGTTTGTGAACGGGCTGTTCACAAACCTCCATAAAGAAATGTTTTTTCTAGTTTGATGCAGAAGAACAGAATTAACCAGTTATCAAAAAGGATACTTACTACTTTCAGTAGCTCTTAAAATTTAATTTTTAAGAGCTATTTTATTTTAACAATAGATCTTTTCATCTTTTAGGAGAGACGTCAGAAAATAGTAAAAAAAGGTTAATGACATGTTTAAATACTCGGATATTCAGACACCGATCTACGGTAAACCTGAGGAGAGGAGAGAATCCCTGCAGCTGAGAAGCTGAAAGCAGCAAATATTTGACGTTGCTGTTGTCCAGCTGTTCCCCCAAAGTGTCGGCTGCTCTGCTCCCCGCGGTGACACACAAACACCTAATTACCTCAGTGCGACTGTGAATGAGTGTGTCTGTGCATGCGGGGGCGGGGGGGTGTTTACAAGTGTGAATGTGCATGTGAATACCTCTGTGTGTGTTTAACGGTGTAAAATATGTGTATGTGTGCCTGCGTTTCTTTTCTCACATTTTTCTCCGGAGTTGCCAAATAGCCCGACCTTTCACACATCACTGTGGAAACGGAGCTGAAACAATGCCGTTTACTGGCTGATGTCCAGTCTGCTAATGTGACCCTCAACTCGACAGTCTGTCTGCACTAAACTAGAACTAACAGAGTCAGATTGAATGTAACTGTGTGAGGGTGTGATGATAAATATACACGTTCTACATGCATACATCATATTTCTGTATTTACCTTTAAGTCAGTGTAGTGGCACAAACTATTTTAATGAACATGTATAATAATTGTTTGTCCTGCAGACATTAAAATGTTTACATACTAAATAGTGATGCTCTGTCTGCACTGTGTTGGCTGTAAACCTTCAGTGAAAGTGACGGTGACGGAGTTTTTCCAGAATACAGGTTTTTTTTTTTACAATATTTACATGACAACGTTCCTAACTGTTCCTTCCTGAAAGCAGGAGTTTGCTAAACGGTGACCTCATGTTTTGCCAGCAGGTAAATATAAAACAGGAAACCCAGCAAATGAGGAAGTGCTGCAGCTTTTTAGAATATTGTTGGCCTAAATAATGAAGCAAGGTAAAATATGCACAGTAAAACAGGCTCAGGTTAAGATAAATGAACTGTCCTCAGGTTCAGATGTTGAGATTCTCGAATCCTGGATTTCTATGAATATTTTGATATTGTTCTTCACATTTGAAACTGATAAAATCATCTTCTTTCTCCCTGCCTTACACACACTTACATATTCTTTATGATGTTTACCCTGAGAGAATTATTTAAATTTAGACTCTGTGTTTTTATGGCAGCATCATTCTGTCAAATATCAGATATCCTGGATCTCTTGTTCATCATTTTTGACATGTTTCCACACGATTCAGACATCTTTGATATCTTTAGAAACGGCTGCTCGAATTCAAATAGAAACACTGGGATTTCAGCAAAGTTTGGCTCCAGAGCTCGAGTTCATGAAAACAGATGTTAGTTAAAGAGATTTTAAAAAAGCCAAAGTTTCCAAAGCTTGGATTGTTAACTTTGATATTAGAGGTGAGTGTTTCAATACTAAAACCTTTATAGTATCTTAACAAAAACCCTTTTTATTTTATATGTTGCCTTAAACACGAGCAGCTGAAAATATGGTCTAAAATCAAAATCTGGTGCCGCCTGTTGACAGAAAATATAAGAAAAGATTCATCCCCATAGACATTTGATGCCAATTTTACTTGAAACTTGGTAAAATCTAATTTAACACATCACTGCAACACTGAAATTCACAACTTGCACAATTATACATGACTCAAATGTGGAAACCACTGCTGTCACTAACTTCCCGTAGCTCACAGCTCATATGTGAAATGTGAATTATGTGGCCTGTAATGTCGACGCTAACGTTTGGAATCACGGTGCTGATGAGTCGTGAGAATTCTGTGATCTAAACCTAATCTCAGGGTCACATGTCAAGAGAGCTGAGAGGAAAAAAAGTCTAAGTGCCGTGAATTCCTGTTTGTGCATCTGCATGAACTCTCATGTTAACATGTTTGTTCACATGTAGCTGTGTATGTGTGTGTCTTCATGTGCGTTGTCTCCTGGGGGGCGATCCCGGGTGAGCCAGAGATCGTCCGGCTTGTCTCTTTCCCACAGTCCAAAACTTTCTCACCAGCTATGTGGGTTTGTTAGTGTGTGTATGAGTGTGCGCATACGGCGGAGTGTGTCTGTTTGTGGACAGAGAGGCCGGGTCTTTGTGAGTGGATGTGTTCACATTACAATCACAATGAGGGGTTTCTGGGGACAGTAACATTTCCATGTATAAGGAGCCAGGCACTAACTGTTAGCCTGCTGGACTCCTGCTCACAGTCATTGTGTCTGCTGCTGAAACGACCGAGAGACAAAGACTCACTATAGAAACCGAGTAGAGAGAGTGGGTGTGTCCACACAGCAGCACTCAGCTGGATGCTCTGTTACCACCCACTGTGTGCTCACTATTGATATTCAGAGTGTGTCTGCATATTAATGTCCCACCTGCATCACAAAACTTAACTACTATACATTACATGACATGATGCTACATTACACTACATTAATCTGCCTCTGTACTCCACCATGATAAATATAATGCACTTTGTGTCTCGCTGTAGCTTCTTGTTTGTTTTTTGAAAGGCTTTTCTGAAATGTATGATGATATGCTGTGAGGGACTAAATGCTTGTTTTAAACTGACATTAAAACTATAACCAACCAATAAAAGAGACAAGTTCATAGGATGTAGTCCATCAACTGAGTTGGTCTATAAATGAACACCTGATGTGATTAACAGGTGTTTATTACTGTTCCAGGTCCAACACCAACACCAGTAGCTCTTAAAAGTCAGGATTCTGATTAGAACTGAGCAGGAAATCACATACCACCAGTAACTCAACTTCCCCGAACGACACTGGTACTAAAGCAAATGACTAAATGACTACGTACCATGATAAACTGTCTGTGACATGAATAAACCCTCTGTCATACAGACAGATATCCTACACGATCAACGGAGGCTTAAATAACTGTTCCTGGTTCATCCCGTTAATAAAATGAGCTAATCTAGTAAATCTAATATTACATTCATTAGTTTACAGCACTGTCAACAATACTCTAAAAAGACAAACATGTCAGAGAGACTCACTCCTCCGTACGAACGCTATAATTAATGTTGTTTGACAAATCTCAACGGTGCATACAACATCACCATGCTGAAAATCTACGCTGCAGAATACTGCTCCACTCTTCCTGAAAACTCCCAGTGAACTGTATGAAATAGCTTCTAACATAGAAACTGGACTACTGACCTTTGGATCGTTAGGGTAAGACCGAGCCTAGATTTAAAAGATCCCAGGACGTGAACGGCTGAACTTCTTGGTGCTTCTTGTTGAACCGTGCATCTGTAACTACAGTCAACTGTTTTCAACAATCCTGCTTCCCTGCCCGTCCCATCAAGTCGAACCGCCTTTATCTTCATAACAAGCAGCCCATTGGTTATTCTACACAAGCCCCGCCCCCTCCACACAATCACAGAAACACATATCTGTTATCTGATTTTCTTTCTTTACAGCATCGACAAATCAAACACATTCAAAACTCAACTCAGTTCTGATACCACATGGAGGAAGTTTAAAAAACAGCATTAAACATGTGGTCAAAGTTACAACATTGAAAACTATTTAATAGCACAATTCCAGACTTCAATCACATTTTAGACTATTTTCTTTATACAAAGTTTCGGTGCCGTTGATTGTGTTCAAAGGAATCTGCACCGAAACTTTGAAAGGGCTGGAACAGAAATGGAAAAACTCTAACCTGCATATTATATCCTTTATTCGATAACTCTACAGTAAAAGATATGCTGCATAACTGAAATGTTCCCAACAGTAAGTCAAAGATTAGTCAAATATTTCTCTTTTGTTATCCACAACCTCAGACGCAAGTGAGCCATTGGAAAAGTTTGATATTAAATCTAGAATGTGGAGAATCTGAGTTTCAGAGCATTAATAGTGCTGCTCGTCATTCTGCTACTGTTCGATTCATGTAATTAGTGAAACACTTTTTCTTAACAAACTCAATCCAGGAACCAAATGAAGGCATCTGTGTTTGAGGGAAGGTTGAATAAGCCCTGGTATCATTTTTAATTGCAGTAATGTGTTCTGTAATTACACTGGAACATTATCAGACCAATTACAAACCATTAAAATATGACGACTGTTCAGTTGAATCTGGCAACACCACGCTGGTGGCCGGGCTCCAAACTGGAAACCAGTATTGGAAGTTTCTTTGCAGGTGTGTGTTGTCATACTTGAATATGCAGGTGTGCATTCTTCATATAAACTACACTAACTTGAATCTCCAGTAGGAGACTGCCCTGAATTAAATATCACACACACACACACACACACACACACACGAACAAAATCAAAAGGTGCTTTGATGTTTTCAGATCTCGGAAGGGCAGGATGTTCATGGTGGAGGTGAGCTCAGCTCAGGACAGTCCAGTTCAGTGTGTGTGTGTGTGTGTGTGTGTGTGTGTGTGTGTGTGTGTGTGTGTGTGTGTGTGTGGTCCCCCCGCTCGGCAGCACAAAGGGGATTACTCTAATGACTCTATTCACTACTATTGTTTGTTCCAGATTATCGTACACACACACTCACTCACTCACATCCTCCCTATTCAGATGCAGCAGCCAACTGTTGCCAAAGCTTCACTGCCTCCTGACACCACCTGTGTGTGTGTGTGTGTGTGAATTTAAGGCTGGGGAATTCTTTATACGTCTGGTCCAACTACATCTGAAGGCTGCGATGAAAAGCTCTTTCAGCCTCTTTCAGACAAAGTCATTACAGAAAGTTCTGATTCTGTTCAAGTCATTTTTCCTTGAAGCACAACAACAGGTTCGTCCTCGTCCTCAGACTTCAGTCCAGTCCTGTGTCACATTTTAAGTCATCAGCCGAGATCAGAAACAAACACCATCAGGTCACAGATGAAGCTCTGAGCTGAACGTCGCAGTTTAAAACATCAGTGGCAGCATCTAAACCAAGAGCAGGAAAACTTCTCTAAATAAAGGTTCTTCCTGTGTTTGTTCCAAAAGTGGAACCGTCAGTTCTTCATTTAATTATTCTACACAATTTCTATTCTACAACAGCTTCGTAAACGTTTGAGAATTGTAACGATTAAACAATGAAGTGACTTGAAATTCATCTTTTCAGCACAAATAATTCCCAGTAATAAGACCAATGATTAGACACAACAGCTGTCTTCAGTCGTGACCTCATTCCAATAGATTTCAGTCCTAAACACACCTGTACATCCCCACACCGGTAGTATTGGTTGTGTCATAGTTTCTGGCGTCCACACCTTGTGTCAATAGCCTGTGTGCAGCACAGAGAGCGATCAGGTGTTCAGAGTTGACAATAAAAAGAATGTGACTCCACTGTGTGTCGCAAACACACCGAGTGCCTGAAGCGGCTCCACAGGATTACCACTTCACTGTCACACAGGACACGTTACATTAGTAGTCGCTGACTCACTGCTTGTAAGGGTTTGATGACTGGTTTTAGTGCGTTCTTGTGATGAACGTGTGGCCTTCTATTGACAGGATGTGCTGTACCTCTGATTCACATGCACGCACACACACACACTGATCCTCTGGCAGCGGCAGGAACAGGAGGGGATTATGGGAGTGGATGGCAGACACACAGCAGGTTGGTAGGACGTAAAGATCATTCATCATGAGACAACACTGTTTCAAACCTACTGCAACATATTTATTCCACACGTCGGACTACAACAGGCGCACGAGGACAAACTAAAACTAAAGATGTCTGCTAATGTGAAAAATCACTGCTGCTATCTCCACAGTGATGAATAGCGTGACAAAGCAAAACACAATTTCTAAATTGGTATTTATGTTTCACTTTGTTTCACTGCAGTCACCGAGATTTTTAGATTGGTTCAAAACCAACATCATATCTCTGAAATTCTTTCCTGAGCAAGGACACAGAGACAACTACAGAAGACTTTTAAAAACTCCGTCTGACGTTTATCTGTCTACAAAAGAAAAGAAAAGAAGTAAACTGAAAAGAAACACAACTCTACCACAGATTCCAGCCCTTTAAATGATTTATAGTTGAACATGTCAGGGCTGAAACTGTTGGTCCAATTATTATCAAATGTAATCATCTATTAATGCAGCGTATTCATTTTCCAAACATTCTGTTGGTGCATCATCTACAGTAAATATGCAGATCTGTGTTTTTGCATGAAGGTGTGAAATGGCACCCGGTGCCGAGAGTGTGAGAAGACCGTGAGTTTCAAGCCATCAAACTCGTTTAACCCCAATTTCTACAGACGGATCCAAAAAAATCAATACAGCAATATAACGTTGGCTCAGTGAAGGTGCTTTTAGTCCCGTTTATGGCAGGAAACGGTGACATCGGTCCCTCCGTCCTGCAGCAGAGTGTGTGCGCGTCTGCAGGAGCCACTTACATGAAATTAGCTGTGTGTGTTTAGGATTCCCTGAGGATAATCCTGATGATCCTGACGACCTGCTGAACCTGTTTCCACCATTTTATTGTTTTAATCAAAGCTACCAAAATGATGTCAGTTGCCTCGAGTGAATGACATCAGATATAATGGCTGTCAGAAACACGTTGAGTGGTGGGTGTTTGCCTGCTCTCATCTAGTCGCCCTAAGGGAAAAAATCTTGGATTAAAGAAATAGTAAAACCTCTTTTCTAGCACCACCATCAGGTCAAAGCTCCCACTTAAACACAGTAGCGTAGGCTGTGTACTGCGACAGCATCGTGCCCCTTGTTCCCCTGTGACTCTCTGCCTTATTATAGAAGAAAGAGAGTGCAGCACGTTTCCAGGCTGATCTGAACCTCTGTGACATGAATCCACAGTCAGTACTACTACACTGATTCCAGCTGAACAGGTGGCATGGTTACCTGACCTCTGGTTCTTTGGTAAAACCAAAAAAACAAAAGACTGAACAATGAATCTGCTTCCAGGACATTGTTCGTCCTCACAGAGTGAACGTTGAGATGAAAAGTCTCCGTTCTCCATTTGGGTTCCACGTAAAGTTCTGGACGTTTTGACTTCCTCACTCTTCAGAAAATGACTGATTTAAATCACGTCCTGATTTTGGTTTTAGTGGTTGAACTGAAACCAAATGTTTTTTTAAGGCTCGAGACCAAAGAGGTTTGGAGACACTGGTCTATGGTGATGTGACAGTTAAATAACCTGAAAACTGAAGGAACCTTTAAAATAGTTTAAATCTGAATTAATACTAATAATTAGTGGACAGTGGATCCTTTGTAACAAGATCCTAACACCTGAGTACCCCCCCACACCACGAGTCTGTTTTCTAATAATGTCTTTCTGTTTATTACCATGACTTTTCTGTTTCCATATTTTTGCTCCACCTGCTGTGAAAACTCTTAAATGTGAAGCGGGAACATCTCCTTTTTCTGCGGAGCAGTAATGTGAATGTGTGTGTGTGTGTGTGTGTGTGTGTGCATCCATTTCACACACCAAACCCATTTCCACTCTCCAGCTCCTCTTTTAATGACGGGCATTAGCGGAGCGCCGCGCTCAGATCCCCAATTTTTACGCAGAAATGTGCAGAACGGACTCCGTGCGACCTCCTCCTCCTCGTCTGTTCTTTCATCCCCTTCCTCTCCCCGCTGACTAATCCTCCACCTCCCACCCCTGTCACCCTCCCACAGAGCCGCGGATGACCGTGACGTTTGTTGTTGTCTGATCTGGTCAAATGTGGATGGATATGCTTTCAAATTAGAGGAGGCACAGAGAAATCCCGGAGCTCAGTATCAACCCTCAGACCTCTCCCCTCGACACCGCGGCGGCACAAGCTCGTGTGACAGCGGGGCCCGCAGTCCAACCTGGCCACAAATCTCCGAGAGAGTATCTCCACTTCAGCCACTGCTGCTGCAAAATAAATCTGAAGATATGTTACAGTGGAGAGCCAAAGTCCCACATACAGCAGGGGGAGAAACCTCTAGTGTGACCAGAAACCACAATCTAACGCTCAGAGGCTTTAACGAGCTTTTATGTATTTGTAAAACTGTTTTTATCACATTAATATCAGCTAAAGATCTTTAACTGGAGTCGAATCCATGAGTCAGATTTGCATTTATATCAAACCACATCTGACAAAGATGTGGAGGATTTCTGGAAGTGACCCCATGAATCCTGTTCACTGTGCGTCTGACAGGATCCCAGGTTTCAGTCAGTGTTCTCACCTGACACGTCTCACAAGAAATGACAAGAGCGAGATGACAGGGAAAGTAAGGAATGGGGTCAGAGGTCAAGTGTGGGAACAGAAACATGTGTGTCTCCTCCAAAAGCTCAGGAAACGTCCCCACAACGTTCACTAACGTAGGTTGAAAGCGACCCCAGCAAACAGCAGCGTTTACTGCTCCAGCTCACTCTGTCAGGGAGAGGCTGATGCAGTTTGCATGTAAATACCCAACTCCTCCACCCTCCCTCTCTCTATCGTGTAGAGCAGGTCAGACGCCCACTCTCTTTCTCTGCCTCCACCACGGCAGAAGAAAGGAGGAATGGCAAGTCCGCGACCGGTGAGACCGGACGGACCGGATTCCTGCCGCTGACGCACGGCTGCTTGCTCAGCACCGGTCTGTGTTCACATCACCTGCTCTCATCGTCCGCTTCCACACTTCACACTGAAACTCCACCTTTATGTGGACTTAAGCTCATAGTGCTTATTTCTGGGGTGGTTAGTGGGGGGTAAACATGAAGAGAGAGGGTGTTAAATGAGAAGCTACAGGTGCCCAGGAGGCCTCAGGTGATTTAACAGAGACTATCTGAAGACAGAGATCCGCTCCTCGCCTGTGTGACTGCTTCATGAGCAGATGAATGCTCCGTTATTTTGTTGCTTTAAGCTGCCCACAGTCCCTGTAGATCAGCACTAATATTACAGTGGGAAGACAAACCTCTGATTACAATGTCGAGCTTTTTACTGCATTTGATATCACCCTCTATACACAGAGTCCCTGCAGAACTCTTGCAGCTTCAGATGGAGCCGTCATAAAATCCTCCGACGATGATGCCCCTATATGCACTATATGCACCGTGCACGTATCCTACTGTACTCCCGTTCTGAATGCATTATACTGGATTACTGTAGTATGTCTGATTTCACAGAGGTTAGGAACCCAGCAGTGACCCACGGGAAGCGGTATTTTATTACTGACAGTCAGGGAGGTAATGTAGAGCACAGAGGGATCGATGCGGATCAATATCCGCGTAGAATGATATAGGTGGAAAATCTATCAGTAGAGATTAGAATATAAATATTCAATGGGTTTGATTTCCCAACAAGTGTTTTAAAAACTGCTTTTCAAACGTTGTGTCTTCACATCTCCACCCTGCATCTTATTTAATTAAGGCACAAGTGGTGATTCGGGCAAAATTGAAAAATAAAGTGAATCTACTGTTTCTGTTCGCGTGCGTAACGCGGCTCCTGCGGACCAGATGGGAAAGATCGAGGGAGAACATTTCGTGTGGACTCGTTGGGTTCTGTGGAGAGAACTTCCTACCTGGACCGGGTGAGAGCCGCGCGGTTCCCCAGCTCGGAGCGTTCCAGCCCGACTACAGGCTCGGCTCGTCCTCGGCTCCGAGTCGGTGCCGCTCCAGACCTCCGGGAAAAAACAAAAAACAAAAAAACAACAATCCACAACGACGAAAAATGAGCTTAAAACAAATCAAACAATCCAGCTGGACAGACAGGAGTAGTCATTCCTCCAATTCCTCTCACAATTTCTGTCCACTTTTTACTGTCGTGACCGGCGCTGCGCGTCAACCCGCGGTCCTTCCTCTCACCAGGGGAACGGCTGGAGCCTGGAGCCCAGCCCTGGGAAGACCCGTCCGGACAGGGGTCACTCACTCACTGCTACTCCGTGGCCAGCGTCACTATCGGGCGGTGTGCACCGACAGCGGCAGCAGCAGCATCCTCCGCTGATGGCGCGTTTGGGGAGGCAGCGGGGTGGAGGTGGTGTCAGCGGACGGAGCACCGGGACAGTGCAGCAAAAGATGGAAAAAACGCTTAAAAATCACCCAAGCTAGAAAGGCCAGGTCCGGGAGTTGCCAGTGTCAGTGGTCAGGTTAGTTTCCAGCCCGACGCGCGGTCGCAGCTCTGCCGCCTCAAACTCAGTCCGCCTCCCGGTCCAGCACGGAGCAGGACGCGCGGCTGTTCAGTGTGTGAGCAGAAAGTGGAGTGAATCCAGACGGCTGCGCTGGCGCTTCCCTCCCTCCCCTCTCTCTCTCCCCCTCCCTCTCTCTCTCTCTCTCCCTCTCTCTCGGTCTCCCTCTCGCCTCCTCCCCCCAGCCTCCCCCGTCCTCCCCCATACGGGCTCTATACACTATAGAGGAGGCGGAGCGAGCATCCACCCGACAAACTGTGGATTTCCCCCATTTTGTCTTATTTGGATGAATTATTTAGTGAAACAGGACTTTTCCTACCTGCCGCTGTCACCAGTCGAGCTGTGAGCATCTTGTTCCATGTGTGTGTGGCGGCAGCAGCTCGGAGCCACAGGTCCGAGCTCCGGTCACACACATGACTCAGAACAGCAGACAACTCGGAGTCTGTGTCTTTTTCTCCATCTCATGTTTGGAAGCTGTCTTTTCTGGGGGAACAGCACCTCTCCCTCTCTTCCATTCAGCCTCTAGCTCTCTCTGCCTCTCCCTCTCTCCCTCTCTGCTGCGTCCGGACCGGAGAGGCTCGGAGCCGCCGTCTCTCGCGCTCTGAGCGCCACCTACAGGTGAGAATCGGCACGTGAGCGAGGCAGAGCTCGAGCCCAGGTTTTTCCCGCCGCTTTGGAGCAGAATGAGCAGAGGAAACGGAACAAAATGGAGACTGGAGCTTTATCCTGCAGCCCTGCTGCTATTACTGCTGTGTGATGGAGGCTCCACCGACACACGTGGACCAGGGTTTAGTCTGAGCCCGCTTCAGGTTCAGGGAGTGAATCCACGTGCATCATGAAAAGAGTTAAAAACACTCTGACACTGTGATTTACAACTGTCCACAGCTGTTGTTTTAATGTTGTTTCCAACCTTTTTCAGATATATAAAATATATTTAACAGCATGTTTGAGAATATGTGATGTTTTATGAGGGGATGAGACTGTAAGCAGATTATTTTTGCAGTGTACATATGTGTATTCTTGTCCCACAAATACTTAATGCATGCGTTTTATCGGACTATAGGATTATGATTATTTTTATTTTTTCAAAACAAATTTGTTGTTTTTTGCTTTGAGTTAATAAGTATCATACTCGATCTCCTAAATAATCACAGTTATAAGTTAAAAGTACCTCTGATCGTCACAGAAAGTATTCAGATACTATCAAAATACTATCTAAATAAAAAGTACTGCATTGGACATTCAAGTGCAGTTTCAATTACAGCGTGTACAAATGAAAAGTATTTCTAATGGCTCCTTGCAGAATGTTCTATATACAGGAGACATAATCTGATTTGATTACAGCTGTTGAATAATTCATGTGAACACACTGTTAATGTGACTGCCGCTCATTTGAACTACTTCATTGTACCAGTGTTTTGTTTCTGCGTATATTTACTTGCTGATAATACGTTTTGTTTCCCCTGAAATGTAGCAGAGTATAAACCAGCGGAAAATGAAGCACGGAAGTGAAGTAGAAGTACCTCGGAGCTATGATTGACTACATGGAGCTATTCTTCACTACAGCGGGTACTGCTGTTTTTATTTTTAAATGAAGAAGCACAGACTCTGAGGGGTCCTGGGTCCGAGGTGGATGATGGACAGACTGTCCCCCCGTTATTCTGATTAAAAAACACAGAATAATGACATCTGTTCGTCCATATGCTCACAAACAACCTGCAACTATTCCACAGCCACACGTCGGCCTCTGGGTTGACGTTAGCCACCGCTGGCTTCATTTCAGCTGTTTAACATCTGTGTTAGTCGACAGCGTGACATCTTTTTGTCAGACTTCCTGACTACCTGTGTAACATTTCTGTAACTATCCACCAAGTTGCAAACATTCATAACAGTTTGTAAGATGATTCATTTCCCTTCCTGTGTGACATTTCTGAGAAATCTTTACTGTAGCTGTTTTGCTGCCTGACTGATCAACATCTCTATAATTAACCAAAAGTACAAACTGCTATTTACACAGACTTTAAGACCACAGAGCTGGAGGTTTGATGATGGGCACAGCTGCCGGGATTCACACACACTTTATTTACCACTGCATTCCTGATCTCAATAGTTGGTCCTGTACTGTGGCACATGCCGGAGTGGACTCCTGAACACGTATTCTCATCCTTTAACATCTTTTCACTGCGCCTCGTGCCGTGGAGTTTCAATTTTCTCTTCTTTGCTTGTTGGGGCAAGCAAAGAAGAACAGTTTTGTTATTATATTTTTCATTTTATCCACAATACGGAAGCAGGTCTTATTAATGCAGAGGTCTGCTCTTGTCTTGCACCGTATCTTCGCCTGTGTGGAATTTTTGCGTGGTTTCTTTGTCAAATAAAGGGATGTCTCTATGTTAGATCATCACACCCTTCCTCTGAACAATAATGTGCTGCACAGTTGTCACCGTGTAACTTCGGTTTTATTTGGACGAAAAGATATTTTACTGAAGCTTCCAAAATCACGTCTGTTTCGGTTACTGAACGCTGTAAGATTTCTGTGTCCTGGATTTGTTTTCTTCAGTGTTGCATGTTCAAGAATGAGTCCACTTTATCTCCATCTCCAGGAAAAGTGACAAACTATTGTTCATCTGGTCATCAGCAGCAGCGGCACATGTTCTAACAGGTGCTTGTTGGTTATCAGAGAAACATTTTGAAAGCAGCAGTTTCCTTTTTAGACTTCCCTCTCTTCTTTTTCGTTTTTGTTATGGAGCCTGTTACAATAAGCTCAGCAGTTTTTTTCCCAGGATACAAATGGGAGACATTCAGTACATACTGTAGAGGTATTGTTTGATAGACAAAGGTGATTTTGTTTTCCACTCCAGTGCTCCCTTCATGGGCGCTTGCAGTGCTTGATAAACATGCCGGCTACAAGAAATGTTTCAGAAGTATAAGCTCACTTCTCAAGTTCTCTTTATTCCAGATCACATCAAGTACAGAGTAACACAGCGCTTCTTATATTAGTCAAATGATTTCTTTTTTCTCTATATTCCTTAGGCCAGTATCTGTCTCTGACCAGATGGTCTGATTTAAAATGTCTTAATACAACCTACGTAGAAGCATATAAAACAAAGTGTGTTTGTTTTAGACGACAGTTTTGTTGATGACCCAGGATAATATCACCAGTGAACTGTCCAGTCCACAGGGTCCTTGTCAGTGTCTTCGGCTGCTTGTGAAGAGTCTATTCAATGCACAATAGATTAAACTTAAAGTTAAGATTTTGTTGACTAAATCTACCAAACATTAAACAACTGAAACGTTCTCTTTACTGTGAACATGTTCTATAGAAGGTGCAGCATGAGCCACACATGTACACATATAGTGTACATCTGTAAATCACACTACATGGACCCCACACATACTGTATTTGCCAGTTTTACTACAGTAATAACCCCACAGACTCACTGCTGGTGAGCAGACGTCACTGTAGATCAGCAGAGAGAGCGGCTCAGTTCAAACTGTCATGGTTTGGAAACTGTAGTTGAATTTACTGAGGTGTGAACAAACTGTATGTTTGAACAGGGAAAAAACCTTGTCATAGTAACTGCATACAAAAATAACAGTGACAGCCATGGCCTCAAATTGCAAAACAGAAATGAGACTAGAGCTTGATTTATGCTTCTGTGTCAAATCCACACTGCACCAACAGCTAAGGCAACACGTAGCCTGACACACATCTCACCAGAAGTGTAACTATGTGTTGTGGCGTTGCAGACCACAACAACTGGGACTGGTGCACTTGGTGGCATTGCAGGGGTCATACAGACCATATACTCTGACATGTTCTGTGTTTTTTGGGTTGCAATGATTTCAGTAAAGGTCACTGCGGACTGCTCAGCACCTATCGGCTGCAACTCCAACATGAATTGCTCAGTTTCAGTATCCAGAGTGACAAACCGGTGCAGAAAAGATTAAGTTTAAAGTGTCACTGAAACATTTTAGGATTCGTTGACTAAATCTACCAAACATCAAACTCAGCTGTTTAATGTTCTTTTTATTCTTCACTGTGAAGTAGGTGTAGCATGAGCCACACCTGTACACATATAGTCACCAGCATCAATACATCTGTAAATCAGACTACACAGACTGTGAGACTATGCAAAATACAGTTTCTATATGAAAGCTTGTGTAGCTGTGTACGTGACCATTGAGACGACTGTTGACCTTAACATGCTTAAAGGGAGCAAGCAGGGGTGTTAAACAGTGTGTTCTTTTGCAGAAAAGGAAAGTTGTGGTTGTCTGCTCTCTAACTGAACTTTTGCAGTCTGAGACAGGAAGTGTCTTAGACTATGTAGCGAGCTGTATGAGTGATATGCTTCAGAGTTGTGACACAGAGGCGAGAAACGTATATGTCACAATCTCCAGATCTCTGTATTTGTATTATTCATGTCTTTGTGAACAAAAATAAAGGCAACATTTAGCACAATTGAGCGACGTCATGATCTCTTTCTGATCAACCAACTCAGGACCCCACACATATGTGCAAATAATATTACTACAGTAATAACCCCATAGACAAGGCCCTAACTGATGTCTGACTACGTGTTCCATTACAAAACAATAAATCTCATTATATGTTGAAGAAATGAGCCAACATATGTGTCACTGGTCAAGTTTGGTGTCTGCCACACACAGAGAGTAAAACAGTGCTGTCAATACCGTTTAGCCTTGGTCAGTCTCCTCGGCTTGTTTTCCCTCGTCGCCTTCCTGCAGACATGCCGTGGCAGGTTCATCTCCAGGGGAGCTGAAACCTCAGTGGTCGACTTTGTTTCCCAGCATCCCTCTCAGTAATTAACCCTCCGGTCTGTGTGGACCCGGCTGATCAGCTATAACATCCTTATCAATATTCTCTGTCTGTCCTCTGCAGCTCTGCTCTGCTGCACTCACTCATAATCATAGTTAGTTCAAGTTAGTTCACAGAGCTAAAACTTCACTTTGTTCTCTGTTGCAAGACTCATTCCAGGAGTTAAAATGATTATTGTTTTGCTGATAATGACACATTTCAATGGTTAGTTATTTTTTAAATGCAAGTGTGAAAGTAGAGTTCCCTGTATTTATGTTATTTCAATTGTTGAGCCTGTTGCTGTTTTAGACATTACTGAACAAAGCAAACTGTCGATGTGTCCTGGGACTATTGGCTGCCCATGTTATATCCTTATAACATATTCCTTATTAATGTGAACAGCAATAACAGACACAAAAAAGAAAAGAAGAAAAAGAGTCCTTATCTCTGCTGTTTTGCACTCAGGAAAATATCTGACCTTGTCTCTTTTTTCTTCTCGAGCTTCTCGCTCTTTGAAATGTGCAGCAAACTTTATCTGTGTGCTTCCTCTAACAGGAGCTTAGGAAGCTGTCGTACCTGCAGACAGACGAACTGGAAACAACATGTGAGCAGGAAACACACAGACAGACTCTCGCTGTTTAGGAAATGAAGCTAATTATTGTGGTATTAAAAACAAGAGTCGTTATAATCCTCCACAGATAATCAGCATTAATCACGAAACAAAGAGAAACTGTGTCGTAAAAAAAAAAAAAGAAAAGTTCTCGTTGATTAAAACACGTGAACGGACGAAGTCAACTATGAGTCCCAGAGAGCATTGCTGGATGAAACATCCAATCAGAGTTTCAACAAAGTTAAACTGTATTAATCCAAGTGGTCCAAAGTGAGGGTGTCAGGGGGCAGGGACAAATGGAAAGACGCTGATAAGAATATTAATTATTGAATTATTAATGAATGAAGTAATTCAATGGTACAAAGAACCAAAGTGAGGCAAAAAGTAAAAGTCCCAGATGAGGAATTTAAGACACAAATGATTCATTTGAAGGACTGATTACTAAATGTCCCCCGTGACATCTGCAAAGGACCAATGTGACAATTCCAGCCTTATTTGCAAGATTCACTTTACTTCTCCAGTGTGAACTAAACGTGTGTGGATACCTGAACACTACACCCACACTGTGTGACATTTGAACTTGTGTTTATCAAACCGCGTTCATTCACGCCTCTGCTGTCGGCCTCCTGCACACGTTGAATTCATTAATTAAGCGCCACACTGATATCAGGTGTTAAGGCCGATATATAATTTTATCTTTAAGAGCAATGTCCGTGTGCTGTAGGACACCTGCCACCCAGTGCCAGCACAGGAATAGTAGAGGTAACAAAGCGTAATGGGTTCAGAGTGCAGGGTCAGGGATGTCGAATCGTCCCTTTTCTGCTCATGACTGCAGTTTCTGTTCCATCACAGACCTACAATTAATATTTCTATTTAATTAAGCATAAGTGTGAAATCGTAACCTTTAACCACATCACAGCTGCCAAGTGCAGATCTTTTTAGAAAGAATTTTAAAAGCACAGGAATTAAAAATGAGAGTTGTTCAGAATTGCCTGATATCAGCACTCTTGTCAGACAAGAGGTCCATGAGGTCTTGGGTGGGGTTGAAGTCAGACCTCTGTGGGTCCGGGGATAATGATGTGGCTACGCCTGGGGAGGCGCACGTTTAATCACATCGTTGTGATGTTAACTTTTTGTTTGCAGTTATTAAAAGCTGCTGTTGTTCAACTGCAGCTTTGTTTGCTGCGGCAGGACTGAGCAAAGCCTGCTAATAACAGAAATGATTTTCCTTCTCAAAGCAGCGTATCTGACAGCGTAGACGATTATTATTTTTTTAATGCATCGTGTTTTGTTATGTTTCTGCAAGATCCCGGAGAACGTGCTGTTTTCCACTGTTAATTGAGCTCGATCAGCAGCTTCCAGTGTTTGTGTTCGGCCGAAAACATCATTGAACGCAGAGACTAAAGTGAACTTGGAGGCGAGAAGTGACTTTGACCTTCAGCAAAACCTGAAAGTCAAAGGTCATGGAGGAGGAAGACAGATTGTTCATTCAAGTAGCTTCTGTCCCTTCAAGAGGAAGGTGTTTTACATTCAGCCTGCTCGTCTCACCTTGCTTTGATGAATAGACTATAATCTGTAATCTGCCGTGGCTACCTGCTGCTAACGAGCCAAATTAATTAGACACCGACAGTAAACATCTATCGATAAAATCAGATGAAACTTCATTGATCCCTGAGGGGAAATCTGCGTGTAGCAACAAACAGTAACAGGAAACCAGAGAGGAGCAGAGCAGAGGAGACATGACATAGCTGCACTGATGGAGTGGAAACAGAAGAAGAACAATGAAATGAGAAAAGACCAAAGCTGTGTAATATTTACAATATGAAAAGGCGACAAATTGCTCACACACACACACACACACACACACACACACACCAGAGGTTCTCTAAATAAATCTCTGGAGGTTAATCTAATTTGTAAACTGTGTGTGTATAAAATGTAGAGCATAAATAATGAATCTCTGCTGGAAGTTGATAATATTGAAGCCTCTGAAGTACCTGTGGCGGGATGGGAGGAATCATCACTTCTGTTTTTAGCTATGCTTTAGGTCATGGCTCCGGGGATGGCAGTGTCTCTTTGTCTCTCTGTCTGTCTGCCGGTCCATCATGTGGGTCCCGACTAGTTTTATTACGCTGCTTTTTATCCAAAGCAAATTACAATTGAGCTACAAGGGAAGCAAATTTCTAGTTAGCTTAGAGTGTTGTCTGTTGCATCTTTATTCACCATCTGACAGCTACGTGAAAATGTTGTTTTTTCTTTCCTATCAGCTATACCACACATCGTGTGGAGGGCTGAAGGAGGCCTGGAGCCAGCTGTCATTGGGTGAGAGGCAGCTTACACACTGGCCAGGTTGCCAGTATTTCACAGCAGAATTTATATCAAACCTGCAAAAATTCAATTCATTTTGGGCCAGCAGCAGTCCAGACTGAAATATCAGTATTGGATTATCCAACAATTGGACTTTCATGAAATTTTGTACAGATTTATGGTCCCCGAGCAATAAAGGCCTCTGACGTTTCCTCCAGCATCACTATGAGCTTGACATTTGTGGTTTGAGTGAAATATCTCAAAATGTATTGGGGAGATTGTGGCTGTCAACATTCTTTTGTGTACTTTGGTCTTTGGCTGTTTCTCCTGGTTTCAACCCATTAGTTCTAATGAAGGGAGCTCTGAGTGCTTTTTGTACTTTGTGACAACTTTGTGTTTGTCCATTTCCTGTTTCAACATAACATTGCCACCGTGCACAAAGCCAGCTTCATAAAGAAAGCCTGAAACATACTTTTGGGGACATAGTATAATGATGTTTTACACCCGAAACACTAAACTGCCTCTTTTTGCTCTGTTTCTGTCATTACAAAGCAGAAAAGTGCTTTATAAATAACATTTATTTGCCTATATTGAATTCAAAATTTGCAGTATCGCGTCTTTTCCAATTCTCTTTCTGTTTCCAAGCAGCCAGGCATGTAAAGCACCATTACTCGATGGAATAATCTGCTTTCTCTGTCATAAAAGCACCAAACAACATTTGTGGAAAAGAAACAGTTGAAAAGGCTCCTAATGAGTCACATTATAACCAAGCAGAAAACTATGAGCAGCAGCAATCAGTGTTATTCTTCCCCATGTAGTTGAAGTAAACCTGATGCCATGGGCAGCAGCAGGGTGTTGATTGAACTTAATATTGTGGATTGTGTGTTGTATGTCTATATGTGTTTGAGGAGCAGTTTTTCAATGGCCCACAGGAAAAGAAGCTGTTAAAATACTGCATTAATGGGGTTTAAAAATAATGTTAACTAATTATAATTATTTACCAGCTTATATACTGAAAGGTCTGGTTTAGAGTACTGTTTGAAAAGAATAATCACAGACAAAAGCTGCAGTCTGATCGTCACATTTGCATGTGTAAAGTGATGAAACCCTGCTTTGTGCTCACTTGGAACACACTTGATGCCCATATGTGAAGGGCCCCACATTTGGATTCTGATTAAATTGTTTACTCCTTCATTTAGTCGACAAGTGCCGACTGCTACCAATATTTTCAGTCATCAGCTAAAAGTCAGTCAAGGAATCACACTGATGGTTCACAAGCTCAAAATGTTCCTCATATACAGGTATGCTGAATTACCATATGCTGTGGACAGAAAGGTGAGAACTCATATATAGATGGATCTTTTAGTATAGAAGTGGAAAACCTGACTGACAACAGAGAAAAGTTCACGACTAGACGTCTGGAAGAGACAATGAGGATCCACAGAAACCTTCTCCTAGAAGTCCTGTATGCATCAGTATCATAACTCCTGAACCTCAGAGGTCTCACACTAGGTGTGTGTTCAGGAGCATCTCAGGGGTCACTGGGTCTATCAGCGAGGACGAGGACGCCTTAAGTCCGCCACACGAAGCGTCCCCCAGCGGAGCTCAGGCTAATGGTTCCTATGTGACATTTAGATAAAGGTGAGAGGGAAAAGGTTCAGTAAACCCATTGTCAACCTTTCACCTCCCGTCCAGGAAGTCAAACCACAGCCAGTGAGTCTGACATTTCCTCTGCAAAGCACTTCATTCAGCTAATTAACCCGTTAGCCGGATGACCTGCTACACAATGGGAGGAGGAAGAAAGGATGAGGTGGACAGACACAGAGAGCTCTGAGACACTTGTTGAGTTGTTTTTAGTGTCTGCTGCTTTTTAAATCAACCTGAAACATTTGTCTTTAATCATCTTAACATCTGATGAAGCATCCTGGGCTCTGCACATATTTTATTGACCCCCTTTCTCTTCTTAATGTATGAATTCAACAGATAAACACATTGATCTCTAGTGTTAATTTGAGTAACCATTTAATTTAATAACATTTTTTCCTGACACAAAAAACTATTTTCTTCTCACAGCTCAAAATCATGAACCGAGTATTGTATTTCAAAATAAGAGACACCTTCCTTGCTGTAGTCTTCACTGGAGCCTTACTGTGAAAGTCTTGTTTCCTCTTTTTATTAGTATTATTACATATTAAGTGTTTACATCCAGATAAACTGTTTAAAAGACTGTGTGACACACGTCTTACGTTAAAAAGTGTTCTTTAATCTTTCTTCTTATTCTGTTGTTGCTGTTTTTATTGCTCATGTTTCTCTATTTATACTTTTTTTCCCCAGAAATAACTGCATGTAATTTCTCTCGGAGTGGTCGAGGCCATGGGCAATTTTCTGGAACGAAAACTCTTCTAGGAAGCTTCAATACTGATTCAGACACTTTTTTTCACTCCTCTATTGTGACACGGCAACTATGCTGGGAATCTTTTAACCGGCTTTTTAGTGCATAAATGTTGATAATGTGTTTTTTTGTTGTTGTTTGCTTCCTATGGACAGTTAAATTATTAAGACAGCTTAAAATCTTTGCAGCTACACTGAGGTTCCCTCTCTAAATAGATTACACAATCTGTGATTACTGCTTATACCAGAAACATTTGCAGTAATCTATTAAAACAAATACTTACCCTTCCAGTAATGCTAACCATCCAAACCTCACCTCTCTTCACGGCTCTTGTCTTTTTTACATTTGATGCAAATGTGAAGTTTGTGCAAGATACCTACAAACGTAGATTTATTTGTGTGACAGTGTTTTATCTAATCCAGTTAAATGTCTTTTAAATGTTCTCACTCGGAGGTTCAGCTTCAGCTCACATTTTCACCAACATTTTCACATAAAAACAATTTATGAAATGCTCATCTGGGTCTGAATGACGCTAACTGCAGTTAGTATTTAATTGGATGAGCAGCACAAAAATCAGGCTTTAATGTGCTGATCTGAAGTAAAGTTGCAGGTTTGGCAGCAACAGCCCGGCTCTGTTCATGTTTATAGATCACAGGTAATGAATGAACACTGTTTATCAGCACAGTTACCATGGTGACGGAGGTCAGTTCTGCAGTGGGGGGTTCGTGTGTTTGAAAGGTGCTTTCAAGTATGCAAATCAACATTAATTGCCATGTAGAGAGAAGGTAAAGAGGCCTAATTAACAGGTTGGAGGGTTAGCCAATCAGACGACAAAAACATCAACAGTGAGGTGACAGTGGGAGGGGCTGCGGTCACTGTGTCTGACTGGAAACAGAGACAGATGTAAACATGATGGTTGACCTGTTGGTTGTCAAGTCACCTTTGACTCCTCTTAAACGGATGCTGTTCATTATCCCATTAGGACTGGAAACACACACAGGTAAGGTCTCTCTACCCTTCACAACAATGCCAGGAATAAACAACCTCGGTGTAAGAGCCCTAAAGTGTCCTCACATGGACACGTGTCTTGTTTGCCTTCATTATTTTATCATTGCAGGACCCTCCAGAGGGCTCCATCATTGGCTTCAGTGGAGCTGTGATCTGAGAGGCTGTTGTTAATACAGGTGATCAGATCTCTAACCACCAGCAGCAGGGTCACAGTCAATCCACATCAATACACTTCACTCAATGTCTCATTGAAGATGCGTCTAATTTTTTTTGTCCCTCTCTCTGATTTTGATTTTGTCTGGCTGGATATCGAAAATATGTCAACCCTTTGAAAATGTGACTATTTGTATATAAGTCCATCTCTTCATCCATCTGTTAGAAATCCCATTTTATCCTGTAGAGAGTGGTGGGAGAGCTGGAGCTGATCCCAGCTGACACTGGGTGAAAGGCAGGCTGCACCCTCGACAGGTCGCCAAATATCAGTGACACGGTTATGCTGACTCAAATGAGACCATGAGACCAACATACTCGATGTGCACCTTTACATACGTGTGGAGATGATCAAGCTATAGGCTACTGCCTGCTAGCCTGACGCTAGGCTAGTTACTGTCCAGATAGAAGAGAACAAAGACATTTCTGCTTTCCTGTGTGAATGAAGAGATGACAAACATGTTCAGCTAGAGTTTCATGGGTAGTTATTTTAGTGTACGTCATCCCCAACAGATCAAGTCAGCTTTCTCTTACTGTAGAGCGCCCCCTACCTGCAATGTTCAGACTGCACGCTGCACCTGCATCATGTTAGGATTTTTCCTAAGTGGCACACTCATGAACGAAACAAGGCACGAAACTGACCCTGCACATCTCAAAGCGTCCACTCACTTGTGTGAACCATGGTTGGGGCCTCAGAGTTGCCAGTTAACCTAAAGTGGCTGAGGCCTTTGAGTGTGGCATTTGCATGTTCTACCTGTGTCTGGGTGGGTTTCCTCTGGGCACTCCAATTTCCTCCCACAGGACCAAGACATGCAGATGAGGACCGGGTTAATTAGTGAGACAAATTCACGTCTAAGAAAAAAACAGAGAAACAAACTTGTGGTGGATGAACAGCACTGTAGCGTCACCTGATGTGTTAGAATGATTACTGGTCACATCAATACTTAATCTGGTTTCAACCTTTTGAATATGTTCAGATGAATGAATGAATCATTTCACTGAGACGCAGCAGAAGCTTAGTATACACCAGGACTACAGCTGGATTTGACAATCGTTGTACTGACGTTCAAAACAAGTGATCACAGAGGGGGAGAAGGTTATATAAAGTGGTTCTCTTAACATCACTTCAGCAGGGTTCACCCCAGCTGTGTCTGGGAAGACTTATGTTTACAGGTTTCTTCGTTCTAAAGAGGGTTTTCAAAAAGCTTCAAAACTCCGGCGTGATGAGAACAGAGACACAAAACAGAGACCAAGAGATGTGTTTTCAAATTTGAACGGCTTAGAGTAGATGTATTCACTCTCCTGAACATCTGTTACCATGGCACCCACAAGGAAATATTGCCAATCAATCTGGCAGCTCCACCCCCAACATGAAGTGCACACACACACACACACACACACACACACACCCATTTAAACTACACACCCTTGAGCATTTAGTGAGCCATTTGTTGTATGTGTGTGTCATCATCCTTTCTCATTAATGCAACACACACACACACACACACACACACACACACACACACACACGTAGCATCTTCTCTTATTGTGTTTGTCGTCTCTATGGTAACAGTGAGGTCACCACCAACAGAGTGCTGATTACCATTAATTAATATTCATAAATATTCAAGGTTTCATCCAGAGTTCTGCTCCATCTACTGTACAATGTTCTGTGTACTGTCACTGTAGAACTTCATTATACACACGGAGAAGAAAAAAGTTGGGAAGCACCTACACACTGATACTATTGTTATCTTTTGTTGGCTTTATTCAATTAAATGATGAATGTAAATGCATCACAAATCACAAATAAATGAATAGCAATTCATTTTAAGCAGGTTTGAGCACAGAATTTCAGTTAGCTAGTTACATTTAGTAAAGTCTTAAACCTTAAATGCTGTAAAGTGCTTTGAGGTGACTTCTGTTCTACAAATAAAATTGAATTGAGTTGAATTAAGATCAGAATTTGCATGTTACACTTTAAGAAGAAAAATAAATCCTGTGCTGATCAGACCCACTTGCAGCATGTCTCTGAAGAATATATAGGAGTATACAGTGAGTAAAAACACTTTAATATTTAATAATAGCCATTCTTAATAGAGAATAACTAAAGTAGGTAATATTATTATGCTATAGAAGAATGAGGAACACGTGTTCTGTGTTTTGGTATAATGTCTTGGTGACAGTGTTTGTACCTGTGGAGGTTTCCTCAGATTTGTCTGGATCTGGATCTTGTCTGTCTGGATCATGGTTATATGGTTTCTTCTTTGCATATACATTGCTAACTGTGTTCGCTGTTCACTGATAGTCGTTTTGAAAGTGTTCCTGAGACCACGTAGTGATGTCCATCGCAGAATCAGGCCTGTTTTTAATGCAGTGCTGTCTGAGGGCCCGAAGATCACCGGCATCCACTAGTGCAACTCAACTTTGTCCCTTATTCACTGAGATTTCTTCAGACTGTCAGAATCTTTTCATTTGTCTCTGCTGTCAAGCCAAACTAGCCTGTGAAGGCCTGGTGGGAAGTGTAAAGGCTTTTATAAAACAAAATACTCAACGAACAAACACCTACAACATTACTGCACTGTTGAAAAAGGATGCCTTGCAAGGCTGGTGTTTGTTATTAGCAAATCTCAATGGGCTTTTGAATGCATTGCATTTCTGTGTTTGGCTACTTTCTATTTTTGCACGTGTTGAGGGCCACCTAGCTTAGCTCCAATCTGCTGCCTTTCCTACTAAGAATATATTTTTCTCTTCAGTGAACTAGAATGAAAGCGACCAACTCTCATTCATTCTTAGTTTCATTTGAATACTAGTAACTGACCAGTGCCACAGGCCGACTTCCCATCAGTCTCCTCTTTTTTATTTATGCTGAGACAAGGATCCTCAAGAGCATCCTTGATCCCACTTCAAATGTTTTTAGTTTCATAAAGAAACCTCATTTGCTGCTTTATCATCACTGAAATGATGTACCAGACTGATGTCTTCAACCACACTAAATGAAATTATTTCAGCCCTCATCCTAAACTCATCTGGGAATGAACTGTATTCAGTGCAAATCAATAACCATCACATTAGAAAAAACGATGTGGCTACAGTCCTGTTCTTCATTCAGCGCTTGTGTCATGGTGTCATTGTTGTTCCTCCTGGCACGAAATCATTGTGTTTTTAAACTGCATTTATCTGTCTGCTAAGGTGACTTGCATTGAATGATGGAGAGCCTTTATTTGAGATTTGGAATTGTACCTTTCGGAGATACTGGACACAGTCAAAGGCTCAAGTGTGGTTTGTTTCACTGGGCAGTGTTTGAATGGTTTTCATGTCTGAACTAACAACAGGGCAACATGTGAGATAAAGTATTCCCTGTGGTTCCTGGTAATTTCAGCGACCACTTCAGAAGCTAAAACAGTACAAAATTACAGGAAATGATCTTTAATAGGTTTAAGACTCAGCAGGAGAGACAAAAGGTTCCACAGCAGAAAGTATCAGAAAGTATTTAGATGGCTTCAGATTTTACACACTTGGAATACTTAGAGTACAATACTGTCGTACATTTAATCTTTGTCCATCAATTGGCATTGAAAAAAGATGACAGAGGTGCATCTTGTTTGCTTTAATGACAATGATCAAGAACATGGTAAAGACCAAACAAAGGTAAACGGAGTGAATGTTGGATTCAGTTGTGGATTCACCATGTGGATCAGGAGGTTGGCGCCACTCCAAATGATTAATTATGTTGTTCTGTGACTGCTGGATGTCGAAATGAGAAACTGTTTTCTAATGAGTTCACTGTATTCACTTAAAACACAACTTGCTTCTATTGCTGCCAAATGGCCAAACAATCCATTACTGCAGGTTAATGTCTGTTGCTCCCACGACTGTGTTTACTGCTGGTAGGAAAACAGAAGCTCAAAGAAGTTCCAGTCAGATGAATTTTAGTAAGAGTAAAAGTCACAGGACTTACACCTTCATTCCTAACAGACAGGACAACTGACACTTTGACAAAAGCAACTGATAATTGAAAGTCATGATAAAGGGAAACACTGTACAGTGCACGGTTTCTGGAGGGATTGGCATTAACATACAGCTGTGAAATCAGGTTTGACCACAATAAACAAAGGTGCAGATGAAATAAAAAAACTACAAAATAACTATGAGGGTGTTATGAAAATATATAATTCATCTGTCATTGACAACCTGTTAAAATAATCTCCTTCTTCTTCTTCTTCTTCTTCTTCTTCTTCTTCTTCTTATTATTATTGTCATTAATACTTTGTTTTATGCTCTTTCACACCATGTAACACTATGTGTTACATATGCTTTAACTTTTCAGTCTGATATTACAGTAAAGTTGTACATACAGTCTGATGGGACATTTACACATAAGGATTCAAAAAGCTAGAACTGCAACGTCTCTGATAAAATGCTCTTTGCAGCCGGGTAAGAGCCAGTCACAGAAACTGATGTAAACAGTTCTTTACCCCTCCATGTGTTGAAATTTCAAAAAGCTGATGAACTTAACACCACAGAGCTGTCGAACTACAGATTCATGAAGGGTGAGATTCTTCAGCTACTTACCATACATACAGTGTATTTCTGCAGGGCCACTATGCTCTTCGTTGCATTAAAGGAATAGTTTGATATTTGGGAAATATGCTTCCTTGCTTTCCTTTGTTGCCTCTTCTTCCCCAGAAGAGAAGATCAGCGTCTTACAAAGCTAAATCCAGTTCTGTTTTACATAACGTTTTATAAAACATTGAGAAATTTCCAGGAAATTAGAACATATGTGAGCAGTGAGGTAAAGCATACCCACTAATCATACTTGGAAAAAGACGAGTGTCTGACTAAAACAAACCTGAAGCAGCAGCAGCATCATTAAAGACTGAGATGTAGATGTCCGCTAGTGTCTCCCTCTTGTTCAATGACCTCTCACTCAATTAGTGTGTGACAACAGGACTCAGTCCTGTGATTTGAGCTTAAGTGGTGGGTGAGGTCACACAATGATTCACACATTCAAAACATAGAACCCACAACACAGATTTCTACTGCAGAAAAATAGGTGAGTGAACACACATACACACATTTCTAGAGCTATTTTGTTTCTCGGCCATCTCTAACAATATGGCTGTCAGGGTGACTGACAGCTCCCTGTGTGGTGGATTGAGGCATCAGGTGACACCCGGAAACAAACTGACAGTTTGCATGTGTGTGTGTGTGTGTGTGTGTGTGTGTGTGTGTGTGTGTGTGTGTGTGTGTGTGAGCGAGATAGAGAGAGAGAGAGAGACAGAGAGTGAGTGAAAGAGAGAGAATGAAAAAGAGAGAGAGAGTGAGAGATCGTCAACAAGTGTAATTCTGTCAGGAGTTGACATGTCAAGATGCACTGACAGTATGACACACTGATGTGCTGTGGTCTGAGGCTGCGTGTGTGTGTGTGTTGTAATCATCCAGCTGAATCTGTACTTTTGTTGAGGAACACACAGAGAAACTCTGTTGTTCTCTTGCAGAACACATGAACCAGAAGAATCCTAACACGAAACACAGGACTTCATTTCACAGATTTCTCAGTTCAAACATGTCCTATACTCATTATGTGGGTGACGTGAAGCGTCCTTGTTGGGTTGGCCACTGTTCCACCAGCTTCTGCCACTCAATACAATGTGTGATTTACACGCAGCCCATTTACTGTTTGATGTTTTATGATTTTTCTGATATTTCTTTCAGCACCAAACCTTCCTGCCCCAAGATTAACAGTCAATTAGAAATTTGAACAACAACAAAAACAAACAACCTGATTACATTTTCATGTATGTAATAATCATATGTTCACAATTGTAGTTGAGCAAATAAGCTGATACTTTGCATAAATAAATGAAGACATGCCAATTTGTTACTCCAGCGTCTTCTACTGTTGGGTTCAGACTCAGCACCGGGTGGAGGTCAGGGAAAGCTTGTCCATTGGGTTAATATAAATTGACACAGCTCTGGACTCAAACTCGGGTCTTGAGCTTCTCAGTCCTGCACATTATATGCAAATCCACTCCAGCCACCTCCATTGCAACATTAATAAGTTCACCTTTCATTCATTTAAAATGATGTTGCATCACAACATGACTACATTACTAAAATAAAAAGCTATATTTGCAGTTTAGTTGCATGGAAATATAAGTTCCATCAGACAGGGCTGAGTGTCCCCAGTTCAAGTCTGTCTGTGGATCTGTGGTCACATGTCAGACCCTCTCTCCCTCCCTGTGTTCCCTGGTTTCCTCTCTGCTGTCAAAACTGGTAAATAAAGAGAAAAATACTTAAAAAGTCTAAAAATGGGCGTTTTGTGTTCTCTGTAGTTCGTACCATCTGAGGGAGGGAGACTTTTTTATTCATTATTATTTCTTCTTCTTTTTTATTCCCCTTTATTTTGAATCTATTTTGAATCTAGAAGTGAGATGTACTTTCTGTTGTAATTGCTCTTTTACAGCTGAGCCTGATGGTACCACTGTACCACTCTAGTATTTATAGTCTGTACAACAAGCTGAAAGATATTTTTACTCCCAGGAAGCTGCCTTTTACCAACTCCCCCTGATCCTCCTTGAATGCAACATGAGCCACAGCTGCATAGTGTGAGGGGGGAATGATGGGAGATGGAGGCCTTTATGCCTGCGGCCGTGTTAGGGCACAGGTCTGTAGTTGGATTCCCACGGGTGCTCATTAGAGAGCCGCCACTCAGAAAACACACCTGCCGGCAGCCAATGAGACGCTGCCCTGCAACCCACACAGGTTCCACCTACACACCAACCAATGCTAACATGCTTGCTAAAAAGCAGCTAAAACACACACACACACACACACCTTCAGAGCTGTGAGCAGGGTCTGCTCGGAGCTCGGTCTCCTGGTGCTAATCTGGTTTGTCAGGGAGGTAAAAAAAATAAAATCAAACCATTACAAACAGGATGAACATCTTCATCTCTAATGGAGGGGAGTCTTCCTCACTGCAGGTCAGCAAACAGCTATCAGACACAATAAAAACAGCTCAGCCTGTTCCTGCACACATATTTCTAGTATGTTTTAATCTGTTAAGCTTGATCTGTAGAGCACAGAAGCTTCAGCTCCATCCATTGAAAGTGATTGAATCTTTCCAACAACACCAAAGCTTTCCTATTTGCACGACTCATTTAAGTGAGACATTTTGTTTTTCTAGATAGATATATGGTAATATACATAAACATTAGACTTCTCTAGTCTGCACATACACTGTATGAAGCATATGCAGAATCTGTAACACGTGCAGCCAAATCTACAACAGCTACAACACCAAATGTGTAATTGTATGAATGAAGAATAATTAGATAATAAGAAGAAATTAAAGTTCAGTCCTATTTCAAGACAGTGATATTACAAGATCATTCTGTCTGTCAGAAGAGAGTGATGGCTGTTATCAGGAATGACTTCCTGTACCAGTCCTCGTCACAGCAGTGCTAGAAAAGTCTCTAACTGAAGCTACAGTTTGTGCAGTTTCCTCCTCTCCACAACCAACTCCAAGGATTCCAGAGGAATCCTCAGTACAGAGGCAGATTTCCTGACCAGCGTCCCCGGGTCTGGTGCTGATGCACCAGCAGAAAGCAGCAAGGTTTATTTCTCTGGTATAACAGAGAATCAAGAAATCGAAGGTCGAGGATAACAGATCGAGGAGAGGTGTTTGGGGAAAAATTAGTGAGGAAACACAACACCATCATAGGTGTAAGTCTTTTAACAGACTGACACACTTCTTTATTGAAAACCTGTTGGTGATCGGCTGCAGCTCATCACACTGATCTGAAAATACATCATAACACCAGCTCAGCTCAGTTTTAAGAGCTTTCTAGTTTATTTTTTATTAAATAACTTTTGTTTAAATTATTTGAGCAAATTTCTGCTAATCAGTATATTAATAATCTGGATTAATGAGTAGTAAATTAAAAAATAATAAATGTAATGCAAATAATAATTATTGAAAATCATGAGCTTGCGATGCTTCTCAGTGTCTAAATTAATGACTCATTTTTGACAAAGCTTAAACATCCATCTACTGACCGACTAATCAACATCAAAAGGCCTGCAGTGAAGAAGTCCAACTATTTCCTTGTCTCACATCACCTTTGTCTTCACTGCACTAAAACGCACTACAAAGACTGCAGCCAGCGGCCAGCTAGCACATACACATGTATGTTCCACATCTGGGTGTCATAATTGATTATCACTCATTATCAGCTGGAGCTGATCCCAATCATCACTGACTGAGAAGTATGATGCACCTTGGATGGGTTTCTGGTCTATCACAGGGCCCTTTAAAAGCATTACTGTCATTTTCCACCTCTGACTGACAAGGAGCAGAGCTGCAAACCTTTATTCTAGAAGAAAAATGATGATGATATCCTGTGAAAGTAAAATTGCTGGCGTGATGAGGGAAGAGGTGAGTGAATATGAGGCAAACAGAGAATTAGAGGGACAGGGAGGAGGTGATGCAGGAAGGAGAGGTCAGAACTCCTTTCATCTCTGCAGCTCGACTTCAAAGGCGACATCCACGCCGCTTTGATTCCATCAGCACCTCCTGTCTGAGGAGGAAGAGGAGGAGGAAGGCGAAACAGGTGGGGGAGACAGACTGCCACATCCACATATGAATTCCTAATCTATGTCTGTATTGTTTTGTACTTGCCAAACAGTATTAATTCATAATTAATGCACCTTGATGGTAGATGTCGTAGGATAGGCCCACGCCCCCCATCACTAAGTGTGTAACTCATGGACTGGTGCGGTTGGTTGGCATTTTAAAAGCAGCGCAGCTGTAAACACGACTTCTTTCTGTTACTCAGTGAAAAGAATATATCTGTGCTAACAAGCTACCTGCAGCTGTGTTTGACAAAAAGACTGTAAGACACAGTCATACTGCTCTGAAACATCCTGCAGCAGATTCTTCCTCTTCAACACCCTGAAAAATCTAAAGTCAACAGTCAGAGTGGTCTCTCTCCCCACATCCAGAAAGATGCTGAACAGCGTCCAGCAGTGTCAACGATGCAGGACCCACTGCAGAAACTGGGCTGAGAGACGCTCGCTGACGATCTGATGTTGGCTTGATGTGTCACAGTCTTTGTGCTGTGAATGTCTCCATTCCTGAAGTAAAGATGTGGTTTAGGAGAATGAGCGTATAATGTAATATATGAACATCTATATAGTGCTTTGAGTTTATCGGCTTTTCAGTGTTGATCTTTTCAACACTTTGCTGCTGGTGGTGTCGTTACATGTAACTAACTCATTTCATTAGGATTAAACCTAATGACATCTGAAGTAGCTTTTAATGTTGGTTTAGCTACAGACACACTCGCTTTGACCACAGTATTCTCTTTCTATAGGGCTCATAATGACTCTTATCACAGACTATGTGCAACTTGCTGGATGTACACGTGTAAATATTGATGAAAACAAATGAATCATGTCCTGAGTGATCTGTGATTAGAGGAAGAACAAAAAGCTTTGGCAGCATCACCAAGGTCGCTCTTTCCCCGCACTCTACTTTCATTTTATTTTATTTCAGAAAGCTAATTAGCAAAAACATTCAGGCTGAAAAGTACAGTAAAACAAAGACGCCAAGCACTTTTACTTCAGTCCTTGGAAAAGTGAAGACTTCCCAGTGAAAAGAGTTTGATTTGAATAAGATGATTCAGAGACAAACTGAAGCTCTGCACACAGTGGAAATCTGTAACTTTACTAGACAGACAGGATACAGTACGTGTGTTTGTGTGAATAATCTACTGTATGTGATGAGAAACACTGGGTTTGATTGGAAGCGTCTCCCCTGCTGAACTCCAGTGCTTCGTCAGCCTACCCGTCCACTGCGACCTCCTTCATAAACCCCTCCGTTATCAACATCAGCGCGTCTCCCGTTTGGTTTGTAATGATCTGATGTCACTGCCTGTCTGTACACCTCCTGTGTAAACTGAGTCAAGCAGTTTGTGGAGTGTTCCTACTGTATAAAGTTTGCTCAGCATCTCGTCTGTTAATAAGTGAGCATCATTATTTCAACAGTAGCAAATGACAACATAGGTCGTCTTTACTTTGTGGATAATTAAAAGTAAACAGTTTGAAAACAGACCTGAGACGACTGATTTTTATTTCCACACTGTTCCAGACATATTACTGAAAGTCAACAGGGCGGGCGGAGCGCAGTAATAGATTGACTTTATTAGCTCAAACAATCATCACAGATATATTTTCACAGGGAAACGACAGCAGAGCTGATGTTTCTGTCTTCTTTCATTATCTTTAAAGGACTCAGAAACACAAACAAACATGAAAATGGCTAATTACAGAGCCGTAAATAGTCAATTCACTGAGGATATCATTATTAACACTGAACAAGGGACAGGATTTCTTTACAGTTTTATTCATCTGTGTAGATTTCTGTCATTCCTGCTCTTTGTCACTGTCTGTCACTGTCAGCTCTGCTTCCCACGCTGCCAAGGCTTAAATATATCAAACTTCATCATATCTACCAATTCATCATCTGTATGTGTTTTACAAAGCAACTGACTGATGGATACTGATACGTTCGGGAGCTCTAGTGCTGTCCAAAAAGTCTATCACATGACAAAGTACAGTAATAACATTGGGACAATGTGAAAAGTTTCTCTTGCAGTTATAAATCTACAGAGAATTATCAGCAGACCGCGACTCACTGCTGTGTGTAGAGCACAACTTTAGGAGCATTTAGTAGCTAAAGAGCCAGAGACGTACCTGAGGAAGATGAATATTGAATTTATGGTCATCACAGGACAAAAACCCTCCTTTAAATGGAAGATCATGTTGTTCAATATCTGCTATAAGGAAGAAGAACCAGAGCTGGTCAGTGATCATCAAGAGCAGCACCATGGAACAGCACATGAAACCTGATTATGAAATGATGATTAAGACATGTAACAGGAAGGTTAACCAGCAAGAAACATGAATATAGTTTTGTGATTGTCATGGTAATTGATTACATAACTTATATTAATGATGGCGGTTACAGTATATAAATCTGTTTTGTATTAATAAATGAATGTGAAATGTGTGTACGAAGAGAATCTGATAAAGTTTAAATAAAGATTGTGTGTACAAGTGCACAAAAAGGGAAAGAAAAGAGAATAAAGTAGAATTTTAATTGGGGGGAAAAAAAAGTCATCACCCGGGAAGAATGATCTAAAGCATCGTGTGTGCTGTAACGACAGAACACGCTCCGATCACGCCCTCTGATGTCACCAAGTCTGCATGGTATCAAACTCACATGATGGAAGTACTAATATTTGGCTAATCAAACCTGTAGAGTGTCACCTAATGCAAGGGAAAGAGTAAATAAATAAAGTTTTTGCTGGTTAGTGGAGCTGCTGGAGGAAACTCTGTCAGTCAGCACCAGGATTTTGCAACAACCAGAAGAGCACAGAGATCAATGAGGGATCCTCCCGGAGAGGCGAGACTGCCCTGGGCAGTGAGTCCATCGGGACTGAAAGCTGCCTGCAAAGACGAGGCTTCTGAATGCAGCTAGACCATCGGGGCCTTGGGATGAGACTTGAACAAGGAGAAGAGAACTGGATGAATCCAGCTTCAACCAGAGACTGTTTATGGTCTTCAATCAGCCTTTTTCATCCACTACCAGGGAGATCGATCTATTTGATTGATTTACTGTTGATTTTATCATTTTAAACACTTACTTTGTTTGCTGTTACTTTCTGCGTCTGCTAACATCTGCAGTTACTGAATGTATGTGAAGTCAGGTTCACTGGATCAAGCTCTAGTCGGTTGGTCTAGACCCTGAAATTAATATCTCGTAAGCAGTAAAAGTATATTTGCAGCTTAAACCTTTCCCAGCAACCACAACAACTGTTACTGTTAGAAGAGAGCTGCCGTTAACCAGTGGGGCTCCATCAGAAGCTGCAGTTTCAGGCTGATGCAGGTGCTGGTGGAGATGTAGCGGTGGAAATATGGGGATGATGGTGGTGAGTAGCTGGATGAATGTCTTCGCCTCAGCCTAATATAGAAACCTGTACTGTTCAACCTCAGGCAGACCATTATAGACCACTTTAATGTGAGGGCTGGACTGCACTCTTGTACTGGAGTGCCAGGGTAACAATAGCAACCCAGCGGAGGAAAAACAGAATGTCTAGCAGCAGAAACTCTGGATTGGAAAGTAAATGTCCTGTTTCTAATGGCGTGTTGTTTTTCTTCAATTCAATATTAAAAAAAACTTTATTATTGCCTGAAAAATCTGTTAAGCACAGCAACATTGGACAAACTCCATCAACTGTAGATAGAGAATGAAACCAGAACTTCAAGGTTCTATTTCCTGAAGTAAGAAAACATCACACTGACATCTGAACGGTACAAATCCAGCCCTACAGGGGCCTGTAACTAACACCACTTCCCCAAAGCCCAAAGGCCTACACATGTTGATGAACTAAGCCCAGTTTAGTGGTGAGTGTAAGAACAGGAGGGAGAACAGTGGAGGTCACGATTAGAAGAGAGCACTGATGAATATTCCAGCTAAGAGAGAAACAGTCTCTCTGACTTCTGATCGTTTTTCTATTTCTTTAAATGTTTCTTTACACTTTTAAATTAAATACACAACATTTCCTATCAGCACCTTAAAGCAACTTAAAACTATTTTGATACCAAAACTTCAAACCCTTGTGATTTTCAGGGACGTTCTGCAGTTTATGTATTGTATGTGGATAATGATGCTGAATGTGTCTTTGTGTAGATTTGATTTATGACAAAGTGCAGCGACTGGAAACTAGAATCTGTCTCTGGGAGCTTCATCATTGCAGCAGCTGCTTCTACACCTGTTGCTTGTCTGCGTTAGATACAGCGTTCCAAAGACGTTATTAATTAGGAGAAGTTCTACAGTTCAATGGCAACAGTCTCCTAACATTTCTGTTGCAATACAACAATCTGAAATCATGGTTATGTTTTGTGGGAGACATAGTTGTGTTATGTTTTCCATAAACGTAATGATCATATGTTCACATTTACAAGTCATAAATATGCTGATGGTTAACAAATCAATTAAATGTAGAGAGGCGACATTTCTTTGTCCTCCTCTCTGCAAAGATCTTACAGTACAACACTACAAACAGATTTGTGACAGCATCGTTACTACATTTTTTATGGTTTGACTTCTGACCCTCGTAGCACTGGGTTGAGGTCAGAGAAAGTCTGGAGTCAGACACAACCTTTCTCTAACCATAACCACAGTCCTTCTCTTATTTAAGCCTAACCTCACGCAGGACTCTAGTTTCAAACACACACCTTCTATCCACCCCAACCACCATCTGTTGATAAATGTTGCACCAAAAAATACACAGTCACAGTTAAGTTGCATACGAATCTAATTTTTCAGGATAAAGGGTTGATGACCACTGAGAAAAAAAAAATCTGTGGAGAACTTGTCTTACTGAGTCTTACTGAACATGCTCCCTCCTGGGAGGGTGGGAAGGATTGTCCATGATTGATAGAAGTTTAAACAGCCTCCTCTGTCTAGAGATAGAGGGTTTAACTCCACCTGGTCATCGTCCACAGCCTGTTTTATTTTGAAAGCTTCTTCACATCCTGTTGTGCCTCACTCTCGATCACTTTACTCTTGTAATCAGTCTGATTGTTTTTACCTGTGCCTCCCCCTATATAAGCAGCACCTTTACTTTGTCAGTTCAACTGCTCTAGTTCATTGAAACATCTCCTGCCTGTTCTGTCAACTCTCTGAGCTTAGCTTGTCTTCACCTGGGCCTGTCTGAACCCAGTTAACCTGAAGTTTGTTTCTTTCTGATTTTCTGCTCTGGCTCTGGTCCTCTGCTGTATTTCCAATTGTGGATTCTCTGTTTTAAACTTTGGATCTGGAAGATTCCCTCAGCCGTTTAGACTGTTCTTTGTTTTATGAAGAGGACTGTGTGTGGATTTTGAATGTGGATATTGGACTTCAGATACCCTGTTTTCTGAAGTTGCTCATTGTCTGCGGTGTGTTGAGTAGGGCTGTGAGGCTGTCTGGTGTGATTTTCTTCCATCACTCTTCTATTCAGTAACCACGTGGCAGATGCTGACACACCGGAGCCGACATCTTGTGCTGCCTTCTCAAACAAATCCTCTGGTTTTATTTTTCTCTCTATCTGTTTAGTCTTCCAGTTGACTCTGCTCTCCATACTCACGTGTTTGCCTCTCGGTCCATTCACCACCTGCTGGTCGGGAGGTTCCGGAGTCGAACCCGCTTCAGTGACACCTAACTCCCCTCTCTTTAAGCACCAATCAACTCCTTTTAACTTACTTCTTGCGTCCAGTCTCTTTCTTTAGGTCCATTAATGAACTAAATCCTTACACCAGCTTCCAGTTTCAGGAACTTCTCCCTCTGAATACATTTTACAGAAGTCATGAGAGAACCTCTGGAGATGGCAGGACAGGAAGTTGAACTTATGTCTGAGGTACACATGGTGTAGAGGAAGGGGGACAGAACTGTCCCCTGTTGAGCACCTGTGCTGCAGACAACAGAGGCACACAGTTTTGCAGTTGGGGGGCGGTCAACCTGCATGTTAACCTTCAGCAGGGCTGGCTCATTGTGCCCACAAGGTTGTCCAGATGGGTGGAGAGGGGTTGTAGCAGGTAGAGGATGACATCATTCATTCCACGTTACTAAACTAGCTGCTAAACTAAACTAACTTGCTTCTTTTCCCCTTTCTAGTTTAAAAACCTCTGGAAAATTGGTGTGTATAAACGACCCTGATGGAAGAAAAGGTAGCCCAAATTACAGAATAACAACCCATCCAAACATTTTTTACCTGGTCATTTTATTTATATATATATATATATATATATATATATATATATATATATATATATAATGCGCACGCTCTGGTTATAACAATTGGAGAGAAATGGGCCTCATCTGATAACACTGCTTCAGCAAAATGATACTCTTTTTCAGAAATACCAAAGAAAATATGATGGATTAGATTCAGCAGCAGAAACTAGTTTTTCAGAGATAGAAAGTGGTGCCCCAGAGGCAGATGGATGAATCGAGAGGTGCCTCTGAACATCTTACTGTAAACTGTGTTGATTTACAGCTCAATTACTGCAGTTATCCCTCAAAACAAACCAGTGACCTCAAGAACTCCCATGATAAAAACACATGGGCCGTTTTGAAACAACAAAAACACGAATCATGAAAGAAAAAAAAATCAAAAACAAATCAGCTTTGACAAAATTAACTTGAAAAACCAGAAATAACAGACGTTAACAGAAGCTAAAATATGTAGGTTAACAACAGTATTAATGTAAGTACGGTAATATGATAAATACAAATAATCCAAACAAGTATTTATGGATTTTGTGTCAGAACCAGTGGGGGGTCAGTAATCCTCCAGCAGGCAGATGTTGACCCCCCCCCGCACCAATATCATGTTTATGTTTAAGTCACTTTATGATCTGTATTTAATCTCTGTTCAGGATCTCACTTGTTGTTTTGCTCAGTGTTTATCTGTGAAAACTCTTTGTGTACTCTTGTGTACTGACGTTACACCTTCATCAAAGACATAGTGGCCATTTCAGTGATCTGTTATTAATACTTCATTTCTCTCTACAGTCATTTTGTTTTCACTAGGTGTAAAGTTCAAGGATCAGTGGTAACAAACTGTTGAAGTCATCATTCTACATACTTGTATTATCATTTGCAGTGCAGAACTTTACTTATTCCTTTTAAATTAAAACTCATTTTAACTCCACTCTTTAAGGCCACATCCTCCCTTTCAGATATATAACATAAAAACAACTTGACAGTTCATTTTCTGAGCATCACAAACCTGTAAAATGATGGTTTTAATATGATTAGATCAATTTGTCCAGTGTGGGCTGGAAAATTCAGAAGAGGCTGAGAGACCCAACTAGTAGTCTTTTAAGACCACTCACATTTTCCTCCAGTGTGGTTATAAATAAATACCGCACTTCGCCATCTGAGTATCCCTCTGACAGTCGGTATGCCTCACAAGTTTAAATAACTTTTTTTGTGAAGTGTGTGTATGTTTGTATGTGTTAGGGTCTGGTCCCAGTGTCCAGCATCACACACTGACAGATCTGTTTCAGTGTGTTCAGGACTTTCCCACTGTGAAATCACAAACTGCTGCAGGGCTCTCTCAAACTTTTTCAACCCTTCATCCTCACCGTCTGAACTCAAGCAGCACTGCACGCTGTGCCCGAGGGATTTACCCAGAATCCATACGTTCTTATGTTGAAAACGACACAGGGGATAACAAGTGAAGTCCAAAATGAAAGATTCTATGTACAGTAGGAACAGGTTTGCTGGTAGTACAGCTGCAATATGTCTTCATTTTGTACACGTAGACAACAGAATCCTGCTTTTAAAAGCATCTGCCCCATTTGTCAGGTAACATTTAAAACTCCAAAGGGGTGGAGGTGCAAAATAAAAAATGACATGAGCAGTTTTCAGTTATGAATCTGCACATCTGTCAACCCGTTTTTCTACCTGTGCTCTTTTGCAATAATTCATTAAATCTATTAAAGATTATTCCACAATAAAGGGGAAGTGAAACAAGACTGTGTTGCTTTATGTGAAAATGCTGCCTTTTGCTGTTTGACACAGTTTTAGTAAATCCATCTCATCAGGATGACATGCAATGAACCTGCCAAAGGTCCTGATAAAAACATGCATTTAATATGACTTTCAACCCACCTTTGACTGAGGCTCACACTGTTGATTTGTGATGTAGTCTGAAAACACACTTTGTTTCTAACTTGACCTTTAGTGTTACGTCAACAGCTTGAAGAAGATGAATTCAGCAGCACAGGTCCAGTAACTGCTCGATGTCACAGCAGCTTGAGAACAGAGCAAGGTTCACTGTTAAAGTTTCTTGTTCCAACTTTTCTAAAACTGAGAGGTTTATTCAGCCCATGACTCTAAATATAAAGGAAAAGGGGGAAATCAAACAGGAAGAAGGGGGCGTGAACCTGGGCTGAAGGTTGGCAGAGGAAGATAATCTTTAGCCTTGGGGCGCTCTGAGCTGTCGACTGTATTTGTTGTAGGTTGCTATTGTTCTAATGAGAACAGCTGGTGTTGAAGTAAGCTGCTCTGTTTCTGCAGGTCGGCAGAAAAAACACACATTAGTCTGGGTAATGGGTTCAGAGAGACACCTCGCTCACATTTACAGTCTTTGACCTCTGACCTCTGAGTGCACTGAGCTGCATCAGATAAAGGGAGGGTTTTAGAGATGAAGTCCTTGGTTTGCGTTTCATTATTGCAGCGACATTGAGGCCACGGCTTTGGAGGTGGCGTGAGGGGACTGTGGGGCTAGGGGCATGTTCCTCCATCTCGCCGCTGAAGAGATAAATAATTATCTGTGCTTCCTCTCCTCGTCCTCCCACACAGGGTTAAAGCCGCTGCTTCTCACCTCGCTTCGCAGGAGCAGAAGAAAATAGGACCGAAGCCTGAGATGCATTCAGGAAGGCTGTGAAATTACAGCGCTGCTGCTCCCTTATCTCAAACGCCTCTCTCATAGCTGACCCTCATTGCAAATGGACAAGCTGGGACTCACAGAACCGCCGCAGCTTCACAAGCAAGAGGGCAAATAAAACTACAGCAGAGGAAGAATGTGGGTGGAATCTACCGCTCGGCCAAAACACCCGAACGGTTCTTTCAGCACAACGATTGGTGGTCCGACATTCCCGCTGTCACAGAACTGACTTTACTAACAGTCGATATGATGTTAAGAGCTGTTCAACATCTACAGTAACCTTGCTCGCCCACTGATTCACAGAGTGACCACTGACAGAGGAGGAGGCAGAGGAGCAGCTCTCAGTGGGAATTCAACCAACAACATTTGCTCTGCTCGTCCTGATACACTAAACTAACACTGTAGAAAATGTGCTGAGAAATTCCAGCTGTTTTCACATTGGGTATTTTGACTTGACATCGTAGAAAAAACACAAGTTACTAATAATATTAATGCAAAAAGTTGTAGTGTTTTACAACATGGATGTAACGAAACAAGGCAGATTCCTATGTAAGGATGTAAGCTTCATAGTTGGAGAGCAAGGGCACGTTTTGGTGTATAAGGAAGATCAAAAGCTTACCAGTTAGGAAAGTTGGATAGGAGGTAGGAGACAGGAAACTTTCTTGTTACGTAGCAAGAAGGAGAGAGCTTCCTAGTTAGGAAGGACAGATAGGAGGCATAGAAGGCAGCATTCTAGTTATGGAGAAACAAATTAAAGACAGAAAAGAAGACACAAGAACCTTCCTAGTAACAGATACTGTAGTGAGTCAGAGGAGCATATAGGAACTATCAGATGAGGCAAACAAACAAGGTTAGCTTCCTAGTTGAATTCCAGAAAAAAGAAAGCATCCTACAAGATGAGGGAGGAAGATTTGGCAGGTCAAATGTATTTATACAACCCAACAGCACAATTACCTATTTGCCTCAAAGTGCTTGATAATATGTCCAGTATGAAACCTTCAGTCTTTAGACTCCTCTCCAAAGTCAGGAGGGTAAGAAAAAGGGATAAAGTGAGCGTTCTAATAAAGGATCAAGACAAAAGAAGGAGCACTGGTCAGAATACAAAAGACAGGAAGCTCCCAAAAAATAACAGGCTTCAAAGTCAGTGAGCAAGAGAGCGTCATACTAACTTAAAAGACCATGTGACAGTAAAGCTGCTCAAATGAGAATTAAAGCTAAAAAGGTTCCTGGTCAAAAAGGAGGGAACGAGGAAGTTTCCTTGTTAGGATACAAAGACATGTAATGTTGCATGGATAGGAAACCAGGATCATCCAGTGTCTCTAGTAGGAAATCAAGGAGTGCTTCTCATTAGCTTCTTTCACATCTTCACCCTCTTTGCTCAAGTGAATCCACAGCTTCCCTCAGCTTTACACTGTTTTATAATGAGTTTCAGCTCATTGTTTAGCTGCGCAGACCACCTCTTTACTCTAAAGCCCTAAATACCCACTGTATGCTACCTGCTCAGCAACAAACGGCAACGAAACACGGACTGAGACTAGCTGATGAACACAGTGCAGCATTTAGCAGCTAAAGAGCCAACTTTTACTCTCTGGTTCGATTTATATTCAAACATCAACAATAAACCTGGAATACCAAATCAACTTAAATCATATTTATATATCAAATAACTTCTTATAGCTGGTCTGGATGTAATGGGTCAATGAGATGAGGTACAGGTACCGGAGTCAGGTGAGATCAATGAATTTAGAGAGCCACCAAAACATGATGCTTCTATGTCAATATTTAATCAGGAAGAGCAGCATTGGCAGTGAGTTAGCATTTCATAAAACACATTAACATTGATTCAGCCGACCTGGCAGATTAAAGTAGATAAACAGGAGGATGGAGGGAGTCAATAATTTGGCACTGCTGGAGCAGGTAATGGGATGGCGTCTGCACAGGGAGAGAAAAGTTGGAGATCTGAAAGCTTTAATATTGTGTATTTTAAAGGAAACATACAAAGAATATGATGTTTCTCATCTGCTTTGTTGTCTGAATGGAACGGCGCGATCATTAATGTTATTAGTGACACCTGCTCCTTTCTCAGATCGGATATTTTGACTCATCAAAGCAGGAAATGTCTATTCACAGAGATGCTCTCCTCTACAGACAGCTGGGGCTGACACAAGAGCCGCAGGTGGGAAATAATTACAGAAATTAAAGAATGAAGCTCTAATTAATAGCTGTAGGTAAGTCCAATAATAAGTCCAATTTCAGTTCTGAAGCTCTGTTGATGCCTCAGTGTGATAAAATTCAAACTGGCTTCTTCTGTGGCTCATGCAGCAGGCAGCAGGCGCACGAAAAGAAGAATTAGTCGCTAATTAGTAAATACTACAGCAATAGCAAATATGCAGAACATCATTTAAATGAGGCAACCTTTAACCCCGCATCGATGAGCTGTGGATCCTCCAGTTGTTGTCATTAGTCACTGTGATCTGATGGCACACAAATGACAGAAGAGCAAAACCTGTGGTGGTTCATTAATAAGCCGTCACTGTGCTTCATACATGACATGACACAGAGCCTCAGATATTTGGCAGATGGCTGGGAAACCCTCACTCCAGTCCATCACTGCAGGGTTATTTTTGTTTTATTAAACAAAGATACATAACTGGTGACTTGTGTTGTGCAGCACATTCATGCCGTCTAATCCAACCCTTATTCCTTCCTCATGAAGATGATGACGTCCAGTCATTGTTGAACCTTCTTCAGAGAGGTGTTAATTATCTGTATGAGCATTTTGATGGCTGTACTGTATGTGCTGCTATTGAACTGCATTTGAAAACTCGTTATACTGAGAGGAGGGTTCCATCTTCCAGAACCGTAGCACAAGACCGCGGATATGTGTTATGAAGTTTTAGAACCATTACACTAGGTCTGTGTGATGGGATCACCATAGGTCTTGGTAGTCTTTGTACTTGTATGTAGTACTGTCCACCCAAGATGCATTTGAAAACCAAGTGTTAACAGGATTATAGAGGCGGATGTGATAAAACAGAACTTTACTAGTGAACAGATGCAGATGTCTGCATCTTCAACACGTCTCTAGCTCATAATAACCTGTTTTTCTTGTCATGTTATGGTTACAGAATTAAAAATGGGTAAAGCACTTTGAAGATACAGCTTTCTTGTTTGAATAAACTTTGAATTGTCACTGCACCAACCTGTCCAGGGGCTCCGTGCTAATGTCCAGCTCCTCACTTGACTGATTCTTAGTTAAAATAACACATCGTGTCTCCCCAGCTTAAGACTTCTAGTCGAAAATACTTTTGTTCTTTTAATTTAGGCATTTTTTTCTGGACCTGGATTTCAGGTGTGTTTAATTCTCTGTTGGATTCACATTTAACCATCTAATTGCTTTTTGAGAAACCATATATGTCACTGTATGTGATAACTACAGTTTTACTTAACTTAACTAAAATCAAAAATGATGATACCACTCGTTACTATCGTACAGGTGTAAAAGCGAAAAGGTAAAGGTGTAAGAGTGATGGGTGCTTCTGACTGCCACTCTACAGTTGCCCCCTCTTCTCTCTCTCACACACACCACTGCCACCGCCAACCTTCAAATGTGATGATAACCTTCCAGACGAAGAGAATCTCACACACTAGCCTGAGACTTGTCGAGGTCTGCATGTGTGACGTGTGGTGATAATTGGCAGCAGAATGATCATGAAGAATTCATGCAGGAATAACAGCGGATTACTCTCGTTTAATTAAAGATGCTGCGTCGCCGTGGCTGCATGCATATTTAACAAGCAACATCTCTAACAGAAACTGATTACTGAGCCTCCCAACATGTGCACAAGCTAACAGCTACCAGACAAACACACACACACACACACTCTGTCCACTGGACCACTTGGCTTCCTGTGAACTGTTCATATGTTTTTATGTTCACTGCCTGATATATTACAGTTGATAGCAGCAACCAGCACTCACAGTCGCTGCGTTTACAGGAATGATAATCAAAGTCAGAGCTCATTTAAGGATATAAACATCTCCATCACAATAAATGGGCTCATTTTGAGAGAAAAGTAATTTTGAAAGGGTTTATTAAACCTTTTAGTTTCCAGGCAAAGAGCAAATTAGTAAAATGAATAAAATCTTCATCATCTAAACAACCTCTTTGCCACTAATGCTACACAGACTATTTAACACCTTACCCTCGTATTCACACATATGAGCTCTCCCGTGTGTGTCATAATGCTGAAACTTGTGGCTGTTTGGTGCTGAACATAATTTGCATGCTCTGCTCCAATCAGCCACTTACTTTCTCCACTGCCACTGTTCTTGTGTGCATCAAAGTGGTTCTCTTTCCTGAGTGATGTGCTGCATGTTTTTTTTTTTTTTTTTTATCTCGAGGCAGAAAAGAACCATGCTTCCATTTCCAACAAGAATCAAAACGACGTGACGCTAACAACAGAGGATTTCTGTATGTTGTCCTTCACTCCACATCATGGTTCTGGAGTTTCGAGTATTTAGGTCACAACTGGTGTGTTTCCATACATGTGTGTATTAAAGCACATTTTAGGAGTTTACAATATCCTTGAATAGATATGAGAAGATTAGAACGCCTGCCAAAAATGAAAACTCCGTCAACACGTAATTTACAGAATATGGGAGGATGTCAGATTTTGACATACAGTACCTGCAGTGTGTGCGTGTTACTTATAAAACAAAGTGTTACTGTGTGTGTTCAGTTTGAAGTGTGCTGGTAGAAAAAGCTGAACTCCAAAGTAAAAAAGATAAAATTACACACAAAATCTAAAGCAATTAAGTGAAGCCAAACTCCATAAAACAACAATTATATAAAATCACTGAACATAGTTATTTCTTCATTATCACACACACACACACACACACACACACACACACACACACACACACACACACACACACACACACACACACACACACACTCTAAAACACACATACAGACTGAACGCTGCCTGACATCAAACCACATCTTCATTATTAGAGTGACTGACAGATTCCTCAGATGTTAAACCTCCCTCCGTCCAATCAGAGAGCTCCCTGCTGTTCAGGTACAATAACAGACGCCACTCATAGCTCTGCTGAGACGACGCTGACAGTCGAAAAGGAACCTCATCCAAATGCTGACGAGAAACAAGACGAGAGACATCTTGTCTTCTTCTGCTTTTGTTTTATGTTACATCACTGCCCTCCACACAGGCGCGCACATACAGCAGGGTCGGGTGCTCTTATATAAATGGCTGATAAAGAAGAAGCAGTAGCAGAGGGACTGAGGGAATATTATTGTGCTCCTCACATCACTGTTGGTAATTAAAGTCAATCACCACTTGAACAGGTTTGAACAGACGAGAGAAGAGGCGCAGCGTTACACACAGTACTGCTGTTATTATGTTGCTGTGTGATTGATTGAGTCAATAACACACACACACACACACACACACACACACACACACACACACACACACACACACACACACACACACACACACACACAAAACCACACACTTATATGAAGCGTCAGCCTCACATATCCATCTACCCCCACCACTACCCAGAGCTGTAAGCACTGTATGACAAGCTTGTCCCAGTAAAGACGACAGCAGCTAAAAAGTTTAAGTTAAAACTGAATCAAATCCAGCTTTAATTTCTGTGCCAGTCCAGATTACAGCTGTTCAGAGTGTTTGGCTTTCATTAGTCTGCTGGCTTGACTGGTGCTGACGGGACATTAAGGCCTAGTGTACCACGAGGAACAGAGCGCCACTGAAAGACTTTGAACATGTGACATACAAAGAGGAAAGAAAAAAAAAAGTGTTCAGTCACTAGATGACTGTATTACTGCTCTAGAATCTACAATTTTTAATTTGTTGATGGAACAAATTCTAATTCAATCAAAAAAAATGTAAATATAGGTAAAATCAGATTTAATGGGAAAAGTCTCCCTGTGAAAACATCATAACAAAACTCCATTAAATCCACTGTCAGTGTGTCCAGTGTGGTAACAAGTGACTCTTTGACTGAGCTCTTCACGTCACCGGACACTCTTGGGATTTTGCCTGGTTGTTTAACAGTATGTTCAACAATCTCTAAACCTGGAAGTTAATTTGTGTCTTTTAATTTTTCATCATTCATTTGGACTTTTATTCATTTGTTGCTTGTGTCGTCCTGATGAACCCATTCATCTTCTTTTAGCTCTGGTTTTGGTCTCCACCAGATCCTGGTGTAAGTATCTGATCTATAGCTGCAAAATGTTTCACTGTGTTTAACTGGTCTCCAACCATGTATGTCAGCTGAATAGAGTTTGGCTTTTTAGAGCTTTGTTTGTTTGTTTGTTTGTTTTCAGACACAAAACAAGCTGGAAGAAACTCCATGAGGAGAGTTGTGGATCCAGCTTATTAAAAGAACACTAACACTAGCAGTTTGCACAGCAAAATGTGGTATGAATCCAAATGTGCTAACGGAGACACCAGAGCAGAAAGAAAATGAGTACGTTTAAAACTGTGCAATATTTCACCGTAATGCAATAAGTACAATGAATGTTGTTTTTAATCCCAGACCTCTTGGGGAGCTGCGGAAACTTCAGCATCTATACTTTGAGTGTCTGGATCCTGAATGTAGAGCTTTGGGCTCCAGAGACAGAACAGAGTTTAACTGCTTACGGCAAAATAAATAAATAAATAAATAAAAAACTGGATGGATTCTCCAATGGGCATACAAACCTGTAACTCGTATCCAATGAGTCAGGGCTGAACTCACTAAAACAAGTTCTTCTGCAGCCTGCGAGTCCCATCTGAAGCTTTAGCTGAACCTCACCTTCTGCTGCTGCACACGAAACCATCTCATGGTAGAAGAGGCTGTATCCGATTTAATCTCATCTGTGTTTACAGCTGTTTGTTCAGCAGATGGAGGCTCTTATCATGGGTTCACTTAGCTAAAGTCAAAGTTCGAAGCAGAAGAGCTGCGTACAGATTGTGCACCTTACACAAATACTACTATACACAGTATGGTGCATTATTTGTGCACGTAGCATATGAGAAATGTGTGTGTCTGCTTTTTGTTAACATACTTTTATTGACACTGTTTCACCACAGCTGAGACACGTCGTCAATTTGTAGACTGACTGAAAATTATTAAGTAACTATTTAAAAAAAAAAAACACTGAACAAACAATAAAACATAATCAGCTCATAAAATCACTGCAAGGCAGGAGTCTGCAAATGTAAAGACTGAAAGACTGATCTCTCTGTGTGTGTGTGTGTGTGTGGGTGTGTGTGTGTGTGTGTGTGTGTGGGTGTGTGTTTGAGATTGATTTTCCATCTTGTTTCAGCTTCCCGTCAGTGATTCAAACCACTTCAACTGTGTGTGTGTGTGTGTGGATGCAGTAGGTGGCCTTAATGGTGGCAGCATATGTCAGCGTTAATCTGATTTGGAGGGATTCACTGGACAGAGAGAGATGGATGGACGGAAAAGAGAGAAAGCGACTAAAAGAAGGACGTACATAGCGAGAGGGAGGGAATGGATGGATGATGAAGGGATGGAGGACGAGCATTATAGATGGAGCGGTGCGGGGTTAAGACAGATTGCATTTTCTCTGATTTGCAGAATGACAAAGTCTAATGTGGGTCAGCTTGGTGGTTAAAGGGATCAGGTCCACACACACACACTCACACACACACACATGCACACACACGCACACACACACAGATGTTTGTGCTAAGCTAGGCTAAACATGCCCTGAACTGTTTGCACAAAACGTTACATCAAATTGTTAATGATAATATTAATAAAAACCTCAATATGAAGATTGTGTTACTAAAAACATGTAGAAGCGTATTCCACTCTTTCCAGCTTCCAGATTTAAAAATACAAATCCTTTTTTTTTTTTATCTTTGGTTTAAAGATTCTTGAATCAACAGTAAAAAAACAAATATTCTATAATCACATGGACTCGAACTGGGAAATCATGAATGTGTTGCTTTACCTTAAACTTAACTATTCGAGTGAACAGGAAATGCTTTGTTTGCAGCTTTGCAGCTAATGTTTAACCTATATTTGTCATCGTGGACCCCGACCAACACCAACCTCTGACCTCCCACAAAAGAAGCAGCTGGATTAATCAGCCCCGCAGCAGACAGATGAGGCGCTGATCCACGCTAATCCACCACATTAGATACCAGCGCTCTGTATTTTTGTTTTTTTGGCTGTGATGTGGCCATTCTGCTGTAATGGCCATCGTGGGATTAAGTGAGAGCATTAAGCTACTTCTCACTGTCAGCGTGAACAACAGCGTTAAGACCTCGGCAGGAAAAAGGAAAAACAGACATTTAGATTTAATAAGGTGACACGAGGAGAAAACAGACAGTGTTTACAGGCAGAAATGAGGGGTGAGGTGAGGGGGGTAAAGGTACAAGGCGTAATCCCGCCACAACAATACGGCTCACACAATTAAAACTACAGCAACGTCTGTCAATATTAGTATGAAGACAGATAGCAGCCGTCATGTCACTTTAATCCCTGATAAACCTGCTTGTGTTAATCCTTCATTTACTTCTGCAAACTGCTGTCACTCCCCATACACAACACAACAGCCCACACAGGAGTTTATTTATTTTTCTTATTAAGTCCAGAAAGTTTAGTTTGAAATTTAAATGTAGTTTCCCTTCATTTAAGTGTTATATTATTAAAGTTTCTCTTCCTTTGTTAAACCAGAATGGTTTAAGAGTCTCTTCACTTTGAATATACTGTAGACTCTTTTTAAATTTTTTTACAGTTCCATCAATTCAGAGGTACGTTTTAAAGATTACAAATGTAAAAATAAGTCTTATGTCTTATATAACAATATAAGACAGATTACTCTGAAGAGTAATTGATAGAAAACTTTAATCATCTATTATCCCCTGTTTAGGATGTGATAATGGTGTTGGATTGTAAACTCCTGTGAACTAAACTTTTTTAACAGCAACATTTTGGTAAATGTTCCACATGAAGGCAGGAAAAACAAGCGCACATGTCCTATTTCTGCTCCTACAGTTCACCAACAATGGATGTAGAAAAACCTTCAAACATCAGTTTACATGTCGATAGTTGTGTCGGCTCCACCACTAATTAGACTTGACAATGGGAAGAATGAAAAAGTAAGTGTAGCTTTACTGGTTGTGTTGCATAAGTGAGGTCCTCCAGTAGCACCAGAGAAGATGAAATCACACAGCTGTCACACACCTGGGCATGTCTATAGGTCTCATACTACTGACCTATCACCATAGCCATGAACCAGCATCACTTTGATGCTATTGGTAGCTATTGATTTATTGTGCTGATGTTGAAACTAGCTTTACAAAGTGGCCTTAACCTAAAAAGCTAATGAAGTCTATAGATGCACATTCGATTTAACATTTAGCATTTTCAATTCAATTCAATTCAGTTTTATTTATATAGCACTTTTAACAACGTCATTGTCATTCACTGTTTATAGGAACAGTGAATGTGTATAAAGGGCTTATTGACCTTACTGACAAAATACACAATATTCCAATGTAACATGCCTCTCGCTCTTTATTTACTGAGCTCATGCATGAGATGAGCACTTTCTGCCCACATGTTCTGTCCTTATACCAGTTTAGTTGTGAGGGGGGAAGCACATGCATGGTTTTTGTGCATGTGTATTGAGAACATGTGCCCTGAGCAGGGCCGTGCCCAGACATGATGGGGGGCAGGTGTTCACTCTGTAAAAAGGGCCCCCCACTCATGACAGTTACTTTTTATATGGTATTTTATTTATTTGTTTATTTAAGTGCCCACACACTCGTGCTCCACCGAGGATTTTATTTGCATACTGTGGTTGCTAGGAAAGGGCAACTCAGATTTGTGTGGCCTAGTGGTCTTAAGTGCCAGAATAAAAAAATCTCTGTCTGAATGTCATTGTTTTCAATGTCAAGAATCATAAACAATTAGTGAAGTGGTATCACAAATGATAGACATGATGACCCAGCAACAAAGTAGCTTTGTAAAACTATCTCTCCACAAGATTCAAAGCTAACAAAGAGTAGATTATGGAGATGAGAAGTTCCTTAAGAGCTTTATGCACTTGTTGTGACACTGGTTGAAGACATCAGAAATGAACAAGCTCAAGGTTCAAGACAACAAGACCATAGACATTCAAAAACATCAACACTGGAATTCCTGACAACTGGGGCAAGAGTTAACTTTCTATCTCTAAAGATAAAAGGATGGTAACACCCAGAACTTCAGTGCACATTAACCCTCATCTGTCACTTGTACTGTAATGGTAGGAGTAGTCAGCTTTCTTCTAACTGACCTGATCCAGCAGGTACTGGGCCCCATTAGAGGCTGAGGAACATGTAAATCCTTAAATTGGATGAACCTCGGACAGAAACTGGCAACCAGTTTTCCAGTTGTTCCCTTATCGATTCCCAGACTCCTCTGCTGCTCAGAGTAAGTGTTAATATGACAGCCACTTTGAAATTAGGCAGCGGATTAAATTAGGGCTTTAAAAATCCTTTTGGAGTCGCTCATTCAGACGTGAAAAGATTAAGGGGCGACGATGAAAAGGGATTCTAGTTAAGACCTACATTATCGCAGACTTCAGTGCCCAGACAAAAAAAAATGTGCGGTACGTTTGAAGCCATTTGAGAATCTGTGTAAATGATTTCTTTGTGGATGAGTGAATGAAATTATAGAGCAGAGACCAAGCGACTCTCTCGCTTATCAACCTTGCAAGTGGACGGGGGACGGTGAATCACACATACTTTCATTTCTGAAAAAAAGGCTCAGGGGCAGAGAGCCGAACATCAGGTAAAGTTATTCACCTCAAGGTAATATTTACCGAGACGAGAGGGAGATGGAGAGAAAGGGGAGGAATTCAACCTCACCAGGAGCGGAGGATGGATGATGGATGGACAAACAAACTGAGACTTCAATTAAAAAGAAATGGAAATATCTCATTTCCCCTTTCACAGATTGGTTTTATATCGCCTGAGTTTGTTGCCTGGTTACCTCTCATTGCCCTGCTCATTTCGAAATGTTGATTAGTTCAGAGACAATAAATAAATCGATGGCTCGGGTTGCCAGGCCTGATTGTTTCCGGGGGAAAAGAGAGAGCGTGGTCCTCTTAAGCACGGACAGTAGTCTGCTTGGAGGAAGTGGACCTGAACCAGAACGTGACCGCCATCTTAAATATATCAGTATGGTTGGTCAAGGGCATAGGTTTGGTTTCAAGACTGCGAGGGGATTAATTTAGTTAGAGTAAAAGGGTCGTCCAACAACAAGGCTGCAAAAACCTTCTGATACAAAGTCTGGTTTTATTATTAACATAAAGAAATCCCACAAAAAGACCATAACAGACAATGAAGCAATCCTCACCAGGATTATCTGTGAATCAAAGCCATTTTTCTTTAAACCTTCCTTAATGAGCCACAGTGTCACATTGGCTGACATGTTCCTTCATTACCTTGAAAAAACATGTCACTGTTTCTATGGCTGTCAAGTTCACACAAACACAATCCTCAAATACATTGTACCACTAATTCCACTGAGTGACGTCCTAATGTAACAATCTGAGCAGGTAGAGCAACGAAACACTTGCACAAGTCAGAAAAGAGTCTTACCTTTATCTGCAGCTCCGTCCTCCTCCATACATATCTTATCTGGTGTCAGAATTATCTCATCAGCACAGCACGCTAGTTTTGACGCCCACGCACTTGAATGAAAATTGCTCTCCCATTCTTAAAGCCAAAAGGTTTTGTAGTTTCCAGGTTCACATGTTAGTGTTTGTCCTTCAGGCCCCACCCGCATGTTGCTCCTCGGTCCGACTTCATATTTGCTCTGTTTTGTAAATAACCATATCTCATAACTCTAGGCATTGAAAAAAGTTTTGCAACTAGAACATTTATAATGCCGAGTAATTGCTGACCTTGTCTGCAGTGGCCATGTGAATAGTTTCATGCATGTCTGTCATGTATTGAGAAAATGCTTTTGGGACCCCAAGGGATTTTTTCATTACAGTACCACACGTGTACTGAGACGTCCACCTTTCTAAGTACATACATGAATTGGATTAATATTGCCCTTTAGAGATGCTGCAGACAATGGCATCTTGTGCTTATATGCTGGAAATTTTGTTTTCAAACAGACTATTACAGAATAATGTCCCCCATGGCCATATTATACTGGTACATTAAAAATACTAGTCAGAAGTGATGAATTAACAATAGTAGTTATTTTAGAATCTATTCTTAATTATCTATCTATAATTAATACATTTTATATATGTATGTATGTATGTATATATATATATATATATATATATATATATATATATATATATATATATATATATATATATATATATATATATATACATATATCAGATAAGATAAACTAAACATTTCAATTTAGGGAGGAAGTTGGCATTCATACCAACCCAGTCTCCTCCTAAAATATACATTTCTGTCCAGTTAAACTGCGACCAGAAATACACTTTTGCAGAGAACATAATCACAAGCTGATTAAAGTTTTGTTTAATTTATCTTAATTGTCAATATTGGTCATTATATTAACTGAAACATTAACTTGTTCATACTTCACATATTAATAAATCTGTGCACAGGCAACACATCTTTGTGCCTAAATGCCTATTGCTTGAACCAAACCTCACACAGGACTCACTTGGGCCTGTGCTTTGTTAATCTTGCATACACCCACATTCCAACCTCCTCCTAGTCACACACTTTTCCTTATCGTAACACAAAAAATATTTCATCACAGCGTAATGATTTTGTTCACTGCAAAAATGTAAAATGTAACGTGGAGTTTAGTTGCATAGAAAAGCACGGCTCAGAAATGTTGTTCATACACATCGTCCAGCCACAACATTGGTGTTGTTATTGTTGACAGGGATCAGCATGGGGAAGACTTGATTGGTAGCCATGATTGACAGGTGTCATAGTGTATCGCAGCTTGGTGTGTATGAAGCTCCCCATACTGGCCTGTGTTCACCGGAACATTTAACCCACACAGTGGTATTAATGTTTTGGCTGATTTGGGTATCTGCTCCTAAACAAAATAAAAAAAAAAAAAATGTGATTATTCATTTTTTTCATTATTAGTGAGTTAAACACCCATATTAGTGCTGCCAAGTTATCAATTACTACAGTTACTGTTTACTTAGTTGCAGCCCTGCAAACTACTAAAATGATTTTGATTAAATGAAATTACTGCTGACTGCTGGATCCAGATACAGATTGTTTTTTACATTAAATGTATTCACATATTTAATTTATTAACAACTATAGCACAATACTACAAATATAATAATATATATAAAAAGCACACACAAAACCCCTGAACACTACAGATGGATAGATAGATAGATAGATAGATAGATAGATAGATAGATAGATAGATAGATAGATAGATAGATAGATAGATAGATAGATAGATGTGGAAATGTTAAATCTGTACTCGAGGCTAAATGCACTCTGCTTGCTGAACTGCACAAAGAAACACATTTAAACTTTACATTTCCATTTCCATTAACTGACACTTTCATCCAGAGCGAGTGCAGTGAATTCCCTCTTCACTTTTTACATTTGATGAAAAAAACGTCATTACACTGAGGGGAAAAAAATATCTCCCTCCATCCAAACATTTTCCACTGTGTTGCATTCAGTAGAGTGTAAGTGAGCTGTTAACATGTTAATATCTGATCAGTGGCAGGTCTCCTTCCATAATCTTACTATGACATACATCATTAAATAAAAAGTAGAATGAAATCAAATTGGAAGCATCTGCCATGTAGTGAAAAGTGGGGAAATTATCCCATTAAAGTACCACCTGTGATAAAATCTGCTAAGTGGAGGAAGGAGATGACACATCATGGACATCCTGAAGACAATGAGATTTATTTAGTTGCTATAACAGATATGCTTCTATTTCAAGCAGTCCAGTTGTCAAACCCAGGCCCAAGCTGTGTTTTCAAGTTTGAAGTCATTTTCCATCCATTCCTTTATGTTTTGTACCTAACTGTATGTTGGTCCCAGAGCTTGGGCAGCCTACACTCCATACTGTGCCTGAATACATCATGTGTAAACACTGGCAGACTACAGCTCCTACTCCTGTAAAAACAGTGCCCGTCCAAAGAAAAGTCAGCACCTGGATTTAACTCAGACAATACGTAAGAGCCTCCCATGGATAATTGTGTTTCAGCTGGTAACAAGTTATTGAACTCTAACTGATGCAGTGAGTAGCTTATTATTTCTTAAACCACCATGTCTGAAGACACATCCTGTGGCCGTGGAGAAGATGTTAATCTGTTTCAGAAGAATCAAATTATTGGAATAAATCAAAGAAAACATCTGGAGACTGATGAAACTACTAAAACTGGGTTAAAACCTGGCCTGTGCATTAATAAAAACTGGAAGGATAGTGGGGAACCATCATCTTTGAGGAAGAAATGTGGTCAGAAAATAAATCTTTCAAGATTCAAGATTCAAAGATTCAAAAAACTTTATCAATCCCAGAGGGAAATTGTTTTGCCTCTTTACAGCTGTTCTCAAGACAGACAGAAAGAAAGGGAACCACTACCAGAAAAGATCCACACCAACATAAATACACTATGCTATGATCTGGGGTTGCTGCAGTTGGTCAGGTCCAAGTTCAGCAATGTTATGAGCCCAAAGAATGAGGTCAGCTGACTACCTGAATATACTGAATGACCAGGTTATTCCATCAGTGGATTTTTTCTTCCATGATCTCTCGGACATATTCTAAGATGATAATGCCAGGATTCATCAGGCTCTAATTGTGAAAGAGTGGTTTATAGAGCAGGACACATGATTTTCACACATGGATTGACAACCACAGAGTCCAGACGTGAACCCCACTGAGAATCTTTGGGAAGTGCTGGAGAAGACTTTGTGCAGTGTCCGACTCTCCCATCATCAAAGACTCTGTACAGGAATAAATGTTGTCAAAACCATGTCATGATGAACACGTGCAGTAATTAAAGTTAAAGGTGGAGTGTGACTTTTGTTTTGGACAGGCAGTGTTTATCGTCCTTATGTGAAGGCCTTTTGGTTCAGTGTGCTTCTCCCTGTGAACAAGGAAGGTGTAGTAACACTGTTTAGCCACTTTACCCCATCTGCAGTCTTTGTGCTAAGCTATGCGAACTGATTTCACGCTTTCACGAGTTCCATTTATTACTGCATAGACATAAATGTGGTATTAATTTTCTCCAACAGAAAGAATGCTATGAAGAGTAGTTACCAAAATATTTCATTACGTTTGCCCCCATAATGTTATGAAGTGCTAATGAACTTCCAACAGCGTACACAGTCTATGATCTCACTCCTGTTTATCGCCTTTTAGTCCTGCTGTTCTTCTTGCTGTCTGTAATGTTAACATTTCCTCTTCTCTGTGCCTTTAAGCACAATCGACTGTGCTTTGCAGTCCAATGGAAGATGTTCTGCATACTTTCTGTATCAATGGCCCCTCATATGAATAAACTATTATTTTTACTGTTAAAATAAAAGAATGACAACTGCAATAGATAATCATGACAATATATGTCATAATAAACTATACAGAAACCACAGTGATTCATAATATGTTAATGTGACAAAGTTAGAGTAAGTGTTACCAAAACTTTAGTCATTAGCCTAAAAGTTTTAATACTAAAAGTTTCTTCCAAAGTAATACATGCTGTCACCATTTCCCTACCTTTCATTTGATGTTTTTAGTGTGTTAAAACTTTCAGCCCTGCAAACTTTTTCTCACAGTGGTTAACGAGGTGTATTCCTGTTGATAGATGACGAGCTAATTAACACACAGGTGTGACAGCAGACTCAGGTGCATTCATCAACAGCATCACCACTGTTCCATGAAGACAAGTTCTAGATTGTATTTTAAGAAGAAATTAAAGACTGTACTTGTACTTGACATTTAAAGTAATGTCATGTTTGTGGTTTTCATATTTTATTCTTCACGTTTGACTTCTAATACACTTTGACCTTTTACTGTTTATTGTTACAACATATTATATTCTTACTACCAGCCAGCTTTGAGACTTTGGAACATGGGAACCCAACTTTATGAAAGTATATGTAATAACAGAACATAGAAAAGCATAATATTACCTCGTCAAGGTCTAAATATTAAATTCATGCAAGTCCATATACAACTAAAGAAATCCAAATTTAAAGATAGACGTCAGTATCTCATTGGCGTATCATTCGAGGCTCATCTGGTTGCCAGGTCGACTACACTGAACATACACTAATGAGAACAAGACCGGCTCAAAGTTAAATTTCATGATGACAAAGCAGCTTGTGGATTTTAGATGTGTGGCAGCTAAAGCCCTGTCTGTTATCATGAAAACAAATGCTCTCTGCTCCACGAATACACACTCTGGAGACTGAGTTACTACTTTTCAGGCCCCAGTAAATATTGCTGAATTAAAGTGATGACAAACAAACGACTTCATATTTCTAGCGTCAGAGCTTACTGTTGTTCTTTGTTGTGATCTCTGTTATGAAGTACCTTTACAGTTTGTGTGCCTCTTTATTTCATGTGTTATTGAGTTCAGTAAAAAGTCACATTTGGATGGATTTATAAATACAGCAGCATTTAAAACCGGCTAGAAAAGAACTACCTCACTGTAAAATATCACAGTGGATTGAAATACATTGCATCCATATAAATTAAATGATCTGATGACTATTGTAGCTGGTGAGTCTTTCTAATTTGTGGCTAGCTGTCTAAGACATGTCAATATATCCCTGTGTTTCCTTCTGTGGATACTGCTCGTATTACTTTTGCTGTATTTTGGAAGATTTTCTCAATGAACAGTCAGTCCCAATGTCCTGTCAAAGTGGTAGGTTACTGGGGCATGTTGCACTTTCCTGTGTCAAATTAAATCCCTTTTAATTAAACATTAAGCGACCTGACATGAATACATCATGACCTATCACAAAAGAAAATGTAGTAAAATCCAGCAGGACTGCTCCATAACTGAATGTTTGAGCTGCAACAATCAGTCAATTAGTTGATAGAGAAAAAAATAATTATTATTATTTTGACAGTGCAATCCATGCATTTGCAGCAAATGTTGCTGTATTAGATGTAGGTGTGACTACGTCTTAATAACTATCCATAAGAAGCCATTTCCATTCTTGCCTTTCTGTTTTTTGCATATTGTTTTTAAAATATGCAAAGTGGTCCTTTACCATCATTTATATGAACAGTTACTACTATATGTCCTGGAAGATTTAGGAATTCTAGCACATTCTAGTAATAATATTTATTGGGGGGTGAAATGAAGTTTCTGCTTTTGTTTCCATCCAGAAGTTTCAGGCTTCACATTCTGGTTTATTATTCACAGCCTCCACTGAGAACAGCTTGGACATGTATTTGTTGAATCTGTGCCCCCTTAAAAATGTTGGGGGTGGCCATGGCCGGCGGGTGACTGACCTCCCACTCTGGACTGGAGAGATACCAGCAGGCCCCGGGGATGGTGAGTAAACTCTGGAGGCCTTTAGTTGCCTGCTACAAAGCCGCTCTGACAAGTGAGCCGGAGGGGAGGAGGTGGAGCTGCGGCTGCATGAATGACCACCGAGGCTTCGAGGCCTGGGGCTATGCAGGGCAATGCTTGCTTTACCATTCGCTCTCTTTGCTTGTCTTCTTTCAGTTCAGCTATGTTATTTTCACACCTGCCGATGAGAAAATCCACTTCCAAAACAGTTTACACCCTCTGGTGATCAGGGATACAAATACCTGAAATTATATTTTAACTTGCATGAACTTTGACTCCTTTGCGCAGTTTTTTCTCTTTCATGAAACAGATTAATTATTAAAAAGATGCACGATCTTCCTTTGTGTGTTAAAGCAAATGTATTTAAAGGAAGATTGTTCAGGATTTGTGCGTGCCGTTGGATTTTAATTTACTTGCATTTGTTTGTGTTTTTCAGCGTGTGTGTGTAAAACTTCTTAGCATATTCATTGAGAAATACTAGAAAAAGAGTTCGAAAGTTGCTAAATGGTCTGTCGTGCGGCTGGTACTGCTGGACTGACAGGTTGACTCTCCCTAGAACACAGTCAGCAGCCAGAGGAGAGCGTGAATGAGCTGTAAATGTACATTTACATGTACAAATGTAAATAGACAGTAACAAATCAGCTGACTAATTAGGTGACATCAAATAGTGACTTTCTGTCAACTCTCCAGCTCCACAGTTAAATGTCTCAAACAAAGAAATCCAATGCCCCCTGTTTGCTGGGGGGTCACCAGAGAAACCATTTTCTGTTGCTCTCTTAGTTTATATCCTCAAGCTGCAGATCAGTATATCGCAACAGTTCAATGCATCCCAGACATTAGAGAGACATGCAAGTAAGATTTATAATAGGTAACTAGACTCATGAAGAGCTTTATTGTCCTGGCGTAAACACACATAATGCATTGTTTTACAAGTTGTAGCTGCAACTTAGGGTTCAGTGTATTGCCCAAGGAGTCAGGGATTGAACCAGCTACTCTGTGATTAGACTTAAAATAGGGTAAAAAGTGGCCCTACAGCAAATTCACGATCTAGTGGGTTGAATAGCTCTGATTCACAATGAAAACAAAACATGGGCGATGTGTAAGTGCTCTACGTCCACACTGACAGTGTGTGTTTGTGGCTTTCTCAGGCTAACTGACAGAAGACATTTACTTGAGAATTTCATGTCAACTCAGCAGAAAGAAATCATGGTTGATTTTATGTTTAATAGTGATTTTTCTCTGTTTATTGCAGAGACACCAAGAGCCTGATCAATCATTCCAGACCTCACATAATAGATTGAAACTCATAAATAAGGGGACATTTCTGTGATTTAAACAACAGTTTGTGGAGATAAGAATTTCCCCAAGGGGATTAATGTAATATCAATCATTATTATTTCTTTATTATTATTATTATTAACTCTTCAATAAATGTGCCAATAGGGAAAAAAACAACAAGATTTAAAGCATAAAAAAAAGAAAGAACAGGGATTCCTGGGGTGACACGTATGTCCTGGAGTGACATACTCTAGGGCAAACAGTAATTGTACAATCAGTTATTGGTGCCATGTTTGTGCACTCTGTTCTGGTGTATATAGATGGTTGCACATAATCCTGTACGTTCACCAGTTGTAAGTTTGGCCTGCTAAGGTTGCCGTACAGGTGTGACTACGTAGTTCTAAGATATAACATGCTGTGTGGTAAGATTCTTGCTGTTTTCTGATCGTTTATGACTCTGACAGTACAGATGGTAACACCACAGCTCTGCACTTTTAAAGAGTGTTAAAGAGTCAGTTGTCGAGGACAGTGTATGAACCAACCACCAGTTAAAGAAAGAAAAGGTTCTATTGGTTGTCCAGCCAGTCATTATAAAAAAGAATTTCCTATTTGAAAAAATGGTAGCAAAAATTAATAAAATGAAATTCTAACTGCGTAGTCAGACACGATTGACTGATGTGAAAAGCTACTTTCTGTGTGAATTGGCAATCACAAGATCAACAGACGTGTCAGCAAACTGTTGGCAGAATGGCTGCCAGTGCATCACAATAAACTCCACCATTAGCAATATAATCAGCTGGTTTTCAAGGAGCTACACACAAAAACTGCACAAAAACACAAATTCAGAACAGAAGAAGTTAATTCAGGTTATCTAGTGTGACATTGTGAACATTTAGCACGAGGGCTGAATCACGTTAGAACCACACGTGAACAGTCCAAAGGTGGAGCAGGACGTGTTGTTTCTGCTCTTCCTTGTGCTCACACAGTGTGATTACAGCAGCAGCAGCACAGCTGTGCCTCACATAACCATGTAGATGTTTCTTTCTATTAAAAAAGTTCAATCCTGTCTGTGATGTGAAATTCATATAAGTCCCTGAAGTTTCTACTTTTAAATTTTTAAATGAACTGAAGCTACCTCCGACTGCAACACTGTGCGTGCTGTGTTTAGTGAAAGTGCCCTCATCCTCAGTTCCGTCACATAACGGGGATCATTATTAACTCTTTCTGTAAGTGTTTCAATCTCATCACTCTTTCAGCTCTCTTTTCATTTCTCTCCACAGAGAAGAGAAATGAAGAATGTGTAATTACCTGAAGGAGCGAGGCGACCAAACCTTCCGTTAGCTGCACAGAAATCCTGCAGTAATGAGAAAAGGTAAGCCACTTACAGAGAAAAGCTCTGCTATTTTCCTCACCTCACTTCAGCAGCTAATGACAGACGCTAACACAGCGGCTCTCCACTGCTGCTTAGCTACACCTTTCACCCTCTCCACAAGATGTTTAAAAAAAGAAATTCACAGAACAAAAACACTTAAAAAATACCTGAGCTGGAAAAACAGACAGTACATACTGCTGATGCTTGAACACTTTATTTTGACCAATCTTATAGACTCAGATGTGAAGATTGATGTGGGTTTTATCAGTTTTATCAGAGCATCCACCACAAACCTGAAAAGCCCCCCAGCACAGAGGCAGGAAGCAGGGCAAACTAGTGGTCTTTAGCGTTGGCATAAGACACCCGTGCACTTGACAAGTGTCATTATCTGATGTCCTGGGACTGAGGACAGGTTAGAACTGCTCATAAGTCACAGTCACATCTCTGTACACCACAACTCCTTTCTACAGTCCCATACTAGATTTAAACATTGGGAGGCTTTACTTCCCTACTTCTTCTACTTGTACACGATAAATGTTCTACAAATATTTTGATTTAGTTTGGCCTCAGCAGGGAGGAAAGTTGAACATTCAATCTTGTGAAGGTACATTAAATTATGACAAACCCATAATTTGAAAGAAATCTTTAATTTTTAACTAAATTAGATCCATTCCGTTTACATCGAAACATTTTTTAAGTTGCATTTAGGAAAAGTTAAAGCTGCATTGGTTGTTTTTTTCGGCCACATGGGGGCACCAGAAACAAGCTGCAAAAATGTTGGCCATTTTAACATTGTCTTCTCTTAAACATTTGCGGATGTTTACATCCGGCGGATCGAGAACAGCTGCCTTCTGCTGTTGGACACAAGCCAACATCACAAGAGTGATGCTGGGAAACTAAGACAATCAACCAAAACAGGCTAAAAAGCTCCATAAAGCAAAGGGGAAATCGTAATTAGCAACATTCTGTATAATTATGGTGTTTTTGCAGGTGAGTTTCCTGTTTGTGCCAGCTGACCAACTCTGAAAATAAACTGTATCATATCGATTTTACACATTTTACACAGTGTTAAAAAGACAGAGCAAGAGTTCCCTTCACACTGTTTTAACACACCAAGAGTGAAAATGCACACACAGACACACACACACATGCGCTGCTGTGTCCGTTTGGCTGTAAAGGATTACAGCAGTGTAGCAGTAATTAGTTGTGGCATAATGAACATTTGGCCCTGTGGCAAGGAATAATTAAGCAGCACTTTGCGGTGATCGGTAACGAGGTGATGGGGCCAGAAAACCTCCCAATGCTCACAGTCAAAAATGGGATTCATTACTGCTGCACTTAGATACGTATGTGCATGTAGGTAAATAATTCAGAGCTCCTCTGTGTCATTTCCAACATGCATGTGGGTTACGTGCTGACTATGAGCAATTAGTGTCAACAATGTTTTGACTGTAATATTTATTTAATATGGTGAGAAGGCACCACCATCGTCCTAACTCAGTCTTAATGCATTTCTATCTCCTGCCTGTTATGTGAATGTAGCAGTTGATTATTGGAGATAATTCTTGAATCAGGTGTTAAAAAAGTAAAATAATTGTCAAAATTGTTAGTATGAGTAAGCTTACAGTCTCCTTCATCATAATTTATCATAAATACAACCAAATATTACAAATGCTTTGTTGTTTTTAGCATCAGGTGACTAAATGTCATTGATGAACATCTACATGTACATTTTGTCATCAGCCAACCCACTAATTATCAGCACACATAGCAGGAGGGCAGAGGTTTGACATGGTCAGGGTGAGGCAGCATTAAAAGCTGTACTGTACTGCTAACGGACAAGCTTACAGCCATCATCCCTTTACACGCCGCTGTAATTAGCATCCTGTTTGTGCTGCGTGTTTAAGCTCCACCAGGCTCACTTTCATAACAATGTCCACCATTGCAACAGCAGCAGAGGATGCTGAGCAGCTAATGAGTGGGGAGGCTAGAGGAGAGAAAAGAAGACAGGAGAGGAGCGAAGAGGAAATGAGGAGGACACAGTGTTAGGAAAGAACGGAGAGTTAAAGCCTCTGTGCTGTGCAATAATAAGAAAAACAACAGCACTGCTCATTTTAGCCGGAGCCCAACAAGACATGTTCACATGTAAGTCAGAAAAATGTCAACAGGACTCAGTCAGTGATGTGTCATCTGGACCCCTCGTAACTTTGATTTGTTCCTACAGGAAAAAACTAAATTAAAATATGAGAAACCCGGAGGAGGAATCAAGAACCAAATAGAGATGATAACAGTATAACGTATATGTTGTTTGGAATTTAGGGAGTCTGTTTCAGTGTCTGTGGCAGGTTGACTCCTCCGCTTTCATGTTTATGTCAATTAAATAAAATCTTTGAGTCGTGTTAATTAATCAGCGTTTGAAGCATCAGAACGAGCGTGGCTTCCTTTCCGTCTGTGGCTGTTCACTTGTTTTCTCAGGATAAGGAAGCTTTTATGAGTGAGCGCAGGATTAAACGACTCCCTCGTGATGGACATTTTCTGTAGTAAATGTCGACTTTTCTCTGCCTGTAATGTGCTTTACCTTCCTTGACGTTACACCATGCAACCAGTCAGATTGACTTGTGAATTATGTCAAAAAATCCTACAGATGAAAGACTCCTTTGAAAGCGGCGGTAAAAGAAATCAAGTCTTTCAGCCGGCATTTGAATGCCGACGAGGCGCTGCCAGATCAAAATCTGATCAAACAATAACATTTTTCTCTTTTTTGATTGTGATTAGGCCTTATTTTCTGACAGCCACTAAAATAATTGTGAAAGTAATGAGATAGTGGCAGTTTTTTCTCTTCTTTCAAATAATAAAAAGATGATGAAAACAGCCGTGACTCCAGGAATGAGCATTGCTGGGTGGGGAACAGACTTCAAAGAGAATGATAAGCAAATGTAGCCGAGCTTTCGTTGTGAATTAAGTCAACCAGCCACTTTAATCAAACTGTTTCAGAGGAATCAAACTACAAACACTGAAACACAGAGAAGAAAGCAAGATTGATTTTCAGTCTGTGAACTTCCTCTTACACCGCTGCTTCTCCAATATGGTGACAAACACTTCCTCCCATTTAGAGGGACTTTTCAGTTTTGACTCTTTGTGTTGACCCCAGGTCTGTCAACAATCATCTAGCTTAGACGACAAAGCACGGAGCATTGTCAGTTGTGCTTTTTTCTCTTGCTGTCTTAGCTTGTTGACATGATGGGATGTGAACTGAATCCTCTGTCTGTCCACACTGTGACGCTTCTGAGGCAGCTACACCACATCAAGAGTGCAAGAGTTTTCATATGAATAATGGATAATCACCTGGGCAAAGTTAGAGTCTGCACAGCCAAGTCTGGACAGGATTATGCACAGTTTCTTATGGGGCCTCACAGCAAGGGGTGCAGCAGCGATGCAGAGCCACGATGTGCTGGTCTTGTAGAGGGAACTGAAGTGAACCTGTTTTAAACACCTGTCATTTTTTAGGAGTAAAGCTTTGGCCTCAGTACCGACAAAATTCATTTCTGCAGCTGCAGTTAGTTTGGTGACACAGAAAAGCTAATAGGTGAGTGAAGGTGTGTTGTTTTGCTATGTTGGACCTGCTAAAGTAGCACAATGAAAGAGTTTTCGTTCATTTTCAGGCTGCACTGTAGCTGCTGCAAGTAGAAATACATTGTTTTGCATTAGTCTCACAAAGTGCCCGATATGTGCTTAATATGTAGAATTATTTATCCCCACTCCATAAAATTTGAAACGTGGTGTGATTGAATCGTTCACTGGCTTCTTGAGAAAGCTGGTGCAGAGGTTTTGAGTGATGGAGAACAATAAGACAACAAAACCAAGCCAAGCTTTTATTCTTTCCTTAGACAAAAAAAAAACAGAAGCCACAGTCGGAGGAGGAAACCTCCACAAAATAACCTCAAACTGAGAAGGGTTAAGAAGCATTTCAGAAACACATGGTGGGCAGTGTGAATAGATGACCATTTCTCTTGAAGCCGGTTGGATTTGATACAGCAGCCGCTCCTCGCTTCCCCTTCAGGCACGAAGCAAAGAGAAAGCAGAGAAGAGCTGCAAACACAAACCAAATATCTGTCTGTGAGAAAGGCAAACTGATGGCCAAGCATTAGTGTGCTTCCATCCGAGCTGGTTAACCAGAGAGCTGCCATTACTCATGTCCTAACAGCCTGTAATGGAATTTTCCTCGGATGAGCAAAAGGTTGTCAAGCCGCTCGCTGCAGATCAGAAGAGCAGCTCGGCGGACTGGAAGTCCAGCAGGAAGAGACGAGACAGGAAAACAAAAACCACCACGCACACACACACAGTCGCTGATATTTCCATTAATTACAGGAGCGCTTTAAGGACACACAGGCTGCTAACTCCCCATAATGATCATTAATTGCTGTTTTTACTAATGAAAGTGAATCTCTTTTATAATGTACACAGGTTTTTGTAATTATGATAAAATCTCTAAAAACTACTTGTAGGAATAATTGAGAATAATATGTTGATGTTATATTATCTTTCCAGTCACTGCTCTTATTTTTGGACACTTAGTTCACAGGTTCCCAGTTTTTGGCTTATGAATCTTTCGTGTCTCCAGCCTACAGAGCACAGTACCTCACTTTAAAAAATATGATTAATGTAAAATGAAAGAATGTTTACAGTTTTACAACCTGATCTTTGAAAACCATTAGGGACCCTAGGTTTCAGGGATTGAAGAATTTACTACCACTGCACTAAAATGAACATTATATTATATGAACCCTAAATGAACATTTTACAGTGTTCAGGTGTTCTGGGAAATTACTGAGCCTTTTTCAAATGAAATCATATGTTTGTAAGGACTCTTTAACAGGTTTACTAATAACGAAGTCAAAGTATTTAGAACAATACACCTTCATTATGTTCATTACTATAATTAAGGCCTTTAAAACCATGTTTCAGTTGTGAGGTCTATTAGGAGGATTGTGCTGTTTAAGAACTTGTCAAACATATAATTAATGTACAACAGAAATATAAAAAATATTTTTTTATTATAATAAAAAAAGAAACATCTCAAATTTAAAACACAATGATTTAAAGTTTAGTTGAATATATTGTTAGGAAAAGGTTTTTAGACTTTTAAAAAAATAAAATTAAAAACTGAAGCTGTGAGGTTGTGATAAATCAACGCCGACCAGGGATATAAGTAGTTTAATATTCCTGCTGGTACCACCACAACCTTCATCACACCTCATTGTTCACTTCTCATTAATCCCTGAAGACCAACATTTCAATATTTTAATACGTGTCTTAAAATCTACTTCTTCCAAAAGCATGATCATTTCCATGTAATTCCACTACTGGTACCGTATTCTGTATCTTTCATGTATGTATGTATCTTATCATGCGTTCTGTCCCAGTGCACAAGTCACAGGTCTGTGGTCTAGTTGTGGAAAAACGTAATGTCCCACAACATTAAATCTAACGCACCCTTTCATAAATGCTGCATTTAGGAGCTAAACGACACGTCGGTCTGCTGTTTACAGAGACTCGCTGATCGTTACCTCACACAGCTTCTCTCTGTTCATAAATAGCTGCGTGTGAATATCAGTACTAATTGTGATTTTTCTGTATTGTTATGTATTCTTTTAGTCTTTGGTGGACTCACCCAGCAGCAACAGCAGAGTGGGGGTAAAGGCCAGAGGGAGAATGTCAGCAGCAGCTTTTTGATTCAGCATGGTGGTCAACACATCAGCTCCTGCTTTGATCAAACACCGTGACCTTCTGATCTCTGTGAGCAGCATCACACTGACATTCAGGCTAATCCTACTGTCCATTAAAAGGCAGACACTTTATCACCGAAGCACCTCGTGGTGGTGAGTAATTACCTCTTGATTCACTGTCAGCCTGAGTCACTGCGTCTGGATGAGTCACAGCACGCTACCTGCTGTCATGTTACTGCCATCATTAAAACACAGTACACCCCGACAATAAGCAAAAACACTCAGGAAACACGGACGATGAAGAGGTGAGAATTCCTGCAGGGAGCCGAGTGACGCTCACAGTCCAGCTTCTACACAGGAACGAGATGCGTGCAGAGAGGTGGCAGAAGTTTGGAGCATTTATTAGATTTTTTATTACTTTTTTTCCTGTTGACTGAAAAAAAAATCACTAATGATCTAAACGTTTTATGTAGGATCTAAGATGTTGTGGTAGATGTTATTTTATCTGCTCTTCTTCTGTTCACTGACTGTGGAGAAGGCAGAGGGAGTGAAACCTCCAATCACAGAGCTTCTCACATTTCAGCATTTTAAATCAGTTCTTTCTGAGTTCCTGGGTCAGTTTTAGATTAATTTAGCAATTATGGCGCCGTGTTATGTTCTCAGTTGATGCACTGAACACATTTCAATTCACTACTGCTGTGATTCACACTAATAACTCATCGGTACGATTTCTACAAAAAGTGAGTTCTCTGAAATAACTTAATTAACTATTTAAGGTATAATGACCATAACATAAACCTGTAGTATTACAGTTACATTATCCAATTATTGCCCAGAATTACTGTAGCTTCTCATTAGTTTCAATTTTATTGCTCATTTCAACCATAAAAAAAAAAAAAAGCTGTTGTAATGACGTCAGTAAAGGTTAAAACATAATCGTAGAGTCACCATGATTTTTAAATGATCGTTTTCAAAATAACTGAGTAGTTTTCTATGAAATTTGATATGTGAAAAATCATGAAACCACATTTCCATGAAGAAATCTGAGAATGATCATCAATACCGACAGTACTGAGGAGATTTATGCTGCATAATAACTTCTATCAAATTCAGAGGTAGATGAAATATAAAAGTATTTTTTAAACGTGACCCTAATTGCAGTAACTCAGTGAACTCATTCAGCTCTGTGGTATCTGGTTGTTTAACCCGACTGACACAGTTCTGTTTTAGGGAAACCTAAGAACAAACCTCTACATGTACATTTTCATGTGGTTCCTACTTGACTCTCATTAATGTTGCTGTGATGCGATGGTGACAGTTTTGGCAGAGAAGGTGTCTCTCCTGTCTCTTCGGGGTGTTTTTGTTTGGAGAACATGAAATCAAATCCTCTCAGCTGAGGAGAAATAAATGCAAAACCATGTTGTGGGGAGTGAAGGGACAATGAAAGTAAAGGTGAGTTGAATGCACCTTTAAACCGCCCCCTTTTATTCTGAGCCATTTCCTATTGACAGCCTGCTGGGACTCTGAATTGAAAGGGCATGATCTTTTCTGAAGGCAGACAGGGGATTGTACAGATACTATTTTCAGAACCACATCAAGCCAATTAGCACAGCAGCAGCTAAGCTGGTGCATGCTGGGAGCCTGCGAATGTATGAGAATATGTGTGTGTGTGTGTGTGTGCGTGTGGCGTTTTTGTGTGCATCTGTTTTATGTAAGCTCAGCCATATGTTCATATTCCAACTGTATGTGGTTGTGCATCGTGCTGCATGTCTCTTTGCAGCCATGTGGAGGGTTAAAATTATCCCAGGCTCGTTAGCTAAAGCGTCCCGAGTGTCTGCTAATTAGCACATAATAGGACAGGCGCGTCCGCCACATAGGGCCCTGTAATTTAAGAATAAAGTTCATTTTCCTTCCACAGACATTCCTCACAACCGTGACCGGGCGACTACAATTAGCCTCCTCTCCATTAGCATCGCTTGTCAGCCATGAACCATCAGTTATTATTAGCTATTACACCACGTACGGCACAGGCTACACAAATCTCAGTGCGCCTATTACTCTATTAAACAAAACTCTTTTTTTCCAGCTCATTTTCGTCTCATTTGTCATCTTCCATGAAAGGAAACTTGTGGTTTTCCAGGCGGTTTTTGGAGCCCTGAAATCGGAGGTTTAGTTCACGGAGGAACTTGAGGGCTGGTTCTGCCTGAGGAGCAAACAGGAAACTGGAAATGTGACCGTGCTGAAGGTGTGAGCGTGTCAGCTGCAGCTGGAAATAGAAAGTAGATGAATCACATTCGGTTTATTCTGTAATTGCAGCCTTTGCGTTTAGAGATGGAGACAGAAAGAGAGGGAGAGAGAGAGAGAAGCCACATTGAGCCATCTGGAGCTCCAGCTATCAGTTTCTGTGAAGGACTGAGAAACTATCACAATATCAACATTCACAGGGACGATTTCCAAAATTAGTCATTGCCAGCTGAAACATATAACACCTCTAATGAAGGAACAAGTCAAGTTAATGCTGCTTAACTAATAATGCGTTCTGCGGAAAGATTTTGAAGAGTCCAAATATCAAATGAGTGAAATCATTAATTTTTTGATCATATTTTTTGATCATATGTAGATCAACAGCTGTGAGGTACGGTGGCTGTTGGAAATACAGCTTTTACATGTCAGTTTGACAGCGCTCACCAAAATATAGGTTCAAACTATGATTGAATTTGTTTGTTATGAGTTAATCAAAGTCACGATCTTCTTTCAAACTTTTACTTTATTTCAAGGTGCAGACAGTGGTTTCACATTTCACTGATAACATTAGGCTCTAATTTTCCAGGCCTTTGCATCTTTGCACATAGTTCTGTTTTGTCTTACCTCAAATGAAAAAGTTAAAAGGTTAAAAAGTGATGCAGAGACAGTGTTAGATTCATGTGCGTTTGATGTAGCCCATTATAGTTGCACAAGCTCTTTTTCTCCTGGCGCAGTGTGGTTAATGGGAGATGACCACAATGCAATTATATGTCATATTATATCCGCTGGTTCACTTTTTGTTCCTTTCCTTTCTTTTTTATTTTACATTAACAACCTAGAGATAAAACATAATGTTAAGCATGCAAATCCAGCTCCGTGTCTGAGTTCTGTATTGCAGACAGTATTTAATGCTCGTACTTTAAGCTGGTGGATTGTCTGAAACATGCAGACGTAGAGGCAGCAGTTAAAGTTTGAAAAAGACCCAAACAAACGCATGAGAAAAACTGAAAATATAATATGATAATAAAAGAAATGATTATTATAACTTTGATCAGCAGACTCCTGCATCGAGACACTGTCACTGTCTGCAGGTCGACGTTGGCTGATATTTAAAAATCTGCATAAACTGTAAACTGATGCCAGCAGATGGACAGAGACGGTGATGTGCACAGACACTTGATCGATCAGCGAGCCAGGGAGTCTCACTTCCTCTGGCCACTCCCGTCCTAACCTTTACTGCCACTGGTCGACAGGTCCATCAATCAACATGACTGACAGCTGCAGTGGCCCTCATCCCCCTGATCGATAGTGATGGATTTTCTCCTTTCAAACACAGATATTATGACATCTGATGAAGAGGCGGTTAATATTGCTGTAGCTGATATGAACACAGCGAGTGAAGAGAGTCTTAGTGGAGATGGATCAGTTTGTGTGTCTGTCGTCTTCAAACTGTCGTCGCTCAATAACACTTTGAAATAAGGATGAATACAGGTAGGAGGAGGATTGATTGTTTGCAAACTGAGTGCACACAGAGGGACTCCCCATATGGAAATTTCAACCTATTTTGTGTCTCTCTTTGTCTCTGCTCGTTTAACCTGGGGTGCTTCTGTCTGTATGTGCAGTGGTGCCATGGAGACTTTCACCTAAAAGTGACAGTACTGTACATGAACGAGTGCATGTCTGACATCACAGTGGCTTGTTGCAGGGTGTTTCTGTCCTACAAGTCATTTTCAGTGAATTTGTTGTAGTTGTTGCTAGAAGCAGCTGATTTGAAGTCAGTTCTTCCCAAGACAGCTGATTCAATACATTTTAATCCGTTGTTGTTGCTGCAGTTTTTAAGAAGATGATGACTCTTAATTCTACCTTAAAGCAAAATCAGTAGTTTTTATTATTATATTATTATTTATTATGAGTTCAGTTGAGACAGAAAACTGAACGAACTTAACAAATGAGAGAAGCTGTGATTCATGAGGTCCATAAGTTACTTAAGAGTGTCCCAGTTGTAACATGGCTGCAGCAGTAGAACTTCACTGTTCTCTGTGAAGTTGATGAGCATCTGCACTGTAAACTGTGAGGCAAACAGAGCTGTGTGAGGAAACAACTCGTCTCGACACTGTCCATACCACCGTGTCTGACTGTAGGGAATCATTATGAGCCATCTGAGGATGTTTATTAATGACCTTGGCATGACTGGAGGTGGCTGCCATGCTGTTAATGCTATTCACTGGCACACAGTGAACCGTGGCAGCACACAAAGAGAGGCAGGGAGGCAGAGGACAAGGCGCCTGGTGGACATCCATATTAATGCCAAGCTCAGCCTGTGTTCTGCTGCCATGAGCCCCAGCTGAAGTCCAGACAGAGCAGCCTGATCCCTCAGGACGCGCTCCTTTATCTTCATACCAGCACATCCACTCCAGCCCAAACTGTCACGAGATGTCTCAGAAGATGTCTGGTGATGTCCTCAAAACGTCTTCAGACGCTTCTGATGTTTCAAGAAGTTCTTGAGACATCAGAGGGCAAAGTTTGAAAGTCCACAGAGAAGATTTATCTTCAATTTGAAAGTAAAAGTGACGAGTCAAGGTGAAGCCGTGTCCATCCAAATGAGGATCAAATCAAACTGAACAGACTGATGTGAGCACACATCAAAAACACATCCACACTACATTCAAACTCCTTTCGTTAGCTGTAGATCTCTGTAGGTCTTTAATGTGACTCCGATTTCAGTCTTTAGTTTTTGCTTTGAGTCTTCGAATCTATATTAAATGGGTCACACTCAGGAATAAATTCACATGACAGACGTACAAAAAGTAAATAATAAACCATAAATACTGCGAAAATAAATTTAAGGTTCAATATACAGTGGTGTCATACTGTGTCAAAAACAGGTGTTTGTTCCTTTAACTCTGACTCAACGTAACATTTATCAGGAATTCAATCAAAACACTAAAAAGTGACGACATCATTCTACTGGTTTTGTTCAGCATTAGTTTTACAAACACTGGATGGTGCGCTGACAATAGTGGAACAATTAAATGAATAAAAAAACACTTTTAAACAACCAACTGAATCAACTTTAAGTTCACATCACACACGCAGAAACGAAGGGATTGTGTCGGTGAATTCACTCTGTATCCTGTGATCCTCCGTTGTGGTTTTCATGATGTAACTACAAGGTCAGACGCAATCAGTTTCACGATCTCTCTAATGTGTGAGATGACTTTAAAGCAGGAATCATCCTAATCCTAATCTGGTTTCACAGGTGGATCCTCTTTGTGCTGCTTTTGACTTTCTGTCACACGCCTCATTGTCAAATCTGCTTTTCTGATGCAAACTGGATGAAACGTCTGAACAAACCAGCTCGCTGAATATTTGAAAACCTAACAGACACTGGGTGTTTCATTCCTCCTTTACTCTCACAGAGGCAGATTCATTTTGCTGCCTTTGCAGGTATCGATTTCACCTACAGCAGCGTCTCCGTTTAACAGGTAGTGGGGTTGGAGAGAGGCTCATTGGCCAAAGGCGGTCTCACTTCAGAAATAGTTAAAGATGCAGGCGTTAGGAAAGATCAAGTGAGACCGTGCAGTTTTACATGTTGGACATTAAAAAATGCTGTGGGAGGACAACATGTTCTGCTGTTTCCAGGAGAGACTGTAGGTAAGAGAAGAACCCTCAGTGTCCTGGACGCTGCCTAATTAGCCACAAAGCAGCAAAGTAAAGAAGTGTGTTTCATCTGCTGCGTCAGTCCTATAACGTACTGTTTGTGTCTGAAAGGTGGATTTGTCTCTGAAGAAGACTGAATCTGGCCAGCTACTGTACTTTCACTGAACTTATACATCGTGTTAACTTACAGTTTAACTTACAAGAGCCATAAAATCTATTTCAAAATTAGATTCATTCAGTTGTGCAACATTTTTAAGTCTAGAAAAGCTGTATAAATATTTAATTTCATCCCATTCATGTGAGCAGGATCCAACAGGAAGTTATCTGGCTCTGATACACAACTTTCAGGACACTGTGCCCAGTGAGCAGCTTGGGATGTTATGAGTACAGTAACAGGAAAAGAAGACCAGCATTATACCCTTCATTAAAACAAAAAGGGTCTTGAGTCCTGACGGCATCTGTGGTCAGATCTACAATTATTCATTATTAATAATCAATAATAACAGACACTGTTTTATGGTAACTGCAACAGGCCAATATCGGTGTAACTGATCATGTTCTTCTAGTCAGACTGTTATATGATGCAGGCCTGAAGTGGAAGTTAAATGAAAGAATGAAAACTGGTAAAACTAATTTGGGTTTTATTAACTCAATTAAAATGAAAGAACGCCAAGTAAACAGTGTGCAGAGATTCACTGCAGAGTCTCCTGGCTGAGTGAGTGATGAGGTGAAAGGGCCTTTTTGATCATGTGCCACGACGTTCCTCGGTGCTTTAGCACGTGCTGGAGAGAGTCGTAGCCAGCATATGGTTTAGTGCCAGGATGTCTGAGGGTTTTTTTTCCCTTGGTATGTACGGGGTCAGACCTCTAAATACTGTGTAGAGAGTATTTTAAGTTTTGCAGTACTGGGAAACCTGCACGTTTCTGGGCCATAGAGTGGAAGATTCATATATATCAAAGTGAAATTAAACAATGAATGAATCCCATGACATGTTGATTTGTTTAAAGGATCACTGTGATCACTTAGGGACAGAAGTCATATGTTACTCTAAATCTATAGGAAATATTTCATTACTTAATTTTAAATCTCGATGGCTGCACCTTTACTTCAAATGAAAACATTCTTATCATACAAATTTCCTGACTGACGTCTTCGGAAACTGTAAAAAGTTCTTTAGGTTTGAACAATGTTTGGCAAAAACTATATACAATTATAGTGACAGAGCCTGAAGCTGAAGGGGTTAAACATGTTCAGCTTTATGTTTACTGGAAAACATACTACAAATGACATACTAAACAAGTCCTACTCTAAAAATCCCACCACAAACACCGGCAGTGCTGCAGAAGCTCACCACAGCTAAAATCACTGAATGTTTCAGATCTACGTTCTGTGGCGAGTCTGCGGGCTGCAGCCCACAAACCTTAACACCACAATTAGAAGAAGAGGAGAAACAACAGGCCCCAGAAGTCTTTATCTACATCACACAGGGAGGCGCTGAGAGCAGGAGTCAGAGGTTCTAGGTGGTCAGGGGCCAGGACACAGTAACCCCCATCAAACAGTGCTAACTGAAGTCAGACATGAAGCCGCCCACCGCTCCGTGACCAGGCCCACAAACGACTCATCTGCCACCAGCAGACAAGAAAAAAGCTTCCACAAAAATCACCTGATGATGTCAGAAAACACACACACACACACACACACACACACACTTTATCTCTATCAGAATGTGCTTGTTGATAAGTGAAGATTAAGATCACATGTGTTGCAAAGGTGTCAACATCTGATTGGTTCTTTTATCAATTAATGATCATTTAGAGCCAGAAACTGGTGGTGAGAGAAAAGCTTCAGGGCCTCGCAGTGATGTACGCTGTGTGTGTGCATGTGATGCTGAGGAGCAGCAGTGGTTCTTCATCGTCAGCTTATGATAACAGATATGACATAGACATTAAATACGTGGGACCTGTGTGTTGTGGACTATTGGCAGTTAAATACACAATAGCTGAACTCCCACAAATCCTTCCGTCACAGTGTGAAATGATTTAGTAACGCTGTGACCACGTTTCCTTTCTGCTGTCCAACATTTAAATAGCTCCACTAGTACTAATATTGTTATTTATAGAAATACTACTATGAGCTTGCTGTGTATTCCTGTTTTAGATACATGTAAATGTGGTTAAACTTTCCATCTGATGAAATTTACACAGCAGAGTCTCCAGATGCTGAAACGGTTCAAACAGTCATTGTGGTGCAGCTGTTTAGTTTATCAGGACAATCTAATGTCTGTGGTGAGGGAAAAAAGCTGGCAGCTCCAGAATGAGAGAGTTTAGTGGCGATAAGGGGGACGTTGTGGTCTTATTAAAACAGTTTGAGACTCGGAGAGCTGCCGGAGTGATGAAACACTGCAGGAACAGCGAACCATAGAGGTCACAACACCTCCTCCAAAATATATAATTGGTATTTTCTCACTCAGTTTTTTTCAGTTTCTCTGGCTCCTGCCTGCTATTAGAGACAGAAAATAGTTTGCATTACTGATGCTATGATGTTTGTTTCTATGACAGATTCCTATTACAGTGCAATAATATTATTATTTGCTGTGTTAGCTTGCTAACAGTTGCTATTCCCTAATTAGCACAATTACATACCAGTGTCAGTGCAAAAATGTACTCTGTCGACTGTCAGAGTTCATTTATTCTTTGGTTAAAAATCTCACACTATTAATATACTGTAATTATTTACACCTTGTCTTTTCCTACAGGTATAAGTCAAATAAACACAACAGGTGCAGTGTAAAGTAAAAAAAAAAAAATAAAAAAAGGCCTATTTCACTGCATACTGCAGCATTCCTATTATACATGTATGTGTACGTATGTGCACGTGTACATGTGTGTGTATGTTTTTGCAGGGAAGATGTGTGCAGGTAACTGGAAGGCGCTTTCAGACACTTTGACCAAGTAGCCGTCAGTCAGAGGGAAGTGGGTGGGGCACTGATGGGAGGAAAGCAGGGGAACAGGAAGTGGGGCTCTCTGCGGTCGAATCTGCTTTTGTCCACACAGAGCGAGTCGCTTTGACGTAATGAGGACACAAAAACATCTTGTTAGGAACTGTCAGCACTGATTAAACCTCATTAGCTCTTTGTTTTTCTCTGTTACAGTTTCTTTCTCCCTTTTCTCTGCTTGTCTCTGTCACTTTATTTGTTTTTTATGGTTTTATCATTTGGTGAAGTTTCGTCTTTGTAAACATATCCTTTATTGAAAGGATCACTGTTAAATACATTTCACTCCAATGTGAATATTAGTCTGACGCAGCTTTGTTCTGCAGAAGTTCTCCGAGCTCTGACTGCTGCAGGACTTGGTGAACCACCTCCTCAACAACTTATGGAAGATCAAGGAGATGCTGGTGGACTTCGGTCTACTCTCCCCTCTCCAGTGAACATCCAGTGAATGGACACTGAGTAGATTCGTATAAGCACCTGTTTGTTTACAGTCTGGACTGGAGTCATAACCCGGACGCACTGTACAGGAAGGACCAGAGCCGGCTCTACCTCCCGAGGAGACCTCCTAACACTACTAACAAACACTGTACATTTGGAATCTGCTGTAATCGTGTGCATTACTGTATTTAAAGGTGAATCTCTACCAATATACAGTTGTCACTTTACCTGGTGTTTATTTATTTATCCATCGACGTCCATATACTGTACACACCCAGTTTTATTCCACTTAGTATTTTATTGCTATTTATTTTATTTATAATATTTAACTTAATTACTTACTTATCTTACATCTTTGCTACTTTTCGCCCTCTGAATAATAAATGAATTGAATTTTATTATCTTATGTATAAAAATATCATCAAGCCATCTGCCACCAGTTGTTCTTAAATCCTCATTCTCTCAACACTTGACTTCCTCTAAGATGAAATCGGGGGAAATAATTTGTTATTTATGTCTTTGTATGTACTTGTTTTTTACATACTGTAAGTTGGCACTGTTACTTCTGTCATAGGAGACTTTGACAGCACCTCACACTAAGATGTATGTTGTGGGTCATACTGCTAAAAATATATATATATATATATTTTAAAAAGTGACATGCTGTAGCTCATATTCATATTGGTCTTATTGGTTACAGATTCATCATAGAGAATCTGTGTGGAGCCATTTGGCCCTGCCCTCTCTGGGTCTGACTGTTCACCAATCAAAGCTCCAGAGCATCGTGATGATAGGTCACTGATAGTGGGTCATCATTGGATCTTTTTGTTGACCAAACAGTGAGAGTAAGGAGTGGGGTGTCATGTGAGCTGGCTGATGGGAGTTTGCTGTTCAGTGTCGTCAAGCATTGCGGCAGCGCAGTAATAACGAGCTGCTGAAGACACTTTGTCAGCTGGAAAATGAAGCCGGGTCTGACTGAGGACTGAGCGCAGAGCGGAGGAAAATCACGGAGAACAGACAGCGGTGATGATGATGAGGGTCAAGATGGTGGTAAGTGTGAGCATGATGCTGGTGATGATTCCAGTGCAAAGAATGATGATGACACTGTCGGCTATTACTGTGCTCCTACAGCACGAAAATCACAAACTAGATGAGCTTTGGTTTAGTCTCCAAATATATATGTTAAAATATATGACAAAAATACAGTAAACTACTGGCAGCTAGAGTAGAGTTAGCATTAATTCTACAGTTTTTTTCTAATTTTCCAATTATTTTAACAGTTAATTACCATAAAACCTACAATAAACTAACATTAAACATGGCGTTTACAGCCTTACACTTTATTTACACTTCTTAGTAATATTTTGTATTTCTACGTTGCTACTTTCACTTCAGTTTAGATTAGTACAACTTTATTTATCCCTTAATAGAAAACTGAATAAGTACAGCATTCACTCACTAGAACCCATACAATAAAACACTCAGTAATAAATACATACATCAACAGATAAAAACAAACAGCAGTTAGTATCAATGCCCTGAAGGCAACAGAGAACATTCACCTGCTAAAAGATGTTCTGGTAAATCGAGTTCATTCCTTTCACAAACTTCTCAAATATTCTCTTCCACATTAAATATATAGTCAAACACTTTACCTGTCATCAAGTCCAGACTCTCAGGACTAAAACAAAACACAAGCAGTTACAGGTTAGTGGTTCCTGACTCATTTAATATATAGAGAGATATTTAGAAAATTACTAAAACTACTAAAAAACTAATTTAGAAACGTTGTCTTTTGAATTTACACATAACTTCATCCTAGCTCAATAGAGTGACCATGTCTCAGTATGATGTGACTGACCTATGATGTTGGATGGTTGTGTGTCAGTTGTCTGACGTGTCTCACTGTGACACTACTGAAAAAATGAAAATACTGTATCATTCCCAAAATATTACTGTAGCCTGTTATTAACCATCATTTTTAACTTTACACTGTTTTATTGTGTAAAAAACTGAACCTTTAGTTAATAATTTGAATGTATTTTTACACACACACACAAACTATGTTTACAGTTTCAAACTGTAACTTTAGTACAGATCTCACACTTGGTGACGACAGGTCAGGACAGATAGTGGACATGATCTGCTCCAGCTCACTGTGTGTCGTTGTCGTTGTTGTTGTTCTTAGGTTTTATTTTTCTACTTCTGTTCAGTATGATAAAACATTTCAGTCAGACAGGTGTGCCGTTGTTTGAAGGTGTACTTTTCACCTTTCTTGTGCTTATAGTCATATCAAGTGTTGCCTGTAACATGTGGATCCAACTGTCAGTTACCGTTGACAGGTTCACTTTATTGGTGCCTTACTGGAAATAAAATTAAATAAATGAAACAGTCAAAGGTTAACAGAAAACCAAGCTTCACTTCTCTCCACACTCCTCTTGCTAACACAGACTCTCGTCCTCCTTCTGCGGCTGTTTCACAGTCATGCAAACGTTTGACGCCTACGTGATTAAATGTGAATTCACTCAACTGGGTGTCACAGAGTGTCCATTGTCTTTATCATCACAGTCCTCACAACAACAGAACGCTGCTTTCTCCACACGCCACTGAAGCTTCATTTCATCTGAGCCTCTTGTTGATTTTCTTCCCTTTTAGACCAAACACCTCATTTTTTGGATAATTTTTCAGATGAAAAAAAAGGCATCTTGCTGCTCTATTAAAAAAAAAAAGTTTTCCTTCCCTGCAGCGGTGCCTTGTTGTCTCAGTCTCCGCGGTCCTCCTGACAGGAGTCGTCTTTGTATGTTACGTTATTCAAAACCTCTGGGATCATCAGAGTCTCCAGCAGCCTCAGGCTTCTGATGCGAACCTGCTTTTCCTGGTTGAACTCAACACGCAAACCCCCCCCACCCAAATACTCTCTACAAAACGCGTAACCACCCTTTTTAATCCATGAAGCTCATAACATGTCTGCATTATGTGTGTGCTGCTTTGTTTTGTGTTTTTTGGTTTTTTTGCTTGAGGCTGTGACAAAAAGGGCTGAAATCCATAAAATGTTATAAATGTCTTGTTTAGTAGTTTTATTATTACTCAAAACATTTTTTCATATTACATTTTTATAGAGAGAATAGTTTGATGTAAAGTTTTGTAATTTGATTGATTGTGGCTCTAATTATATTTTTTCTTTACTTAAAGCAGTGAACTGTCTTTTACGTTGAAACAATACAGTCATGTATCAACACACGTGGGGAAACAAGACATTTTAATAAAAGCAAATAGAATTTACATTATTTTATCATCATTTCTAGGTGAGAAGGTGTGTGGGTATACTGTACATAAGGCAGCAGTCAGAAAGTGCAACACAGAGAGATACAAAGAGAAATGTGTTAGTTGGAAAACAACCCTGAGCTTTATACATTAAAAGAGCCTGAACTCACCTCGGACATTTACACCCATTTTCAAACTGACCTCCACCTCCAAACTAATCAGAGCAGTAGTTTTGGGAAGCAGTGGCACCAAAGCAACAGACCCCTAAACGAACGCGGTCTTGTGTTGGCTGTGATCATTTGATAGTCTAACTTTAAGACTGTCTGCCATCCCACGTTAAATGATGAAAAAGCTAAGTGGACCTTCACAGAGGACTATCTTTTAACACTAACTTATCCCCGTGTGTGTCACTTGGAGACTCTGCTTATCAAATTAGAAGTGAAGGTGTTTGTCTTAGGATTTATTTCATTTCAACAATTTCCCTCCAGGTTTTTGAATCTTTAATTACATTGTCCCTGTGTTAAGAATTTATTTCTAACGCATAATAAAAATGAATCTGGAATCTGACATCTTGAAAGATTCAGGTTTTATTAGTAAATAGTTAAGGGTTCCTGGTAGCTGGAAGCATCTCTCAGAGTCCAGAGTGACGCTACATGAGGATCCGAGCGCTCGGTGAAATTAAACGGCATCCAGACGATAACGGGCTGATTGGTGAGTTAGATGATGGAGGAACGAGTGATGAGTGGGAGGATGGAGAGAGAGATGCTGTAGGAGTAAAAACACTAAGCGAGGGTTAGAGATCGACACATCACAGCACTCACATGTTATCCTGACAGAAACAAATGCTGGATGCTCAGAGGTAACTCTTTGTTTGAATGTGAACTCCGAGGCTGGGAGGAGTATTAGAGGAAACTGGTGCAATAAAATGTCCTGATACTCATATTTATCAGTTGTTTTATTCTCTGCAGTTGTCAGTTTTAGCTCTTGTCCTGTGAATATCTGCAGTTTAATGTGAGAATCCAGGGAGAGGAAAACAAAAAAGAAAAAGATTTCAGCTCGATCCGTCTTGTGTTTATACAGTAATAATGAAAATCTTTAATATGACGGCCTCCTCAAAACTCGCTCAGTGCATCAGAAGCAAATAAAATATAAAACAGACGCAAATCAATGAGAGAAAAGAAGGAATTTATAAAGAAACACACAGGATTATTTGTTTTCCAGTCCTCACCTCAGTTCAAAATAACTTTGCTCATACCTCAAGATGCGTTTGATGGTGAAACCAGTCAACAAATAACAACAGTGTACAACATAAAACTATCAAATATTCATACGTGTACACTGGAAGGAGACAACGCATACAAAAAGTGTTTAAAAAGCTTTACAACAAGCACAGCTTCATCAATATTTCATCAGTTCCTGATGTTTGACATTACACAAGACAAGATGTGTTGTTTTGGGATATTTTATTAATAAAAGCAGCCAGATACTGACAGTGTTGTGGCTCTAATATGGTGGTGGACAGGCGTCAGTGTTGTTGTATATGGATCTGATCCTTGATATTATATCATATATTACTCTGTCTGTTAAAAGTGTGTTGAAACATGTACAGACAACTGTCTCTGGACACAGAAGAAGTCTTTCTTCACACCGACTTCTAGCAAATGTATATATGCATATAAGAAACACTCCAGCTAAAAATACTTAACACGTACGGCACGTATCAGAACTCTTCTGAGTTACAACAGATTTTGATGCAAACTGCAGCAGTTGGATGTCACGGGTAGGGCTCTCAATGACCTCCATCAGTTGTATGTTTCTGTTCTGAAGAAGACACATCAACACACTAGGACAAGTTTTGGAACGTGTAGTTAAAAAATGAAGTTGGAAAAATGTTCCACACTCTATCGTTCAGTAGTTTCAATATTATTTTCTGTTTTGCTGATACTAAAGCTGCTGGTGATGACGGCCATGACAGCAGACCTATCTGAATATCCATCTGTTAGACTTGTGGCCGTGCAGTTAACTCCGATAAATCATGAAGAACCGTCAGTCCTCAGCTTGTGGGTTGATCAAACACGAAGTACGAATCACTAAGAAGTTGAACATTTCAGCTCTTTTAACGACCTGTCAGCTGGTTATTTAAGCTGTTAATAAAAACGACTATTGTTCCATTGTGTGTACGTGTGATTAATTGATTAGAATTAATTAATAAGTCATTAAAGAGATTAAAGAGTGGGTGAACTGTGAGGGAGATGACTGACAGCTGGGACAGGGTTTTGTTGTTTTTCTGAGTCACAGAGCTGCAGCCAGGCTGACAGAGGCTTTGTCAAAGTTTGATTCACTTAAAATGTGTAAAAAAAAAACTGTTTATCCTCTACAACTCAAATATATTTAAGATAACACGGTCCAGTGTGATAATTTAAAGGGAGCCTGACGTAACAAACACTCATTCTCTATTGGTGCCTCCTCGTCTGAATGTCGCTGTTGAACTTGTGCTGAAACACTCTCAACACATTTATATCATAGTTTTGTAGAAATGTATTTGTTTTTGTAGTTTAGTTGTATAGAAGCATCATTTTTGGAGACTGGATTACTTATAAACATGGCTGTGTCCCAAGTTTCCAGCAGAACACTGTGATTAAAGCAGCCGTGTCATCGAGGAAACACGGCTCAACTCAGTCAAAGTGTCAGAAGTCACATCATTATCCCCGGCAGAGTTAAAAAAACTGAAACTAATAAAAATCTACATTTACTGGTTATTTTGGTTGCTGCCACTATGATTTATTTCTCCTTTTTTTCTGTACACTCACTACATTCAAGTTGTGCTCTGAAATCCTCCACAGTTGGAGATGAATGCTGGCTGGCGGTGACTGAGCCGGGCCCTCAGGGGACGTTGCCGGCTCTCTGGTTGCCAGATGCTCTGCCAGGTCGCGGCAACGCCACCTCGACAGCAGCAGCAGGTGGCGGTTAGCGTTTGCCAACAAACTGCTGGCAGCGGCGGCGTGCTTACTTAGCCTCTGCCTCCAGAAAAGGCTTGGCAGCGTGGATCCTCTGTGTTAGGAAGCCGATACACCTACGAATAATGAGACAAAACAAAGGCCCTCTCTCCGCCTCTCATCTCCTAATATTTCTCTTTTTTTGAGCACTTTCTCACCATCGCTGTGTTTCACAGGATGTTTGCAGATGAATTCAGAACATGCTGGGTATTCAGAGTCATTACATTATGTGAAAATTACATTGATTCAACATTAACATCTGTTTACTCCTTTTTTTTCCCCTTTAATTATTCAGGTATTAAAATCAGCAAGCAGCTTTTCTTATGTGAAAAACAAAAATTTGGAGAACAAAATGGCCTCCAAAACATGAGATCCAATCAAGGCTGGTCTGTTTTTACTATAATTGAACACTATGGGGATTATTATCATTATGCTGTATAGCCTGCACTCTTCATGTGGGAAGACACTGTGAAGTCGGTGGTTCCCCAGTTAATACTGTTTCCTGCATGCAAAAACATATAAGACAGGTCTCTCTGCATACACTATATCCACACATGCACATATTATATTAAAACAGCAGGTTAGAAAAACAATTAACACTGTTAAAAGAAAAAAAAAACATGTTGACATAAAAACGGATCTACTGCATTCTGCCGAGCAGGTGGCTCCGCTGATTCACTCATAATTAGTGACTGCTAGTGTTTCTTTCAAGCTGCATACAGTGACAACAGACAGGAGATCAAACTGAAACACAAAAGGAGAGGGACTGTAGGGTTTGTAAAGTGAGCAGGACGTGTCCGCTGCTCTATAGTGTAAATCATTTCCTGATTTCATGCCTAAAGTCAATAAATGAAAGACGACTGAGTTCTGAACGTCGAGTGTTCAACGACTAAAATATAAAGTAATAAATGAAGGACTTTGTTTTTTTCCACTATATTTCAATTCTTGCAGCATGAAGAGGCTTTTTAAACACATTTAGTATTGATGAAGAGTAACACAGATTTTCACAGCTCTGTTATTTTACTTATAAATTCATCCATTATTTAAACCACTAACTGTGCTGGATCCAGTTCCATGTGTCATTGGTCAGGAGGGACCACTGGGACACCCAGGATAGGATCCACGTCCACGTCAGCTGTAACTTTAAATAAAACTAAAGTTAAATAAAGTTAAACAAAATTATTTTAAATTGGTTTATACAACAAATTGAAGTGTTTTTTTTTTTTACTTCACGTAATTGTATATTTATCAAAAATAAGATATTAACCCAGAGCTGAAGTCTCCCTCTGAATCTATTCCAGTATTAATACAACAAATAATATTGTTTGTGCCACATGTCAGCCGACATCTTGCTGCCGGATTTCTCTACAATCTGATTTTAAAATTCTTCATATTTGGTCTACAACACTTTGCATTACGCTGCCTTTAGGCTGCTCACTTTTCATATAATGAGCAGATGCACTGAAGCACACCGACTGCAGTCCACACGTATAAATTCACTTTTCAAGGAAACGAAAACAACCCGCCCAATAATTCAGCAGCGTCTCAAACACATTCATACATATGGACGAACCTCGTGCGAACGCTGTTTGAGCTGAACGTTTTTCACAGACAGCAGCAGCGAACGGACGTCTCTCGGTTATTAGCTCAGCTTGTGGGCCTCGGAGTGCCATCAAAGATTTAGGTCAGCTGTGGGCAGCTTCCACAATTCAGGAGCAGTCACTGCAGAGATGAAGACAACTGCACGCCGACCAGTCGAACTGAAAAACTACGCCGAGATCAAGAATCCCCGAATCCAACTCCTGCCTCTAAACTTGCTGATAATGTATGTACACACACACTAACTCGCAATTTAACACACACCGTGTGATAGATATTGACCTTTATTTCATCATCTTTTACCCTCTTATCATGTTTTCTGTGTTGTCAAGTGTCTGATATTAAAGAAAAGAATAGCTCCAACAGTACAAACATCACAAAGAAATTGGAGGTCACAGTAATTTTTGCTTCAAAACAAACCACACGAAGGACTTTGTTTTGTCTGAATCTCGTAGTATTTTTCAATTTCAAATTTTAAAGTAGTCTAAGAGGTGTGGAAGACATGTCACATTTGAGAAATAATCTCACTACAAGGTCCATGGAACTGTAGAAATGGTTTCTGAGCACTTTAAGGACGTCGGGAGTATTTTGGCTTCTTAAACTTGAGGACAGCCACAGAGTGGTTGCTCTGGACCCCATCACACAATCTGCATCAGCAGATGAAATCAGGTGTAAATGTTGATATTCACACGGTCCCCACACTCACAGTGTTTGTTAATCATCATGTTAAAGTTGCTCGTGTCATGATCCATGTTGTTGTTTGGATTCTGAAAACTCTTACTTCATTATTTTCCTTCCCTGTCTACACCAGTCTCTCTGTGCTGCTGTTCATACATCTCTGCAGCTTTAACATATGACCACACAAACACCCATGTGGCCACGTCCCTGCTGCTCAGTTCTCCTGATACACCAACACACACACTCACACACACTCTGTCTGTGCCCCTGCCATGCCAGCTGTAACCAATTGGACAATTAGCCTGCCTATAAAAACCTCCTCCTTCCAGTCAGCTGCTGTCAGATCCTCTGTTGGTTCTGCTCTGTGCCTGTTCCCAGTTCTTGTGTTTCTTCTGACTCTGTTCTCATCTTATGGTTCTGTCAGTTCTGGCTTTGGACTGAGTTGTGTGTGGTGTGCACTCGCTCCTCCGTGAGTGTAAATACGGTGAAGTGAACCCTGAAGTGGTACAAATGAGGGATGTTCAGCTTCTGATCTGTTCTAAAAGTACGATCAACAACTGCATCACAGTTGAAATCCACTGAAAGAGCCTGTAAAAGAATCCTGACTTGTGGCCTTGATGACTTGTATTTTTACATATTAATGCTGAAACTGCCCAGAAGAGTTTAGTTGTGAACTCTTGCAGTAAAGTTGGTGTTTGACATCTTATATAGATGATAGAAAGTTGTCCTTGTATGTTTAATATTTGTGTGTAGAGCAGCTCAGATTGTTTGTTTGTGTAGTACTGGTAATGCTGGAGTACGATTTTATTTTATTTTATTTTCGTTCCATGATGTTCTCCCAGAGTGGATTACGGACCATGGCACAGGTTTTACAGTGGATGCTGTCTTGTGCAACCTCAAGCTGAGGGACTGGATCTTTTTGAGGACATCTATGGGGTTCAGTTTCTTGTCCAGGGACACTTCGATATGACCAGGAGGAATCAGGTCGCCACACGCCGACCCTTGCGTTGATGAGCAACCACTCTGGCTCTGACTGCCACACAGTTGTCACAGTTTGAAAAAAACCTGAGATGTGTTAATTTTACATGCAGCTGAGCTGAGGTGTATGTAACCTGAGCTACTTCCAGTCTTTATGCTAAGCTAACAGCTTCTCCCTCTAACTTCATACTTGCTCACAATAAGGTGTGTAAATTTGTGTACGTAGTGTTGTAACATTACTCCTCTGTTCACTAAACTAAAGTCATTTAGCCTCAGAAATGAGATTTTTTCAAAGACTGTTTTCTGCAGCGTACATTTTGTTGTCGGCTCATTGGATCATCTTCCCTCTTTCTCCTCTCTTCTCTCAGCTGTCGGACTCCCCTCAGTCCTCTGTATAATCATCCTCTGTCACTGATGACTGAGGCGTCATTTAGCCAAGTGTTTTCTGGGGAGATTCCCTGCGGTTAATTCCATCAGTCACACCGTTAGATTTCCCTGCAGCTCTCCTCGCTTTAGAGGAGCCGAAATATTAAGAAGGCAGCAGCGAATCAGATTCCATCTCTAGGGAAACCACTCCGATGCACTGCTGTGACCACTAAACCTTAAAACCACAAACTGAATATTTGAATATTTTAGCTCAAATGGAAGCTTCCACCTCTCCTTGTCTTTGCATTTCAGGGATATTTAGCCAACAGCCTCATTGTGATTTACTTACAGGATAATTGAGTGCGAGCAGCAGAGTCAGTGTTCACTTCGTGTGCACAAACCCTACAGAATCATTGCTAAAGAAGAAACACACTCCTCTCCAAAAGTACTGTGTTAAGAGCGTACCACCAGATGTAATGTAGAAATCAGGTTTCTCCAGAAAAGCCTCAAGATTTCTGGTATTTGTGTTGGACTGGAGCTGGAGTGTGCTTGGTTGATGAGATCTGCTCATGTTGAATCCTGTTAATCACTGTGCATCTTTAATAAATGATTTCATGGTGATCTGAATCCCTTTGTTAAATACAACAGAAACTGCACAGTGTAGAGGTCAGAACAGAATGAGCAGCATCATGTTCACATCAGTTATATATCATGTAGTGACTTCTGAGTGTTCAGAATGAGAGGTTTCTGATCCTGTAAATAGTTTTTAATTATCTCATCTATCCTCTTCACCTATTGTATTTAAATGGAGGCACAGGAAGGATCTCACTAAGGCGGAATAATCAAAGTGTCATTTGATGTGATGTCTTTAATAATTTATGTTTTAAACTTGTGAAATCTCTTTATAAATACTTTTGTCCAAACTGAATATAAAATAAAACATGTGGGATGTTTGAGATTCAGATTGAATTGTAATCAGATTACACTGTGGGACGTTTTAAGGTGCAGTGACAGACTACTGCACAGTCCACACCTTGAACTGCAACAGGTCAGGAGTTAAGATTTACAGAGTTAAACTGGATTTTGATCATTGTACTCGGGAGCCGGGGATTGTTTCCTGTCGTGTTAACACCCTTATATCACTACATCAGTGTTAACAGTGCAGCTGCTGATCAGCTCTGTGATGTTGCTGTTATCTGAGCTGCTCCTCTCTGCTGCAGGCTTCCTGACTTTACCCTTATCTCCTGACTTGCCCCATCTTTTTCCTTGACTCCTCCACTCCCTCATTTTTTCCAGATTACTCTTGGTCGGTTTCTGCCTGCTGCCAGAGGAGGAGGCAATAAATGAGATTAGTGATGGTGGCTGAGGGAAGCCCCTGGCCTCCGGCTCTGCAGGCTTTCTAGCCTTTTTTTTTTTTTTTTTTTTTTTTTTTTTTTTTGGGTGAAGTGACGAAGTGAGAGTAACATTGAGTCAGTCAGAGGAGAAGACAAAAGCCTGAACAAGTCTTTCTCTGTCCGCTCGCCGGCCATACAACACACATCAGTCACGGTCTCATTGTGAAATGATGACTCGTACAGAATCCAATTTCATGACAGCATTATATAAAAAAATAAAATAAAAGCTTCTTCTCTGCCACCATGAACTCAGCGGATGTCTTCATTTGCCTCCCCAGCCGCGACACGACACATACACATTTATGCCTTCATGAATAAGCTAATACATAAATAACGCAGAAAGCATGAATTATTCAAATCCTCCAGCAACGATGTAGGTAGGGGTGGAAGCTAACCAGCTCTGACAAGAGACTCACACGGGGGAAAGTAATAAAGGTTCAAATAACCTCGGTGGGTCTGCAATCACTTTGGTTTAATCTGAAGATGCTGAGTGTGTTTCTGGTACATTTTTATGAGACTGAGCTGTAACGCTGATGTCTCCTCTGTTTGCAGACTGCTCTCATATTAAAATCAGCTGTTTTTGCTCGTTTAGAGGTTTTTCTATCACTCTGGCACCAGTTGTAAGACAGCACCTCTTTTTCTTTCTCTGTCTAATTATAAGCAGGTAATTTCTGCGCAGTTGGAAGATGCTGGGTGAGATGCAACAGGTCTCCCAGTCTGTGCGTGTTTGGGAGTTTCAGAATATGAAGTTATGCTAATATTACCTTTCTGTGTTACACAACCTTTTCTGGATCCAAACAGGTAAATACTGGAAACATGCCATAGTGACACCTTCTTTTATGAAACCTGCCACATGTGTTATCTTCAGTGACCACTCACAGCAGAATCTCTCTGACCGTCCTCTGTGTCTGACTCAAACACACCAGCAGTGTCCAGGGTTAACTTTAATAACACACTGAGACAAATGGAAGAAGAAGTTACAGCCCTGCTGAAACTTAAAGACTTCATATCCTGAAATACAGTTTGTACATATACTACAAACATCAGGATTTATAGAAGTCTTTTGCCATGTCTGATGAAGAGCAGAAGTAAGAAGATCCAGCACAAATATATTTTACTGAAGAAGGCAAAATGATGACCCAGTAATAGTGCAAAGGTCAAAGATCAGCCTGGCAGTTATTGCTCTTCTTCTTATGTTACCTCTGAAAAGCTGCAGTAACTTTAAAAAAAGAGGAAAACTCGAAGCTATGAATGCTTATGTCCTCATCTCATGGCTGGGTTTTGAAAATCAGGCCTTTTAAATAGTTTAATGACCACGATTATCAACAGCAATTTACTTCAAGTATTGATTTTCACCTCAAGAAGAAAAAGGTCTGTTTTGTTTCTCTAGGACTCGTTGGATCCGAAAGCTGAGCCCATGAATATATTTCCATTAAAAATAGAAATCAGATCACTGGCAGCTCCAAACAGCAGTTTACTCTCAAGATCCTTGATGGTCACATTAAGGTCTTTCTATTTCTTCAATAAGACACTTCTGTTTAGTACAAAAATACTCTAACCCACAATGGCCCATATTGTGCAAACTGCCACTTGAACTCTGTGCAGCCTACTTGTCTTCATTCTACATATATTTTTCAGTCATCAGTGGAAAGTCTGTGAGCAGAGCTGTTGCCTGTCTAATGAAAGACAGTGTCTGCAGCGATCACTTGGACATCTGCTGCTGCTTTGAGGCAAGTCATTGTCTGCTTTGTGTGTCCGTCCACTCCAGACGATCGCCACAGGCTACGCGCGCTGGCCTCAGCTGTCAGAGACGAGCTCTCGACTTACAACGAAGGAACTGTTCGGGAGAGTGGAAATCAATGAGGGCCGGAGGATCTGTTGACTGTGGGTGGGATAAAGGAGTGAGGTCTGTGGACCACCACGGGCTCTCCAGATGATGCTGCTGCTGGAGGGAAGTTAAAGCAACCATCACTGGGGAAGAATGATGGCTTCTAATGGGGTGCATGCAGCTCATAATGTACAATGTGTTTTGCTGGGTACAGAAAACTGATGGATGATCTTTGAAATGGGAAAGTCTTCACAGTACATGAATACATGTAGGCTGTAGTGAAACAACAGGATAATTTGTGAAATTAAAGTTTCATTAAGGTAAAAAAATGGAGACTTTGTTGTTGTGGGTCAGGTCAGTTCTTTTTGTTCAGTCTCTAAAAGTCTCTATCAGTACTCACGTGTACTGCAGTGTTTTACTTTCATCAGAGGAGACCAAATTATCCCACTACACTACTTACATTTTTACCTATTCAGGAACATTTTTGTACTTTTCAAAGCACATTTGCTCAGTTTTCATGTTTTAGGCATTTTCACAAAATGTCACAGGTGCAAAGATTAACTAGTGGCTTCAGATCACGCTGAGACACCTGCTCGATCCCTGGTCGATCAGTCTGGTTGGTATTAATGAGCATTAAAGAGCAGCGTTATCTCCACCTCAGTTTCCTTTGAGCAAGACACTTCACCATCAACCGTGGAACTGTTGAGTGACGTTAGGACTGAAACTGGGTCTAAATGTGTAAAGAGGAAAAACTTAATCTGTTATAACTACTAACTACAGCATGTTTCCTATTGCAATTAAGATGTATACTGCATCTTTTTCTAAAATGTATTTCTCATGTTAAAGTGTATAAAGTTAAATATCACTTAAAACACTGTTGTCTCCCTTAAATACAGTTTCTACTCACATGTATGAGTTAAAGAAACAATTTTGAAATGTTTTTTTTTTTTTTTTTTTTTTTTTCTTTGACTGAGGACATGTTTGTAAAAACTTAAATAAAGTAAATGTGTAAATCAGTGCCTGAATCAAAGGTTTGTAATGTGAGGAGAACTAACTATTAATTACTAATGTGCGGGAACATTTGAAATACACTGAATTCCCCTGACAAAGATCAGGCTGCACTTTTTTGAGATTCCATTTGGATCATTTCACACACTTGTAGTTAGTCTTGATGTTTGCATAAATTAGCAGAGCTGTCGTCCACCCACAGCCGGTAGCAGCAACAGGAAATCACTTGAAATCAATCGGCAGCATCCAGCAGCGCCTACGTTCACTCGAACACTCATCTAACCATTTAAGCCAACACCACTGCCTGGTTAAAGATCCAACAACAGCCTGTTGTCACGTTAAATTACACTTGTTTATTGCAAACAAATAAAGGTTTGTCAGGAGTTAAATAGGAAGGATTTTATTTGAAGCCAGAATAAGGAGCAGATTAATTTAATTATTCCTCAGCAATGTGGCATTTACTGTAAGACACATACAGCATAGTGCGTTTCCTTTTTTCTACAGTTAATTCGCTTCTGTCTAGTTTTTTTTTTTTTTTCTTTCTTTTACACGGGTGGGAAACTTCAGTGTTTATGAAATGTGAAAAGTAGTTTGACGTACAAAATTTGAATCTCACGTTACGTCAATTAAGAAAAAAAAAAAAATCTTCTTAAAAATTAATTTTCTTCAACCACATGCTGTCAGCACCCTGCAGCTTATGACATCACGCCTTGCACTGCTGGAAGGATGCAAATGTTCACACGTCGCCTTCGCTGACTCTCACACCGCGGGTGAAAACTAATGAAAGCATCTTTTGAGCGAATCAGGAACAAATTTACTTCCTGTGATGTTCAGCTCGCCGCTCGCCGCCTGCCGCCGCTGGCAGCTGCTGATGTAGATGATGGTGGTGATGATGATGATGATGATGATGTTGGTGGAGATGATGATGTAGCAGAAGGCCTGCGGGAATTTATGATCCGTGCAAATGGAGGAATCTGCATATTGTTGCATATGAGTTTGCCTAATGGACGCCTACACACTGAGGTGATGATAATAATAGAACATGGAGCGCAAGATAACTGCTGTCAACACAAACACACACACACAGACACACACACACACACACACACACACACACACACACACACATATCCTTAAATCATAAAGGAAAGAAAAGGAGGCAAGCTGTAGAGAACAAACTAGAGGAAAGGAAAGAAGTGGTGACAGAAAAGGAACAGAGACAAGAGCAAGAGGTGGCAGAGAAGGAAAGGAAACAAAAAGAGAAGCTGTTAAAGTGAGAAGGAAACAAAACAGAAGGAAAGGAAATAAGGAAATGGGAACGTGATGTTCTGTAGGAAGAAAAATGTAAATGTGATCTGATCTTCATCTAAGTCAAGAGTATTAATTATAATGTATTATAAAAAATCTGATCTTTCATGTCAACCATAAAAACCTCATAGTGCCAGTGAAAAAAGTATGTGAACCAGGCTCTTCCTGTAGCTGTGGGTCAGACCTGAACATCGTTCATGAAGGATTTTAGTTCATTCTTCCTGCAGAACTCCTTTAGCTCTGTCAGATTCTTTGGGCGTCTCATGTGTGACCCTGTTCAAGTCGTTCCATAACATCTCTATTGGGTTGAGGTAGAAAAGGGGACGACCAGGAGAGGTGAGAGGAAAGGAAACTGGATGAAGGAAGCTGGAGAAGGAAAAGAAAACGAGAAATGTTCAAAGGAGGAGACGGTGGCAGGAATCGAGATGAGACAAGGAAAACAGAAAACACAGAGGGATGGATAACAGATAAATATAAAGGAGGGAAAACAGTAGGAGGCCGATGAAGAGGGAGGCAGAGAAAAGGAGGAGTGAGTCCAAATATCTGACACTCTTCAAGTACTCACACTCACACACACAGTTTGTCCTTTGACCTCTCCTCTCCAGTACACAGCAGGGTGCCGCTCTCCACTGTGAGTTGCATGTTCCAGCAGATATTTTGGTTTTCACCACACACACAGACGCACACGCACACGCACACACACAGACGCACACGCACACACACAGACGCACACGCACACACACAGACGCACACGCACACACACAGACGCGCACACACGCACACACACACACACACACACACACACACACACACACACACTGGGCTGTGGATGTCTGCCAGATATGGAACCCTCAGCAGAGATGCAGTTGAAGGGAATCACCTCAGCTGTGAGGACCAGCCAACAGCAAATAAAGACAGTTAGTGTGTCTGCTGAAGTGAAGGTTACAGAGAGACGTGGGTTTAAAACATTAGTTTCATTAGATTGTACAGGTTGTGCCACATTAGGCACTGTTGTGGAAATTTAAGACTGGAACCTGAACTTCAACAGACATTGTACTTTTTCTTCCTTAATTCACTAAGAGGCCTCAGGTTCGCTCTTTCACCTGCTGGCCACTGAGCAGCTCCTCTTTAATTAGTGCTGAAGCTTCTCCTGACACGTCCAGGTTTCACCATCGTAGAACGAACTCAGCAGCTGAACAGAACACAGATAAAAGGCTTTTCTAAGAGGCCTCTTATGTTTAACAAAAACTGCTTGATTAAGCTGATGAGTAGGTAGACACTGGATATGAATTCAGTTGTTAAGGTCGCACCACTTCACAGCTGCTTTCATAAATCACGGTGGGTGTGGGGGTGTGAATCCTGTGGAGGACAGTTAGAGACTTGCATGGCTAAGCAAGATCTGATATCTGATGATTCTAAAGAGAATTTGCTGAATTAGTACTGTGCAAGGTAGAATCATGAGAACAGGAATGAGTGGGAGCAGCTCCAGACCTGCAGGGGGCAGACATGGCAGAGAAGAGGAACTGGCAGTGGATGCTGATTCTGCTGACTCAGGAGAATCAGCGTGTTTTAAAAACTGTTTGCTGACAGAGCACAGGTACCACAGGTATTTACAATGAGCTGTTCTTCAAGCACAGATAGAACAGTAAATAAATGCATCTACTGACTGGGTTGTCCCCGAGCTGCTGTTCAGTGGCAGCTGAGGTTCTTGAAAACCTTTCACCTTTCTTCTTTAAAAGCTTCATCTGCCTGACTGCTCGCAGTGGCAGGTAAATAAACTCTGGAGCTGCCAAGTCACCTGTGGGTTATTTGTATTGCTAGTTTCACATTGTTAGTTTCACAAGTCAAAGTGTGAACTGCTCTTTCAGAGATGGGTTCACGTCCATGACAGATGCCAACATGGACTACAACATGTATACACACGTGATTAGAACATACGGACATAGACATGTTTATTCTGTGGCACCCTGCTACAAAGGCTGAACTTCCCTCAGTTCAGTTTACCTGCTCATATATTTGGTGATTAATAAATTATATTTGAATTGAAGCTGAGTTTGTAGTTTTCCTCTTCCCACCAGTCTTCATTGTGGTGTCTTCACCTGTTCATCCAGCTGCTCTTCGTGTCCCACTCAGCAGCGGCTACTGTAGAAAAGGGCTATTGCCAAATGCTGGGACATCATTTTCAATAATGCTTCTATCTTTACTGTCTTCTGTTTCATTTAACTGTTTGGTTTGTGAGTGTGAAACATGCACAATACAGGAGAATCTCAAATCTCCAAGTCACAAGGCAGACAGTTGATCCAGTAAAGAGCTGGCTTCGCCTCTAGAGTCTGCCTTTGGTTTCCATTTCCTTACAAGACAAATAAAGATGCTTTGATTTAAACTTAATGGCAGAACAAAACACAAATTAAAACATTTAACTGCTGATAAAAGAAAGAAGAACTGGAATATTAATAGTGGATTTTTTTAGACCAGCCAAACAATCTGTGTCCACAGAGATTCAGAATAAAAGTACAAGAAAGTAATTAAAGATCACAATGAAGCAGAGGGCTTTGAATTTATGATGTGGAGTCAACTTCTAAAAGTGGACTTATCTGAAAATGAAAGTGCTGCAGCCCTGAAACCACCAGCAGGCAGCAGAATCAGCGACGCCTCATTTTAAACCATAGTTTTTGAATATCAATTATGTTCAGTGCTTTGATTGTTGGCTCTTGAATTCTTATTTAGTCTTTTCAATCACGTGTCACATGACTGCAATTTGTGCATTTCTAATATCTGTATACTTTTCATTCTTTGTGTCTACTCTGAGGAGTATAGTACGGAGCAGAGACATGCTTTGGGCATGCTGCTCGTTTTAACTGCATATTATATAGTTCTTCAGGTGACAGACTCCACACTGGGGTCACAGTGCAGTTTTTCTCCCCTTTACAATCCTCAAACACTGAGACCTCCACAGAGTAAATATGCACTGAGCACTGAGTGTTAGCGTAGAGATGGAAATGGAACCTCACTTTAGACCTGTCTTTGTTGCTGCATATTTTTATCAGTTGACTGTCCGGCTGATGGAGGAGGAGATCGAAGTGGTGAGAGTCTGTGCAGAAGGCTGAAGCACCAGGGGAAAGAAAAAGAAAAGAAAAGGAAAGGAAAGAAATGAGAGGCTGTAATTACCCAGAGGGAAAGGTCAAGACGTTTGGGCGGGTTTTTGTAATTAGCTTTATTTCTGCGAGCAGAACAAACAGAGCAGTCTTTTGTGAAATTGTGTTAGAAAGGTTACACAGACCTTTATAGTTGGAAGATTAGCTGTTCACTTGAAGCCCTGACTGCTGTCTGCTCAGCAAACAGCAGAAACCAGAACCCTTCACATCTCCTCTGGACACAGAGAAACAGTCGCTCAGAGAAATGAAAGAATACATTTTAGATCAGCTGAGCAAAATTGGAACAGAGAACATTTAGAAGGAAAGATTTTAATTAAAACCAAGTCAAATTATGTGATGAATTCTTAGTGAAAGTAATTAAACCCGTGAAATGACTTCAGGGTGAAGTATATTTTCTGCATTATAGTGGCATTCCCAGTTCGCCTTTGGGGACGTCACACACTTTTACTGAGCTGAGAGGATCTTTTTAAAAGTAATAGTTAAAAACAAGCTTCTAAGAACAGTCACGAAAAACATGGAAGGTTTCAGCTTTTTCAGAGCTGTAAGTTACACTAACAGTGAGTAAAACGCAGACGGTGCAGCGTTATGGAAACTGTCCAACAAACAGGCGACTAGCTAACTCAGTTTGGGCAGAGCAGTAATAAATATGTGTTCTGAGCCAAATTTGAACAATTAAATAAACAAATAAATAAATAAAGTGTCTAAAATTAGGTTTCAAAAAGTCGTGCTCTCTGCTCTGTCCAGCAGCAGAATGGATCCTTTCATCCAGAAAATGTCAGCGCTGTGATCTCTGTTACTCCAGACAGGTCTGTGCCACCTGTCGACTTGCACGTGGACATGTGAATGTGTAAGGCTGATGGGAAATGTTGTTCTTTAAAGGAATAACACACCAGATAGTTTATCCACATGTTGATGAAGGCTGCATTCCATGGCAGGTGGAGCGTTGTAGGAAACTCATTCGGACTTTAACTGGGGTTTTTAGAAGTTCCAGGTTCAACATGGCTCCAGTGCATCATTGAGCTTCGTTACTGCCCCCAACATAACATCCCAGCCACAGAAATGATGAAACACAATTTAATGATAAAACCCCACAGTTCAGTACTGTATAGGTCAGAGGTCAGACGTCTCACATGTTTTCAGCAGTGACTTTTTAACATGTTCAACGTGTTCAGACTCTGTGAACATTCTCTGTGAAAAAGTGACAAGCAATGTTCAGTGCTGTGCAATGCTACCTGATGTTTCACATTAAAAGCCCACCTGAAAAGGGAGAGGGAGTTTTTTATTTCCTATAGCTGAGGATTGTGTGCATGAGCAGCACAGAGCCAGCTGTAATAACGTGCACTTCCACTGCAGCGTCACAGCAGCAGACGACGAGTCATATTGCTGACGCAGGTCCAACCATGACCAAGTCATGACGCCGTCCTTACTTTTACACCTGCGGCTCAGTAGCTAAACTTACCTCTTAAAGTAAAGTTGAACCAAACTGTGTCATGCTTGTTGAAAAGTTGGTAGACGTTCATTAGACATATAGCTGAACAACTTTCTCTTGCTGTGTCATGTTTCTAATATAATCTCCGTTTCTTCCAGGGTTCGGGTTCTCGGTAGGTACAGAAGGGCCGTGGCCAGAAAATTAATGGCAGTGCAGTTTTAAGATGGTCTCTAAAAGTAATGAAAAATTAATGCAATCTCTTTCTCCATTAATAACTCCCTTAACTAATTTTAAGCAGCTTTGACATTAATCAAGGAGAGTTTCATCTAAAAATAAGGTTATTTTAAGGGATGTGATGTACGGCACATAGTGTAATCTGGTTTGTGACTGAGCTGCTGGAAAAAAAACTATGATGCAGAACAGGAAAATGTGATGAAATATTAAAATATGACAAAAGTTCTGAGTTTACTGTTCTGCCTGCAGTCAGATGGTAAAGGGCATGTCAGGATTTAGTTGACAACATTACAGTTTTAAGACTCTTACACACACATTCAGTTTTTCCTCCTTATTAATGAGAGGAGCCGCTGGCTGCTGTCAGACCTCCATACACACCGTCACAACCAGACAGCAAGATAATCATTTTTCAACCTGCTGGCATAAGCATTAAAACTCTTGTCTAACCCCCCCCCCTCCCGCTCTACTCTCATTGTCTATATCTCTCACCCTCTGCCTTTCTGTCTTTTCAGATCTCTGGTTCTTATCGGTCCAGAAGCTCAGCAATGTCGAACCACACTGGAGCTTCTTATTAAGTTGGCTGGCAGCAGTGGAGCTATCAGACACGCCATCAGGTTTTTATCATCGCCACCAAGAGCCACAGCTCAAAAAAGCATGCAAAAAATAAAAATAAATCATCTTCTACTTTTGTCATTACTTCCTTCTTTTGTATCTCGGCACCCAATCATCAACGCACCTCTCATGATGAGACTGCCTCCCTTTTGGCTGAATCAGGACTTCTTTATTAAAAAACACTTCAATCTTCCAATCTCCAACTTTGTGCAAAAGCTGACAACAGCAGAGAGCTGCAGTTATCTCAGAAGGAGTTGTGGGGCAAATTTAGTTTTTTATTATTGGCAGTGTTCTAGAGGCATTTGTTTGCAACACAAATGGAAAGCATAATTGCTGCTTCATCACACAATTTTCTTTTCATTTCCCTTATAATTTTTAAAATGACTCTTACTGCAAATTAGACTGAAATGTTGTAATATCATTTTAGAGTAAATAGATTTTCTCAGGTGGAGTTGGAATAAAGATCACGACAATATCATTTCTTTTATGAGGGTGGTTGTCTCATAAAATACACTATTATGATTTTGGTGAGGTTCAGGCAGAGAATTGTTTTTTGATGTCTCTTAGTCTAGTGGGGTAACAATCTGTAACTGATGAAATCAACTCAAATATAGCTTTGGGTTCCATGTTCAAGTCTCAAATTTGCCAGCATCAGTTGCTTTTCACTGCACCAGGAGCTGACGCTTAATGAACTACTGCCGAAGTAAATCAGGCACATTGTGGCTAGAAAGTCATTGAAAAGTGCATTTTCAGTCTTGTCCATAGATTCCACCAAATAAAATCAAAATGCACTTGCTTTTATAAAACACAAGTTTGTTAGTATGAAATTTTAGAATTTGTACATAAATGGGAGTGCAGAAATGAAATAAAATGAATCCCCAAAGAATCACAGTGGAGAAGTTTAGTTTGTTTTCAGAGCTAATTTTGAATTAACGATAAGTTGTAGCTGGTCCACCTGCAGTTTCTGGAAACAGAGCAAATACATTACAAAGGAATGGAGACACAGTCGAGTTCATGATGCATTCATTGTTAGGTGCTGCTTTCAAAAGACGGTGCTAGTATGAAGTCACAATGCACAGCTGCAGCTGCTGTACCTGGCCGCACTGATATCATATGGTATGGTATTTATAGTTCCCCCATAACAAATTAATGTCACCACCAGGATGATTGCAGCAGCACCATTCCTGTCTTACGTGAAATGAAACTGTTTCTCAGGATGAAATAATGATTTCTGTGAGGTAACAAAAACGTAGCTCTGGAAATTACTCATGTTTAACACAAAGAGTTAAAGATTACCTCGCTGCAAAAGATCGTTATGATCATGATCATGTATCATGAAGTCACTGCACCATTAACTTCTTATTAAAGGATGGGGCTTTTCTTTTTTTACTCTTTTCAACAATTCCCACACAGAGACAACAACCAGCAATTACTTTCCTCTACTCATGGTTGATGCTGTAATAAATTGGAGACTTCACTTAGGCATTAGCAGAGAAAAAGTCAAGATCACATGTGCATTTGCACACGTAAAAAGTGATCACAGATAAGAAACATGTCACCCAGTGCAGAGGTTTAGCTCAGTGACGTGTTGGAGACTGACAAGCATTGACCCTGAGCAGTTTTTAGATCATTATCACATTGAGGCCACGTGGGAATCGTTGACAGTGGCTGAATGGAAAAAACACAGAAAATGACTTGGTGAAGTTTGTTGGAATGTTCCTGAAGACAAAACTTCAGCATGAGACCGATCAGTGCATTTATTTCACTCAAATAAACCAGAAACAGGCTTTTGAACATAACGCACAAGTGACATGTGTCATCAGACCTGTTGGCTGAGTGTGAGATCAGTGTCTACTGAGTATTAGTGTTGTTTAGTCGCCTGAAAAATCAAAGAGCTGCTGCTTTAATGTTGTGAATGTTTTAAACTGAACATCCTGCTGGTTAGTGTTTTAACTTGATTTGATTTGAGGGAGGCACAGCATCAATATTGAAAAAGTTGAAACTTTAATTTCCGACACTGATGGAAGACGAAAGAACTGGAACATGAAACACAGCCCAGTAAAATAACCCAAACCCGCGGAGACGGAATAAAAATAGAAAAAAGTGCTCTAATTAAAATCACATACACTCACACACACTGTGATGCCACACGTCTGAACTGATCGTGTGTGTTTAGAAAATAAATTAGTTTATCAGATTTCACAGTGATTATTTTCCCTGCTGAATCCTTTGAAACAAGAGGAAACTTTGTCCCTTTTTGCTCCCCAGTGTTTTTTATTCCCACTTGATTTGTTCTTTATTCTTTTTTGTCATTTTTATGACATAAACAATCTTTTTTAATGTGCTCATTTCTTCCTCAGGGACACAGAGAGCTGGAAATCATGACAGCCCAGTCATTTTGGTGAGTGTTAATCAGTCCTGGTTTGATTCAGCACATTTCAGTCTGATCCTTGAGTCATTAAAGTCCAGGTGAAGTGAGAAATTCAGTCACAGAGAAACAGAAAGAGAATAAAGACAGAAATAGATGGAAACCATCCACTATTTGTTTTGCTCCTCTACCTCCTTCTAATTTCCACTTTTCCACATGTCTTCATTTTTTAAATCTGCCAAAGCTGCTTCTATTACTGAGCTTCCTGATAGTAAAGCCAGCATCATAAAGTCCTTAAACAGAGAAACGAGCAGCAGATTGGAGTTTATGTGGGTTAATTGACCACTGACACTCCAGATGTTGCAGCTTACAAATCACATAAATCAGTGATAAATATATATAAACTGTATGAAAACTGGTGCCTTATATTCTTATATTTGATTATTAGTTTCATTAAAGTAGTCATTTGATCCTGGTCCTAGTCCTATTTTGAATGCTCGGTATACATATTTTCTTTCCCTTAAAATGTTTATATTCAATTCTCTAGTGCATACTGAAGTATGTCTACTACGACGGTGTACTGTATGCCACCACAGTCCAGTCACACAGGATCACAGTAATAGTACAATACAGACCACTTTCTAAAGTACTAGTAATTATCTAGGATTTTCTTTTTTTTTTCATGTATCATCAATTCATACAATAACACATCTGTAATTGTTTTAACTTGTACATTAACCTGAGAAACTCCATCAGGAACAAAAACATCAGTGATTGTAGTCATGCAATTATTTAATACTACTCACAAACTGTAGATCTACCAGTCGCCATCCTTTAAAACTCTTTCACTGCACATTTGTTTTTTGTTTTTTTGAGTCTGATGGAACTGATGAGGACACTGATGGTCGTCTCCTGACGTTTTCTCCTTTGGGTTTGTTCTACTTTAGAAGAAGAAGTTGTCTTCATCACCACTTTCAGTGACTGCCTCAACAGAACCAAACAGAAAATGTTTGCAGCTTCGTTTCAATACTGGCTTCAACACTGAGCTGTGATATTTTTTGTTGATGTGTTTCATGGGTCAGCTCTCACCATCAGTTCAAGCCCTGTGATAAAAGTGAAACAGCCTTTAACCCAGTGTGTTCGCTCTCCTCACAGAGCAGCAGTGTTGTAAACTATAGTTCGTTTGCAGCTACCTGTAGAAGTGACTGTTGTTTAATGAATCTTCTTCAACCAAACGCTGCCGTTCGTTCCAATTACTCCACGACAAATTAAATGGCAAGGTTTTCAGAAAGCATTAATGCATATTAATGAATCTGTCAGAAGGTGGAGGCAGGATGTCGTGGTCTGAAGATGGTCGACTGCTGACGCCTTGATAGTAAATAATAAAAACACCTCACAGTTTTTAATGATAAGCAATTTGCAGTTTATTACTGACTATTGCTTTCCATTAATTTTTAATCAACTGCTGATGCTTCATCACCTTCACTTTTTTTCTGCAGCACTCCCCATAATGATTTCTTACAGCAGCACACACACACATAAAATAATAATAATAATATTAAAGTTGGGCAACAAATTCATGAGCTGAAAACACGTGACACTGAGCTCCAACAGGTGGAAACACTGTCCTGTCTCTAAAAAGTCCAAAGTCAGTGTGGACATTCAACCAAGTTCACTGCAGTCCATCCAACAGTTGTTGTAGACATCTGACCCTCAATAACAAATAATAAACTCAGAGGGCAGAGAGCCTTAGGGGTTTGCTGCAGATTGTAGATTGAGTTTTGGAAATGCAAAGGACTCAGTGCCCTTTAGTTTAGGATGTTCAGGAACAGTACAGAAAAGGGAATGACTGGATGGTTCACCAAAGTCATAGCCTGTAACATTTAAAACAGCAGTGTTTGTTACTGTGACCACATGTTTCAGATCTGTGACAAGTCAATGTGCTGCACTAGAAGCATTAAAGAAAGGCAACAACCTTGAGTCGAGATTAACAACGTTGTCTTAAGATTGATGATACACAGAGTGCAGAATCTGTAACAAATGTATTAGCCTTGCAGAAGGGGCTGAAATAAATATAACTTGAAAGAGTAAATTAAAAGAGTCACAACTATGGGGCCATGTAGAGATGTTCACTGATTCACCACGGAACAGTCATTTGACTGTGGACACAGTGAAAACCCAACATATTACATTTTTTAATGTGTTTCTAGACACACTGAATGCTGTATAGATAGTATTAATAGATAAACCACACGTGACCCTCAGTGACCCAGTGACAGGTGAACAGTGGTGACTCAGGAAGATGACAGTCAATGGAAACAAATCTGTTTTACTGAAGGGTCCCTTAATCTAATTTCCATGTTGATATTTATCTGCTCTGCAGAAGAAAACACGTCTGTTCCTCCCACTCGGCCCTGCAGCTCCTGTGTGTGTTTGTGTGTGTGTGCTCCGCACGAGGACATTTGGATTAATCAATTCATTGAAGAAAAAGAGATAATGAAGCAAACCGCTCTCAGTTGCAGCCCTTCTCTTCCTATTGACTGTGTTGTTTACAGCTCCTTCATATACAACGTATAACTGATGAAACTGTGCAGATCCTCAGTCACAGCAAACAGAACGGGACGTTCCTGCAGAAGACCAATGTAAAGTCCGACATGAAGACACCATCTGTTGCTACAGGCACATAAGGAAGGGGACTGGTTACACATAGATCTGGAATCTTTACTAACCCCGACTACGTGTGACCTACCCAGGTGTGTTTCTACCTGTTTGTTTGTTTCTGACCAATCATGTATCTACTCACCAATATCCTTATTGTTAATCTCTAATCTACTGTCAGCTGATTGTTTAATTGGTCAGTCTGCTGTCGTTCTATCATTTAATTGCTCTTTATGTTAAATTCTTTTATGACAGTTAGTGATCTACATATTCAACAGTTGCTCTCTACGTGCATCAGTTGCTCTGTTGCTCTGTATGTAGACTGATTGCCTGTATCGATTGCTCTTCCCATTTGGCATCATTAACTTATTTCTCCATATGTCCCCTGAATTTACTGATCACTAGCATTCTTCTCATATTCACCATAGTCATTCCAGACCGCTGCCTCCTCCATCCTGTTCTCCCACCACTGTAGTCACCTGACCCCCCCCCCCGCCACCTCTTCTACTCACCTTTCCTACCACCGATCCTATCACCACGTCAGCACATATAGCAGCAATCGTCCACTCGTTCTCAGCCAGATCTCTCGTGAAGACTGCCTTGTGGCTTTCCAGCACTTCTGTTTCCCTGATCCTCTCATTGCCAACTTGTTTATTTTTTTGGACTCTGTCTCGTGCCTGCTCCTTTTGGACTCACAGATTCCCTGTGTTTGGATTTGCGTTTGCTCTCCTGGATCTTGTCTCTGTATAAGCCCCAGTCTGTCTCTGCCTTGTCTTTGCTCCCCTGGTTTTTGTTGGACACATGGTCTGGACATTGATTAAGGACTTAATCCCTGCCTCTTGGATTTTGTTTTCCTGCCTTAGTTAGCATTAGCATTAGAGCATTAGTTCTGTCACTTCCCTGAATTTAGCCTGTAATAAAATGTACTGTGTGAGTCTTGTGGTTGTCCAGTGTCCTGAGATTTAATCAGAGCTGGTACAGATTTACATTTCTGCATTTGATCGATCCATCTGTCCACCTGTCTATGGCCTAATTGCTTTCATCTATTGGTCAGCTGATCTCCTCCAATCTATGCACTGATTGATAAATTCATCAGTATGTCTTGTTGCTTAATCTTTCTATTTGCTGACTAATCTTTGTATCATCTGGTTAATCTTTGTATTGTCTGGTTCCTTAAATTGACCGTTCAAATGATCCTTCTCTGTTTTAAACACTTGAATTCAAATAATATTTGGTAATACTTGGTTCATCTGTAGTATTGGGTCGTTTAAGGTGAAAGCTGAATATCCACTCCTCCTTAACACACGCACACACACTAAAGCCATTACCGCTGCATTACAGTAAGAGCCTTTTAAGGATGTGGCAGATCTCATTTAGAGCTGCGTTTAGGAAAGCATCTCTCCATCCACTAGACGCTCAACATCATTTATCAAGTGGAGAAAACACCATAAAGGAAAGGCGGACGCAGAGAGACTGAAGGAGGGATGATGGATGGATGAAATGGTGAAAAGTTCAGTGGCCATTTAGAAAATATAAAGAGAAAATAGTTTGAAAAGCTGAAGTTTACCTGCAGTCCAACAGCAGAGAGAGAGACAGAGCTGTTCTCCAGGTGAAGCCCGTCTGCCACTGTGATTGGTCCCCTGGGTCTGTCAATCAAGCCTGTGAAGTCAGGTGTGACCACCCTTCTTGCTTCGTGATTGACAGAAGGTTCTGCCAATTAGAGCCCCAAACACACACACACACACACACAAATTTTTGGTGTCCTGATTGCTGTGATGCCCTGACCCGACCTGAACACACTGATTGTTGCCATGGACACTGCATCAGTCTCCACTGCTCCTTGTTTCATTACACTTACATGGAAGAGGAATGGATTTCCAGGAAAGCTGTATAAACAGATACGTGTGAGTGTGTGTGTGTGTGTGTGTGTGTGTGTGTGTGTGTGCTAATACACCAGATGGGGTTTTTGTTCTCAGACTTTCTTTAGCAGAACAGGCTGAAACACTTCATGCTGTGTCTAATACAACAGTGTTAACACAGCCTCATATATTGGTCACGATGTGACTATTTTATCCAGAGACATCAACATGTGATGTCATTATGCTGCGTTCAATCAAATGCTAATAATAGCATGCTAACATCCTCAGGTCAGGGTATAAACGGTTTCTGCTCTGGTGACCATGAATGTGAGCTGCTTATTTGCCCCCATCAAATTGTTGTTGAGACCATTAAGTACTTTGCTCTACAGCATATAAACAGAATACTATATAAACTATTAGAGTAATTAAATAGCAGCCCTCTATTAGGATAATTTACAGATTTCAAAGTTTAGGAAAACAGACTGCATCGGTTTCATTCCAGTAAGTGGCTTCTGCAGACACCCTGAGCTGTAGTGCTTTTTGGGCTCGGTATAATGAACACCTTTTCTTCAGAAGGAGAAACCAGATTGAGGCTGAATTGTGCTACACTCTGTGTGCCTTCAGAATTTAAAGGAAAAGCAGTCATGTGGTCATGAGGACATCATTAATGTCATTTGTGCACTGAGTGCCCCTGAGTAGAGAAAAACATTTTAGTCTGAACTGAAACTGCATCATAGCTTTTCCTCTCAAGGACAGCAGACAAAGAACACAGCTTTTCTATGTAGTCATGGTTGGTTGCTCTCCTGTGGCTCTGTCAGTATTTCTGAGCCTGAACAGTGAGTGTTTATGTCAGCTCATCACAGAAATGAAGGACTGCCAAAGATCATTTAGAAACACGTTTTTGATTTTTGATCAAACAGTGTCTTAATTGCACAGTTTTCCTTCAGGGAGCACTGGTAATCTCCACACTGTAAAATGGAAATGTTATGGTCTCAACTCTTTAATAACAAGACGTTTTCAATCACACAACATCTTCATGAGCAGATGTAGACTGCTCAGTTGTGATGGGATTCTGGATGTTAAAATGTTCTTTAAGTACTAATTAGTGTTGGTTTGACTGATGCAAAGAAGAAAATATGTTTAATCGTCATCTAAGTAGCAAATGAAATGAAAGAGCAAACACAACATACAACTCTAAATGGGAACAGACCAGACTATTTATAGACTAGGCCACGTCTAAACTGTAATCAGCCAGAGGTCCTGTTGAGGAACCTAGTTGTTGTTAAACTGATGTCCTGATGTTCTCCTTCGACATCCTCTGGTAAAGAGCAGAACTTGTGTTTCCCTCAATTATAGCAACTTTGTTTTATGTAGGATCTGAAACTATTTAATATGAGACACACAACAAGAGCAGACATCAGGGAGGTGTTGGGGACGTTTTTGGTTGTAAGTACAACAAACGTTTTTTTCTGAACGTTATTCAATCTTTGCCTGTTCAGATCATGATGGAAGATGAGTGTCACATACTGTCCATCTAACACTGTTACCATCAAACATGTCCTTCATGGGGCCAGTTGATCTGATCAGCAGAGCCCTGTGCATCAGAAACACACTTAGTGAAGTACACCAGTCAAGGCACTTACTTCACCTGTCAGTATTTAAAGACTGCCGCCACTCTTTTCTCCTCCACCTTCTTTTCTTTTTTGTACAAAGTGTCAAAACTCTTCAAACCCGCTGAGACGTTCTTCCAAGAAGCTCTGAACCACAATTTACCTTGTCGCAATCTTGAAATAAAGCTGCCTGGAGGCTTTTGTCTTTTCCTCTAAATGATAGTGAATAATCACTGGCTCCTGATTTTCAAAAGAGCCTTGCAATCAGGGCTGACTTCTAATGACGGCAGGTTGACAGACTGAATGTGCAGCTGCTGAAGAAAATCTAGTTCTGATGAATTAAGCTTCTCTCGCTGCTTAAATGGCTCCTTTTCACGTCGAGTTTCTGTCCACGTCAGCCCACGTCGTTTAACTGCAGCTTCTTTCGTGCGCTCTGAGCTGCTTTTAACTGTTAGTCTTACATTAAAAGCACATATAGCTGACAAGTGAGTACACTACAAGGACATTTCATCATAAACTCCTACTAAGTTACAACCCATTAAGATCTCAGCAGCTTTCCCTGGAATGAAACATCTGTGATGCTGTTTTCTTTTTTTTCCTAACACGCTGAAACTATAAACCGGTGACAAACATGGCTTAAAAATACTGTGGCGCACATTTGAGGACGTTACTGATATCAAACCCAAATAAATATGTTAATCTCTTAATCATTAGAGACAGGCTGTGAGCGGCCTATTTCATGCATCAGTACTCATTAAAGTTAGATTACACAGGCCTCTGCCTGCATCTGACCAGTGTTTTTTAGCAATGTTACGTTCATGTGTTGCCTGAAGCAGGTTCCATACTGATTATAGCAGTTTATAATCAGTATGGATGAGAGGTAGTGAGATCAATCTGCACATTCTGATTTATCTTTTATCTATTTTATTTCCTTCACAGTGTAGTGAAGAAGGAGGTGGCTCTCCTGTCACAAAAAAAAACCAAACTTGCTAATCCAGTATTTTTAGAGGGAAATGATATTATGTACTGATATGTACAAGATACATCGATAAAATATTTCCCTCCTTTTTCTTACCTGCCAGCTCCTACATAATAAACACCGGGGGAACTGCTGGATGTTTGATGTGCTCACCTGAAATGCTGGTTTATCAATGAGAAAAACTGATTGTGATGTACGTTAAGCATTTTAAATGATGTCCCATCAGTCCTGTGGAGACACTAATGTCAGTGATTTTTAATGTAAAACATTTTCCTTCATGATGTGTTCTGTGGTGCATGTGTTTGTTTAATGCTTCTTAAATGTTTCCAGACATGCACTGGACCTTACTGAGAATTACCTGGAGGTTCTGTACAGTGTGGGAGAATGTCTGAGTCATTTGGCCCTGACATTAAACAGACCTCGCCCAGTCGCTGTAAGGCCCAATTCAGCCCATGTGTCAATAGAGCAGGTAATTGTCCAGAGAACTCAGCACAAGTGAGTGGGTGTGTTGACAACATGACGACTGCTGCTGCCTAAATGTGCTGTCAATAAAACATGGTGATTTCTGCAGCGGACATTTTGTGTCATGCTGTACCTCCTGCATGTCCTACCCAGGTGCCACCCCTTGGTAAACCAAGCTGGGTAGTTTCCAAAGGTTACACACTGTTCAGAGGTCGTTTTCTTGAAGCCTTTTTACTGCATTAATAGCACCTAATGAAGAAATTAACGCCATCAAGTGCATATTTTAGTGAACAAACACCAAAACGTTGCCGTAGTAGATGAAAACTAGCATTCATTTCCATTTGGAGTAAATAAGAAAGAGCTGTCTTTTGTGCATGGGTTCAGATGTGTCGATAGAAAATACCCAGTATCAAAACCAACACTAGTGGGTACTGTTGTGACCCCAAGGCCACATGGGGCTGAGCAAAGGTAAGGTGAGGAGTTGCTCTTCCAGCTGTTAGTTAACAGCTACAACAACAAACTACACAGAAATCCTTTCTGACCCCGGACAGTAGTGAACTAACTAATACCTTAACTACTCTCTTAATAAAGCAGATGAGGCTCTGGGTGATCAGTCACCACCAGCAGGGCTTCCACCCACTGGTGCGACTGCTGAGGAGCTCCAACAGTGGTTGTAACAAAAGGTGAAACACTCCAACAGCGTTGCCATTTACAGTGAACTCCATGATGCTTTTACCTTGTGTTACAGCAAAGATACTGGTGAGCTACTCCAGTAGTCTCTGATCCAAGGATGTATGCTGTTGATCCTGTTTCCAGAAACAACAACATAAAGGGATCCTGACGCTTCGAGTGCTTTCTTGTTTAGAGTTAAGTGGTTTTTGCGTCTGTCCTTGTAACTGTGGAGAGCAACACAGTATTATCAAGAAAACACATTTTAACAACTCTTTCAGCCTTTAGAGTGCCCTTCTTTAAAGCTCATTGAAATACGAATGATTACTGTATAGTTCAGAACCAGGTCTCCGCCTGCATCAATAGCTAATATGGGCTATCGATTACTTTGGCATTTACCTTATCGATTAGATGGTGTGTGGGGAATATTGATTCATCTGAGTCCTTATTAACTATCTCAGGACTCTGTTCTTTGTCACCATCAGTGCAGTTCAGGGTCCAGACTTTGTTTATATTTCACTTTGGTCAAAACAGACTCCGCAGCCTTTATCTGTCTGCCATAAAGCATATTAATATTCTGCTGCAGTAAAAGCATATTTTGCCAGAGCTAGATACACAGAAGGTTTTGAAACATCGTTTTTCTTTTACTATCCAATGACTAGTATTTATTCTGAAAGCATGTTGGATCTTTGCCTCAGTGATTCTTACTATTTACCTCCACTCCCTTCCTACTGTAATAGCAGAGTAAGCTCTCAAAAACAGAAATTCTTCCAAAGAATTTACAGAAACATCAACATTTTGCCACTGGCTAACCAGACATTCAGAACAACACGAGTTCAATTTCTGCAGTAAGATTTGCAGAAGTTCTTTTTAAATGAGTTTTCCGTTGTGTAGGATCTGATCGTCAAGTCAAAAACAACCTAAATATCAGGCTAAGTTGTTCAGGTGGAAAACACACAGGGCAGAGTGAGGAGTCTTAATCTCTGTCTCTCGGCTGTTCATATTTACTGCCTACTGTCGTTTAACTAATGCTGTTTATCCAGGAGAGATTAACACACAGCACAATCTTCCTGCACAAGCACAGGCTGTGAGTGTACACGTGTGTGTGTGTGTGTGCACGTGTGTGTGTGTGTGTGTGTGTGTGTGTGTGTGTGTGTGTGTGTGTGTGTGTGTGTGTGTGTGTGTGTGCGTGTGCATGTGTGTGTGTGTGTGTGTGTGTAATACCTGAGTTTGGCTTTCAGACAGAGAGAATGTGACTCTTTGTGTCTATAAGATGAAAAATCCTAAATATAATAAAACATCTTCTCTTTAAATCATAACATGTATTTTAACATGTGATGCAGAGAAAACTGTTAATAAACAGTTAAGTGTGATGAAAAGTTTGTTGAAGCTCAACCACAGTCAACACATGTCAACACTTTTTTTCTTAAAATATATTTGCAATAAATCTCTTTATTAAGTTTCTGCCGTTTGATGTTTGTGTTGAGATTCAGACGTTAAACCAGATTTTTTTCAGGTTAAATCTAAAATCACTTCTGTCCATGTGACCATTAGTAAATTTTTTTCTTGTTGTTGTTTTTAAGGAAAATGATTTAAATGGCTAAAAGGCTGCTCTCTAATTTAGTTAGAAAGAAGTGATCCTACACAACCTTTGTAGCTGCTCCTCATCTTCGCTGCAGGCTCCACTAGCATGACACATCTGGATCTTCACAGATGTGTCTGAGGCTGACTAGTCAGTCCATCAGGAGCCAAACTAGGGCTGTCATGATATCTCACTATGTCAAAATTACTAGATCTGAATCATCATGGCAGTATCTCAGTACCAAGAATCAAATTCAAATTTAACTCAATCTATTGTGTGTTTTTTTGTTTATTCAGGTTTTTTAATTCACTGTATAAGTGTATTATATTTTATGAGAAGAATTTGTGTTTTTTATTTGCTTTATCTCAATTCACATTTTCGAGAATGCAAAAACAGAAATTATTCAAAGCAAAGCACATTAGAAGAGAGTCTAACATACAAGTATGGAGTCAAACCAAAATTAAAACTGATGATAAGACTCAGTAATGAGAGCGCACTCCCCCCCCCTGACCTTTGGTTTCCCAGCTTCTTGTGTCACTGCTGATTTCAGGCTGGAAGCTGCTTCTCCTTCACTGCAGCACATCCTTCTCGCCTGCTTTTCTGCTAAATGTGAATCTGGACAGTGCTGCTCTCCAGCAGTGAATTATGCCAGTGGATAGCGGTGGGAGGGACTGGCTTTGATTCCCTCTCTTTTCATGCCCGACTGCCTGTCACCTTCTCTTCTCGTTTAAAGCCGTGCAGGACAGGAGTTTGGCAACTTTCAACATGAGGTGGAGAAAAAAAAAGGACACAAAAAATAAATAAGAACGAAAAGGGAAGAGGGAAGATGAGGGAGCGTGTGCAGCGGATAAAAGCCACCTGGGAAGGATAGATAGAATTTAAGTCAGCCGCTAACAAATGATGTACACAGCTAATGTGTGCCAGGAGAAAGAGTCGCAGTCAAACTCGCAACGAGGGACGAAAACAAACCTGCTATCAGGGATTAGAGCGAGGAGCTGAGCCTTTCAACAACTTCCTTTCAGCCCTAGAATGAAAACAAAAAAGAGGAGAAGCAGCTCTTTGGATGCTGAGAGTTGGAGCCTGAAGACGTGGCCATCCTGTGGAAGATAAGGGTTAAACACCTCCTCCTGCCAAGGTGTGTCCATCAAAAGATGTGAAGCAGTGAAATGTCCATGAGCAAGGCACTGAAGCCGGTGATAAAGGGACTGAGCCTTTCTGAACATGTCTTAACATTAATAGGTATTAATAATAAAGGCCGTGTGAGATGGAGAGATTCGATACTAGTAAGATGCTCCTTTTTTCTTTTACAGTTATATCTTATACTAATTTCCTACAGTGTCATTTGGTGCATGAAAAATAACGAGACAGTTGTGAGAGTGTTTCTTTTATTCAGCACATCCTTTGTTAAAAGGTGCTTAACAACTAAACAGGCCTTGACCTTCGAGTGCCCTAAATCTGTCACTTAACATGAGGAGTAACTGTTTTTGTACCACCAAGAATCAACACCATGTTTGCTCTTGTTGCCTTTTTGATCTCATTATTTTTGGTTTCAAAAACATATAAAATATATTACCTAAACTCTTCACATATAAAAATCTATGATAATAATCAGTGAAAAAACGAAATCATAAAACAGCCATTTCTTTTCCACCTTCAGAGGATGAAACCCAGAAGACAGACTGTGATTATGAGTAAATGTCATGTTTTCTTACATTAAAACATACATTAAAGTAAAATTTAAAAAATTACAGTGTGTGTTCACGGTGTGTGTTCACGGTGTGTTCTGGGTTTCTGTGCATGTACGTTCCCAGTTGACTCCCAGTTTGATTTTTAATCTTTCCAAATATAATAATAATAATAATACAGGTGGTAAACATGTTGGATTGGATTCTTTTATTTCTACTTTGCATTTTACTTCAGATAACAGCTGCTTTCTGTGTGTTGTGATGTTGTTGTCACCTGCAAAGGTGCAAACTCCTGTAAAGATGCAATCGTCACTGCATACTGTAGATCGGCTCAGCTGGGTTTAATGCACACAAACCTTTAGTCATTTGGGCCTTAATACCCTAATCGTATGTCAAGGCTGTTGTTTTGGGGTGATGTGGTTTAAAATAACTTGCAGCCTCTTTAAAATATTATAATTATGATTTGAAATATGTTTTTGTTTTTATTTTCACACGACTCTGAATTGATTTATTAAACCGGAGCAGGATTGAACCACACTGTCAAGACCAATACGCTGTCTCTCACTCAAACATACTCACACACACAGACACACCTCTGCCCGGTATAATTGCTTTCTTGAGGAGGTGACAGTAGTGAGCAAATAGCATTACCATGGCGTGACGCCGCAGTAACATATTTTGATCATTAAAACTCCTCCTGTAGTATTTTGTGTAACGCTTGGCAGCAGAGTTGTCTCCTCTGACAGCCGCTAATTGAAACTGGCCAATTATGTGCAGAGGAAGGCCGGCAATTTGTAAAGCAGACAGCAGCTGATTTAAGGCGAGTATCAGCGGGCCTTCTTCTGCTCTCCACTGAGGCTTTAATGAATATTCACTCCTCAAACAGTCTGACGGCAGCTCCTCCGCAGACACAGGCTCTCTGAGAGGAAATCAAACAGCACAAGTTTCTGGAGAAACAGGAGCACACACACTGTCTGATGGCTCATTAATTAACTCATTGAAAAGTCTATCAGCAAGAAGGGGGGTGTTAAAAAAATCAGTTAGAAAACTACACATAACCAATTAAACATCAATGCGCAGCGAAGAGGGACTGAACCCCTTCAGTAAAAACACGATGGAAAATATCCAAAGTCACTTTCAGATCAGTGAGTACAGTACAGATCCAGCATGGGTTTAGTTTATCTTAGCTCAGTACAATGAATAGAAGTAGGAGGAGATACGAGTGTGACATTTGGCAGTGACTAAAAGAAGCGGGGTTGATAGTTTATTAAAGGAAAAGAAGAGAAGAGGAAGTTTGTAAAGGTAAATGTGACACTGAGGCTCCTTTTTACTTGCTTCATACTTCACGCGCTCGTGACGGCTGCTTCATTCACCGCCTCTCCTTTATTTTACCTTCATCACCTCCTTCAGTTCCTGTTGTTTCTCCACCTTTCGCTGACTCAGCCTCTCACACTCATTTTCTACAGGAAACAGCTTTTTGCATTTTCCACTTTCCACTATCATGTTCTGAAGCACTGTGTTCTTCAGCATTGTTCTGTGACTCGGGCATCTCCTTGGAGTTTTCTGTTGTCACTGAAGCTCCGGGACAGATGAGTCATTAGTCTTCCTGTAGGTTTTTGCTGCAGACTGAATTGCGTCTTTGTTCCTATAAATCTAATAAAGAGCCTGATTGCTTTTGCTAATCATCCTGTGTCTTCCTGCTGCTGCTTATTGCTGCCATTAATTTCTGAGATAACTGGCCCTCTGCTGGAGCACAGAGCCACCGATAACAACACTGTGTCTCTGTGTGTCTCTCCAAACTAAGGGGGGAGTTCCTCTGTGTGTGTGTGTGTGTGTGAAAAGATATTATTTTCCTAGTAGAATAGAAGCGGTGCCCCTTTTTCTTCTGCAGTCCTTACGGTGTGTCACGCTCCTTTCTGTCACACTCAGGTGGCTCCACTTTCCTCTCGGTGGGCTCACCCTGCTCATCCTCCAGAGATTTATTGTAATACACAACACGTTCTTGTGTGACTTTTCAGAAAGTGAAGTTGAGAAACCTTAGCTGGACCACAACACTTGGAGGTTTCTTACAGGTTTATTACTTCTAAGTTACTTTTGGATTTGAGCTGTAGTAAAGTAGTACAGTAAATCCCAAACGTCCTTTACTAAAGTCTGTAGCTCTAACCCCACCCCACAACACCTGGTAGATCAGTATGCTGAAGCTGCACAATAACTCTGCCTGTTATACAAACTGCTTTAACAGGTGAAATAGATTTGATGAAGGGGTGTCCTGACAAAACTATTCCTTAACTGAATTATACAATTATCAGTGCACAGTTTTCTGCAGTTTGAAACCAATAAATTAACACTGCACCGTTGTTCTAACATGAAAAAGGTGGCGATGGAAGGCAATTAATCTGCTAGTTTGTAAAACTGTTGATAATTACCATTCAAAAACTTCTTGAATAATGTGTGAAAATGCACCTCAGGATACACACTGTGCTATGTGTACTGTACATATATCTTCAGTGATCATTACACCTGCACGTGATACTAGAACACGTGATGCTCACACTAGCTCAGTGCTGTGGTTGAGTTGCAGTTGGCCATATGATTTAAATGTAGTGGACTTAAATAGTGCCTGTAATAATAAAAATGTAATGTACCCAGACAGAAGCACTGACTGCAATCCCTTCGTCACATCTGACATTTTGTAGACAAACACATTCACGGTGACTCTCATTAGCACAATCCCTTGTGAATGGAAAGGTGTGTCCTTCAGTGACCTGGCTGCTCAGCGTCTCCAACACGTCCAGCAGCAGGACGTCCAGGACAAATCTCCATACTGCAGCACTTCCTTCCCTCTACTCCACTAATTAGCTGAAGCCACAGAGCACCAAGCTGTCTCCGGACTTTTATTTCATTATGTTTTTGCCTCCGTCTCTTCTGTTTGACAGTCTGCGTTTTTATTTCTGCCTCTGTTTTTAATGAGATCTCTGTTTTTTTTTTGTTTTTTTTTGACCACAAACAGATTCCTTCAATTCATTCTCCCTTCTCCTTTGTCTACTTCTATCTTTCATGTTTTTGCTTAACAGGCTGCACAAAAAAGTGTCCACATTCTTTGATAACCTGATCTTTCCAAATCAGATACAGTCCTGTCGCTGGAGAACTGCCACCAATGGAAAGACCTCTGCCGAACATAATCACTCTCATAAGTGTGTGGTCTCATACACAGGAAATTAAATAGGGCTGGAGGGTACAGCCAAACACGCCGGAATATAATTGTGCTCTATTAAAAAGCCCATTAATCTCTGGTGTATTGATTTTTCCTTGTGCTAATGGACAGTATTGTCTCTCAGCTCTCTAAATGACAAATCAACAAATAAAGGACGTGACTCTCAAATGCTTTTGTTTGAAGCCTAATTGGTCACAAAGAGGGTTCAGCTATTTAACCCAACACATCAAAGTCTGTCTTTTCAATACAGTCGGGTTGAAAATGAGATAAGACCCAGTGGACAGGTGAAACAGGCAGCCGGCTCTGCTGTATTGAATGATGTGTTATGTACCTTTGCTTGCCAGTCGGTATTCAAATTCCAAATTAAAAATGGAATTTTTCTGCCACATCACATCGATCTCTTTTGCAACTTGCATGTCCTGAGTTCTCTGAGGGGAAATTTAAAAGTGACAAATTTACATTTTATCGGTTTCTTGACAATGCCCTCACTCTGAGTGTATTCCAGTAGGCGCGCCACTGGGTATTCTTCTTCATCAACAAATAAGTTATGGGCATATCATCAATACAAATTCATTTTACATGATATTTTATTAAAGCAGCACCTGTCACCCTCCTGTCATCGGTGCGACAGTCAACTTAACAGCACACAGTGTAAGAAGCTAGCACAGACACCCCTGCAGCACACACCAAGTAAAGGTATATGCAGCTAGATCTCAGCCAGTTGCAACACTCCAGATACATCATCTGCAAAAAGTAGGAAAACAGTGTTGAGGTTACAGTCCTGAACAATTGCCCTGTGCCCTGGCTTTGACTAGAGAGTCTGTCCATGAAAGTCACAGAAACACAATTCAACTGTGGTGGAGGTCAACACCTGTGCTTGGCTTAGTATGAAGAATGCAGACACTGTTCTGGCTCTGGTTATACAAGGACTAGCTAGAAGAATGGCTTGCAGTTACAGCCTGCAGTAGCTCCAACTGTGCAGGTCACGATCAGTGATCCACGAAGCACAGGCAAACTCAAATGCCCCGAAATCATTCTTGTTCCACGATCAGAGTGAAATACACCATGTTACTCCTGAATGTAAGATTCAACAAAGTTTCCTCTCCAGAGAATCGTGTGTACAGTATATAAGAAGAAACAATGATCCAGGCTTTTTATATCACTGCACAGTTTGTAGTGAAAAAGTGTGAAAAATGGTTTGTGTCAGATGTTGCCGGTGGGTCAACAGGGTCAGTACCATTAGCACTAATTAGAAAAGGAGAGCCGGTTGAGTCAGGACGCTAAATGAGAATAAATGCTGCATTAGTTCGTTGTTGTAGGTGGACGTCCAGAGTGGGAAATGTGTCAACATTGACCTTTGTGTTGTTCAAATATTAGGAGCTATCAAGAACATATGTCATGCGGAAACTTAAATACATAGTGTTGTTTGTAGCAGTAGAATAGTTGGTGTTCACTGTGTGGGCAGCCATATTAGAGAAAGCATACCCGACCTCGTGTGGAGCAACTTAAATAATAGTTTTCATTGTGTTTTGTCATCAGAGGTACAACAGAACTTTAGAACTAGTTAGTCGAACTTTCATGAAAACTTCTGAAAACCATTTAGAGAAGACGTGCGCTCTTTTGAGTGCATATCTTCATCTACAGTTTGTAGCACTTGCAGCATGCAAGGACGGAACATTAAGTAGAGTTAGAAAAATACTTAAGAGCTCTGTGACCCACAGACAGAGCTTTATTATGGTGTATAATACAGCTTTATGCTACTCTCCAGTAAATAAACCCCATTTATTTAGAATTCTTTTCTCTGTACACAACTTCTTTCTTCCGAGCTTACGTCCTCCTTCCTTTCCTCCATCTTAACCAAATATCCATGACTCACTGTCTCTGTTGCACTTTTTAGTAGCTTTACTATTTTAACCCTCTCCTTTGTCTCCGCACTCTTTCTTTCTTTCTTTAATTGTAATCTTTCCTGCATCGTTCCAGTTTGTCCTACATGCAGTTTGCTTTATATTCTGAGTGTTCAGTGACACAGTCAAATAAGTAATAGTCACATTATTCTTTTAATTAATGTTAGTAAAACAGTTATCAACCTGCACCTTTGCATGTCTGATTAACAAAACAGAAAGCAGCAGGAGTTTTCTCAGTTTAACACCTGTTTGCAGATTTTCAGTCAGAGGTGTGACACGATGCTTTCCTTTTCTGAGCGTCTGTCTCCATCATCACCCCCACCCCCTACCCGCCTGCTGCCGCCTCATCAATAATGCGACTCCCAGCGTTCGATCACTTCCCCACTTAAAAAGTCAACACCCAATTGACAAAGTGGTTGTGTTTTTCAAGGTGTAGCTACCGGTCCAATCAGGGCCGAGTGTGTAATCCATCTCATCTTCTGTCGCCTTCGGCTCTCCATCACACAACAGGAACAAGGAGGAAGTAGATTCTAAAAGCCGTCTCTCATATTTCCTGTGCTCCCCGACTCTCTGCAGGTTGTTGTCGTGATGGTTTTCATCAATACCAATCTCTGCTCAGACGCCTGGAATCCAACAATTTGTGAAAGGAGTTTTTCTTTTGACTATTTCAAACATAACAGCCCAAAACTAGTTTTTGTCCTCACCTGTCTGGTATTTCTTAATTTCAGATTTTGCTCTTATCACCTCCTGGATAGATGCAAAGAAAGAGATCAGAAAAATAAATTGCAGTTCCTATGACCTATGAACTCTCAGGCTAATATAATGGAGGCTCCAACTGTGTGGTGATCCGATTGCAATCTTTCATTAACACACAGAATCACATTGTTTTGTCTCAAGTCACAATGAGAAATATGTTATAGCATTAAGCATTTCTTACTTTGCTTCATTACTTCTCACTCCCACCTTTCCTCTGCTACATTCTTCTCAAATTTCCAACACTCTCTCCTCTCTTTGCCTTACATCACACATCGTAAGTTTTACCTAAAGAAATACAGAGTTTCCTATCATGATGTCTTTTTTTATTAATCCATGCCCAATGAATACAGATACCACAGGCTCTGGCAAAGGCCCCAAACAGTAACAGGAACAACGTGAGCCACAGAGCCCTGTTCCTCTCTGCTGTGTGAATAAATGAGGGTAAACACAGAGCTGAAGTGAACGAGTTGCTTCTTCAGCCTGTTGAACATTTGCATCATTTGAAAAATTACAGAAGGGAGTGAACTGTAATCTTCAGAACAAACTGGACTCCTTTCCAATTTTCAGACCCCCCTCCTCCTCCTCTCAGTGTAACATTAGCCCGTGTAGCTGTCTGCTCTGATATATTATTGCAGCAGCCGGCTGGCTGGCCGCTGGTCGGGGCTTCCCCTGACTGATTCTTTATGCCGACCAAACAGCATCTAATCTTGGCGGGAGTGCAGCGGAGCTCCTCATCAGGCAGACAGCAGCTGTAAACAATGCAGATTGATTACCGCCCGGAGTGTATTTCATCCCACTCCTGCAGGACTCTTCTTAACAAGTCTTCTTAAGCGTGTTGTTTTACTGTCACGCTACACTAACACTGGCCTGTCATTAGGAAGAAGATAGCATGTTTTCCATTAAGGTTTTTTCCCGGGGATGGCAGTGATAAGAGCGCTCCTCTGACCAAGCCTCTTATCATGCTCGCCGTAATTCCATTAACAGCAAACTCAACGCGGCTTCTTCTTCGGATTAACGCGCCAAACCCTTCCCCGTGGCCGACCCAAGCGCTGGCGTGGTAATAACAAATCTGGATATAATTTGTCTGCCACACGATATGTTGGCGAGAGCGGACGGAGGCCGATGGGGAGCAGGAACCATGAAGGCCTCTAATGTGATGCGTTGCTCCTCCAGACGCTAATGCAGGAAGTTGGTGAACACTGGGTGAAAGTGACACTAATTCATGACCAGTCGCTGGCTTGGAGCACTTAAGACTGCGGAAGGAAGATGTTTTCAAGCCCCCTGAGGCTGCATCTTAATCTTCCCAGCATCTCTTCTACCGTGCAAGATTCAGACTCCAATGAGCCGTCAGGGGCCACAGATGTGACCAGTGGCCTGATCCCCACATGTTTTATCATGAATCCATCAGCTTACACTTCATACTGCAACACATACTGTAGATAATAGAGCAGCCGCTTTATAGCAGCCTGCAGGGAAATTCATCTTTGACATGAAAACTGTCGCAGAAACAAAGACGCAACAGAAAGGCATAAAGCACAAACACATCTTAAACACAGCATGGAATAGAAAACTCATCTTACATCACGTTTGTGGTTCTAGTTTAACATGCAGATCAAAAGGAAAACCTCTACATGTGTCTTGAGGGGCCCTGATTTCTTTAAAACTCATCACATCACCTCCTTCCATGTTCAGCTCACCCACTCTGCACCTCCACCTCTCATTTCCCACCTTTTTCTTTTATTTTCAACTTGAGTCAAATTTATTCATATAGACCAACATCACAAATTACTAATTTGCCTCAATGAGCTTTACAGTCTGTACAACACCCACCCTCCTTTCCAGCAGCTTCTTTGAAGCAACACAATGGGTATATCTAAAAAATATGGAGAATTGGTGAAGGGGTAGATTTGGGTGTTCAGATCATTTATTTAGAATGAAAGATTTGTGCCACCAACAGCTCCTAATATCAGCAGAGGATGGAAATGTGCATTCATTTGAATTGCATTTTGCAAATTTGTTTGGAAATTAGCTTAAAATTTGCACTTTATTTGGGTGGAAACCTGCTGACTGCAGATTAAAATTAGAAACTTCTCAGACGACAGCTTCACTAATTAACATTAGTTGTGTGAGTAAGTTAATGACGGCCCAAAACTGAACGGGTGTGATGTCAAAGTAAGGAGCTTTATGCAAACTATCCCCAAGTCTCGAAACTCCACTGGACTGTACAATAGAGCGGTTTGAATGTTTTGTAGCTCTAAACATCTTTCACTGCAGAGACATTAAGGCACTTGGATTAAAACTGAAGTATTTAAATGCTACACAGAGCAATTAAAATGTGCTGGTGTACATCCTTCTATTAAACACATATCAGTGTGTTTTCTGTCTTATGGTTTACATGAGTCATATTTCTGTGTGTGTGTGTGTGTGTGTGATTTCCTCTGAATGAGCTCATCTGATAGGTGCATGTGAGTGTACCTCTATTTTACATTGGGACTTTTTTGGGCAGTGCAAACAATAGGTCCATTGTCCACACGTGGTTTTAGCACTCACATTTACTTTAGGTTAGGTTTAACATGAGGGTGGTAATGCACCATGTCAGTGTGGGCTCTTACAAGTATAGAGCACAAATGTGTGTGCCGAGCTGCCGGGTCGCTGCAGCCAGAGAAACATGACATTAACATCAAAGAGGAGTGCAGTGCTGCTGATGAAGCTCGCTCCTCCACTATAAGCCTGAATCTCTCATCTTCTTTTTCATCATCGTGTACACACATCACATAAACAGCAGTGTCAGAACTGTTAGATCATTTTTTATTGATGGCTGTGTTAGCCAAGCATGCGGAGGTTTTAAAGGAAATGTGAACAGAACCACCACAGTCTCTGGGGGGCTTGATCTCCTCAGCAGGACAAGCTTCATTACTGTTCATTACATTCACATTATGATTATGACACTGCAACATCACCACTGATTTTTAAGTATTTGTGAGGTTTGTTGCAGCAGTTTGAGTGATGCATGGTCCATGGAACCATTAGTGACATTTATAAAAAGGAATAGCTTTGGCAGGACTGGTTACTGTTAGCGCTGCCAGTCCTGCTACATTTGCTTCTCTGCTTGTACAGTATGTACTGGTGCTTATGCTGATGCTACCACTACCGCTAGTACATCTACTTCTAATAGTACTGCTACTATTTATGTCACAGTAAAGTAATGCATTTTCCACCAGACCCATGAACAAAGTCTGTCACTTACTGACAATTGTGGTAATTGTGACAATTACCACAACTACTGCTACAACAACTGCTACAGCTACCATCTCTTTTCCTGGAATTTCACTACTGCCATTATTTGTTCCCAAATAACAGAAACTAGCACTTCAGCGACTTCAGTAAATCCAGTAGACTTTGGTTCTTTGTGTTATATTGTTCTTCCAGTGTTATTCGTTGTGTGTTTTCTGCAGCTCTCTCGCTCGCTGTGTGTTTGTGAAATTGCCTTTGATTACAGAGCTTCATTACATTTCATTACAGCAGCCGCTGCTCTCTACAGTACATTAAAAACTCAAGCAGCCTCAACTTTTGAGGATGTGGGATATTAGCACTGACTGCCGTCTCCACATCTCCATTCACAAGTTGTTTTCATCGTTTTTATTGTCAATTACAGAGGCGCTCTCTGTGTGTTAGTTACAGCTTTATGGCTGTTTTAAAGCTGTGTGTTGGTGCAGTCGTACAGGCTCTGCCATGAATTATGGGCCTAATATTGAAGGAATTTTCCAAGTTTCCTTTAGAGAGCAGTTTCAGTTATTCCTCAGCCGCAGTGTCATCACATTTAATCGTAAAATTACAGTTACACACTATCAGTGTAATGTATGAGTGCTTTCTTCATGTCTACACACCCTGTGACCTGAGGAGAGTGTGACAGTTTAATCAAAACTGAGGATGTAAAAACATTTTATGCATGACTGTAGATGAGTTGGAGCTACATCCTTGGCTTAGGCTGTTTCAGTAACTGTTACAAGCTTAGACAACTTTCTGTCAACGTGGATGGATGGAGGCAGCCGAACGGTTTGTGTCCAGTCAGACCACAAAGAAGCTTATTCAGTTACAAAATAGGTGCTTGAACTTTAGGGACCTGCTTAAGTACTAACTGCTTCCAGGTTCTTGTCAGATGCAAACTGGACCGTTAGTGGGCAGTTTACTCTAAGAAGCAACATTTTTATCACTGACTGTTTCTTTTGGGGCGTTTGTGGGAACACGCAACATTGCAGTCATAGACTACAGCCAGAGATGTAGAAAGTTTCCAATTCAAATGTTGTATTAAGCTAAAATTTGAACATTGTTTTCACTATGCTGGACCAATACCGTGTGTGAAAAATGATCTAAAAATAAAATGAACGTAATAATAAATCTTACTTTGCGTGTTTGGCTCAGTAATGAAATAAGAGAACAGATCAGAGAGAACTGAAACCAGACAATAACAAGCAACATACTTAGTCTGAAAACTGATTTTCAGAGTGGATCTTTAAAAAGGAATTACACACAACGCTATATTGAAAACCTCAGCTAAAGAAGCACTGGTATACTTTAAGAACGTTGCAACAAGAACATATTCCATACAAAAACTTATGAGAAGTAATTCAAAGCACACGTCAAAGAAAATTAGATCAATTTAATACCAATTGTGTTTTGTTGGAGTAATCGTAGAGTGATATTGCACCTCAGTGTTAGTCCTCTGGATGTAGTACTGCTTTTTACAGTACCGTTTGCTTTGAAGTATAGTAGTGTACAGTAGAGTTACTTATAGAACTTTAGTCAACATGAAGAAACTGAAACCTACTGCACACTTCAGTAAATTACAGCAACAGAAGGAGCTTGTTTGGAGTAAAGTTGGCTTTGTTGAGGATGCGTCACAGACACATGAGTTTTCCTTTTTTTAATCAGACACTTTAAGAACTTATTTTCAGATCTTTGTTGACTCATGCCAGGTGTAAATCGTCCATTTTCAGCCTTGACGGCGACACAGAGCGGTATTCGCGCTGTATTCATCAGACAAGTTTCCACTTTCACTCTCACTTTCACTGTGAGAAACCTCTGCAGAAAGGAAGAGGAGGAAGGGGAGGGAAGAGGTCGCTCTAGATGAATGTCTTCTTTTATTTTCATGGGTCAAACTGAGAGGAGAAAGTGACAGATGAGGACAGTGGCTGGATTTTCCAGCTTTTGTATGTAATTAGCACTCCATTTAACAGAAATCAGAGGCAGCAGCTTGACATTTAATTTCCTCCTGAGCACTACTGTCATTATCTACTGGATGGAAGGCAACGCCACAGACGCTCTGAATTCGACCAGCCGGCGTGATGATCCACACTGATTCATGACATTTGAAAGCTACATTATGGTTTCTTTTCACAAGCGAGGTGACACTTTCTTCACATTAAGCTCCATGCTCTCAATCACAGTTATTACCTGAATGCCTGATAATTAGTGTGAAGAAATGATTTTGGGTTGTAGTTGGTTGGAGACAGATTTAAAAATATGTCTAATGTTCTTATAAAACTGTCACAAAGTGACACACAATCTCTGAATAGTACTTTGTCAGCCAACAAGACGAGTTGCACCGACCTGATAAGTGTATGTGGACATTCAGTCTCCTTTGGTGGCCACTGGTCATTGTTAGACCACTCATTAAAAAGAAAAATCGAAATGCTCCCGAAATGTGTTTCTTCGGATCAAGAGTGTGTTTGCTGTAACCTCTTCACACACTGGGGACAGTTTGCGATGTCCACGTGTTTTTGGCCATGTTGTGTGGTGACGTTTGTGCTTATTTTAATTTACAGTTAGGACCATCAATAACAGCTTAATCATAAGCTCCTTGGCATTCGCCCTCTGCACCACCACACTGGTTGGAAATGAAATGAAAGACTCAAGAAGTCACATCCCCTTCAATTTTTACAAAAAGTTTTTACAAAAGTGCAATCATCCGAACACTGAATGTAAAAAAAAAAAAAAAATCCACCTTGTTTATACCACTGAATGTTATATTTACAATTGCTGTTGACAATGACTGCTACCTTTTTTTGTGTACCCTACCTCATTTGACCTGCACCCCATGCTGCTACTGTTGAAATTTTAATTTCTTTATGTCATATTTAAGCATGTTGCACCAACAGTTAGATGCTTTCAATCTCATTGAACATGTATATAATGCATATTGTATATATGAACAGTGACAATAAAAGGCATTCATTCATTCATTCATTCATTCATTCAGTAACCATTGCTAAGTAATTAAAAAAATGTGTTTTCAGTATTTATCATACATTGGTGCTTGTCTGCGTCACAGTGGATGATGTGTTGAGTACAGATGTGTGTTGTCTATACTTTGTTATGGTACACGCTGTTATTTGTGAAGGTTGTGATGTTTCTAGAAGTATTTCACATTCTGCCTGATATTTATATTATAGGAAGACAGTGTCTTGGGTTCATAAAGCCACCTACTGATTGGTTGCAGGAACGAGCTACAGAAGGTGACTTGAAGAAATAAAAAGACATTTCTACAGTGGAGGTCCAGGAAATAAATGAAGTGCGGCAGCTTGAATCAGAAAACACTTGAGTCTCCATCCATCTTTAATCGAAGCTCCAGTTCACCTGCTGCACAGCGGCTCTTTGTCTCACTGAGGAGTCTTTTTAGAAGCAGCTGGCATTCTGGTTTTATTCTCCACTGTGAGCAGCAGAGTTATTAGATCAGAGGATCCACCAGGGAGCTTAAACACTGCTGGAAACCAGAACAATGACCAAAATGAGGCGGTGGTCTTACAGAGATTTGCCCACACTGTGAAACCAGAACTGTAGAGTCCAGAAAGAGGCAGGACAGACTCCAGCACTGCACAAAACACAGCAGCTCTACATTGACTACTAAGTCTTGTTGTAATGACTTTAATTGTTTAATTGTTTAATTGGAACACTCCTGTCTACCTGGAACCCAGACTAGGAAAAAAAGGGCAGCACCAAAAAAGTCAGGTTAAGTAGCACTTTTAAGAAAGAGTCTGAGGATGAACCTTCAGCCCCTTGAGATGACCTCTGCCCCCCAGAGACAACCTCTCCCCCCCCCCCCGCCCTTGCCCTCCTGCTCTTCAGCTGCCATTGAGGGAATTGCACGTCGTAACGCTCCGGTGAGCCCTGCTAAGTCATGCAGGAGGGAGGAGACGAGCTGTCAGAAACTCCCATCATCCTCTCTGGAAATGCTCTCCCCAGAGGTTGGTGAAAGTCCAGGGACTGGACAAAATAATGGAAACATTTAAAAAAAAAACTTTCAAGCCATTGGAACCAGAGGTGCACAACCTTCGCACTAATATTAATTCCACCTTTTCTCAAAAACTTTGACCTCAACATGTGATTTTCCTCCGAAGCTGCTGTAAAATGTTCCACAGTCTCCCAAACTGTTTACTACCTTTTTATAACTCGTCATCTTTACTGTGTTGTACGTGTTTTGTCTTTAGTTTGTCTTTTAGTTTTAGTTCTGTACAATCTTCCTATTTAACACTGGGCACGAAGAAACACTGCAGATGGACACGTGAACATGCTTTAAATACTACATCATAACACACATGAAAGACAACAGAGAAATATATACTAAATGTTCTTATCCAGCATTTAAGGATAGGACCAAGATCTGGAGCATGTCAACTAGATGTGGCTCCGTGTTTAGTACACACACTGGAAACTGTCCACAGGGATTATATAGTAATGCAGAATCAAAGGTATTTGGTTCTAGACCACTGAGCCATTTACTGTATAGGCAGAAAGCAGTAGACACCTCTGAATATGCAGTGTGTATTACTTTCCTTCATCTTCAGGATTCAACTACAGGGTTCTGAATGAGCTAAAGAGACCTTTTGGGGAATCTGAGAAAAGACCATTACAATAACCCAACGTCCTGGAAGTGAAACAGTGGCCCTAGTGAGTGTTGAATCTCAGCCTTCCTATTCTCCTGTCTGCCAAATACAGTATGTTGCAAGAAATGTTCTGTATTTAGTTATTGTCAACAAAATAAAAGACCAAAGATGTCAGTGTGCTGGTCCATCTCTCAGTGCTTTCTAACTTACACTTCTCTTTGGCTTTCAGCACCAAGGCTGTTGGTTTTTGCTGAAGACAAATATACAGTGTTTAATCAAACTAACTGGATAAGGTGCATTTGTTAGAGTCACAGTATTTTCTGTGGATGCTGTTGTTTTAGAGCAGGTTGGTATGTTTGCCTGTGAAGTAAGAATCCTGACTGCAACCCAAACCAGCATCATGGGACCAGATCAGGCAGGAAGGGTTTGAAGGTAGGAAGGAGCACTCACTAACATGTAGGTCAGGACCTGAGTTTCAAAATAGATATAGGCAGCAACAGGGGCCAAAGATTGGTCATCTCAAGATGCTACAGGGCCACATAACTAAAAAGGCATTAGACTGTTAGACTTGAATTCAGCCGGACACAAACTACACTTCAGTGGATGACGATGAGTCTGCTGGATAAGGATACGGAGAAATACTTGGTAGTATGAGCAGACTGTTCTGGAGTTATTGGGCCTCAAAGTTTAAATTATGCTTGGCTACACAATAGAGCCACTGGTTGAACCGACAGGGCTGAATTGGTTAAAGTTATCCAATTTTCTATTACACAGTTCTGCACTGATCACCAAATGTGAATGTGAAGCAGGGCTCAAGCAGAACGAGCAGAACCATTAGTTTTAAGGGTAAAATGGAATCCAGCACCCTTCATGGTGAAAGACAAAGTGGAGCTAATGAAAGCCAACAGGAGTGTAATGCTGTGTGACTGATACTGGGCTCGCTGTCAGTCTGATTCTACTGGGAGAAGTGGGATGATGACAGATGAATTAGCGCTCTGACAGCCAGCGTGGAGGGATGGGTAATTGTTGGTGAGAGATTGCGAGTGTTTTCTGTCTTGCGCCACGTTATACGAAGCCAATCAATCACAGCTTTTATCTGAACGCTGAAACACAGCGACTCCGGCGCGTAGTGACACAAACTGACTCTGTGTTAATGGGCGTCGCAGGAGTCACGCCTGTTTTCTGTGTTATTTCAGTGTTGAAGTCGTCACGGGTGATGCTGCGGTGGATGATACTGAGGGAGGGTGTCATTTTCGGGTTGGATGTGAGCTGATGGAATGTGTTTAAGCAGCTTTTCTCTCTTTGTGCTTCATTGTGCAGAGGACAAAACCAGAACTGACCCCGTCAGACCTGATTTGAAAATAATTATCAACATCTGCTCTGAATGCAGACAAGTGATATCTGAAAAAGGTCTCCAGACATCTTTAAGTAACCTCGTAGCATCAGTAAATGGACATATTAATGAAGACAGAGGACTCATAAACAGGTTGGTCTTGTTGCTTTCACACTACAAATGCACTGTCAGATTTGAGGCCCAGATTAGTGGTGTTTTAAATGATGAGTGTCTGGTTTGACTGGTTTTGTGTCAAGCTGGTCACTTCTGCTTCTCAATGTCTTAAAAGGTTTCCCTGGTTGCCTCACTCACATCTCACGTTGGAGGAACAAGTGAAGTATATGCATGAAGAGAGGAGTAGAACATGTTTTTAGAGATATGAGATGTTCATTCTTCCCATCTGTCAGCTGGAGCTAGTCATCAGTTTCTGATGATGTAGGTACAGTGGGAGTAGCTGTCAGTCAGTCTCTTATGTAGTAGTGTAGTGCTGTACTCCAAAAAGGCAAATGTAAATGTGCATGTTTCAAACAGTAATATGCATGTCTAATAAAAATCTGTGTTTTGGGAAGAGATCAATTAAACTACAATTTGATTAGTTACTGCTCAGACAAAGAAATCTCATACGCTAACAAGGCTGCAGCTGATCAGCCTGATCACTACTCAGTCTGTTGACTAGCTTCTACAAATCAGCCGAAGGATGGATTCTTTCTTGTTTCTCCACCTGCAACACTTTCCTGGTGACGTAAACTAAAGTGATGAGGAGGTAGAGAGAAGCTGACCCTCTCACTTGCCCTGCTGTCACCTCTGTGTTCCTCCCACCTATGTCACCTGACCTCCCCACCCACCTGCACACCTGCTGCTCATTGTCTTGTTGCCACATATGTACATTTGTGTATTAGTCAGTGTCCAGGTTGCTTTAGTTGTGTAGCCTTTTGTTTTCAGCCTACTTGGTCCTGACCTCTGCGTGTACCCTTTTAGCCCACCCTGGCCCTTCCTGATTTGGTTCCATCTCTGACCTCCGTACTATAATGCTTGACCTAGGAGGTTTTTACATAACCTGCCTGTTCCACATGCCTTGACTCCAAGCGTCTGTCTGGGACATTAGAGTTTGGCCCACGCTGTATGTATATGTGTGTGTATGTGCTAATGTAAAAAATGTTTAACCACACCAAACAGTCATGACAGCTCCAGGCAAACAGGTGGTGCCATATGTGGAGACACTTGGGCTCCAATCTAATGTTTGAATAAATATACAACATCTTGGCGTCCACCTTCGCTGTAGTAGCAGTAGAGAGTAGTGATGAGTCCAGCGCTTCGTGGAAAAAAAAGTCTTTGTGAGACATGAAAATAAAACGGTAAGCTTACCACATGCAGGGTCTGTTCAGCATGTTGTTCAAAAAACAAAATGTGTTCAGCTCTCTATGTGTCCCACCTCATCTCGGGGGAACTGCAGCGCATCTCTGATATGCAGCCTGATTCTGGTTCCTCCATCTTCATCCGTCCGACACGTCTCACTCCCAGTTCACTATAATCTCTCTGAGGCTCCCATTATGCTTATTCCTCATTAAAATTTTATCAGCCATGGCAAATTGCAAAGATTAGAGAGGGAGGGAGGGAGCTTTTGGGCTCTCCAGCCTGTTCACAGATTTATTTATTGTTGTGGATCATCCGGGCTTATCTGCTCCCCAAAGCAAAGACAAGTTCCCATCGGATGGCAAAGGTCATGAAATCTGATCTCCCAGCATGCAGAAAAGCGGGGAAGAGGAGGGAGGCGGAGTGTTTAGTTTGTCTAAAGTGTTCTCGCCCACACATTAATATTGTAATACTTTAATATTATAAAGTTTTGTTCTGCCCTATTGATTTCTCAGAGATGCATATGAATATTTATGCTGTTGAGTGCAGCTAGTAAACTTTGAGTCAGTGATGCTTTGGCTAATTATAGACTGAAGGCAGAGCGGCGGCTGCAGCTAATGAATCACACTCCTCCTGTTTGCCTCCACCTGTCTCTCAGGTTCACTGATGGTTAGCATGACGATATTTTTTTTAATGATGGTTGACATTAGCATCTGTGCAAGGCTGCCAGGTCGACAGCAACAAACTCATAGATACTTTATTGTTAAGATGTAATAAGAGCTTAAAACTGAAACTGCTGTTATAGAGAAAAGCCACTGGTCTTACACTGTGTTTGTGTTTGAGATTTAAAGAATATGTGCAAAATCAGATTTTTACTATCAAGGTCCTTAACGTGAACTCCCCTCTGCTCAGACTGTTGGCAGCTGAAAAACAAGCGTGAAAAATCTGGTATTGTTTTGGATCACTACCAAATATACAATAAGTGGAGTGAGAGCAGGCTAGATGAGGTCCAAAGCAGGTCAAAAATCCAAGTAGAAAAGAAAAGCTGGAAAAAAACTTATTTTCAGTGTTGAAGGCCAAAACTCCTGGACTGAATCCAGCTGTTACATATGTATTTCTTATATAATGTTGTTATACAGAATACATAACGCAGCACAGATCATACATCAAACGCAGCAGCCAAAAAGCGTAACAAACCAACACAGGCTGCATTCAGGAAGCAAACTACACACAGTAAATATAAAACAAGCGTAATCCTGCAGGATTCAGAGCTTCAGAAACAAGGAGGTGACACAACAGACCTGCTGTGAAAGTTACTGTGAAACGTGTTACTTCTTCATTTTTACTACATGAAAAACCTGACTGCATTTTACAAATTATAAGTTAGTTATGCTGCTAAGACAAAGTGAAGAGGACAATAGCGAGGCTCACAAAGCCTGCTGGGAGTCTGAGGAGCAAAGTCCTGTGAGAAGTAGAAATCATCTGCATGGTGAAGAAAGCACCGTTCATGACTGCAGAGCATGTGAGGAATGCTCTGCAGGATGTAGACGCACATGTCCTCGTCAACAATCAGGAGTGGCCTTTGTGACTGTAGCACTGAGCACAACATACGCACCCGTAGTAAGACAGTTCAGAAAAAAGAGCCAGCGGAAATGTGAAGAAAGTTCTGCAATACAAAAATCTGCCTCTATCAAAATGATGGAACGTGCAGAAAGAAACAAGAACAGCTCGTGACCCGAAGCGTTCAACCTCATCTGTGAAAAATGGTTGTTCTGTTGTGGCTCGGACATGTTTGGCTGCCAATGGAACCGGCATTTATTGATGATTTCGCTCATGACAGGAGCAACATGATGAATGCAGAGAAGTGCAGGAGCGTTCTTTAAGCTCAGACTCAGTCAAATGACTCAAAACTTAAACTCATTTACTTCAAGTAAAAGACCTGGTCCACCTCAAACCTTGTCTGTGGAAAGGTTGTTTCTATACTAATAAATACAAACTGTCATTTTTTAATTACTAATTATTATTTTAAAACAGAAATAATTCAGAACCACATTAAATTTAATCTATGATTAAGTTTTTCTTGAGACTGTGTCATGTGCTGTATTTTAATTTAACTGTAATTTAGCATTTTGGGGACTGTAGTCTTTGCTGCTGCTGAACTGTGTTGTTGTGTTTGCTCACAAACACCAGGTTGATGTTTCAGGTCCTCTGCAGCAAGTTCCACAATAATCAAACAATTTCGAACTAAACAGAATATTCTCATGTTCATGTGGAGGTTTTATTGTAGGACTGTTGGATGAGACTGACTAGTCTGACTGGACTAGTTTTCCTACCACACCACACAGTCTGTTCTAACACAGACTTAATATCCACATTGAATTAAATGAAAAATGAAACTACCAACATTAATCACTGGGTGAAGTTTAAATTGAATGAAGAACGTACAGTAGTCACTATTTACTCTGTCCTCTTGTCTGCTGCTGATGTGATTCACTCCTACAAAGCCGACTCCTGGTAGAGGAATGGTGCTGATGTAGAAGCGGGACTGCAGAAGTGTCTTTATCAGACAGAGTCCACCAGAACGCGCTAAGCTTTTAGACATGTAGCACATTAACAGCTCCGTAGTGTAAGCTGTGTAATAAAGAAGTCAGCCTTTGCTTTAAGCAGTTCACAGCATTTAGTGAAAAGCCATCAAAGTTTCTTTGGTTAACATGTGGATGGTGGATTGGAGGCTGTGGGCAGAGCGGTTCTCTCTGAAATGTGATACTTGTTTAACAGGTGTTTAAATAAATTACTCATATTGACTTTTTCTTTGCACAGCTTTCATTGCGCTGCCTTGAGAGATATTATATGAACTTCAGCAACCTTTAATGACTCACCACACCTGAGGTCTGTCTCACCTGCCTGCTCTGTGTGGACTGAGGACAGCGTATAAACACCACAACTATATTTTTACTTCTGCTAATATCACTCACTGCCTACTGCTTCTAAAGTGCCAATAAAAAGCACCCAGCTGAGTCGCTTGCACTGGTGCAACCGAATAAAGTTTTACATTTGCACACTTAAATTTGTGTCTGTGAGTGAAATGCCTCACAGCTAGAAGGTCGTGGCTTTAAACCAGCCGACTCGTCTCCCAGTGAGTGTGTGGATTTAGCTGGTGATTTTATTGCACGTTTGTTTCTATGTGTGGCTCCAGCCCCTTGTGACTCTTAGCAGGACAGGCTGTAAAGATAATAGATTATTGGACACATAATAAAGTAAAATATGAAATTGCTTATCAGAGTGTTTCTAGGATATTTTCATATTTTAAATATATGATCAAGTCAAAAAAAAAAGTACAGATCATTTACCACAATGTTCACGTTCAACTAATAACTATATTAAATTAAATCAAATGAAATAGTGGAGGAGAAGCAGAAAGCAGATTGAAGTGTTTTGGGTCAGATTCCCTTTTCTTCAGTACGGCATCATAAATAGTTGAGTAAGTGACCGTATTTCTGCTGTGCTGCTGTCTGTTTTACAGTTTATCTGATGAGATCCAGATATCTGCTAACAGGACCATTATACCTTCCAACGTTATATAACATCAGACCTGCTGTGTGAAGCAGACTCGGTGCGGAAAGAGGATTCATCAGCGGGCGGATCTCTCCTGCTGTTTGCTGAGCTGACAAAGAGCTGCAGATGTAAACACAAACTGCTGACCTGAGCTGACGGAGTCGAAACGCTGCTCAGCTCCCTCTGACTGAGCGTCTTCACTGAAATATCAGCTTATTATCTCAGACGGAGAAGAGGAGGGTTTGTGTGTTACTGGACCTTTCTGGCCTCGTTCTGCCTGCCTGCTAAATGGCTGCTGGGGTCAGAGTGGACGCTCCAGTACTGAAGTATTATGGGATGAGATCCACGGCTGCTGGAGGAGAAGCTCGGCCCTGGTCTCATTTGGGATCCTCCGTCAGTCAGGAGACCAAACTGAAAACACGGCTGTTTACAGTCGGCAACGCTCGACCTCTGCGACCCCGTCAGGAGGAGAAAATCTGTGAGCTTCGGCTGGGTGGAGTCAGCCAGCAGCTGCTCCACCTGCAAATCACCTGTAAACAAAATCATTTGAAAAGAAAGTGGATTCTGGAGTCTGAGTTTTTGACACAACTTTTTACTTAATATTTAAGAACTTTGTTACATTGATGTAAAAAAATGAAACGCTATATTTACAGTTTTGCCAATTTTCCTGAGGACAAAATACAATTCCATGAAGAAAAGTGGTCAGATTTATGATTCGCTTGCTCAAATTTAAGTTCACTCAGTCTCATCTTTGACTGACGTGGCCGACGGCGATGGTATAAATTTGTGGAGGACGAAATTTGTCTGACTTTGATAGTCCACAGTGGGATGTCTGAGCATCTAATGGTAGAAACGTTATGAAAACTAATATGGATTTTCATTTCACACTGCAATTGCTTTTCTCTAGTGCCACCTTGAGAATAAATGATTAGCTTTGCACACAAGATACAGTTCCCCACTATCTGACAGACTGACCACCGTGTACAGCAGACATTCCAGCTCCCAGCCGGATAAACCAAGCTTACTAGGGAGCTGTTGGTTTGTTTCATGGTGTGTGGTTCTAAATACATCACACATTTATATGTAAAATATAAAACTAACTTGCAACTCTCTTTATACAAAGCAAGAGCCTGAGCTCAAGGTTAAGACATCGGGATAAATTCTTCTACTTCAGTATGATGTTTGCTCAGTCCAGCACTTTCAGGATGTGAATACGTAGCCAGTAGGGGCCATCGGACCAGGATTACTGAGTCACATATCTTCAACTGAACAAAATAAATGTAACCCTGTCCCTTCTCTGTATTTAGGAGTGAATCTAACATGTAGACACAATGAGTTTTAATTAGTCTTTTTAGTTCCAGAATCCACTTGTGAAATTCTCTCACTTTTGTTTCACATGAGAAGTGATAGGATCATCACTCAGAGCTCCGTAGTTTTCATTGTACTGACAGATTGAGTTCTGTAGAGACCAAAACACATCTAAAATAGAGTGTTGAACATAGCGATTGTTGTTTTATCTTGTACAGTGATATACGAGTAGTAACTCTGCATACCAAAGATTTTGAAGTCTGCTGTACAACAGAATGATGAGGTGCAATCCAATGTCCACACTCTGAAGAAGATCTGCATGTTTTCCTTCTTCCAGGAGCAGATATGGAGCATGTGTGATGTGGCTGCACTAGGTTTTGTTCTTTTCTGTGTATTTGATGCTGGAGAAACACACACACAAACACACGTACACACACCTACATGTAACAGTGCAGATGTTCAGACTTAAGCCTGAGGTGATGACGGCTCATCTGTGATTCAGAGGTGAAGCTGCTCACCGCACTGAGCCATTGTTTACAGATGGATATCCCTCTGGATCCATCTCCGTAGATCCGTATCGCAGATCAATATTCCCCTTGAAGTCACTCCGATGTGATCTGAGTGCCCCGCCCTCCTTGTGCTCAACCACCACCATGCCTCCCAGACTACGAATCCAATTAAGTATCGAAAACAAAAATAATATTTCAAGCAGGGGAGCTGGAGCATCTGAATAATTTATGTTTATGCCTTTTTTTTCATCTCTTTGAGCAGGTCGAATAAAACCAACATCCATTCAATAATGCATGACCTGCGGTTTTGTTAATAGGCTTTGTAGCGGCTGTAATGTACTTTCCTACATGGCTGATGGAGATTATGGCCGGCTCCTTCCGCCTGCCAGATATCGATCCACCTTAATGCCCCCGGTGTCCCTTCGGCCCTGGGCTTTGGCCCTGAAACCACACACAAGCACCGTGTGTGTGGAGAGAAAAATCTAAATCTATCATCTAACATAGTGACTAACCAGATTTGATTTCAACAACCTTCAGTCTTTGTATTTGACTCACATCCAGTAGAAATCAAGCCCAACCCCAAACCCCTAAAGGTCGAGTCCATGATTCTATTAATTAAACACTTAAACACAATTTCTTCTCATGTTTCTCAAGTTCGTTCGTTCATGGTTTAAGCTCTAGAAATCTCATGTTGTTGTACAGTCTATAACTGGGGAAAGAAGAAAGTGGGTGAGACCAGGTAATTACCGCTAAATGGCACCACAATCGTTCTTGCTTGTTCACAGCAGAGCAGAGAGGGGCAGAGAATTCGACAGTCTACACAAAGAAAACAAAATAAAAAAGTTCTTTGAGGCCAAGGTGAACCCCTGCATGAATATCAATGTGGTTTTCCAACATCTCACACTGGAGTTGTTTTAAGTGCACACAGGCCGACGGCGAGAGGAAGGTGATCCATGTGTGCTCCATGTCCATCCCAGCTGAAGTAAGTGAGTGTGGTCTGCAGCTGTCGTGCTTCTCAAGGTTAGCGTTAGCATTGGCCTGTAGTATATTATAGATCCACCTTAATGGAACATTCAGGCCTTACGCTAAATAGAATTACTCGAAACAACTATATCAAAGTCAGCATGGTGTTGAAGGTGGTGCTCAGGATGTCCTGTGCAAGGGAGGTGTTGTCCTCCACAACTCCAAAGAGCACCTCGGAACAGAGCTGACCTTTTTGATGGGTTTGTTTCTTCCTTTCTGCTCCAGCAGACCACTGTAGATGAAGGCTGAGGCAGAACAGATGAAGGCAACTTTTTTATTTTCATTAAATATTTTAGTTTGGTTTGACTTTTTATGTAGAATGTCTTTAACTTACATGGATCACGAGTTTTGTTGCCTTGGAAATACAGTAAACACGCAGGAAGTTCGGAGTTCATAGTCACTTAACCTTCACTGAAAGCAGTGCCTGTCTTATTTGACTGTTGACTGAACCACACACATCTACTGTCGTGGACTATACCTTTCAGAACATTAGACCAGTCTGTCAAAAAAAGGCTTTAACAAATCATCAAGCTGTGAACATTAAATGTTAAATCTGGCAGAGCTGTAGTCTCTCCCTTATTTTCAGTTTACTAGCTATAGATTCTCTGTTATGTAGCTTAGAAGAGAACAAGGAGCGGACAGCATGAAAAGTTATTAAAATTAATGTAACACCAAGTTAAGAGCCTTCTCTGAACGATAATCAAGAGGTTGTTTTTCAAACGTTGCCTCTTCTTGGATTGGGCAGAGAGTCCCATGGAATAAACCTTTTTCTGACGTCTTAAATCTACGAGATAGTAGAAAATGGTAAAATCATGCATTTCATGAATTGTGATCAATAAAACATCAAGGGAGTCAGCTGAGAAAGAGCTGACTTCTTTCTCGAGGTTCACCCCAGTAGGCAAACTGAGAGAAGATCAATGTAACTGGAAATGGTCAAACATGAATAGTATAAACTTTATAAGGAGTCACATATCTTCATCTTGACATATTGCCCATAAGTGCTCGGTGACGAGTCCAAGACAACACAATTGAAAAGATGAATTTGTTTTGGACGTGTCCTTTTGCCCAGAAACTGTGGAGCTTAGTATCAGGCTGAATATGTTTTTTTGCATAATACCCCAATAGAAAATACTGACAGATGATGGATGGTTGTGAATAGTGTGAAAAAATTCACATAGAGCTACAAGTCTTTGTCTCTGTTTAAAGTTCCATACAAAACAGTGACAAGAAGCATGTTTGGAGACATTTTAATGAGGGATGCTATGTAAGATAAAGAAGATCTACACAAATCATCATAGTTTTTTTAAGTGTATGATTTTGATGTTCGATGTTTTATAAGAAATGTGTAAGAGATATAATTATAATGTAGTAACTGTGCAAGAAACCACTCTAAAAAATAATGTGATAATAAAACTTTATTCTTCCCAGTGAGGTTTAGATGCTGTTACTTCCAGTAAAATAATTCTTATATTAAAATACTGAATATGCATGTACATTATGATCTATAAAAGAAAAACAACTCTTGAAGTAAATGAGAGTGAAATAATCAGCGTTAAACAGTGTGTGATTTGAATTTATTGAACAGAAGGGTGCTGTATAAAGTTTTATTTAGCACCTATCTAGATCAGATCACAAAGGGCTTCACAATAAAATATACTAAAGAAAGAAACAAAAATATAAGATTCACTACTGCCACTACTCTATTTTTGTAATAATTAACTAATATATTTTTGAAGATGGTAAAACATCTTCTCCATCTCATCCTAGGACACTACAGGTCTGAGTACAGTAGGAACCATACGTGTGGGGTTTTGTACATCAAGCTATGCTACTGACTGTTTGACAGGGCTGAATTCATGATTAGAAATTTAAAGAAAGTAAAACATTAAGTTTTTTAGTTTTACCTGTTGCTATAAAAATGTGTCCCATTGGTTTTGACTGATGAATGCAGCATCAGAAGAGGTGACGTGTAACGTGCTCATTCATCAGCCAAAAGTCCTCTATTACCAATCAAGCACGCAGAGAATTAACACTTCACAGGCATTTGGTTTGAGGTTAGATCTTGAAAAGTGGAACAAGTGACTGGAAACACATTTAGAAACATTTCTATAACTCAATTGAAGGAAGGAGTAAGTGGAGATAATTGGAAAACCTCTAAACAGATGCTGATGTCAGGTCACACACTGACCTGCTGTGTTTAATGTTGCTGTGTCCTCACTCAGCTAACCTGTCAAAGTTGATTAAATAATCCTTGATGACAACCAGTTTATTTTATGGATAGTTTAAGTTTAGCTGGATGAACATCTAGTATGTTTTGTTTTTTTATTATATGTATGTGAATAAAAAAGCAGTAAATTAAACTGAGGGATAAATAGAAGTGTTCAAATGTTTCGTCTGGTGTCTTCTTTCATCAAACTATTTCCTGTTAATATTGATATTTAAATGACTGATTATTATCTATATTGCACTTCCTCGTGTTGGAGATATTGTTTGAAAATTTTAGCGACAATAAACTTGATTGAATCGAAGTGAATTGAATAGAGAGAGGCAGATAGAGAAGAGGAGATGGTTTGTGTTAGAGGATCTTCTCAACTAATCCAATAAGTGAAGCCTCTCTTTTCCCTCAATCTGATTATTTCAATAATTAAGAGAAACTGCTGGAGCGTAGCTTCAGTGAGATTTTACATATTCAGCAGCTGGAGACCAGAACCGATATGTTGTGCTTCTGAACTCTGATTACAGTCTTGCTGAGGAGCAGAGCTGACTCCAGATCAGAGGACAGACTGACCGCTGTGGTTCAGCAGTAGCATCAAGGACGTTATATAATAAATGTTATTAGGTCGAATCCACGAACAAGACCTCTGATCTTAACACACATTTTTCTTCTAAACAAACTGTAAAAGACGTGATCCTGGGTGGACCCAGTGTTCATGTACAAAGGCACCTGTTGAGGTGTTATTCTGAGGTGTGAGTGTGGTTATCAAGTTGTCTGTTGGTGCCTTCACATCAGCATCTTTAACTTTTATGTATGTAAAACCTCTGCACTGACTTCATGTGGGATTTTTGTATGTGTTAAACTTTATGCAAACAACAATTCTCAAACTGACCTTTGATGGATGTGAAATTCTAAGAAAATTAACTGTGGTTTGAACTGTGTCCCAGCATCTAATTCCTGCTGCTACTGGAGTGTAAACTGGTCAAAAAAAGTCTTCAGACACCACACGTGTCCTGATATTGAACTCTCTATTCAGTATCTCAGGGACAGAAGAACTGTGATTACACTCAACTTTAGTGCAGATGCATGTTCTCTCAGTTAAATTCTTTTTAAACACTGGACAGACCCGGCTGCCTGGTCCAGTCTTTCTAATAGGCAGCACTAACCACATCCTGACTTCAGTGAGAGTGTAACTGAGATTAAAGGTCAATCCTGGATTGAACTCTGAACTCTTTGTTGCTTTCCAAAGGGCTGAAATGTAAGAACGAAGGCAAAGTGGAACATTTGATTGGCCCGTTGGATGACTGTGCATGTAGCTGTCTAAAGCACGATTAGACTTTTGAAGCTACTTGAAAGTGAGTGAAATTGTTGAAGGAATTTTTAAATTGATGAGTAATTTCAACTCATCTGCTGTTATTAGTCATCGTACAAAGACATTTTTTACTTTATTCTTGTCTCAAGGATGGAAGAACTGTAATTACAAAACAAGGTTAATTTTCAAGTCATTTCTTCTTCTTTCTTTCTTTGGCTCATGGAGAAGAAGAAGTACAGAGACACAAGGTTTTCGCCAAGGAGCAAAACTAAACTACATTTCTTCACAACTTCACTGACTGAACTTTAGTGCAGATGCATGTTTTCAAGTAAAAGTGCTGAGTTCTGAAGTATTTTTCATTAACACTTTTAATGGCATTTTAAAGTTTGTTTTTTTTTTTTTTTAAGTTGTGCCCTGATGAAGGGATGGAGTGTGAGGAAGACAAGGAGAGTGAAAGGAAAAGAAAAGTCATGTCAGTGATGCAGGTAGTGAGGTGAGGCCAGATGGTAGCAGCCGCAGCGCTCTGCCTCGCTGATTAGCGGCGAGCACACAAAGAGCGGCCATGTTTCACTTGTTCATCACTTAAGTGCAGAACCCAAGGTGGAGGCAGGAAGATTTCCCCAGGGGAAATGTGCCTTCCAAAGATAAGGCCAAGGCCTGGATTGCTCTCCAGGGGTGGCGAGGTACAACGAGGCAGCCCGGGGATCCAAACCTCTGAAGAAAAACAAAATGAAAGAGGAAAGAAAAGGCTCTGTGGTGTGGAACGCAGGCAGCAGCGAGCAGCTTCAAGTTAAATAGTTAAACTTTAGTGAAAAGTTCAGTTTCCTTTTCCCATTAACTCCAACTCTGGGGAGACAAAGTCCACTTGCAAGTTTTTGACTGGAAGTTGTTCACTTAGTTTGGAGATCCTCAGGAGGCCGCCAGGATCATTGGGAGAACAATGACTGTAATATGCTGTGGTCGGCCTCTGACCTCAGCTGCAGCCAGACACTCAGTGCTCCGTAATTAGGATCGTCTGCTGCTGAGGATTATTATTACTGCTCAGCTGAATGCAAGGAAGCGGCCAACAGGCTTCAACTGTATTCACAGATTTTGATTGCTGGGTGGTATCGTTCCCTCACTGATGATTGTTCCATTGTCAAGACTGATTTACCTCAGTTTCAAATAAAAAAAATCTGTATCTGGTCCGAGAGGAAAAAACAAGCCCCCCCCCCCCACACCCAGACGTGCTTCAGCATGTGCAGGTTGAATGGTGAATGTAGACGAGAAGACAAGAAGAGTATGAGTTTGCTCATTGTGTCGTTCACTAACTGTAATTCAACTTGGAATAAAGATAAAAGTTCACTACCAAAAACTAATTTGGTGGTAAATTGATTAAAATGTGACATGTAAACATTAGGATCTTCTCTTTCTCTGTCTCCTCTAATGTCCTGTCCTGTCTTTAAAGCAGCATCTACACTTTGGGTCCTTTCACCTGTGTTCATATGGGTCGACAATATTAGCAGAGGCTTATAAATAAGTTTTTCTCAATGCCTAATAGGGATTGTTCTACTGGCTGGTTCCAGGCTGGATCTGGTTTGATACTTTAGGGACAAATTGTGGCTGGAACATCACTTTAATCATAGTGATGTGGCTGCAGCTGAAAATCACAACATGTTAATTGAGTTTAATTTTAGCTGTATTGTCAGGTAATTATTCAAAATATTAGCATTTTAGTGTTATTATTCAGAGTATGTGAGCCCCATCACTAATGTTAAACAGTGTTTAGCAGCCGTTAAAAGCTACTAATGGTCGTCGGTAGCAAAGGTTGAAGCTAAAAGGACAAACATTAAAGTTATTAAGGCAGAGTGAGCGTGAGGCTCCTTACAGTTCAAGCTGCTCCTGCTTTTACCTCCTGACTATGCTGCTCTGCTGGAAGCTCCCACATAGTAAAGCTATTTTAACACACGTACACACACACACTCTCTCTCAAACAAGATCATTGTAGATTGCATGCAAGACCTCTATTACTCAAACTCGGCCAACCACAAAATGAACAAAGTCAGCCGTTGTGCAGCAGCAGGCAGAGATGTGAGGCAAGATTGCAGCTGAAATTAAAATTAATGGCTTTTCTAATTGGAGCACATGTTTGTCAAAGTGACAGAGTGCTGGCGACATGAACTACATCCGCTCACCTGCCCCGACAGTTCTCTCTGCTTCCTCTGCTTGGCCGACAGCTACAGTCAGGATGGATAGTGCTGTGCGTCATTATGGGCGCTGATGGAGATGTTTGATTCGTCACCCTGAGCAATCAGGCAGGGACAAACAGCTGGGCAGGTGAGTTGCCTCCTTCGCATGCATCCTGAAAGTGACGTCACATGTTGTGTCATTACTCCAGTTTCATGCTGCTGCACACGAAAAAATAAATACTCTTAAAACTATATTCATTTAAATTAGAATGCGCACTGTGTAATCGATGTGTGCTGTATTAATATTTCTCAGTGTCTTACGTGGATTTTAAATAGCAACATTTTTCCAAGTGGATTTAAACCAGTTGAGCAGAAAACAAAAGGCTACAGATGCAAATTAAACACAATCTTGCTATCAAAACCTCATGTTGTTCTACATAAATTAACACATTTTACAACGTAGATATTATGATAAGACTAAAAGTATCAAAAGTTTCTACATTCTCTGTTTGGTACATTTTAATAACAGAGACTGAAATGTTAAACTCAGCTCTCAGGTGTCTGCAGAAACGTGTTAATGTGATTTGTGCTCAGTCGTGTGTAAAATGTAAATGAATGTGAATGAAGTTGCCTACGTACCAACTTTCCATCCTATTGTGCGAAGCGGCATTCTGCTTAGATCTAAATATATACTGTACATCAGTCACACACTTTGTGCTCTGATACTTCGTAAGTTCCAGTTTCCTATGCATATTTCATATTTCCACCACACCAGTAAAACTCCTGGGTCCTAATAATGATGTAACTGATTCAATTCAATTTTATTTGTTTAGCACCAAATTACAACAGACATCAACATCTTATGGCACTTTACAGTGTTTAAGGTTTAAGAACTTACAAAATAAAAGTGTATACAGAATTATATAGAAAACCCAACAACCCCACTGAGCAGCACCAGGAGACAGTGGAGAGGAAAAACTCCCTTTAGAGGAAGAAACCTCCAGCAGAACCAGAATCAGGGTGGGCGGCCACCTGCCTCGACTGGTTGGGGTGAGTGGAAAGAGGAGAGAGAAAAGAACAGCAGGCAACAAAAATCAGTGACACTGGGGCTAAATTAGTCAATACAATCACTTAACTATAATTTGAGTAAGTCTTCCTGTTTTAGTTTTCCAGATCAGTGAACCAGGATCCTGTGTTTTCAGCTCATCAGTAAAGTATACATTTACACTAAAAACCCTCCACCTTCCCCGACTCCACCTTTATTGTATACACAGCACACAGCTGTTTTAAACATAATAATAATGATATACTTTATTGACCCCCTTGGTAAAATTGTCGTTTGGACAGCTGCAGTAGATGACGGAGCTACTGTGGTGTGTCAGCGTCTTGTTCAAAGACACCTTGACGTGTTGCCAGGAGGAACCAGGAGTCAAAGCACTGACCCTGGGATCATTTCCATTTCTTATCACCCTTGTCTCATCGTTCAGATCATGCGCCTTGCTTTTTGGACACTTGCCTACAGGTTTTTTTTTTTTTGGATGGAGTAGAGTTGAAAAGGTTTGTCAGCAGACAAAGTAAAACTGAAAAAAGATCCATGTATCTAACCCATTATTTTTCTCTTATTACTCTACACCTTTCTCTGTCTCTATATGTGGTTTTGAGGATCCTGCAACCTTGAATTATAAATTAAAATTCTTGTTCAATGCAGTTTCATTTGGTCTCAACCAAAAACCTTCATCATGATTACATTCATTTTTTTTAATTACAGCAATTCTACTCTGATACACCTGTCAGTTATTTGAGTGTTATTTTTCTCAGTGTTAGGAATTTTAAAAACTCACGGTCAACATCAATGTTATAGTTTTATCTTTGAGAACATATCTCTAGATATTTGTGATGTTTTTCTGGATAGTGTAGTGGTAACCTCACCGCCCTCGATGAAGGAAACCAGGGTTTGAATCCTGGCTGTGGCTGTAACGATGCATCTATGCTTACAGTATCTGTTAAAGCTGCTATAGAGTCAAGTTTATACTGATATCTGATACATTCCCTTTCATATCTTCCTGTACAGGTATGAGTGGACCATATCTATTTACCCCTGTTTTGGGAGAGACTTTCATTTGAGAGGGAATATTACACCTTTTAATGCACTTTTTTTACTTGACAGTGACAGTTACTGGTTACTTTAGTATTTTAACACCATAAAATAACAGTTAGCTTTTCAATTTCTGGATGTATGTCATGATATTTGAACAGTTTAAATAAACATTATGCTTTGAAGTTAAAGAGAAAACAGTGGTGGGGTTGATGGTATTAAAAGGTAAGATTAAATGTCACCCATTAAAATCCCATTAAATAAAATGCAAATCCCATAGTGGTCAACCTAGAAGATACATTTTCCATTTGACAGTGACCAGACATCATCATAAAACTCCTGTGAGAACCATAAAATACATATCATCATATCTCATCAGTGCAACAGGAAGAATTAGTTACTTAGTGTGGTTTCCCATCCATTCAGCTCGAGTCTGGTCTCTATCTGATACCAAACAGGAAGAGGCCTGCTGAGTGCTCGCTGCAGGGCTGCATGAAGGGAGTATCAGTCCCTGGCCACCATTAGCCACAGACCTGCTCATCAGAGTTCCTCCTTTGGTGCAATTAGACACACTTTGGCTCTATGTCCACGCAGCTCTAATGTGCAGTTACAGAAGTTAGAATGTTGCCTTCGAGCGATTCTGATTTCCTGCCAGTTGGGGGGTGAGACACAAATGCTAAGGCAACCATCTCATGGGAGGATCAGTGCATGTCTGTCCTCACAGAACAGCAGGGACACTGTTTAAAGCTTCCCTCCCAGTGTAGTGGTTGGGTAACAAGTTCTGCTAGTGCCCCCTGGAGGAAGCTATGTCCCTAAACCCCACATTAAAAACCTTTTGGAGAGAAGGTGGCAAAAAAGCTATGCAAAATGGACATGGTTTGTCCTGTGGAGAGTATGAATGCCACCTGCAAGTTTAACAAAATTGAACTTGTCACAGATGAAAATGTTCCTGAAGTGTTTGTGACTGAAAATGATAGTTCATCTTCTGGGGATCATGAATTTAATGGAAACTGTCTTTGAAATAGTTAGAAATAAGTAGTTCAAAAGCAGTGGTATATTTAATTGAAAAGGTAAATAACTCTGCTAACTTTATTTAGATGTTTTTAAAACATCAGGAGCAGGAATAAGTTCAGTAAATGTCATGTCAGTCTGACTGTTATATTATTGGATTACTGGATATTAATTGCACAGTGTGTATGTACATTGTGATCTGTGGTGGTGCAACAGCAAAGGACAGAAGGTCTCCAGAAACAACATACTTCATCCTCCGGCACAATTAATAGCAAAATCCTTGAAATTGTGAGAAAGGTTTACACAGATTGTTCAACATCAGAACACTATGCCTTGCTGCCAAAAACAGGACATAGATTTCAGCCCACAGCGAGAAAACACAGGGATCGACATGATCTGAACTCACTTTGTGGACAGAGTCTTCCTCAAACACGAGGATGCAGAGAGAATCAGACCAATTTCCATAAAACATCACTTCAGTATTTAACTGCAGATGTAAATTGATTATGATCTGTATGTCACAGTGTCGTAGGCTGATGAATATATTGTATGTTTAGCTTGAATTAATTTCCAAACAATATGGGAATCAATTTGCAGACTTCAAAGTTTTTGTTGACAGAATCATGCTGAAGAAATTTCAGGTGTTAGTCTTATTATGCTTCCTTTTAGATCAAATATATTCTCTTTTAAATTTACATTTTAATTACTTCACTGTAGTTATAGGCTAAGTGCATGGATAGCAGTTTGTCAATGCATAATTAAATCTGTACACACTAGAACAATGTGTTTTACTCTGACTCCTAAACCGAGTATACTTTGGTATCAACTGTTAGTCTGAAACATCAGTAGGTTTCTGGAGAATGTACTTGTCAGGTGCTTATCCTATGTCGATGAAATGTGGGAAATCAATCATTAATAAATTAGTGACTAGCCATCCTCTCTTAATATCAGTGGTATTAGAATGACTAACAATAAAAACACTTCATTTCAGTGGAGCCATTTACATTAGTGGGTTTGCACATGGAGAATAGTTCATCCTTGCTGAGTTATTGTATCAAGTTCAACTCTGACAAACTAATTTACATCGCTGACCAACTGCAAACCTTTCTGACATTACTGAGTCTTGAGGGAACAGAGGGCTGAATACTCCAACATGGAAATGGGTAATATAATATCATCCTGATCTGATCCACGCTGCAGGTTTGTGTGCACTCTCTCGTCAAACAGAAATAATAAACTGTTAATGTTTTGCTAATTTACAGTTAGCAGCACAGCCACTGTTTCTTGGTGGCCCATTAGCTGCCAGCCACACTTCATGAGAATGTGACTGAATGTGAAGTGAGATTTTGTTGTGTTACCATCCAGTACTGATGCCTCATTCATTTTATAATTCTTTTTTTATTATTATTATTTCTTGTTCTTTTGACGGAATAAACAGTTTTAGAATCACTTTGCAGCCTGGGGAACACTGGGATGGGAATTCATTCTATTTATTTGACCTAAATACTAAAGCAATTAACTAATGATTAGCAAATATAATCTAACTGATACCAGATTGGTTCCACTGGTGTACTGGCATTGGCATATTATGTTGTAATTCCCAGCTCAGCTTAAAAGCAGTAATAAAACAAACTGTGATTTCAGTAAACACAGAAAATAAAGCTCTATGTGTGTCCAACTCTACACCTCTTCAACTCAGCGCTTCTCTCCCTCCATCCCACTCTCTCTGCCTCTTTCGTCCATGTTCACTTAGCCTCCCGTGTAACTGACAGGCTGCAGTCATGGAGGTGAACAGCACAGCAGCCATTTTAACGCCATCAACTCCCACGTTCTGCCAATTAGAGCTGCTGGCAGCGTCTGATGATGGAGCTATTAAAAGAGACGTTCGAGGTCTATCTGGCAGATGGATTCATGCCTCCTCTGTCTCAATAAAACACACCCACCGCTCCGCCCACAGCTGACACGTCTCACCTCCACATATAGCACCAGTGCGTTTGAAAAGCAGCAGCACAGAGGCTGGAGGAAAAAACACCTGAATACTGTAAATACTGTACACTTCTAGTTTGAGAGGGACACCTGGTGCATGTGTCGATGTGAATGTGGCTCATAGAAAACGACGGTCATTAAAACTGAACAACAAAGGTGGTTAATTAATAACCAAACTATTTACTTAGCACAAAACCTATCCAAGCTGTAAACAAGTCAGAATTTAACAGATGGATGGTAAAATGGAAAAGTGACAGTGACAGGAGGTGGGAGGAGTAAATATAAGGTGGAATAAGATGACTAGAAGTGGGCGGCTGGTGGAGGTAGGAATAGATCAGAGAAGGTTGGATTGGAAAATAGGGGTAGGAGGGTGGGATGATGGGAAGCTTGGTTTGATGGAAGGACAGAGGCATCATGAGGAAAAAGGACTCTGTGAAAAGGGGGAGGTGAATGTAGGAGGTGCCAGGTGTGAGATGATCAGAGGAGGAGGAGGTCACAGGAATCAGAAAAGGTGACGTGTTGGTAAGAGTCTTGGCAGGAGATGATGGGGACGAGATGGAATAATGGGGGGAGGGAGGTAGTGGTGGGTAGCTGGAAGTGATGGGATGTTTGGGGGATATGGGAATGATGTGATGGGAGGTGAGGTGATGGAGGAAATGGTTGATTGGAAGAAAGAGGAGATAATGGGAGGGGGTGATTGTCACAGAAATTAAAAGAGGCGATGAAAGGAATGGGCGGGTTTCCAGGAGATTTCACATTAGATTAGATTTGACATGAGATTTTCTCACAGTTTCCACAGTTGTTCTGCAGAAAATGGCTAAAGACTGTTTGAAGTTAGGAGTTCAGTTACAATCACTGAAGGTCAAATACAAACGACTCTGAGTCATTTAACATAACCCGTTGACAAAGCATTTGCAGAAATGCGATGTGTTAAATGTAGCGTTTGTTTTGAAGGAGCCGAAAAAACATTAGCTTGATGTGATAGCATAGTTAATGAGACTACAATGAATAGCTCTAAACTGTTTAGAGATTGAGCCTGATCAGGTCCTTCTCACCACCTACAGTATGTAGAGAACTGTGCGTATGTGTGTGAATGAAGGCGACACTAAAACAGCAAACTTTGGAGGTGGGAGGTTTCAGCTATAACATACGGTGTGTTCCTATGACCACTCGCCACTGACCATCTCGATTCTTCTGCAGCAGTTCTCCCATTTCACTACATGTGCTGCATAAAACAAACACTTTATATCTGCAAATAGAATGTGACCCACCCACACCAAAATCAGTAGTTTACTTTATAATTATGATTCAGCTGTAATCTGTTAACAAACGATATTAGGTGACAGAAAAGTAGGTGTTAAATTGGCACAGGAGAATCTACACTTCAGATTGAAACACAGCCTAAACCCTTCTCATGTAAAAGTAGAACTGATGGTGCTGTAGAAGGCAAGGTCAGGACATCAACCAGATGCTAGTCGTTGGCTCACATAAACATATCACACAACAATTTAAATGTCAGCACGTCTCCTATCTTCCGGGTTTTTCACCAGGTATTCTCATTTTCTTATTTCTCATGTAGCATTTGTGCTGGTGGTTCAGCAAAAGTGAAGATCAGGTTGTTGAAACCAGCAAACAAGGGAACCCAAATGTGGGAACACCAGGACACAAACGTGAAGCTGAAAAAAAAAAGGTATACATATATATATATATATATATATATATATATATATATATATATAAATAAAACACAAAATCACAGCACAAGCTGGAGAAAATGCAATAGCAATGGTTCTCTCTAAATCAAAAGGAAAAAAAACAAAAAATGCTCACTAGGAGGGTAAATACTATCAAACGACTAAAGAAGAAGAACAAAATCACTAAAGGCAGGTTAAAACTAACAGTGCTCAATATACCAGGCATAAAAGAAAAAGAGGAAACAAAAACCACTGCAAAAGCAGGAAGCTGTACATTTAGAGAACAAACAAACTGTCAACTAACAAGAACACAATAAGCAAACAAAGGACAACGTGAACTCTAAGAGGACTAGGAAGCTAACTAACAAGAACTCAAACTCTACAAACTGTGAAGAACAAGGCTGTTGGTCGTGGAGTAGACCAACAGGAGAAAGGGTCCGACGAAGGCAAAGGAACCAGAAACAAGAGACGAACCAGAGCATGAATACAAGGGTAGGTGATCAGCTAATGCCGAGCTCCTGTGGGAGGTAAACTGGCTGGGGCACAAACCCAGAAGCAAAACAAGAGAGTAACCCCAAGAGGTGATCCTGCCCCAGCTGGTCTGAGGGTGGAACTGGAACACAGGTGGTTCATAACAAACATGAACCAACGGGCACGAAAAAAATAGTTAGCAAATGTTACAGCAATCTGGCCAGCAGCTGCTGAGCCTGAAGTGTTACACATTAAACACCCTCACTCCTGCAAGTAGCGTACCAAAATGATATACCACAGGGATACTGTTATCTGCCTCTTTCCAAAATAACTGCTCTCTTTACATTTGATGATTCACTAACTGCTACTCCGCCGCGTTGTTACCAAGGTATCCATTAGATATTTCATTTTTCTTTTCAGTCACACCACTTTCATCCATCCCGCAGTAACCTCCAGCAGCCGACTGTTCTGCTGGGAGACAATAAGCTCTCTGTTCTTTTGATTCTTGGCTCTGTCTAAGGAGACAAAGCCTTTAATCAACCCAGTCCAACACCGAGACTACACATGTCCTCCAATTTCACCACTTTTCATCTCCTGCCTTTGAAATGCAGAGCTTCACTAATGGCTTTCACTTGTCACAGGATCAATACATTCCCTGTACATCCTGAGAGAATAACATACACTTAATTTGTAGGACCAGATAACTCGTGACAGCACCGTTTTTACCTTTTAAAACTGACGCAGCACATCATGTAATGTACTGTAAGCCTGAGTGACACGGTGCTCAAGAAAAGGATGGCAGAACTTGAACTTTAAACCCTCTATCTGAGTCCTAGAAGGGTCCCCCCTCCCTCATGTTATCCATAAGCTCACAGCATTAAGTGCAGGAGGATTATTAGCACAGAGGCAAAGTGTGGACGCAGATAAAGCCTGGACCATATGGGTGTTCAGCATCAGCTCTCAGCGCTGGATAAATCTTTCTAGGCCAGAAAGCTGTGAGGGCAGATATCTAACCAGATGTTGTCGGCTCTGCTGTTTGTCCATCATTCTGTGTCACATTCATCAGTAACAAGACTCAGAGATTTATGGCAATAAGATTTGTGTTTGTTTCATTTTGTCGCCTGAGCACAAAGGTTACGGAGGAAAGGAGAAACATGGCTGCCAGAGGAGCTTTGATCAAAAAAGCGATGCTTTGTATGTGGTAGTAATCCACCAGGAAAAAAAAAACAGGTGGAAAGTCTTCAACTCTCAATGATTTATTGTTTCAGTAAAACTTTAATGACGACTTCTAACAATTTCAGAACAATAGCTGGAACAGCTCCTTCATTCTTAATCTCTTTATCACTTTCATTTTCCTTCTCGCCTAAATTCCATCTGTCACCAGATTTTGGCCAAATTCAGAGATAATTTCCAGCCTTCAAAACTGAAAATGAAGATTAGCATGAAATGAATGCTTTTCAGAGTTTAATATTAAATGTGCAGCCTGTCACTAACTTTGGTAACTGTCTAAAAATTCTAAGTTCACAGAAACAGAAGTGATACTAGAAGCTCTCTGCTGGACCAAAACCTCGCATGGGTCATCACCTTGAAAGAGTTTCTGAATTATCATCTTACAACGTCTTCAAAAAAATCTATCTGCGTAATAAGAGTTGTTTCCTAGCCTCCTCTGTGATCTGTGAAAAGTTTAACTTAATGGATGAACATGTGTAGAATCCAAAAGGGTAGTGACACAGGCAACGGCTTCAAGAAACCAACTATAATCACAGCTTGACAGCAACTTTCAACTTCACCATATCAGGAAGGTGATGATACTTTCTGATATGCTACTGTTTCAACAAAACAAGTGGCCAAAAATCAATAGTTGCTGGTTCAAGCAACTATAGCAGCAATTAACCTGTAATGAGTCTGAGTTGTGTGTCTGAAACTGTGCAGAGAAGTGTTTAAAAAGTTCAGTTTTTACTAATTATTACAACAAAATGCAAGAAAACCAAGAAAAAGGTGGAAATGTGACTGCTAACAGCAGGAAATGCTACAAATACACACAAAAACACAGTTACAGGCCAGAACTAGCACAGGTCTTCTTCACACTGAGGTCAGAGAAATCTCCTCCTCATGTGTTTCAACTTTAAATGTGCATGTCCATGAGACCTGAAGTGTAAACTGCAGGTAAAGCCTATTCACGTTGAAGTGCACTCTCTTCAGCTTTCTGTTTTCCACTGTTTGGTTGGCTCAACCCACTGACTCCCTGCTTTTCACCCCAACCCCCTTCTCATCACACTTATGAATAGCTTCACATTAGCTGTGGGTGGCTGATAAAGTTGCATTGTTTAATGAGAAGTTTTTGTCGGTGGTGTCAGGTTGGTTTGTTTACCAGATCTCAGTTTGTGGGAGGCTTGCATCTGTTTCTCTCTGACTGGAGTGTCAGCTTGTTAAAAAAAAAATCAAGAATAGGTGGAAAATATTAAATATCTATAGATGTATTGAAAAAGAAGCAGTTGTGTGCTAATAAAAACAAAGCTTAATTGAAGAATTGCATATACAGAAAAGAGCTGGAAGCAGTAGGCAGTTGAACAGTTGGAGTTCAAAGCCAAAAAGAGCTGGTTTGAGAAACTGTGTTCATAGAAAATACAAATATACAAATCCATCCACATCATTTGTGCAGAAGGGTTTTTACCTCCAATAATAACAACATGTTATCAGGCGCCTGTAGCAGTTCGAATAGTTCGAACAGACAGAACGTCTCCAGAACCAGGAAGCTTTTAAGAGAAGTTCAGGGTGGGTCACCCCACAGGAGATCAGCCCTTGTGTCGATGTGAAATGTGTTTTAACCACTCTGAGTGTGTCACATAGAGACACTTTATCACGACCGTGTCATACTAACTCCAACGGTACCCCTTTACATCATTATGAGATGCACAGGAGCAATGAGGTGGGTCATTAAGCTTAAAGTCAATTTAACACAGATTAAAATGAACTACTATTTCATAAATTAATTAAAATTTTGATTAAAGTTTGAAGAATCAGTAAAAAAAAAAAAGTTCATCTTCAGTTCCAGTTTTTTTATTTGCTCTGCATGTTCGTGCTCTTTTTCTGCAAACAGCTATGTTCACGCTTACCGTTCACCAAAAGCATGTTCAGTGAATGTCTTTTACAGCAGCACACTGAATGTGACGATTGTATTAATACACCTGCATCTGCAAAAAGCTATTGGTGAATCAGTGTCCTGGCTCTAAACAAAAAAAAAAAAAGCCAAATTAAATTAATTGATTCAATATTGTGAGCTTCCGGGAGAATACTATTTATACACCCTGTATCTACATCTTAACAACTTCAAGCATTCACACTGTGTGACAACTCAAAACCACAGTGAGATTAAAGAGGTGGTGTGAAAGTTGCATTGGCAATATAACACCACAGTCGTTAAATGTGGGTATAATTACATTGAACAACTGTCTTTAGTTGATGTGAGGCAGTTCCTTTTGTTTTCAGCCACTTGTGTGTTATTAAGTGCCATTTTGAATATATCTGAGCTTCCACAAGAATCGCACTTGTCCAACAGTAATTACAACTTGGAACTTAATGCGAATGCTATTTATAAGTTGGAAACATAAATACAATAGCATGTGAATGCAGCTAAATGTACAGGCTGAGCAGAGGGGGAGAGTCCAGAGTATGTGCATCAATCAGCTGGAAAAGTGACTAAAAGAGAGCAGCTAATGGAGGAGGACTTTATAGATACAATATAGACAAATGCAAATGGACAGTTTTTCTGGGCTCAAAAAGTAACTTCACACAAATGTGGGATTTCTTATAGCAGCTGCTGTGGCGTACACAGAGGTACTGAGAGTGCATGTAGTGTATGTGTCTGAACAAAATAAACCCCAGCAGCGTTTCAGTGTTTGTCACATGAACACAACTCACAGCTTAGACTGTATCTACCTGAGTGGTGGATTTCTCGGTGTGCTTATGTAGCAGCTTTAAGATGGTTGACGACGTTCAGACAAAAGCCAGACTCACAAGGATCCAAATGACGTCGTTTATTCTATATCAGAGCAGCAAAGGGCACAAGCAGTACACACTCCCAGTCTCCTTCTGCTGGAAATCTGCTGATACGCTGCGTGTTTGTGTTACAATAAATGACCCCCCCTCGATACAACAGGTAAAAAAGGAACTAAAACACAAAAAAGGTTTACACACGTTACATTAATCCGAAATTAAAATTAATAACATAAAAAGTACAAAGAACACTTTTTGAGACTGTTATATTATATCCACAGGGTGGTTCACGGCGTACCATGATGAACAGGTGTCAGAACCATCGATGCTGTTTGCTGTGTTAAACCTCCCCAAGGGCTTAATGTTGCAGCTGATCAGTGTTTAAGCTGGGACAGAGCACTTGTCTGCTCCAACATAAGCTACTGGCTGTAACCCACCTTCACCTCGTCGTCAGGTAAATGCTGTTTGTTCGTTTTCGGTTTTCATTCTTGCGTCAGTGTGCTGCAGTCTGTCCTGTATGGAATCACAGTTTATATTTAGTGACTCTGTTCTGTTTTATCTTGGATTCACCTGAAATGAAACGAAGCTAATTGCCATGGACCTTTTAGGTCCAGCTGTAGCTAATAGTTTGTAACCTTATGTGATCAAGTCAAAGGCTACACGCTGCTGCATAATATCTTCTAACGCCTCACCATCTCATTTAAATTCCACTCTTTTGTAAAGCTTTCATTTTTAAACGACTCAGCTTGATATTTAAAAGCTCAGCTGGACACAGAGGGTCAATTAACTGTTTGAGGTATTGTTAAATAGCTATCTATCTACAGCCAGCAGAAATCTGCCAGTGGCAGTTGTCACGTCAGAGGATGAAAACTGAGAAGCTGCTTTTTGTTTGCCTCGGCCGCAGGGACCCATTGTTTCACTTTCCTAATTGTTTTTAATTGCTTAATTGCAACTTGTAAATCTGTCACTATTATGATCAGGTTTTTGTATAATAAACAACTTGACAGGCGTAGCAACAGTAACTAAGGACAGGATTACTAAGCAGTCAACAAGAGACTCTTCAGACTAGAAGACGAGTTAAAATGCTGCGCAAACGCATCGGCACCTTTGACTCGTCTCATAGTAACGTGTAACTTTGTTAGAAGCTGTGTTTGTCGTCTGTCGACTGTCGCTGATGTCACTGGACTCTCTGCATCCTCCTGTGATTAACAGTGACTCTGCCATGACAGTCGGTCAGCACATGATGTGTCAGTGTGTTTCAACGTACCTTCCTCTTCCCGCTCAGTCACCGTCTCTCCTCGGTCTTCAGCTAATGGAAACGATCGCCCCCCTCACGGCTCTCAGTGTTTGGTGGACATCGATTTTTACCACAGCCTCCTGTCTTGTTAATAAAGCTGGTCACGGCTTCTCCATCAGCAGATGAACAGACATATCTCAAATCAATCCCCAGGATCAGGATCATTTTTTGGATCAGTACTAGTTGCTTGATAATTGAGCCATTTATGATCCTTTTTTATTTATTGGAACCTAATCCACTGCAGCCACCAGCTGTCAGAAACGCTCTATTGTGGTTGTAGCGTAAAGTCTCTGAAGTACAACAACAACTGACAGTAACATCCACACTGGCAACAAGAGAAGCTGCTTTGGCTGAGAACCAGTGGCTCTGCATCCGTTTTAGAGACTATTCTCAGGTGAGGCTCAAGTTTGATAATATAAGAAACAACAGAGAGGTTATGTGAAGTTATTCACCTTTGTTATGAAGTGTGCAGCCACCTTATAACAGGACAAACACCGTGTTCAAAATGTGGTGGCAGTTCCAAAGTGAACCCGTCTTGTCCCCACGACAACACAGGCAAACAACTCAACAACCGTCATCAAATAGATGGAGTAAACCAGCTTCTGTCCAAGGCAGTGAAGCAGTCAGCAAACCGCAAACCCCCCCACAAACAAATCTGGTCTCACTGGGAGTGTTTCTGTGAGTCCAACTCACACAGAGCCCCTGCCCAGAGCCACATCTAGCCAACCACAGTGTTCTGTTCATTACTTAGCACACAGCCATCCACACACTCTTCCTCCAGGTGTTTGTTTGTGGATTCAGACGTAGAAAAGTTGAGAAGTTGCCAGTCTCTCTGCATCTTCCATCTTCTTCTTCTTCGTTCGTCTGATGAATGGTTCTGCTGTGTTTTAATGTAAGAGCTATCTCAGAAAGCTCTGACCCAGATATTTTAATTGCTTATTCTTACGTCTTACGGTGAGTCTCTATGATAAATAGCAGTTTTTTTTTTCCTTTATGTTGCACAGACTATTTTTGAGCATCACCGCAAGCTGTGTGTGTGTGTGTGTGTGTGTGTGTGTGTGTGTGTGTGTGTGTGTGTGTGTGTGTGTGTGTGTGTGTGTGTGTGTGTACTCTAGGAGGAAACTTTCTTGTCTGTAATGAGGAAGCTGTTTTGTGCTTGAGTTTAAGGACAACCTATGTCCCTGGTTGGTGTAAGACTTTGCTAATATTTCAAATACCTGGAAGGCAAACAGGTGAGTCCAGCAGACCACGATCATCTCCTACAGTGTTGAACTGAAGACGTTAAGTGGAAAATATACATCTTCATATTCCTATTTACTGTTCTTTTCATTTGACATTTCTCTAAACATGGTGCTTTTTATCAAGGGGGGTCTAGCTGAAATGGCAGCGCATTTTAAAATCCACATAGCAACGGAGAACCAACACACACACAGAGAAGATGAATAAGGAAAACAGAAAATTAGGGACGGAAGGCATTGTAATGGGTCCTCCATTTCCTGAAGAAATGGCACATTACAAACAATTGAACATACCCATTTCAGACTCTAAAACGCTCTTGACTTTAGGTTTAAATTCATTCAGAGTGACTAATGTCTGTAATTTCAGGGCTTTTGTGGATCATTTGAGCAGATGGAGCTGCCCACATCAAGGTTTCTCTCGCTGAGCTCTGTATGAACCATCAGTACACACACAGTCCTGAGAGCGACCGGCTGCAGTTTGACTTTGACGACACGATAAAATGTGGAGACGACCAACACGTTTTTCTCCATCAAACACAGTGACATTTGTAATTATAGCCTGTGATAAACCTTAAGGCCCTGTGGTGAGCAGAAACCGACAAACAGTGAAGTGACAAACCATATGTGGTTTCTGTCATTTATATTTGGCAGAGAGAAGGTGGTAGTTTGTTGCCTTGTCCAGGAATGTCTCCTCACTGCATAGGAAACAGTCCCAGAGAACTGCTCATGGATGCAGCTGTGAAATCCATTTTAATGGACACAGCCGACACTTAACAGTCAACCTTAAAGTGTTTTTCCCTGTAAAAGTCGACCGCGAAGTCGTAAAACATTTCTGATAAAGCACATGTTTAACCTTTGTGTGTCTTAGTGCACCAGAAACCTCCATTACCTCCAAACCTCTGCTGATGCAGCCCAGGAGGAGCGAGGTACCTCTTCTTTGGTTGAATCTGACTGATTTCTCTTTCGCATTTGAGGTTCAAAAGTCATTTTATCCATTACTCTGTCCACTTAGGTTCTACATTTGATATGATAAGAAGCACTTTAAAAATTATACTTTGTAGATTCACATGAATTGAGCTTTGGCAGAGGTTCATTTTATCTTCTAAGTTTCTGAAGAAATCAGTGTTAATTAGCTACAGCTGGTAAATTCTGACAGTGACAGCTGCTGTTTGCTGCTGAATATGTGACAGTGAACCTGAGGTTGACGATGAGAAGCTTGATACCTGACTGTTTAGTGTCACAGTTGTGTTCTCAGTAAATGGTTTTGTGTTTATGTCTTTCTGCTTGCTGGTTATTTCTTCTCTACGTTTCCAGATCACTTTCTTTGCTCCCAGTTACCTGTAAGACACACACACAAACACACACACACACACACACACACACACACACACACACACACACACACACACACACACACACCTGTTTCCTGTTTGTAATTAGTCTCCCTACATATCTCAGTCAGTGTCTCTCCTTCACTCTTTGTCAGCTCTCCTTGTCAGTGGCCACACTCTGGACTTCCAGGCATTTCCTCAAGTGTTTCTTTGTTAGTGTTTATTGCCTCTTTTTCACCTGGACCGCTTTTCTTCTTATCCTCTCACTTTGTTGGACGTTTTTTGTCTGTCAGAGTGTTTTCAACTTTTTTGTGTGGCTCAATAAACTGTTGAAGTGCATCAGTTTTCCTACTCCCTCTGTCTGCACATTGGTTCGTTACAGTTAGGTTTTCAAAATGTTTAAGAAAATAACCCCAGAGTTCTCAAACTATAAGTCAATTTAAGAATTGGCTTTGCCAGTTTTCTCTATTATTTAATTTGGTCTCTTATTTGATCTTGCATCCTGGTGTTTTATTCACCTCTTTCATCAGATCTTCACATAGTTTTCTTTCCAACATACAGGAACATTTCAAACACATTTTGTGCTGCAAAAACTTCCATAATACCACAGTCCATTGTTTTTTTTCTATTGTGGCCTTTTAAGTGATTTTTACCACAAAGTTATCAGCTGCCAATATAATTAAGTTACAGAGTCACAAGGAAAAAGTAAATGCACCATTTCCTGTTTTTCTGAATTCCTTACAGAGCTGTTTCAGCTCAGACAGATTCTTAGGACATCTGGTGTGAACACCTATTTGTATCATTCCTCACCATCAAAGGTTGATTTTGCATCTCCACGGCCATTAGAAGTTTGACTTTGATTTTTAGGGTCATTGGGTCTCCACCATCGCCCTTTTAAGCACATTTCTTTCTATCAATATGATGTTATATGCATTTTGCAGATTAAGTATAACATTTATAGGATTACAATTACAATATTTTTAAGATGATTATTTATATTATCCTACAAAATAAAATAAATATTTGTTTGCATTAATGCAGATTCTTATTGTTATTGATTCTTCATATTGGAACTAAACATGTAATTTTTCCATCTCTTCCAGAGCTGCAACTGATTCAAGTATTGAAAATTTAAAACAAACAAAACCAACAATAGACATAAATGAAATTTAGATTTTTCTACACTGGTTGTAAACTCTGTCATAGGTTTGCCCATAACTGCTGTATTCAGAGCAGAGACTGACAGTCTGACATTAGCACCTCATGGCTGTGAGTTCAGACGGTCCGTGATACGTTGAGCAGTGCTCTGTCCGTCTGATCCTCTGATGTGTCATGCTTTGGATCTGCGAAGCCACACCCTTTACAGTAATTGCTCCTTTGTTGCAAAAGGAGAGAGAGAGATGAGAAGAGAGATCCCAACACTGCAGTACCCTTACGTAGGACACATGCCTGTAAGCTTGTGTGTCTTCCATGAGCAGACAGAATGAAAACTCAACATTAGAGTAGTAAAACGCACATTAAAAGTTCAATATGGGCGTCTGCATAACATTAATGCATGGTGTGATTGAGGAGGACAAATGGAAACTGCTTCCATTTCCACTCAGATCTGACCAATGAGCGTGCTGCATTTCATCTTTGTGGCGTGTGACTGTTAAGCTGCTCTCATCTGCATTCCTGCTTAAAACTCTCCTTCCTTCCCCTTCAGATCGGAGGAGCACTTAGACCCTCCATCAAAGGATCTGCATTTGACAGATAACTGTAATTCCCTCCACTCTAGACTGTGTTTACTGACCTCACATGAAAGTAGCTTTGCCCTGTGCATTGTGGGAGATTTGCATCCTCTCTTCTACTTTAGAGTACTTAGAAATGCAGAATTGCAGTGTCATGTGTTTCTCTATACAAAACCAAGATGTGTTTGCACAGGCAGCAGTTTGTGACAAGCACTTCACTTTTTTTCTCCTCGACACAAAGAATTAAACTTCCTTCTCTCAGTGTGCATGTTGAAGGAAAGAGGGAGAGTCGTCACATACAGTGACCAAATGTAAGGATTTCATCATCTGTGGAATATTAGGTTTTTTTTTTTTTTTTTTTTTTCTTGTCTCCATCTCTCTCTTATTTTATTTTATCAAGGTTTTGATAGGTGTGTTTCTCATTTTTTAAACTGTTTAAAAAGATTTGTGTAGTAGGAAATATGCATATTTAGTAGTGGTGGGACATTTCTATAATGAACCTCAAAGTTGGAAACACGGACCAAATGGCAGCAATAGAAAGGCTGAAGAAGTTGTTAGAACACATTTCACATTTCCACCTCATACGTATCATGAGCAGCATCAGCATTATCATTCCTCGTTCACTTCACTGTGTCTACAGTCGTGTGCAGAAAGCTGCTCTGTGGTCATGTTGTTCTGTGTTGTCCTGCACGTCGTGGACATAGAAAAATAAATCTGACATGCTAGTCTTTGTGTTGGGACATTGTGTGGCGTTGGTTGTCATCCACTAAGAAACACTGTAAACATTATTGCATGTTGTCTGACAACCACTTTTGGTGCCTGTCAACTTGTTCCATTAAATGGCTCATACTGTGCAGTTAGATGAAAGAAGGTCGTCAAAAACTCCCAGGACTACCAGGAATATCTGAATCTTAGATTTATAGTTTACTAAAGACATATTGTGGACTTAGAGCAGTGCAGGTAGTAAAGGGTCACAAATCATTAAGAGTCTTTCTCTGGGAACCATGAACATATAAAACATTTTAATTTAATCTCTTCAGTAATACAGTCACAAGTATTTGAGTTGTACTGTAGATGAGTAGGTATTGTGTCATTGGCTCATTTAAGGCTCCTGAATACATGCTGCAAAATGTACAAATATGACCCTCATAATTGTTGCAAATGACTATATACGAGTGGAGTATTTGGACTGATGTTAGCAGTAGGATAAAGGTTGTGACAGCCGTTATCAAGAGGATACATCCACTGAGGACCATGAACAATGAGAAGAGCTGCAAAGAAATGCATACATACAATAATGTACAACACCATACACAAAGCAGGAGGAAGTTTAATGATTGTGCCAGAGGAAAGCTGAAAGGCCAGAGGTTTACTGAACTCCTTAGTAAACAACCTCTGGGGACAGATTGTCATGGAAAATTGGCTGGCAGGTTTTTCTCCGTAAAAGCAAAACCTTTTTGAGCTGTCTCCATGTTATTTTATACAGGGTCACAGTTTAAAAGCAGAGCACAGAGCAGAGGTCATCATCAAAGGGACACTTCAGATTCCCTGAGTGTTGATCAGCCCATCACAGCCTTTAAGGATTTGAAGAATTCTTTTCTTTTTTCTTTTTTAAGGAGTCTGCCTCTTTGGCAGACTCACCGGCCTCGGCACTGAAAACAAACACACAGGAGAAACGCTGCCAAGAACCTCTGAGCTGGAGGCAACATCCAACAAGCAGAAGAAAAGCAGCTACAGTAGAAATGGAGGATGGAAATAATTCATCTGTCTGCCGAGCCAACAATGTAACATCAAGTGAACCAATGCTCCATTTTAACCCTTCAGATAAGAACTGTGTCGAGCAGGAAATAGGATTTATTTGACCATGTACTTTTTTTGTGTATTTGAATTATCATTTTAGAGATATCCACTTATCGATAGAGAGGGAGCGTTCGGGGGCTGTGTGAAAGATAATCTAGAGCTGTGATGATCCTCGTGAGCAAAATAGGTTAATGCAGTACCAAACAACAAGGCTGGGATTAAAAAAACACAAGGAAGATTAAAGCAGCACCATCTCAGTCATGCTGATGCAGAAATCCTAGTGACTTCAAAGCATCCACACATTGTCTGCTATAAAAAGATTTACAGACGTTGGCAATTTTGGACAAATTTACATTCAGGGCACCAACTTTTTTTCCAACAGTCCGTGGCTGATAATCACCTCATTAGCAAGTCAGTCTAAGTATGTGTCAAAGAACGTCTGAAATATTATATAGATTTCCACCGTCTGGGTCAGGGGGTTGATCCTCTTTTTGCTCCCTATTCTCTTTAGTTAACTCTTTCGCGGAAATGTCCAGACTCCGTTTTGGGGAAAAAATCATGTTTTGAGTTGCGTTCCTGCTAAAACCTGCTGCAACATGAACTTGAACCTTGTAAACTCATCGATTTCAGAGTACCCACAACAAATACTAGAAACATTAGCAGCATTTCATGGGTCAGTGGAACCTGTTAACAAACAATACCAACACAAAAGAGAAGCAGGAAAATACAGATCCTGAGAAAAAGGATAAAGGATTGAGTTAAGGATGCAAAGGGCAAATGTTTAGGTTTATCATTTTTTTTTGTTGAAGACTGTTTTATGATTGTTTGACACTGCAAATATTTTTACTTCTTGAACTCACCTAAAACTTCACAAACACAACTATGTTGGAAGCCAAATCTTAAAGAAGTGTAACGTGCAGTTTGTCGGCACAACAGGAATCATTGTGACGTAGGAGGAATCGTGTTTTGAAAATGAACAATTTCTACATATTTAAAGATTCATCATTCCTCAATGAGAAGAGGAAAAGAATGATGAGCTTTTAAGAATTTAGTTTTACAAGTTAAACCTGTGCCCCGTGTGTTTTTTTTCTCCAAACCACAAAACAGTTATTTATTCAAAGATCTTTCATATATGTCAGACGCACAGCTTTGAGCCTGACAAGACACTTCAGATTACAGTTGTACAGTGTATATTAAAGCACAAGCTGTTATATGACCGAGGCAGACAGCTGTACAGAAAACCTTTAACATGTTGTACACGGTGACAAAGCTAAAAACCGAGACCTGAACTGGGCCTGTACACACATCTTTAAAATGCAACCTGAATGAACCCAACACTCGCTGTCAGACGCACTAAGATGTGTAGCTGTACTGGCTTTATGATATCTAATGCTTGGTAGCATCAGCGAAATGAAGAAGGAAAGAAACCATTTAATAAATGACATTTCAAAAGGTTCCCCTATAATCTGGGGGCATCCCACCATCTATGGTTCAAGCTATTTTCTATCTTTTTCCCTCAAGTCATCCAACACCCAGCTCATGAAGGTTGTTTGACCTGCTGTCTGACCCACAGGGACATTACTATTACCAAATGCTGCAAGATCGAATATTTTGGGAGAAGATGCAGGAATAATGTTTGTTGTCTGGAAATATTTTACTGATATGACTGGTGCGCTATTCCAGCAGGTGTCCCATGAAACTGAAACAAAACAGTTTGGTTACATTGAGGAACAAGAACGACTTGGTTGGATATAGTCACAAAAACTACATTATGTGTAGCAAAGATATAGAGATGTGGTTTGGGTTGGATGAACGTCGGTAACTGAACATACTCGTTCTTAAACTGAACATAAACTGATCTATATGCAACTAAAGAATGTGAATGAGACCACCATCCACACATGAGGGTCCTTACACTGCCAGCCACCAGCTCTTATTCTTTCTACCATGATTAATGTGGTGTGTGTGTGACGTGTTCAGGGACCACATAGAACATAGGTCAGTTGTGTTTGGGAAAACACCAACAGCTTCTGAATGGCCTATATGAATCACAGAAGCTGCTAACTGCTCATGTTACTGTCTGTATCAAGAAATGCAACAGTTACATTTGAGAAAAATCAAACCTGAACTCCTAACTAGAAACAGTACTTGATCTGGACCAGACATCAGAACTCTAAGATGAAGATCAGTATTAGTCTGTTAATTGAGGCGTTCCTGTGTAACTGTTCAAATCAAGACCAACAAAGAAGAAAGTGAAATTTCCCAGATGATTAAAAAAACCAAACCAACCCCGGTCGTCAAGTTCTGCTCATAGCTAAACTTTCAGCGTAATTGCCTGAATGTGTTAAACTACAACAGCCCATTTAAAAGACAGGACAGACTCACACTCATCCATCATAATTCAGAACCGATCTGTGATTCACATCGGGTTGTGAAGATGAACATGAGACTCTTTCAGATTATTATTATGTTTTTGAAATGATGAAACCACTGAGGAAATCAAGCTGAGTTCCAAACACAAAATATTAAATTGTTTGGCAGCAGTCGCCCCGAACACCTACTTTAAAACAACACAGTATTAATCATCTGTCTGAAGCACATGTATAACTGATCCATTACACTGAGAGCTGTATGTGGGCTGCCTACCCTGCACCACGCATGTCACTCTCTTTACTGTGTTAATCAAGCTGGAGCCCAACACAAACAACAAAATGAAGGGTAATTGCACGGCTGCCATTTGGACAGCTCTGAGACGCTTTCATTTTCATCTGTCCCCTATCCCTCCATCTGCAGCTTTCAATTACGGAAGGAGAAACACTGATCTAAAACAAACATCTGGAGGTAACACTGCATTTTGTTTGACTCAGACTCACAATTTCATTAATGCCGAGGGCATATGGGTCTAAATACATTATGTATTTAGCAGTGGAAAAGGCATTCAGATACTCTGGTTCAAATACATAACATAGTCCTATAGGTTCATGAGAATCAGTGATTCTGTCAAATGTTTATTTATTTATTTTTTTTTTTATTGTTATTATGGACGATGATTGACTTCTGCTATTTGTGATGACACAAGTCATTCTGCTGTACATGAGTAATCTGCTCAAAATGCATTCAGAGATAGAATAGAGGAAAAACTTAAGAGTGGGCTCTAAAAAAAAATAAAGACAAACTTTATTTCTTCTTTCTTCAATTTTCTTCTTCTAGTGGTGGAAATGTGATTAGATGCAAAATAAAAATTGTGTCTGAAGTCACCATGAAGTCTGACCATAATCTTTCCCTAACCTAAGTGCTGTGAACTTCTACGCAGAACCTTAAACATTTTTTGCATTGGTTGATAAATGCATTTGCAGTTGTAGTTTAGTAGCAGTTACAATAAAAAAAGTTTCTCAGTGGAGGGAAGTTGCTCTTTTTCCGTGGAACAGTGATAAAAGAGACTGTATAAGTGATCACCTATATCCTATATATTATACAGTTTAATAAAACAAAGGGAGCAAACATTAACAAAAACACAACCTCTGTGGATGTCAGGTTGTTTGTTTCAACAGCATTTGTTGGGGAAATCAAATGCGTTCTCACTTATATCTATGTTTCCAACTCACAGTGTGCAGTGTGTGTTTCTGCAGCTCGTGGTGCACAGTGTATTGCTGTTTATACATTCATTTCTCACACACTGTTCTGACAGCCCCTGAGGACTGATGGCAGAGTTGCATCATCTGTATTGATTATTACTGTTTGTGAATTAGCGAGGGGCAAACTGAGCAGACACCCAGTGAACTGAGGGATGCAGTTGTCATGGGAACGTCATCGTGCTGCAGGGCAACATAGCAAAAGCTGAACTTCTCAGTCAGCAGGTCTGCCCATGTGTTGCCAGTCAAAGCCTCAGCCAGGTTTGCTCTTCCAAGGAGAAACTTTATTTTTTTTCCTCTTTCTGTTTTTACTGCTTTCCCATGTGTACCCAGTTGGACACTGTTGCCATGGAAACGTAGCCGTGAGACTGTACAGGATGTGGCTGGAGCTCAGAAGAGGAGAGCACTGTTTGTTCATTTAGAAAAAGAAGTTGGAATGGATGAAATCCTTCTCTGGCTGGATGCAGACCTTCATTCATTTTGAACTAAAAGACATAATCACTTAGAGGCTCAACAAAGGACAAGTCTGTGTGGAATTAGAGCTCTCCGGAGCTCCTGAGTCTGGTCTCAGATAAAATAAAAGAAATGTATTTCAATAGATTTACTGTAGATACAGCCTTCTTTATACAGAACGTAAATGCCAGAACACAAACCTTGAAGGAAAAATGGAAAACGATGTTTGTTTGACCTCATTTGGTTCAGTCAGTAATCATAAGCAGGACTTCAAAGATAATTCTATAAAAAAAAAAAAAAAAATGCATGAATGACAATAAAACATAGTACATACAAGAGCTTTAGTAAGTGGGCAGCACACAGACTTCATGGTCATCTTATACAGTACATTCAGTACAGAATGCGTAATAGTTGTGTTACGAACAGACTAACGGGACGAACGAGTAACAGCAAAAAGTATATATTTATTGACAAAAAGGGCAGGGGACACAGGGAACTAACAAACACGAACAAAGTACCAAATTAAAGAGACCCAAAAACGCTGTAACAACATACAAACAAAACCATAACCCAACATACAAAGTAACAACTGAAACTACACACTAATGTGGACCAAACGAACGGACAAAGCAGATGTACAAAGTAACAAACTAAAATCACTGCAGGAGGCAGGATGGACGGAAACAAACGTACAAAACTAACAGGACAAAGTAACAACAAAAAATACACTGCAAAAGGCAGGCCAAACAATTCAAACTAACAAACAAAACAGAGGTTCCTGATGGACAAACGAACGAACAAACTGACCAGAATTGTGGAGCATGAATGAAATCAGGGTGACAAACCAGCACCGAACTGAGGACTGAGGGGTGCTTTTAAACTGGAGGGAGTAACAGGTGCATTGAATGAGTCAATTAGTCCAGCAGTGAGTGGAGGGCGGAAAGTGGAGGAAGTCCATATATGGTGTGAGACAGGAGGGTGAGACCAGAACAAAACAAAACCAAAGCTGCAGACAGGGGCAGAGGGAGGAACTGTAACAAGTTGCCTGTTCTGTAGCTTTAGGTGTGTGCAACCTAAGGTGCAATTTGTTTTTGTCTAGTTCTGTCTGATGCATTTTGATATGTATTTTTTAATGTATTATCTTCTGTGTTTGTATGTTTCTCTAATGGCTACTGCAACACAGGAATTGATTACTTTATGTACAGATAGCTAGCTTAATAGTTAAGTATAGTATAATTATTAGCTCATATTAAGAATCAGCATCTGCAAAATAACTAAACTATCAAAAATACTTAATTTCAATTGTAAAAGTAATATAAAATGAAAATGCTCAAATAAAATGAAAACAATCAAAATTGTCTAGTACTACATTAAATGTATTTGGATTTAAAGAGCAACCGGAATCATCGAGCAAAGGCCTAGGCAAAGGGCCTCTGACACCAGATTGAAAATGGCTGGGCTGCTTCCACACCTGAAAGTGAACCGCACTGCAAAATAATCTTTAGAATCCCACCTGACGGCGAACAGGTGCCATTGTGATGGTTGAATGGGCATTATGTTGAAGGTGTCAGCAATATCAGCCTTTGAGAGCCAAGTGCCATGACCTGCTAGTTGTATTAATTTAATAGCATTGTCGACGGAAAGATAATGAAGTGTAAAAGGAACTGGGGGAATGAGGCTAAATGGGGACCTGATAAATTGAAAATCTGTCTTTTCTTGCCCAGGATTTGTCGATTAGCAATGCAGATTGGAAGGGTTCGAAAAAGGAGAGGACAAGAACGACGGCCAACGACGTAACCTACTCTTTATCTAACAGCTGCAACACTGTGCGGCTCTTTAATAGCAGGATTGCTGAACATCAGTTATTACACCATCTCAAAATTCTTGGGTTAGTAATCCTGTGATCTGCGAACACTGGATCGGGAGGCTAAGTGAAAGTTCTGGGACTAGACATTGACTGGAGTGCATGGTTGGCGCTTTAGGATGGTTTGAAACCACCCTGGCTTCCTTTCTTTTGATGTCAAGGTTGAGATGGAATTCAAACAGACTTTGGGTGAGCTTCGCTTCATGCACTACAGAAATGAAGAAAACAATTTGTGTAGGTGCATACATTTTCATTACAGTTCTGTTTGGTATGAAACCAATGCACCTGGCGCCCGCGGTGATCAGCTGAAAGGGGTGTAGCGAGAACCGTGCTAGGACCAGGTAGTGATGCCAGGGACGTGAAAAGCTGAGCGACCACAATATCCGTAGAACGTGCATGAGAACAATTGTTGTCTAATCAACTAGCATTACCAGTAGTTTAATACCTAAAATAGACCAGTTTATGCAGGTGTTGTATTGTAGGGAGCCGACTTGCTGGAAAGGGCTTGTTGATATTTGTGATTTTGCCAGAGACCTCTTTTTTGTCGGGATAGTAAGGGGAGACTAAGAAGATTAATATCTTTACCTTGAAGGATTTTAGCATGCAGTCTGTCAGAACTGTTGGCTGTCTGAGGAATATAAGGCCTAGAGGGCGCAAGGGTAGCTGAAGCTAAAGAATGGTTAGGTCAGGACACAGACTGGGTCAGAAAAAGAAACTGGCTGAGCAGGCAGACGAGCTGTGGTACTCGTCACCAACAGTGCGAAAAACAAAAACGCTTTGTGCTTGTGCTTTGTGAGTGTGGGTCTGAAAGACGGAATGACAGGAACAGAATGATATTTAAAGAATGAACCCTATGAGCTGACTGGCTTGAGAAAGCAGGAATAATTGTTATTGGTTAAAGATGTTATTGATGAATTGAAAGAGGAGTTTTGAATGTGTGTGAAAGCGGAAGTGACGGAATAGATTTAGTAGTGAATCCCAGCAGAAAGTGAGTGGAAAAAAAAATAAAATAAAATAAAAACTTCTTATTGAACTTTCGCCAAAGCTTCATAAAATCCACTGAGTTCAAAGCTGCAGCAGGAAAGAGAAACAGCAGCAGAGCTTCTGAGAATTCATCAAACACTCCAAGAAATCCACTAAACAAAAGCAGCTGAGAGACAAACTGCTGCACAGTTTTTAGTTTTAGTATGTTTTTTTCTTTTTTCCTCACAATGTGACTTTATCATAGACAGTTAATGATTCTGCAGAGGTTCCCTCCTGCAGATTTCTTAAGAGGCATTTTTGATGCCTGATATTTGAACATGCCAGTTGTCAACAGAACTAATTAGATAAAAGCAGGAAACACTGTCTATTACAAATATCACATTAGATTTTCATTTTTGTCACACATCATCAAACCTGCAGCACATTTAGTTCAGTTCAGGGCTGTTGTTTTGTTCTCTTTTTGTTTTTTTTAAAGTTCAAGATAAATTATTTTGTTCATGCTTATATGAACGAATGCTCCAGTAAATGTCACTAACACTGAGTAATATGGGTCCTTGCTCATAAAGATATACTTCCACTTAAAGGTTTGGACACATCATCTGCTTCAGTGGTTTTTCTTTATTTACAGATCACTAATTTAAAACTCTCATCTTATTCTTGCTGGTGTGTTGGAGTGTGTAAAGTGTGAAGAACATTCTCTACAGTGATTTAGAAAATAGCAATAGAGCATCATGCAGGTAAAATGTGTCGAAATTGACTTTAAAATGCACAAAATTGGCCAAAATCCTCACTCTAGTAGCTTTATCTTTCACTTTTGCCTGCATTCGCTGAAGGTTTTTACTGGGCTATTTCTAAATTTTTCTTACAAGACAAACTGGAGAAACATGGGAATTGTTCATTCTCTTCTTGGAACTGGCTAAAAACGGTGTTTCTGAGAAAAAAGAAGAAAAATGTGAAAGTAAGGTGGAGATTTATAAAGCTCTGGTTAGAGCGAGGATATGTTTAGTTTCAGAGTTCTGTAGGAGGATGCTCTGGGGGGAAGGGTTTGATGATAAATGGTGCTACAGGGATGCTGCGTGTGGTTTGAGTGAGGGCAAAGTACTGTTTGCTGAATTGCTAAGATGTTTTGTTAATAGCTGTGTGTAGTGTGTTTCCCTTAGGGGGCAGATTTTGGGGTTGAATGCACTTTACGTACATGAAGAAACATGCTGAGTCTGATCGGTCACTGCAGAACCGGCCTGTACTCACAAGACTAACTGCATTCTGAGAATGGCTAAAATATTTTTAACAGTACACATTTGTCCTTTGAGGTTGGAACTAATAAAAACAATTTTTGTATTAATCTGATATTGCATTCTAGTATCATTATCCTAATGGCTTTCCGAGGGCTTAATGATCCTGAAAGCATGAAAAATTAAAGTCATAGGTTTATGTTTTTTAATCAAGTAACATTGTTCTCTGCTGTTTCCAGTGCACAGTTCTCCAGCACTGACAGAAATTTCTCAGTCATCTCATTTAATCAAACCCACTGCGTGTTAAACAGTGAACATATGGATGTGGTGGTGCTAGGAAGTAAGTTTAGAAAGTAAACTTTAAATGTGAATGTAAAGTAGCTTGACATTAATATTGCATGTTCTCTTTACAGATCATAAGCTCCTGTACCTTGTTGGTATTAAGTTGATTCAAGTAAGAATTCATGTTTATCCATGTGTTTAAGTGCTCCATCAGAAAATGTTCCATAAAAATAACTTTATAGTTATTTGCTGTTATTGCTATTTTGTTGACATGTCTGCAACTGGAATGAGTCACTGTACCATACAAAGTAAAACTCTTATATAAATATATACTGAATATATTAGCACTTACTGTACTTACTTTGAGTTTTGTTAGCTGCTACACATCAGACTCCATAAAAGCCTTCATGCTATTGACACTTATATTGCTGGCTGTCAATCTGCTCTTTACCACCTATGGGCTGCATTACAGGACTTGACGCTTGCAGCACAGACTGCGTTCAGACAGAAGAAGCAGTCATGGTACAGTAGCTGGGACGTAACGATGTCAGCACTTAATGTTATAAAATTGCTGCTTTTCTATATTGGTGGCACTAGAAGTGTACCAGTACTGATTTTATTATGTACACAGTATTATGGTGGTCATTTACAGTAAATTGTCCTAAAACTTGTAAAAACTAATCTCAGGGTGTTTTTTTTTTTTGTTTGTTTTTTTAATAAACTCAAATTTTCTGCAAAAATACAGTTCCTACTTTTACTGCATTTACGTGCAGTTTAGAAATCAGCTTTCTGTAGAGAGTTGACTGGAAGCTGGTTACTTAAGAGTCATTTAAACCAGAAACCTTGTTTCTGTATCACAGAACTTTCAATGAAAATGGGGTGTTGTTTCTGCCTGTGCTTTTCTCACAGCACTGTCAGTCATATCTTATATATCAAATGATATATAAGATAGTCAGGTAACAGTCAGTTCAAATCTGTGAACCACTCTGATTTGATAGAACCATGTCCCTATTTGTCACATATGATAAAATACAGTCTAATGAAGGTGAAGAAAGGTGAAGAGGAGTAATATCAGAGAAATATGTGGTGCTTTGATACCACATCAATAATTGAATCTTTAATGAGAACAGTTTTTCAGAATAAAACCTTAATTTTCATAGCTGCTGCTATTCGAGTTGAGCAGCTCTACACAAATAAAATGTTAAATCTTTGGAGCTTTAGAGTCTGTGCTTGGCATCGCTTTTTAAAAACGAAAGAAATCAGAATTCATCTTCTGCTGCATTCTCTGCCCCTGGATGCCTGTAGTGCACTTCGTGTTTTTAGAACAGAAGAAAATGAGCATTGAGTGAATGAATCATGGTGTGTCAGAAAAACAAAATAAAAGAGAAACATGGACAAAAGTTCCCAGAAACAAGAAGTGTGTCAGGAGAGGAAAGTGTTACTAGTTGCCAGGCAGCATTAATGGGAGTGGAGGGTTGCATTACTTCTTAGCTGATTAGTGTATTAATTGTTTGATAGGTGTGTTTGTCTGCAGCTAATCCCCTGTGTGTACAACAAAGCGTGGATCCTAATTAGAGCTGGCTAATCACACCACAGCATACACTCGTCCAATCAATCAAAGACTACAGCAGAGATGAAGTAAAGGTGACAAAGAGAGGAAAGAAAGAACAAGTCCAACACATTAGATGTGTTCCTGCTCCAAAATCCTCCTTTCTTTACTTCCTGCTAGTGTTAATGTAGACAGGATCAAAACTTAGAGCACCCTGCTTTCTGAACAATCAATACCACGGCGCAGTCTTACATGCACAACTAGCTGCTACATAGTGCTGCAAACATCCACAGTAACAGAAGAGACTCGGGGTAATAGTTTTAAATCGATGAGTCATCAAAAAACAAAAGAAGCCATGAACAGAGTTCTCTCTACAAGATCTTACCTCATTTTGTGTTTTGATGTTGATGGTTAGGAGTGAATAACGGTGGCGTTCATTTGCATCCAGATTAAGTGACTGTGACTCTGCATCAACATTTTCATACTTGGGCTCAACGACGTCATTGAGAATTTGTGTTATGTCCGAAAAACATCGGCACTGGTGTCAAGTCATTTTATCATTTTCTATTAAAATGTACTTTAATAATGTCCTTAATTATCTGGTTTTGTCTCGTATTACAAAAATATTTTTAATGTCATATTCTCTTTTCAGGTTGACTATGTAACACGTGCAGGCACCACACATAACTAAGTCTTGCCCTGTTAAGGGTTTTGACTGCATACTGTGCACTGCCCCCGTTAAATAAAATATAAAATACACGTTGTCAACTTGCTCAATGATATGATGCCCCCCATGACCCACTGTGGGATACGAGATATAGATAATGGATAAATGGATGAATGCTGTCACCTGTCTGTCCAGAGCACAGTCAGTCAGTCCACTAGTCTACTGCAACATACAAACATTCTTATTCCTGCTGCACGTGTGCAACACGTCTGTTTATGCAGGAGCCCAGTGTAGAATCTCCATGGACATCCACTGTCTGATTAGCAGAGTGTATATACACGCAAAGACTCCAAAATAAGTAAAAGCTAAAGTTTCCTGTGCTTACTCCTGTTGTCTACATACTGTATATGAAACATTTTCCTTTGGCTCAGAAGCCAACATTATAATCTTAAAAAATCATACTGCGGTAATAAAAGTCTATAGCACGTTTTCCATTAATGAAAAATTCACTTCAAAAATCTAAGTTAAAATTTTTTATAGTGTCCAGTTGAACTTATTTCAGAGCACCTATGCCTTTGCTGTCATCCAGTTGCTTCTGGATGTTCTTGTTTGAGAGTTTTTCAACACATCACTCAAATATCTGAGTAAAATCAGATTTTTGATTCCAAAAATTTGTATTAGTACCAGATTGCAGCGTCACATGACAAAGATTCCCAAGCACTAATCCATCTTCATCCATTTCCCATATCGTTCTTTTCCACTTCTGAGCCCGGAGGCCTCGCTCCTGCTCTCTGCCCCCACCCACACCCCCAGTATTTCCAGACGACTTGCTGGATCCTTCATTCAGCTCAGCTCTGCCGACTGTCAGTGTGTCTGCTTCATTCAGCTCCTTTCAGGCCGACAAAGTGATAGAAATGTTCTAATGGAATCATGCGCCATGTTTTTTTGTCACCCCTGTGTTCAGAGGGTTTTGACAGAAATGTCACTCAGACCTCCGTTTCCATGACAACACACGTAAGTCAGCCACTCTGTGATGCTGGGTCGGCTCCGGGCTCCTCTCATCTTTTGTCTCTCATGTACAGATCTTTTAACTCTGAAAGCCAAGAAGGAAATCAAAAGATAATTGCTCACACTGGGGCTGTGATAAAATAATCTGTGGTAACAATTATGCAATGTAGTGCACGTTTACTATAGCTGCACTATATGACACTGTATTATTAACAGAAATATAAGACCTGCTGTTCACTGTGATGAACTTTCAATCTTTATGCGTTTGGCCCATAATAAACTGTCACTGCCCTCGGTTCTATTTATTTAAAGACACCATTCCTCTGAAATGTAACTTGCTCACCTGTGAGTGAAACTTTATTTAACAGCTCAGAAATAAAGACTGGGGTAGTATTTTGTGAATAACATGGTAATAATCAGCTAATGGGGTAATATCTCATGAAAAGAGGGTAATTAGGTTGTTATAACAGGGTAACATGTGGTATTATGTCACACGATAGTTTCTACCTGTTTCTACTTTGTTTCTATTTTGTGGTTATATCAGATTAAATCAAACATGGGCTTTTAGACGTTATTTGATCTTATTAAAAAAGGTGTGTCTTGGAATAATTGACAGCTTTGGTTGACACGCGACATCAGACGTGCCGCAGGAGCTTGGGGAGCGAACATTATGGTTTAAGATGGCTTTACTCCTGGGGAGCAGTCATGTCGCCCATATTGATTAGAGAAATTACCATAAAATAATGTAATGAACTAGATATAACCTACCTATTACCTTGTTATTACCAAGCTGTCATATTTACAGAAAAATGTAAAACCTAAAACCATCGTCTGTGCACAGGAAGACGCCACACCGTGCAGCTGTTAGTGAACATGCAGATATTCTAAACCTTTAAAGCAGCGTGACATGGCAGGCGGATCACATATTTGCAGAGCACGATGAGACAAAAACGCAATACACGAACAAATGTGAGCACCGAATCTAACTAAACCCAAAAAAGTAGTGAGACGCCATGAACCCAGAAGCTTTTAATCCTGCCTCTAGTCTCAGCAGCTTGTAGAGGAGACGCAACAGAAGAATCAGCATCTTTCCCAACAAAAGGCTGCATGTGTACTCAACTCTTCCCATCGTCATGTAAGCTTCTATTCAGCAGGGTGTCTGGCAACTCAAGGCAAACTCCTCTTTCCTTCCAACGCTGTGGCTGTCAATCAGGACCCCCACCCACCCCTCCGCTGGCTGCCTGCCTCAGGGGGAGATTGCCCTCTGTTGCTTGCTGTCAGAACTGCAGGATGAGGTCTGGACAGACATACGGTTGGATGGATGTAGAGCTGGAGTTGACTTTCCATTGGGGTTGAGGTGAAGCTCTCAAATGACACATGGCAGGACAGGGAATCAGATAGATGTGGGGGAACTTCATCCAACTGCTTGTTGTTGTATTGGATCAGAAACCCCCTCCCGACGTGTTGTTTGAACCTAATATTAAATCTGGTCAAAGGTCACCCCCACTCTCTGAGCCCATTTCTGCAACTTTCGGCAAACATTTGCTTCATATTGTGATTGTCCAACTACAGTAGAAGAGGATTAATCTTTTCTGTCTCGCAAGTTACGCAATACTGTAGGTTAAATGCAGATCAGGTGAGTTCAGTGAAATTCAAGGATTTCAGTATAAATACACCTACTGTATATTTGGAAGCTCCAATTACTGGTGAATCAGTATCCTGGATAAAAAACGCTCCGAGCAACTCCTCAGAAACGTTCCTGAAAAGCAAAAGTCAAGGGCTGGATACAAGAATATTTGCGAGTCATTGAATATTCCGTGGAGTAAAGTTAAATCCATAATTCATGTGTCAATCTGCCTACAGCAGCCGTATTCAAATCCTGAGTGACCGTGCAGGAATGGAAGAAGTGAAAGAGGCCACCAAGATGCTGCCACCCTCACCTCTGTGTTCGTCCACTGATCTCTTCCATGGGTCCAGCCCCATGTTTTTTAAATACTTGCAGCTAGATGGTATCTTGGCTTTACTGCCCCCTTCAACATCCCACATCACCATGTTCTCACTCTGCTTTGTTTTTCTTGAAGAGCATGTTTGAGCACATAGAAGAGCTCTATATAAAACTGATCCATCATTATTATTATGAGTATTTTTAGGTGTGACGATTTAATTTGTTGTCATGTCACAGCAAGAAATAATCACAACATTAATAATGACATGCATTAGTACTCATTCAAAAGGCCGACGTTCTACACGACGAGCTGTTGGTTGCTGGTTTTGAGCGCAGCAGCTGTGACGTGTAATTTTTTTTGTTGTTTTTCTGTGTCAGACTCCTGTGGGAGCTGGATCTAACATCCTGTACTGTATGTGCTCATCTTACCACAACCACCGCGCTCCGACAGCTTTTTTTTTTTTTTTACATCTCCACATTAAAAACAGAGTGACAACAACTTCTTCATGTCACCTCTTTTTTTTTTTTTATCTATTTTTTCTTTTTTCTCCGTTCCTTCCTCCCAGTTTCATTGATGTAGGCTTTTCAAGAGCACAGGAGTAGCACTCAAAAGAGCATCGTCGCTGTTTTCTCTGCCCTCCCCTCCCTCTGCATCAACACAAAGAATGCTTTCAATTTTTAATGCACCAGCTCAGAGAGAAGACACCCCAAACCAGAGGAAGAGGAGTAATGATGATGAACAGCTTTAAACAGATGAGAGGTTTTACTTTGCTCAAAATATGCTTTCTGCTTTCACCCAAAAGAAAAAGAGGCTACACTGAGCTGCAGGGATATTTCAGAATGCAATATTTGGAAAAGTGCATGATACACTTCATACAAATATTTATTCTATTTGGATTAATAGAAGACGTGCAGTGTAAAGAAAGTGTATGTTGTGTTTTCCCGTTGGTCCCACAACGCTGGGCTGAGTGTGTTGATCCTAGTGTATGACTTGATAAGACAGCATGGTTTTACATGAATCCCACTCTTAAACTGTCCTCGTTTGGACACTGTCGTCTCCACTTTATCAACAACCCCGACAACGTTGCCAGTGTGGGTGGAAAATGATGCTCTCACAATCCAAAACTCCAATAAGGATGAAGATGCTGAATATACAAACTCTTCATGGGAATCATCTCTTCACCGTTACAGAACTGGGGAAAAAAGCAGACCTGACTTCAACCAAAGAGTTACGTTAAATGTATGTCAGTATATTCAAATTAAACATGGTACACGGCATAATTTACCTACATAAATAAATCCATGAAAACTAGTGACTGAAAACGATCTCATGTGAGTGCTTGTCCCCATTTTATGGCCAATACAGCTGTACAGGTTATTGTAATTTGATTTGATTTAATTATGTGTGAACATAAACGAGTTTTCCAATGATAAATTAGCTGTTTAAATTGATAAACTAGCGTTAGTTAGCACAACATGCTTTGTGTGTAAATAAATGATGTTGGTGCACTGGATGATTGATGTAAGGTGGATTTAGGGACCAAACACACACATAAGTGAAAACAGAATCATTAAATAAAGACACGGCACACACAGAAATACAGCATATGAAAGTAAAACTGCAGCAAATAAAATTCCTGTGCTACTGTGTGATGAGATCTTTGAAAACACCCTCTGTGCCTCACTCTGGACTTCCCAAATCAGACATCCACTCTACTTCTGATAGTGTGGATGTACATGAAACGACACGCCCCCCCAGTGCAGCTCCTTACATTGTTTTAATGTAGGGCAAATCTCTGTGTGAATCCAGCCTCAGGAGCTGTGTGTATGTGTATCAGACCCCCCCATCAGCGCCAAGAAAGAACTGTGGCAGACATAACACATGATAACTAGGTGGCATTCAACAATCCTTTGACACGGTGACTGAAAAGAATTTGTGATCCTCTTGTCAAAACGCAGTGGCAGTGGTCAGTCCTGCCCTGCTGATTTGTGTGGTCTTGCACAGAGGTGGTGGATACGGAAAGCTCAGACATCTGTCCATCAGATAAAATGGAGGAGAGCTTCTGGCTTTTACCAGGCAACAAAGAGCTGCTGATAGCAGCCGCAGCTGCCACAGATTTCTAGTGTAAAAGACTACACATCTTCTATCCACACATCTTACTTCCTGTGAATCCTCGCCAAATGTGCTTGTCCCTGCTCGCTTTGTGAGCATGTCACACTATGTGGCAGGTACCAGCCCCCAACTACCACTTCCTGTCAGCAGGGAAGACGAGGACAAAAGGCCACAGTGCAGCCAGACGAGGAGATGTAGTGTAGCAGAAGTGTTAACCCCGCAACAGAAAAGCTTTGGTTCACGTCGTCCACCGCAATGACGAGTAACAGGTCACAGACTCGACCTCCACTGAGGAAAATTACAAAATAAAGCTGACAGAAGCTGCTGGGGATCAGGTAGAGGATGAAGACACACTTGAGAGAGTGGAGACTTTCACAGTAAATCTGGAGTCTGAAACTACACAATTATGTGCTAGCAGGAGGAAGCAGCTGGTTTTTCAAAGCTCCTGCTGCAGGCAAGTTAGTACTGTATAAACACAACAGTAATGGGTCTTAATGAGAATGAGATTGTTCCCTGGGAGCATATTTAGAAACGTACAAAAAAGCAAACAACAAAAAAAAGACATCTTAACACTATATTACCCTTTTTTAAATTTTTAAATCAAGTTGGAATGTCTGTAAATGAGCGTGTCACCTGTTCCCAGTTACTGTTTTACTCTTTATTCTTATTTTCATCATGACAGTGTCAGTGTGAAATCCTAAATGACTAAAATGTTCAGTTTCTGTAAGATATCTATAAAAAAACATTTATTTTCTTGTTTGTCTCCGTTTCCATACGCAGTAATCATGCAAACCAGTTACTGTACCTGTGCAACTTAAGCAGTTCAAACACCAGGTAGACGTGACTCACACACATTTCATTCACATCCCTTAAGTCGTGCTGTATCAAGCTTTTGACAGTGGCAGACACCCCCCTTTTCCTCCTTTAGCAGATTGTATGATTTAATTAAAATCAAATGAACCACTCTCAATTTTCCAACACTTGAAAACTGAACTCTTCTGAACTTTTCTCTGCACTTAAAATCTTAAGAAATACCTAAAACTGAAGCAGCTTTTCCTAGAGCACTTTACTTTAAAGTTCTTCTCCTTGGCTTAGATATTTGCTTTGTACCTCACTTGTAAGTTGCTTTGGATAAAAGCAGCTGCCAAATAACTAAATGTAAAATGTAAATCAATACCATCATTAAATCAGCAGGTCAGTGGTGCTGCCTGTTTCATATCTATCTATCTAATAGGCTATACCATTAATTCAGAGCGGAGATGAAACCTTCATGTGTTTTCTTATCGCCCACTAAACATCCATTTTTTAGTGCTGTACTTTTCAGAATAGTGACTCCAGAGTGTGTTACTGAGGACAAGACTAAATAAAAACCACTGAGATTTACAGTAAAAGAAGTAAAAATAAAACAGCCACATTCAACAGGACATAAAAAGGGAAATATATAAAAGCAGTTTGTCCTGAAGTGTTTTAGATGAAGATTTAACAGACAGGCTGATGGTGTATCTCTCAAGAGACGAGTATCTTTTGTCCATCACTTATTCTGAGGCTCTGCTGAACTCAGCTGAAAACTGCTGAGTGTGTGTCTATTGATTGGCTGTCAATCAGGTGGAGTCAAGTGATCACAAGAAATTTAAAAAGGCAGAACATCCCATTTTATTTGGAGGTTGTTTCAGTATAATGCACTCAAAACTAAACGGTTCTTCTAATATTCTAATGTAATGGACTGGTCTAGTTCTAGTGCCCATTAATGACTCAGCTGAGTTTTGTTCAGGTGCTTAAGAGCCGGGTTGTGAAACAGCTTGACAAATAAGTATTTGGATGGATTAAGTTCCAGTGAGACATTTTTTTAATAGATGGAGTGCAGCATCACACCAGAGACAGAGTCGAGTCCTGTGTGTGGTTAAGTTTGTTTAAGGTACTTTGGTTAGGTTTAGAGAAATGTTGTGTATTTTAATTGTTAAGGTACACGTGAAGTGTAGAGGGACATTTTTCTCCTAATGCAGTCCGTGGTCATTATGGGATATACAGTTTTTACTTTTTTTTGAGAGTAAGTAGAAGAATCAGTACTGCTGTCATAAACAGTGATTCTCTGTGGCCTAACAGGCTTAGTGACCATGCTAACATGTTTAGCATGTTCACCGTGGATCAGCGTGGTGTGTTAGCATCCTAACATTTGCTAATTAGCACTTCTCACTAAGGACTGCTGAGGTTCATGGGAACCTCAAAAATGAAGGTGACAACAAGCTTTAGCTTCTTGTACTAGTTTTGTCAAACAGGGACAAAAAAACAGTCAAACAGTCAAAACAAGAAAAAGCAATATACAGAGCGCACGACCACCAGCTATACAGTGAAGCAGCTGAGTGCTACTGTAGTTTGTAGTTTGCATTGCCTTGCATGATCAAATCCAAATGTGTCACACTGTGGCTTCACTCCTCCAGCTGCTCCTACACTGCTCGCTTGTCCCTCTGGATCCAAATGGGTCACTGAAGAGAGGCTCAAAGCGAGAGTCCAACCAAAATATTTGAAAGTGTTTCCTCTAAAAGGAAAGAGCGGGTGCACTGGGGGACCGTGGCAAGAAAAAACAGAAAGATTTATTCTAGCTTTTTGTTATGGTTTCAATCTTTCATACTTCTATGAGCTCAGCCCTCTGGGGGTGTTGCCAATGGCGCTGGACAGAGCTGCCCGGACAACAAAAGAGGAGTCTTTACTTTTCATCCGTCCTGGCCTCTCTCTCTCCCGGGGTTAAGATGACCATCGATCGCCAGGCTGATAAACACAAAGAGCTGCTGGTGGAGACGCTCACAAAGCAGTCAAGCTCTGCCTGTCAATTACCCACAGCTCTACTAAAACCCTCTCTGACTGTGTGTGTCCTCTTCACTACATCTCATGTGCTTTGAATGCATCACACTGCCATGCTTTACATCAGTCCTTCTGGCAGAAATATTGTCACACAAGGGAATGGAGGACATTCAGAGATACTGCTGTTTATTCTTTGTTTAAAAAAAAAAAAACTCTTAAAATTTTGTGCAAAGGGCTGAAAGAGCTATTCTCCAGCTCAGAGAGCAGTTTAGAAGTCCCCCGCTCTCCTATGTCTCCCACCCACTCCTCCCATGGGAATCACTTCTCCCATGTCCTCTAGACCCACCAGCATCTCCTGACCTCCTCCTCCTCCTCCATCTCTGGCTCTCGCCCCTGTTCAGCAGAGATCACATGCTTGCAAATGGGCCCCCTGGCTGGGCGGCTTGGCGGTTGGAGGGCTCCCTGGTGGATCCACCAATTAGCCCCGGCTCCCGGCCTTGGAGAAGTGGAGCGAGGCTGGCGGTGCAGAGAGCTCCATGACGTCCCCAGAGTTTTGTTCTAACGGGTGACCGCCAAAGATAGGTCGAGGAGAGGCGATGAGAGGAGAGAGGGGGAACGCAGGGCGAGGATGGTTGAGGATAATAGATGACCCCTTTGTCTGTTTTGCGACTGAGGATTTTGAATCAATTGCAGGTTGTGTTGACCAGCCAGGCCCTGCAGCTTCAGCTCAGGAAGGGGGGGGTACAAGCAGGAGAATGTGAAAAATGTTGAAGAAACCTCATCTGTCTGTGTAAGTCCAGATCTAAATTAATGTGGAGACATTTAAATCATCAACTTAAAACATCTCTCCGTCTTCACCATGATGTTTCTCTGCTAAATGTAGAGAATTACACTTTTCAATGGTTTGAAATGGTCTGTGGATCCACCTCCAGGGGAAATGACAGATGAGTGTTCCAGTTTGATTTAAATGTGGTTTGTAATGTAAAAGAACCAGACGTGGCAACACCAGCTGCTTGACGTTGTGCCGTCCATGATGCATTCACAGACAGAAGAAGCTACTTGGATAAGTTCAGTTGCTGTGACTGAACTTTGACATTTACACAGAGTAGATACAGAACAGAGTTGACATACTGAGAGAGAAATATTTTTGTTTGGAAATCTCACAAAGAATTCTGAATCCTGGATCAACACACTGACATGACCCCCTGTTTAATTCGAGACAATGAAATAAAACATTTACATCATAAAAGGTTTTCATCATTTTTTGGTTTATCTCTCTCCTCTTCTTTATCAAACTCTCTCAGAGTTCAGATTGAGAAAAGTATGATGTGCATTTTCAGAAGATTCATCATCTTCTAAAAGTCTCACTACAAACTAGTTTGTTGTCTAAAATCAGCTCAGGCTTCTGAAAATCAGTCATAAGGAGTCACACAGGCTCCTATTTAACTGTAATGCCCTTCATCCACTTTACAGTGAGAAACAGTATTGTACAGGATCCCAGGAGACACACAGAGTCCACACTGCATTGTGTATCAATTGAAACTGATTTCTACCACAGACCTGGCATCAATGGCATCAAATGACATTTCAGTCCTGATACTTTCCCATCAAGTGAAACCATCTGATTGTCGTCTTTAGCTTTGGATTAGACAAAACACAAGTGGCTGTGGATGTTGTAACAAGAAGACTAAAGTGTTTTAGAGCAAAAATATCAGTGTTCCATTGATTCCATAAAAACAGAACAATGATTTGTTTTCTGCGTTTGGGTTCTGTCTCAGATTCAAATACAAACAGTGAGCACCCCGGTGAGCTCACTGTGTGAACAAAGCCGGCCTTTGGCGTGGGAGCTGCTGTTTACACTGGACACGCACAGAGAAGTCAAGGAGGTACCTATTTACCCACAACTCCCAGTTTGTTAAATCAACAGTTTCTTCTGAGCTCTTCCAGGAAAAGCAGAAAGAGACTAAATTAATGAAAGCACACAGTGTTACAACGCGCTGCGCAGAGATAGCAGAGTGCAGAGAAATTTCCAGCAGCACAGCACAGAGGTAAAGTTTGCCCAAAACTCTTTATGAAGAGGACAATGAAGGCGCAGAATTAAAGGAAAGTTGGAAAGCTGAGATTAGCCCAGGCTGCAGAGAGACACAGAGGGGAAGTGAACAGCTGCCTGGGACAGATACTGCTGTTTCAGACCTCACCCCAACCCCGGTGGGTAAACAAACCGACAGTCTGTTTGATTTATGGAGTTCATCACTGACCGGATGGCCATTATTGTGACTGAAAGAAGCAGGAGTGGGCGTCGTCATAATCAGTAAAACGTGCCCATATTGCAGCTTTTCATAGGTATGGCAGGCTCTGTGTGATGGTCTTTGTCAGTTTGGCATCTCCAAACACTTTTGCGATTCAGCGACCGACAGTCGAGCTGAACGCAGCCGCTCGGACGCACTGTAAATCATCATCAGTGGCAAACACAGAGAAGCATTTTGGCACCAAGAGACATGTCTTTGTGTCTCCTCATTGGAGACTTCGAACAGTGATTAATCATCACATTCTTCAATGTTAGGAGGTAATTTATGGCTTCAATTCATGGCCTTTATCATTAGGTGCGGGCAGGTGGGTGGAGGGGACAGTTTGTCTCAGGGAAACGCAGCTTGAGAGCTCCGACTGAGAAAACAACTCATGTTCATTGTAACGTCTGAGTGGAACTGTCATGGTGTTCTTTTATTGATCATACGTCAGTGTGCTCTACATTATGTTCATGTGTATCCCCTGAGTGTTAGTTAGGGTCCATCTGCCTCATTCAGGCAACAGAGGTCACTAATGGCTTCTACATCGGCCACAAGCGGGGCTTTATGAACAAAAGAGGGATGTTGTCCTTAATGAAAGTGCGTGACGTCACAAGGTACATTTCCCATCACCTGTTTTCTGTGCATTATATATAACAATATATTATTTTAAATATTATTATTATTTTGATAGATCAGACATCTGGCCCCCGCTACAAGAAAAGACAAAATATGTGGTCTTTCGTTAAAAACAAGTATTTATAATAATTAATAAGGCAAAAGAAAATGTACTATAGTTAAATATATATAATATATTATATAATAATGGAATATATGATATAATATTTTTGCATAATCAACCTTTGACTCCAGTAAAGCTGTAAAGCACTGACCTCAGCATCATCTGATGAACAGAAACTATGTAAGATGTTCTGTTTTATCTCTGTGACCTCCCTCCCTCCCTCAAGAGTGCGATAAGATGTTCCTCGAGAACAAAAGATGGAGTCCATCAAACTCTCATTCATCACTTTTAGATCAGTATTGATCAGCTGGCAAGGCAGCAGCAGCGGCAGGGGGATTTACGCTGGCCTTTTACCATGACGATAGGGGCGTTTGACCTGTCCAGACGCTAAAAGCCTCTCAGGCAGCCGGCAGCAGTATCATCCACCGCGCCCAGACATGATCGGCAATGAGATACGCTGATGTATCAATCATCTGGAACAACGGCTTGTTCTTCCTCCTGTGGCTTGTTGAAGAAGCTCCTGACGCTGCTTGTTTTTTGTGGGTTTGTTGAATGTGCAGACAGATAAATATGTCAGCCATAAGCACCTTTTACTGCTCACATATGCTTCAGCCAGATTGGAGATCAGGACAGTTTACAGCGTCCACAACAGAAACCAAATCGCCCTTTAATATAACGCTGGATTTATGGATGCTGCTGACCTCTTTAATCAGAGGTGTGTATTCAGCGAGCTGCTTAATGGGCCTCTGTGAGTCAGCCTGGACCTGATTTGAATCTGAGGTTTTGCTGTCGCTGACACATTTGGTCCCAATGACTGCCAGCTATAGAGCTGAGGTGCAACAAGGGACAGGTTTCTGCCCATTGTTTGTTTCATCATTCAGTGTTATTGTGGGTGTCTGTGACAGCTACACCATAGGATTCACATTAATTGTGTAAAGACAAAAATATTTAATCATAACGGTGATCACAAAGAATAACTACCAGAATTTATTTAAGCTTTTTCAAAAGTACAAGTGAGAGTGGGGGGAGGGTGATGGTGGCTCGTCTGACCATACGACGTATTTATTTCTAATTGCAGCTCGAGCTCCTGTCATTTCTGCCAAACAAAAAACCCTGTTTGACAGACAAACAGACCTTTTCCATTTGCAATCGTGGTCCAAAATGTGGGTCAAGTGAGTGTGGTGAGCATTTTATACAGGTCACAGACCATGATCGAATGTTAATTGTCTAGTTTCATCATCCAGTAGATTAGTGTGGAAGCAGTTGGATCTTTTGTTCTCTTCTGTGTCTTCATTGGGGACTTTCTGCCATATGGTGCAGCAAAATTGCCTTTTTCCTTATATCCACCATAGATGTTTTATCAAGGTATCTGCAAAACTACAGTGCTGACTTCATGATATTTATTGCTCCCCAGAGGATGATCCCTTTTGATTTTAATAACTCTGTGACCTTTTCTGTAACACCACCCTCAGGACTAAGAATATCCAGATCATCAGTATTTAGTTTGAAATGTCCACGAATCAAGTTCTTTGTCATGCTTTAATTTCTCTTTGTCACGTAGGCTACACATTTCATATCAACTCTACCTACTGCAGAGTTACCTACTGCAGGAGAGATTTTAAAACAACCAGGTCATGATAAACATGTTATCTACTCCTCCCTGTCTCTCTAATGCTCCATCCTGACTCCTTCGGCCTTTTCCTGCTGTCTGACGCCTGTTGTTTGTGCTCGGAGGTGATGTCGAGCTGCCTCCGTTGTCTGCAGTGACTCACCTGCAATTCAGACAGAAAAACTCTTCCCGACAGCTCGGCGTGTTACAGCAAACGCAGGCTCCTCTGTCACTGAAGTGTTTGTGTGGAGAGTGAGCTGGCTGCTTGTCGGACCTCTCAGCATCCTGGGCGAGATGAAGGTGGGCGGACTGTGCCGCTGCGTGCAGCGACAGTGCACATTTCATCTCTTCATTCAGTTTGTGATTTTTGTTTCTGGACTGCAAGGATGGTAAGAGCCTGGCATTGAGACTGAAGCAACACTGGCAGAAAAGAGAGAGAGAGAGAGAGAGAGAGAGAGAGAGAGAGAGAGAGAGAGAGAGAGAGTCTAACTCAGTGGGAATGTGTTTTGTGCAAGGGAGCTTCTAACAAGAAGAACTTAAATTTCCGAGGAAAGAGTTGTTCTGTGCAAGGACCAAGGTTTGCATGCGAATATGTTGGCCGACTGTGAGAAGACTAAATGTGACAACATTTTCTCACAATTTTCAGTTATAAATTTTAATTTTCTCACCTGAGAGATGTAAATTAGGCAATAAGAAAACAAGAAAAACACAGACACAGACTAGAACTGGGATCAGAAGAATCTGAAATAATGCCTAAAATTTGCAAACATGTATTCACAGTTCACTCGTCTTCATTCAAATTATACATACAGTACGTCAAAGATGAAGAAAACTGGAGTGATACACAATGTGCTGTTGTCATTCTTCTTTAGTTCATGTTTGATCTTACACCAAACAGAGGAAAAGGTTGGTTGTGTGACCACAATCAATTTGTCCTTGGTTACTTCACTTCAATGTTTTATTCCATTTTATTAACCATGCTTGTTGCAGTAAACGTTTGATTAACGCAAAAGAAAATCTGTTGTAACTTAGAATTTAGTTGTTATGTTGCTTCATTGTTGTGTATATTTTTATACAAAACGTTGTTACTGATGAAATGAATATAATATCAGTTGTTTAAGGAGCCATCTATAGAGAGGTTAGTAAAGATTGAAGAGGCTATTTAAGCAGTAGAGGTCAGAAGACAAGACACATGCAGAGTTTCCTTTAGTTATATCCATCATGGTGGGTTGGTTTGTATTTTTATGCTGGTTTTATTTTGAGTTTTTGTTTGTACCTAATGTTATTTAAGATTCGATTTTCACTTAAATTGGCCAAAATCTATAAGAAAAAAATCTGAAATTGGAATTGGCCAAGAAAATTGCAATTGGTGCATCCCTAATATTTCTTCTTCACCACAAAAAGCAGTTCACTGACTGCTGTCTACATGAAACTCATATTGTTGTATCTAATGATGTGTAGATGTGTGTGGTTTGTTCAACAGCTGCAGACATTTAGGCAAAAACTAAAATATCTGAAATGGGTCCTCTTCTTGTCTTTTAGTCTTCCATGTTATTACAGACTCACCATTCTCACCTGCCCAGCAGTTATATGTTTTACCATCCCTTCCTGCTCACCTGTTCCCATTTTCATCATCCATACCGTTAATATAGGAAACTGCTGCAGCTTCCCCACCGACTATTGTATTGTACCTGCTGCATCTTTCCAGTCACCTCTTTACTTAACCTTTTGCCTTCCTTGGTGCATTGCTGCCTGCTTACAATATCTGCTTATTCCAGCCAGCCCACAGACTGAAAGCCATGAATAAAACCATGAGCTATGAATTACACTGTTTACATCACTGGATTCCGCCGAAAACAATGGTTGTAGTGCTTTTCTTGTGGGTAAGACATTTAGGAAGACATAACATTGAGCTTTCAAATATTTCCTCTCCCCACAGAGCCTGGTGTAGCAGCTCTTTCCCCCTCATCAATCTAACTGCAGTAGGCTATATTCAGTATGTTTCTGGAGTTTCAGCAGCAGACAGGTTCAAGAGGAGGAACGCTTAACGTTGAGATAGTTTTGCCTCCAACTCTGCTTTCATCATCCACACAGAGTGAACGAGGATTAGAGCCACCATGGAGAATTTCATCTTTCTCAACCCCTTTTTTTTCTGTGGTTTGCAAACGCGAGTGTAGCCCTGATAAGTTCAAGCACTGACAGAATAATGGCTGCTTTCAGCGTCAGTTTAAATCACAAGCCCCATTTCCTGTGGGTGATGAAACTGTCGTTAACGCTGCAGCTCATCGCTTTGGAGGAAACCTGTTACAGAACATGGTATTGTGTCTTCATGGAGACATTAAATTGAAGCTATCCAACAACGGGCATCAGCTCTATCATGTACTTCACCATAACAAAATCACCAATATGCACTGAAGTTCTAATGGACACATTTTCCAAAGATTCAAATATAAATATTCAATATAACATGCTTTTTGTAGGAACATGCCTTAAAAGAGAGTACTTTAGCGCTTAAAACAAGTATCTGCAGATGCACCTTTAACTTTATCATTTGAAGCGGAGGAATCTTTTTTTGTTTTGTGTTTGCAGCTCTCTACATGTCACACTTTTAAAGAAAATGCATTAACAAATGTTGGTGCTAGGGAGAGTTAACTGGTAAAGCACTTTCCACTTAATCTGTACAACTTTGTGGACACACACACACACACACACACACAGAAACACACACAAATAAAATAAGAATAAAATAAGCGCATCGCCTTTCACTTTAAGGAGCAGAAATAAAAGGTTTTTGTTAATCAAACATTATTTTGGCGCCTAATGTATGAATCTAGGGGCTACTTACTGTTCGGATACTCCATCTTGAATATAGAAATATTTATAGACTTTCAGACTTCTTTTCATTTAAGCATTTCTGTGGTGATAGAGTTTAAAAAGTATGAGAATGAATACAGAGGAATATATTGAACTAGAGCGCTCTCGCAGTACATCTGTGGGGATACGATCAAAGTCCAGAGAACGCACTGCATACGTAAGTTCAGAAGCCAACGAGAAGGAAAAGACAGAATGGACAGAGAACTGAAATGACTCAGCTAAACCATGTAACTAAATACCTGACATAAATGAGAGTGACAGGAGCAAAAAGAGCTTGACGTTGGTGTCTCATCAAGACACAACAGGATGATGTATAACGGTGAGTATAACAGGTGAGGGAAGTGACGGGGTTTATATATCAGGGCTGCTTCCAGAATACGTTCTCTATTCCCTATGAATGGAAATTAGTTTATTCAGTTGCGAGCAGTAAATTCAGATTTTGGACACTTGCTAGTCACATGCAGAGTCACACCACAGTAATCTTCACATCTATAAAGTGTGGAGCTTTGCATTGTATGAGCCAGGACAGCTCCAGAACCAGCACCATGGACAGCGACAGGGACAGAACAAGAGCTTGTGTTTGAGCTTCATTTAAATCATTAGAACCATTCACTGATCTCTAGTGGTCTTAGAAACGGTTCATTTGACATGAAGTGAGAGAGGGTTGAATGTACTTTATTTTATAAGTTGAATAACACATTAAAATCAATTCATTTGAGTTTATTAAGCAACAAACTACAACAAAATTCACCTCAAGGCACTTTACATAGTAACGTTAAGACCTTACAGAACTTTATAGAAACCAATAAATCCCCTCTTGAGCAGAACTCTGCCACAGTGGAGAGGAAAAACTCTTTAATGGTAGAAAGAACCAGGCTCTGAGTTGGGTTAAGGTGAGTGGAAAGCAAAGAGAGAAGAATAGCAACAACAAGCAACAGAAGAACCACTGGGCAGGTTGGTATAGAGCAACACTGGAAAGAAAGGTCCCCCAGCAGTCTAAGTCTATAGAGGAATAACTAGGAGATGGTTCAGAGTTACCTGAGTCAGCTCTAACCATAAGTTTTATCTATCTTTCTTTTTTTTTAAAAAAAGTAGAGTTGCTTTCTTGGCCATGTGTTCTTGTTTTCCCACTGAGGAACACATGACAACAAAGCACCGACTACAGCTGATCCAGCACTGCTAACAGGAGTTGCTGGTAGCAAAAGCCCGACAGAGGCAGATGTGAACCTGGGCCTGAACCTGGTGATGCAACATGGCCTTTCAACTGGACATAGAAGTGAAGTGAGTGGAAAAACAGGAATACAGACTCTTCACGGCATGGTTCTCATGTTGTTGTTACTGTTCCTGAGTGAAATGTTACTGACAATATTATCTGCCTGCAGTAGTGAAAGTGTGTTTTCTGCAGTGACCCTGAAACTGACTGTGCTCTTTTGCACCTAAATGTATGTGCATGCTTGTGACTTTGGGAAGTTGTGGTGCACACCAGAAAATAGGGCTCCTCCGAAAGCCACTGTGTAATTGATCCCTCTTTTTCATGACTTCTGCATTTCACTTTGGCTTGCTGGATATTGGCCTCTGGGCCAAATCCTGACTGATGGTGATTTCGGCCACATCAGTGCTCAAAGTTTATTTTAACTTGTGGGCTTCTGCTTAAAAATTTGACTAGATATACTTCATCCTTGACTTAATTTTGTGATTCAGAAAAACTAAACACTGTTTCGCTTAATTTTCTCTTCCAGATAAGTTGGTCTAATCTGGTTTGGTTTGTTTCCAACCAAATTGACGTTGTGTGTTTTGGACATGTCAATCTTATTTTCTGCATTATCATATCCTGATTTCAGCTATTAACTTGAAGACACCAGTGTTTTTTATCATTGATAGAAATGAAGAACCAAGTAATCAGTAATCCAGAATGATCCTTTGAGAAAATGTTACCTGCTTCCTGAAATCTATCAGTCACAGTTCCTCCTTTAGGTCTCCATATGGATTGATGCTCTCTGTGGCGCCTTAGTACAGTATAGTAGACCTGATCAGAGTATGTGACAGTTGACAGTATTGTGGACACTCTCAGGGCCCAGTAGGCTGACTGACGTCTGTCTGCTGGATGTGACAATGTTCCTGAACCACGGGAACTCATTAGAGCATATTCTGACTCTGTGTGTGTGTTTGTGTGTGTGTGTTCCTTTAGCAGGAAGCAGTAGCTCTGTTCTGTTCTGCTCACTCTGTTCAGCAGGTTTTCTGCTCGCTAATCAGGTAGAGAAGCTTCCTGCCGAGAAAATAAGAACAAGCTCTGCCCTGGGAAAACAATTCAGCCATCATCTCTCCATAACAGCGACGGCCACAGTCCTAATTTATCTTCCAGTGTTTTTTTTTTTTTGTTTGTTTGTTTTTTTTTTTTTTTTTTTTTTTCTCATACTGGAGAAGAATGTCCGAGCAGAGCAAGCTCCAGCTTCTAATACTGTCTCGTGTCTTGCACACAACAAACAAATGAGAACAGCAAATCTTCGCTGCCAAGTAGATTTACTTTTATCTGTGGTATCACCTCACTCCCTGACCACTCATAAGATTAGAGGGAACAAGCCACAGCGTTGGATCTGTTTTGTCAGCTCTGATGACACTGTCCTGCTGCCTTTTCCTCACAATAAATCTGGAAGGTTTTTTCTTCTCTCTCAGTGCAGAGCTTTAATCCTTTCCACACCTCCTCTTCGTTTCCTCCTGTGAGTGGGAAAAGTAATATACTGCAGAAAGGATAATGTTAAAGTTTTTCACTTTGACTTTATTACTTTTTTTCTCAGCAGCCAGGTGAGTCAATATGACAGAATTCCTGTTAGGTGTGCAGGTGCAGCACAGGTGAGAGAGGGTTTTGAGGTTTGCAAGGCAGACTCTAAACCACTGGACCCACAGAAACACAAAATACTAAGTTTTTTTTTTTTTTTTTTTAAATCTTTATTGGTCCAATAGTGTGAACGTTGCATTGTGGATAGGCTACCCCTTTAAGGTGCCAAGGGTTTGGGGTTCAGCGTTATGTACACCTTGACGAGTAGCTAGGAGACAAACCATCAACCCTGAGTTTCGTAGATGACTGCTCTACCACATGTGCTACTGCCACCACACAAATATGCTGTATGGAATAAACAATAGCAAACCTTATGAGCACCAGCAGTCTCATTTACAGGATAAAACATCAACAATTTACACGTTACATAAGGATTTTCATTAATCTATCAATTAACAAGTGTTGTTTAGTGACAACCTCAGTGACACAAACACCCTGACAGCTGTTATGAGATTAGTATTGTTTGACAATTATTAGAATGACACTACTACAGTCAGCTGTGATCGAAACACGTTCTCCATGGTAGAACACGGTGACAATGGATTGAAGGAGGCTCACGTTCTTTAGTCAGTGAAGGTGGAAGAGAGGTCTTCTGTGGGTTGCAGTCCCAGGACTTCACACTACTTTTCTTAAAACATGCTCAACCTCACTTATTTAAATAAGTTTCTCTTCAAAAAGCCATCAAACCAGAAGCTACTGCGCTTTCATGCTCAATGTCCCCAACTTAAACTGCATTATAAACACATCATGCCAGGAATGATTTTCCTGCTGCCAACTTCCAGGAAGAGAGCCACCTGGAAGGGTTTGCTTATTAAAACACTACTGGAACATAAGGATTATTTTGTATCTACAAAACTACACCGAAGTGCTAGAGATGACTATGTACACCACTTTATCATATCACAATCGAAATGTGTACAACATAATAGTTGAGAAAATTATTAGGAGATGCCGGGGAGGGCGGTGTCCCCTGCCTGGAAATGAAGCCATTACAAAGGTCCATAATCTTTTTATGTTTTCGTCATCCTGTTTTTGTCTGTTAGATCGATCCAAAGCTGCTTTTCCTGAGGCCTTATCATGGAAGCCAGAGGGGGAGACCCAATCTAATTCTGCGCTCCAGCAATATTCCACAAAGCAATATAACCAGGCTGCGATCATATCACATCCAAAGGAAAAGAGCAATATTTTTCCATCATTCTTCTTTTCTTTCTTTCTTCCAATTCTCTACTAATGCTGGCCCTTTTCCCTCCCCAAACCTTTCCTCTTTTATTGGACAGAATGAAAGGACTTCAGTCAAGTGCTGACGCTCAGTTTCACCACGAGGCCGGCGGCTCATCTAAAAGCATCCTGTGGGGGAAATAGTTCCTCCACACCATCTGTCATATAATTTGATTAATTAGCCGTTGGTACCACTGTTGCCCCCCGCAGTGGGACTGAGGGTCGGCACTCGTCCATCGCTCCATCCCTCCGTCTGTCACACACAATCTCCCGGATGCTGCTGATCAGATTTTGATGAAACTTCAGAGAAGGATATTTGTCACTGCTCTGAGTCCCGGCTGGGCTGCACTGATATTAAATATTTTACAGTACATTTATCCCAGCTAAAATGATCTGTATGTGCTGCATGTCGTTACCGCAAATGGAGCCACAAGTGGAAATTTGATGGTTCAAGCACAACTGACCCAAATGCCCAAAACACATAAAGCAGAGGAAAAGTATGTCACATTCAGGATTGTCTCTAGTTGTGGGGTGAGGTTTGATGAACTGGTGGAGCAGTTGTCCATGAACTGCAGGATCAATGGTTCAGTTCTTAGCTTCAGTTCTCCTGGCCACATGTCAAAGTGTCCTTCATCAAGACACTGAATCTTAAGTTGCTCCTGTTTATGTGCCCTTCACTTGTAAGTTTCTTTGGATAAAAGCTTCTGTTTAATGCTGTAAATGTGGATTCATAATACATAAGTTTGGAAGTCTGGAGTCTGCAACTCTGATAATCAAGTTTCTTTTCTTTCCTTTGGCTTTTCCTGTGGTCAGGGTCACCACAGCAGGTAATTGATTTGGCACAGGTTTTTAGGCTATTATCCATCCAGTATTAATAGTATTGCACTGGTATATTGAGAACAACTATAAAAACCTCATAGTGCTGGTGGAAGAGGTATGTGAACCCTTGGACTAATGACCTTAAAAAAGCTATTTGGAGTCAGTTGTTAGCATAAGTTAAACACATTAGTTGGAAGGTGTGGACTAGAGCTACTTTGACTGACACAAAACACTCAAACTTTTTAAGGTGTGCTCCACAGAGAAGAATGAACATCTGTGAGCTATACCTTGCCAAACGCTTTCAGGGGATCTACAATCGAGAACAGTGGATTTATATAAAACTGAAAAGGGTTACATGATGTGAAAGACTTGTGAAAGAAAATGGAAAAGGGAGAGGAAACATCATGATTTGGGCCTGCTTTGCTGTATCAGGGCCTAGACAGCTTGCAATGATTTGGGGGAAGATGAATTCCCAAGTGTATCAAAAAAAAAAAATAGTTCAGCACAATGTGAGAATGTCTGTAGAAGCTGAGTGATGCTACCAGACAATGACCCAAAAAACACAACAGAATGACTTCAGAAAAACAAAATCCGCCTTTTGGACTGGCCAAGTCAGAGCCCAGACCTCAACCCAGTAGAGATGCTATGGAATGATTTGAAGAGAGCCACACATGAGCACAATGAGCTCAAATTCTTGCTGAACGATGTGAAGGTCTGATCCACAGCTACACAACTATGAGGTCTTTATGGTTGTTCTCCATAAAGACATGAAATATCAGATTTTTTTGTGTTTTATTATTTTAGTCACATTATATTTGTTTATACTTTTGACTTGGATAAAGATTCAAATCACATTTTATGACAAATTAATGCAGAAAAACACAAAATCCTAAAAGGTTCACATACTTTGACTTGCCACTGTATTAACTCAAGCTTGAGATGAAAAAAGCACAATAGTTCTCTTGGGCAGGATTTGAATTTTAGCAAAATGAGAATAAAGTGTTCTGTAGGTATAACCAGTATACACTAACTAGTACTGTATTTCAGTACCATTTTTATTACTATTATGCATTTTGCACCTAGAAAACTCCTTATTTCACAGTCTTAACTTACCAAATTCTTCATCTGCTTTGTAGTTATGTGTTGGAAATTTTCTTTCCTTAATAATGTTGTTTATTGTTAAAGCTATAAAATCTGGAATAAAGGTTTCAATGGTTATGTTTGGTTACGTTTCTCCTTCTGCTGCTGCTTTGACTGTCAGAAAACAGCCTAACAGAGGGTTTATCGACTCCAACACGAACGTACTCTACACCTCAAAATACATTAACATAAAGTTATAAACAGTTTTTCCATTTGCACAGTTCTGTTATGAAATACTGAATGGAGTGTCAGAAACTGGCAGAATGCTTTACCAACCATGTGGCAACACAAATGCCATCAATGTGCAAACGGAAATAAACTCAGCATCAGCTGTGTTAAAATGGAACGTTCTGTTTTTTTTGTTTTTTGTTTGTAACCTTTCCTAAACTGTAACTCAGAAACAAGCTCAGATGCAAACATGGCTACAGCCTGGAGAAGTCACTGCATTGTTGGTGAGGAACAATGTGTGCCATGTTTTTATTTGCCTGTGTGTGTGTTTGAAGGCTCTTGTACAGTTGGAACAAGTGTGTTGGATCGGTGTATCCCTGCAGGAGAACACACAATCTCAGATCTCAGCACTCTCTCCTGACATCAGAGCTTCACCTGCTCAGAAGTAACATGTTCATCACTCAGGTGAGAAGCATCCTACACTTTGTGTCCAGAACATAATTTCAATTGATTGCAACATTCTCTTCTTATTAATGTGTCTATTATTTTGGCGGATGAACACTCATCCCACCTCCCTTCCCACAAGAGAGGGTTGGCGCTCTCCATGCCAGTGGCTGTGAAAAACAGCACATTTTTCATTAACAGGATTAACGTCCAACAATATAAATACAGACGAGTATGTGTGTTGTGTTGTCTTGTGTTGCTCAGGCTGCCAGTGAATTTAATCACTAACCATTCCTTTTTTTTTTTTTTTTCTTCTTCCACCGCCAAGACGTGAAAGCCAATCAGCCTACTCCAATATGTGCAACGTCTCTGTGCCAGAACTGATTGAGAGTCTCAACAAGCAAAGGCTCAGCAGAGGAATGTTCTGGCAGCCTGCAGGGCGAGGGTGTTCGTTTTTTTTCCCGCTTTAACTAATTCAGCATCTTTTTCTACAAAAGGACTTAAAACACTGGAGCACAATGAGATGACTCACCTTCTGAGTTGATTTTTTTATGCCAAGAATGTTCACCTGTTACATAAAATATAAAATAAAATGGCCCAGAAATTATTTAGTTATATTTTTTTGCATAACAACAATAATAATGCTTGTTTATTTCCTACGACGCCATTGGTACATACTTATACTAAAAATCATATATGATTCCTCTATATTTCTACCTTTCTGTTTAGTTTTTATATTTTATTTAACTGCTTTCATTACTTAGACACAGAAACGGTGGGATGTGTAACTTTTTGAAACAGAAAGATTGTACTCAAACCTCAAGTATGTGAAACAGTAAAGTGTCTCAATATTCAAGGTTTTAAGAAGTGAAAGTTAATATAGTTACAGAAAGAGCTTAGTTTAATTGTTACCGTACGTTGATTGCAGGAAATGGTTCAAATGTTTAAATGTTCCATGCACACACAAGAAACACAGCAGAACCAGTAGTCTGAAGTGTACATAAAAGCTAGAGGTGGAAATTGTACATCAGCCTCCTGAATATTCTCGTACTGTACAACTAAAGTGGAATGGATGATACAAATTTTGAGCAAAATAAAATAAAGATTATTTTTAATGAATCAAACACTAATGAAAGACAAGTGGAGGCAGAAATGATGGATGGTGAACAAGTCTGCACAGTAATAAAAGTTGCCTATACAGTAAATAGAGTTAGTCACAGGTTTCTAAAGTGTAGTTGTACTGTACCTGTCTAATGAAGTGAAACTGTGTAGTTTGACCTGTTCCATCCTCCCCTCCCTTTCCTCTACAAGTCAAAACATAACTCTAAATGCTTTTTGCACAGTTAACCACCTGCAGTGAAATCATGCTGCGTTCAGGATGATATAATTTGTTTTTTCAGACTTGAGAAGTTGATTATCAGCAGTAACTATCTCTGTGTTGTTGCTGTGGCGCTCCCAGGATGTGTTACAGTTTCTGTTATATACAGTTCAAAAACACTTTTTTAAATCATCATTTAAATCGTATCTACCAGATAGATTCCAGTTTGTGCAGTTTAATGATGAGTCTTCCGTGCACACAAAAGTTAGTTATGGAGTTCCACATGGTTCTGTGCTTGGACCAATTATTTTCACTCTATATAGATGTCCTCCTTAGGTAATGTTATCAGAAAGCACTCATTTCCATTGCTATGCAGATGATACCCAGCTATGCTTATCTATGAAACCAGAGGAAATTAATCAGTTAATCAATCTTCAAGTTACTTAAAAGACATAAAGGCCTGGGTGTCCTCTAATTTTCTATTCCTAAAGTTAGACAAGACAGAGGTTATTTTGTTTGGTCCCTAAAACCTCAGAGACACTATGTCTAATCATATTCTTACTCTAGAATTTACATAACATCAAGTGATACTGTGAGGAATCTGAGTTATCTTTGACCAGGTTATCACCTTTATATCAGACATTAAGACCTGAGGAATATTGGTGAAAATTAGGAGCATCCTGTCCCAAAGTGATGCTGTCTGCTGGTGCTGCTCAGTGAAGTTGTTGGGTTTTCTATATAATTCTGTATACAGTTATATTTTATAAGGTCTTAAAGCTTAAACTGTAAAGTGCCTTGAGACGACTTCTGTTGTGATTAAATAAAATTGAATTGAATTGTTGGTTTGAAATGAAAACCGATAGTGGATGTATGACAGGTCTGTCACACCAGTGAGGTGTAGGAGAGATGACAGAGATTCACCACAGAGAGCTAAGTAAAAGTCAAATGATGTTTCACTAAATGGAGCACAGAGTGAGCAGATGTGGAGATTCCTGGCTCTGTGTGCTACTCTTCAGCACGTCAAGTCTTCAGGACTGAAACTGAATTATTATTTTTTATCAACTTCACCGCACATAAGCCAAGTACAGGCCCTTGTTATTTTGGTGTGTGTGTGTGTGTGTGACCATGTTCCGTCTATAGAAATATTCAGAGCTACAGAACAACATTGTTGTCATTAACCTGTTTTTGTGGTGGGAGAAATTTAGAATTGAGGTCAATCATGGAGATCAAGTTGGATTCAGTAGGACATCAGCATCTCATTCAAGCTAATTCCATGATACTTGTATTGCAGCAGCTTGAGCTCAGTACTAGCTTCTGTTCAGTGAAACCAGCCTCTACAAGCACTGCACGTAGGGGCAGTAGCTGAGCAGTCCGTTACTTACAGCACAGTCGAGTTATCAAGTTGTATTTGTTGTTGAATAACATACTCTGAATCACAACTGCACAGACAACAAAGCTCTCAATCACCAGTGAGAGACTCTCCACAGCTAAAAGCTTCTGATCCGTTCAGTGATGATGGTGATTCAGTGTGGTCGCTCATCTGTAGTAAGGGATTCTGTTGTTACTTAGCTGAAGTGTTTATTTTCAGTTTTGCTAACAACAACATGCGCTAATAAAAATGTTTTCACCAACGTGCTTAATATTATTTACATATTCGTTAAGTCCTTAGTTTGGTTCATTACAGTCAAAAGTCACATGAAATTCATTATTAATTTCATTATTTATATCTCTATTTTGTGTGCTGTGAAAAACACCAGGTGTGATGACTGAAATTCCAAATAGTCTGACCAGTAGGAAAACTCCAGTGATGGTGGCACCAGAGGAAAGGTCAGGAGGTCAGTAAAACCTTTATAATTCACCCTCTGGATTTGAAGAATTATTCCAACAAACTTCATGAAAATGCCGCCTGTAGCTGTTGCGATGTCTCACTCTGGACCAACGTGTTAGACTGACAGGAAGACTTACTTCACTACTTCAGCCCTGCTGCCAGTAGGGATAGAAATATGTAAGTATGACAGAAAGTCAGATGAATTATTATTGGACAGTGTGAAATCCAGCAGGACTTCTAAACTGAGTCCTGATCTGAAGGGCAAGCTGTAATTAAAACATGAAACGTGGCTGTCTAATTTGTTGTGGAAATGCCTCAGAGGGCAGATTATGTGGAGTGTGCTCCTGTACAACCCCTGAATACGAGTGAAAAGAGAACTCTTCTTGTGTTTGAGGCAGAAATAATTTAGAGCAGCAGTTCATCTGATACTGATGGCGTTTATTGTCTGTCTACACCTCAGCCTCCACAGCTTTCAGTGTGCTATTGAGTTTGTCTTACTTTGACTAAAAATTATTTCTGACAAATGAAAGTGCAGCAGCAGAGTCGCCAGATGCTGTGAGAAAAAGAAACTGGCAACCAAGGCAAAAATGACAACTTCATATTTCAACAGTCACCAACGTAACAGTTATTTGTTTGTTTGATTGATGGATGGATTCATTCTGTACGACCAGCTGCGGGACACCGGTTATTTAACCCCGCTGCTTCTGGATGAATGTGCTGCTGTCAGATCTCAAACACACATTTCTATTGTTTTTAGTATTAGTTGTGTGATGTTTTTTTTACTTTTGTTGGATGCAGTTGGACAGCTGGGATAGGCTCCAGCACTCCCGTGACCCTTGAGTGGACAAGCGGTTAAGAAAATGGACGGATAGATGCAGTAGAAACAGCACAATGACAGAGATGTGCCATGATCCAGTTGTGCTGCTATTTCTGCTCACGTTGCTGTGGCTACTTTAGTTTTGACATTTTGGTCAATTTACTGAAAATCAAAATAATTTTAAATTAAATTAACAGTGCAAAACATTGCAAACGTCTTTTCCTAACATTTAGTAAGTTCTTTAAGTGCTGTAGTCAGTTAAACTTTGTGCTATACTGCCAGATTTAATAATAATAAATAATAACACATTTTATTTTTACAGCACTTTACATTCATGGGCAAATCTCAAAGTGCAACATAACACTTAAAACAAGCGTAAAACATAAAAACATAAATCAAAGATGGAAGTAGCTGTCTAATTAATGTGCTTTTCTGAACAGAAAGGTTTTTAACTGTTTACTGAAACAGTCTGTGGTTCCCTCAAGTTCCAGAGCAGTGGAGTGGCTGCAGACGATGCTCAATCCCCCACTGTGTGAAGTCTGGATCTTGTTGTGTATTGTGGTGTGAGGAGTTCTTTAAGCTACCGTGGGGCATCTCTGTGGAAATGGAAATGGATGGGGAGCCAGTGAAGTGTCCAGAGGATGGGAGTGATCACATGGGATGGGAGTGATAAGGATTCTTGCAGCAATGTTTTCAATGTGTAGGAGCTTTTGAAGGCTCCTGCCAGGGATCCCAATAAGAAGTGCAGTCCAAGAAGTAAATAAGAAGTACTGAGCTTTTACAGAGGTGGTGGACGTTTATCAAATGACACAAGTACACAAAAAACTTGATGGTTGTGAAAAAACTTGATGGGTACTAGGCTTAGCCCTGTTACTTCCTGTTTGAGCGTGTAGCCTTTGTCCTCTGTTGTCGGACCTATTCTATACAAAATAGATAAGTAAAGATCTGATATGTATAAAATCTATGTTCACCAAGTGTCCTTGAATCATTCAATCATCCCGGTTTCTTCTTAAATGTATTTACATTTATACAAATTAATGAATAAAAAATAATAACATTAATAACATGTACAAAGGCATCGTATTTTTGTCTGTTGTATTTTTTTATTTTCTTTCCTTTTTCTGTTTTTTAAAAATCACTTCACAAAGACAAGGTCTGCATTAAAATTTAAGTACAAACGTGATCTTACTCTTTACTACCTTAAACAGTGTTTTTTTTTCCAGCCTAAACCCAACCTCATGTGGGACTTTGGTCTTGCACTTGGTTCAGCCCTGCACTGCACACACTCACCATCATTCATCAGCCTTCTGGCTTATCCACGAGTTTGATTCATTCAAAAAATACATTTCATGTTCATACCCTCTGCTACAAACACATAATCACAGTTGTAGGTTAATAATAATAATAAATAATGTAATTTTTAGGACACAGGGTTGTTTGACTGTGATCCATGTATTATCCTAAAACCTAAAACAATGTGTCGTCACGGTGTCCTGCACATTCTTTTTTCACATTTGAAGAGAACTTAAGTAATGACAAGGAAAAGAGAGACTGGGAATGGAAAAACATGGTTGGCTTGTTCTCTCAGAAAATGTGGAAGAGCAGAAAGTGATGAGTTTTCTAAGTGTGACGTCCTCCAGCACTGAATCAGTCTTCTCAGTTTCCAGCTCTTTTTTTTTTTTTTGTGTCATTCTGACAACGGCCTTTGAACTTGTCTTTCTCCAGGTTGCATCAGCAACATGTGAAGCAGATAAATGAATAATTTTTGTTAGAATTGTCAAAAACTGTCGCTGCCTTCATCTGATGGGTATCGCTGTGTGTGTGTGTGTGTGTGTGTGTGTGTGTGTGTGTGTGTGTGTGTGTGTGTGTATGTGAACATACTGATTTGGGGGGTTTATTTTCTGGCTCCTATATGCACACCAGACACAAAAATCCTCCCTGAGGTAAATACTGTTGAAGCAGCTTAATAAACAATATATTTTTAACTTTAACTCTTTATGTTCGCAGATTCTCTGACGTATATTTTTGTCCAGTGTCACATTATCAGACATTAAAGGTCATTTAAAATCATCTTATTTCTGACATCGCTGCCTGGCCAGTTCAACGCTGCCACCACCAGTGTTTTCTGAAGCATTTGTAGCGTGAATGCTTCACAAAATCGTATTTTTCGATGCTTAAATGTAATCTTATCTTTTGAAACATAAACGAAAGATCAATCTGTTGATTTTTATTTTGTATTTAGAGTTTGCAGTTAAACAAATTAGATCAGTTTATTTACAGTGGAAAAAAACTTGACCGAAAATAAAATACTGGAAATACAGGAAAAAAAAAACATTGGATTTACAGTAGACAACAAAATATGGGCTCCAACTTGTCCAAAGCAAACAAACTTTAACAGAAGCATCCAGTTTGTCACCTGAGTGACACAGAACCACACCTGAGCACTTCCACTGAGTCACAGCTCTTATGTTTTTCAGCAGCCACAGCGGTGATGTTTTATTCATCGTGGGCCGCTGCTGTCGCCTTGATGGCATCCTGGTCATGGCGGTCTGACAGGGACGAAGCGGAGAATGTCTGGATGTCTCATTTCCCAACATCCTGATAAGATTTAGTAAAAAGGTTTAAATGGCAGTGACAGGTGTCGGGCCTCCAGACTTCACTTTACATCACCTTCCTGTTAATTTTTCCCCCGTTATCTCTCTCTTCCTATTTGTCACTGTTTCTATTTCATTGCGACTCTTTTTCCCTCTCGGTCTTGTCTGTCTTTCATTTAGAGAGCCTCTCTCTCTTTTTCCTCTCCTTTTCCTCCACTGATTGTTGTGGCTTGAGGCGATATTGTTGTGCTGGCGGTTGTCATCATTCAGCAGAAAAAAAATATCCTCAGCTGTTTTATTTCTTTTCTTCATCTTGCCACAATATTCCTCTCATGCTTAAAGGATTAGATTATTTTAGTGTGACATCCTCAGCACTTTCTTTTCTTTCATTTTTACAAAAGCCTCTCTGGAGGAGGAGCAGCAAATCTGTGTTTTTGAGTCAACACTTATACTCTATTCTGTTGACATTCTCTGTGAAATTGAATTTTTGACAATATTGACACTGAGAGGGGATGAATCTTAACTCCAGCACTGAAGTCTGAAGATGGGTCAAGTAATGAAACACGTTACAAAAGTAATCAGACACCACAGCTGACTGCCAAACCATCACTTTGTAGATTGATTTTCTTACCTCCTTCCAACAGTCATTGGCCTCAGTTCATTTTTATGAAATTCAGTTTACAGAGACGAGGAAAGGAGCGGGTTTGGTGACATGAAGCAAGAACGTCCGTGTTAGGAGGGGTTTGGGTCAGAAAACACAGCACTGTTCCACACCAATAACTGCATTGTTCTTGCACCCATGATGATGAAGTTAAGAAAGCATGTAAGATGTTTGCATAAGTATGACCTAAAACCTGAAAACTAGTTAAAAGAAACCAAACTAAGACAGAAAAATACACTTCTTCACTCATTTACTGTGGAAACTTATCCACCAGTATGTGCCTCCAGTAACTGGTATGAAGATGCTTTGCAGTACTGGTTTTTGAGCCTTGCACATCTGCCTGGAGGAATTCAAGCTCATTCCTCCTACAGAACTCAGATTTTGTTGGCTTCCTTTCCTTCCACTGCCTGCTTCATGTCCCACCACAACGTTTCTATAGGACTAAGGTCAGAACTTCTGCATAATTCACTTTCTGTTTACATTTAGTTATTTAGCAGCTGTTTTTTATCCAAAGCGACTTACAAGTGAGGTACAAAGCAAATATCAAAGCCAAGGAGAAGAACTTTAAATTGAAGTGCTCTACAAAGAACCGTTTCAGTGTCATGGGGTAGAAGTGCTACGTTTTTTGTTAGTGTGATTGTTTGTTTGTTTTGAATTTTTAAATAAAGGTTTTAAGTGCAGAGAAAGACTTAAGTGCGGCCGAAGGTTCAGAAGAGTTCAGTTTTGAATATTGAGAGTGAGGCGGCTGAGTGTGCAGAGGTGGGCAGGTCGTTCCACCATCGTTGAACCACTCGGCTGAACAGTTTTCTCAGGGATCTTTTGAGGTGAGGTGAGGGGACCACAAGACGTGGGCGGGAGGCATTGTAGACCTCGCTGAGGGAGTTCTGTTGAGCTTCAGTTCACAGATGGAGCCTTCTGGCTCATCCACATGGCTTTGAGTAAACTGTAGACAGGCAGCAATGTATTATTTGGACAGTAGTGGCGTCCGCTTTTCAGCTCTGCCATGGTGTTCAGTGTTGTCCTCATGGTGGACTTTTGATAATGGTAGTGAGGCTTTTATTTTCCTAAACAGTACCACTTAGGGAAAATCAGTTTTTTATTAAGCCCTAACCAAGTAGTTCTTGTGTTAATAACAAACTTTTATAACGGTAACAGTCATAAAACACAAAGGTCTAATACACCAGCTGTCTCCAAGTCGACGCTCCTATTAATATTACTGGATAGGAACAAACAACATATATGTTTCATTAGGCTGGCGGACTTAACATTAGTGATGGTGCTAGTGGGAACGACACTGAAGGAAGACAAAAGGAAAATAGAAATGTAGTAGTTAGGTTCATTTAACAGATGCAATGTGTAGGCAGCTGTTTTGGAGCAGGAAAGCTGAGTTAATTGGAATAACACTTGTTTTGCTACCAGCTGTTCTTTGAGCTTTACAGAGGGACTCTGGGACTTAAAATGAAATATTTCATTACCTGATAATACATATATTTAGTTTGACCCAAAGAATAAAACCATGAATTGTGCCAGTGCCTGATTGTGACCCCAAACTTTTGTGCAATACATTATTTGACAAGACTTTATACTTGAGGAACTGTGATTTTAAACCTAAATGTAATATTATGATACCTGGTTTTCACTGGGCACTGATTTGAACTGTAATTTTTATCATTGTGTGCAGGAGGAATACAGAGTGTCTGTAATTTCCCTCGAGGTGTCAGGCCTGCGTTCTCCGACCTACAGTCATCAGGAAACAAATTCCCATCATCACTCAGAGGATTAAACAGCCGATCCTGATTCAATATTGCTTATTTAATCCACGTTCTCTGTGTATATGAGGAGGTGGATGAAAAGGAAATATCTCTGTGTTTTCTTTTGGTGCTTTGACCTGTTTCATTTGTATCCACAGAAATATTAATAACACAACAGGGATATGAAAAAGGTTTTTACCAGCAAATTGATCAGCATGAAGGGAGGCAGCTGCTGTTTGTGAATAAGAAAACAACATTTCCCTCTAATGAGTAATAACCACACGTATCAAAAGGTCGGAAAAACATTCAGCGTTTTAACTGCTGAGGTATTCAGTGTTAGATGGATGCACTGCAAAAACATGTCAGCGTCTTAATTTAACTCTGATTCTTATTCGCAAACACAAGGAAGACTGAATCAAACCACAGAACCATTTCAATGTATTGAATAAACACTGACCTTTTCAGAGAAGTGTGTGAAATATGAATCTGTCTGTAAGTGTCTGTATCTTGATTGAAAGAAGAATAATACACACAACTCCATTAGTATCAAGCAAGTAATACTCCAGTAATGTAAAATCTTGGTTATTTGCACTCAGATTCATCTTGGTAGCAAACTGGAGTCATGCTTATTTCACATTTCATCCAAAGTGAATTACTACTAATAATTTTTGGTTCTTTTTATTTTAACTCCTGTCCACCAACCTCACTGTATACGTCCTCTGACTCAGCCATGACTGCGAACACGCCAACATACTGAGCTATTAGTTGTGAAAACAGCAGGATATTGCTGATATTTAGCATCTAAGTTAAAGGTTTATAGATACAAAACATCAGCTGCAGTTGAACAGCTAGCTCGTAACTTTTGTAATTACCATATATCCTCTACTGTACGCTGACCCACTGTCCTGTTCTGCATGCCAAACCAACTGCCAAAGGGTTAAATGTTTTACCTGCAGTATATCGCCCATGCACACCTTATATTCACTTAACGTCTTGGTGAAGAATACATTATTCTTGCACAGTTCCCTGTAGATGTCTCCTCTGGAGCTGAAGTTACATCCTTGCTCGAGGTGGACATGTTTTGCAGTGTGATGTGTTTATAGACTTAAACATCCAGAGGCAAAAGTGTTTTGCATTAAGCAGCTGCAGGAGTGAATGTGTCAGGAGGTCAGATGATGATGGTTTTAATAATCCATTAGATCTATGAAAATGGCAGATGTGGCAGGTGTTAGGAAGTAGCAGCCTGCAGGGCCAAGTGGAACCATCCACTAAACTGAATTTTTAATCGTTATGTTTACTTATTTTCCTGGAGGGGGGGACAAAACATACTGACTTTTACAAGATCATAATTCAAAGTACATGTGTTTTCAACAAAATGAAGAGTTCTGCCATTTTCATGTTAGAGGTTTGACACAAGGCTACACTCAGGACAACACAGGCTTTTAATACATTTTGAAAATAAATTTAAATAAAAATAAAAAATCAAATCTCTTATTTGCAAAAACATCCGGAAACATTCGGACTGTACTGTAGGACCTCACATTACATTTCCTTGAGATGTGTCTAGAACTTGATCGAGTCCACCTGTGGCAAATTGAATTGATTGGACATAGTTCAGGGCACAGACCTGAGTATACAAGGTTCCACAATTCAAAAGCCTGACAGCAAGGCATTCAAATCCAAGGAGGCTTTTGTAGTTCTGCAGACTCTCTTGTCAAGTTAATGTGTTGCTGGTGCCAATAGTTTATAACAACCAACGGCAACATATAATACAGACCCGACCTACTGGAAAGTTGGGATAATGTTTAAAATGTAAATAAATAGATCATTATTCTATTTTATAATTCAAAATTTCTATTTGATTAGTAATATTACGAAGCTTCTTCCTTATGATCACTTGATGAGACAAGGTTGGCTTTCTGTCATGTTTCAAGAGCGGTGTGGGTGTTTTGGTTGGAAGACTTGTGGCCTTAACATTTTGTAATCATCGCTATAAGAGTATTAAAGTGGGGGAGGAGTTAAATTAGAGAGATGATATTAGTGATTAGATATTAGTGGTCACACTAACATCAGTCACCTGTCAGGGTTAAAACATTCAAACCCAACAGAACATCTGTGTTCACTGATGGCTGAGTTCTTAAAAAAAAAAAAAACGTTACTTAAAATATATATATTTTTTATTTTTACCTGTGAACAAAGGCCTTATAATATTCACTTTCTGTCTCCTCAGTGTGAGAGTGCAGCAATCCAGATGTCCGTCATTTTTGTTTTTACCAGTTTGCCATTTTCCTCCAGGAGGAAGTAGCTTTAAAGCAAGAAAGTCTTAATAAGTGAGAATAAAGAAAATGAAAAGTAGAGGTGTGAAACCTGCATTCTGTCTCCCTTACAGTCTAGGTACAGTCTTGTTTTAACCTTAAACACTGGAGTTTTCTGACAGGCGACTGGTATATATAGTCACAGTGTGAAGTGAACAGCAGTTGAGTAATGAAGCCTCAGTGAAGGTAAATGAGGATCATCAGACAGCAGGAGCAGACAAAGCCTTGTTCCACCAAGGGTTCAGTGTGTGATTGCTGTGGCAGCTCCTAAAGGGCAAGAGGCTCGCTTTATTAAGTGTGTGTGTGTATTTCTCTAGGGTGTTCATTATGGTGTGTACACAGCAAGGGAACAAGATAACATGCTGATAGATAGAAAGATATGTTTGAGTCTGATAAAGTGAAGCGAAGCCACTAAAGCAGCTTCAAATGGTTTTATTGTAAATAAGCAATAATATGAAACGATTCAGATTCAATGTTTAAGATGGTACACATCATTACAGGTTCATACCCCTGTTGTCCATGCTGATGCTAGTTTTGAGCTATTTCAATTGGCCAACAGTTAAATGACTGTTGTAATAAACTGCAATTTTTGTATAAACTTCAGAAAACGTCAGTCCTGATTGTGAAAACTGCTGCGGATCAGGTGATAATAGCCAAATATTACAGTTCTATATTAACAGTTTAAAGCTGTGATATTGAAATGCTGCTTGTTAGCAGAAAGCAGAGCTTTAAAAATCGTACCAGGCCCTACAGGGCCAGGCTGGTAGGGCCACGTTTTCACATAGTACATGAAATTCCCACAAATATTATTTCAGAATCAACAATGTCAGTGAAGTACATGATCCCTCACTGGCTTCCCAGCCAACACTACATAAAGGTGTTAGACCCTGGTGTGTTCAATGATTGAATAAACACATATAGCACATATAATTTATAACATGAATAAAATATTGTTTAGTGATGAGGGTATCATCTGTGGAAAATGTATGTCAGTTAGCACATTATAGCACAGAATAAGAGTACATCCTTTCAAATGTATGCAATATTGCAGGAAGATAAAAATATAGCACAGATAGCAAACTTGGAGTTTGTGGTGATGACCTCATGTCTCCTATTCTATTTATTAGTGAGGGAATTTAATTACATTATTTGTCTTTATTAACACTTTTAAACAAGTAATGTTCGTTGTACTATGCAATAACAATAAAGTTGCATCTAATCAAATCTAATTCTGTGCTGTGATGTTGTGACCTATGACCTTTGGGGTGAAGCAAAGAGCTGTCAGCTGTATTCTCCATGTAATGACATGCCTGTGTGTTGGTATGAATTGCCCTGAGTGTTGATCAAGGTCTACAGGTCAGTGGGGAGCTGAAAACTGCAGAATCGCCCTTTATCTTGGTTTGTCCACATGTGGTGTGTCATCCCTCCCTCCCCTACCCTTCCTCTACACCACCCCATGTGGGACTGGATCAGAGCATAAATGCATCACAAGCAGCAGAGCTGTTGTTGAGGTCACCATCAGCAAATTTACTTTCTGCTTACAGCAGATTAACAGGACCACTTGGTAAACTTCACCCTGTTCCTTGACTGCAGGAGGCAGCAGCAGCATCCTGTGAGCCTTCTGTGGAACTCTGCTCCTACTTGGTTCCTGGGTTTGTTTATCTGACAGACACCTGCAAGCACTGACATTTACACCATGGCCACAGATAGTACTTGACTGTGATTGGCTGAAGGATGAACAACACTTTGCAACTAATGACAGCAGTTCAGTTTCTTAATTGGCATTTTAAATTGATAATAATATTTGGAAAGCAGCTGCAGTGTTGGCAGCTACTGAGAGGGAGAATGATAATATTACCTCTCTTTTATTGTCACCTTTAGGAGAGAACTCCCAGATGTGCACAAGAAAGATCTGACTCTGACTGTTTGATTTTTAATTATCTGTTAACAGAGATGATGAAGTCAGCCTGGCTTCATACCAAACGAAACACTTGAACTTGGAGACTATTCTCCTGTAAGTTGAAAACCACAATAATCAGTCATATAAGTCTCCTGTTCTGCTTTATTTGTGCAAATGTTTTATTCAATAAGACACCTCTTGAACAACAAGAGAAGAATTCGACAACTCAGAGCTTTGAGTCTGCTCTGCAGAAATCTGAAAACTAAAGCCGAACTACTGTAACAGTTTTCCTCGTATCAGATGAAGGGGACAACTATTAAATATTCCAGCTACAGTAGATGATGTTACGCTGTACGTTATTAGAAATAATGATAATAACTGGACATAGACCCAAACAGACACTGAGACCAGTTTCCTTCTCTCCTTCGACCACATGCATTTTTGATCAGTCATTGATTGTTATCAACCGTAACCACGTTTATTTGTTGCCTAAACCGAACCTAACTAAGATGTCCTTGTGTCTAATCCCAACCCAAGCATCATTTGTTCAGTTGTTGTCCAGCATTTATGATTGTGGAACTAGGCGAAAGTAAGCGTTACAGCAGCTGTTGTTTTGGCACCCGACTCCAAAAAACACCTAAAGAATCTGGGTTTTGAGGTTGGACATGTTTTTGGGAGGTTGTAGGTGCCACAAATAGTCCTTCAGTTTAGGGTCTTAGTCTCCCTAAAAGCACATTTAGTGATAATTTATAGCAGTTTTTTTTAAATACTATATTTTAAATAGAAATGATTTTGTCATATTGACTGGAGTATTACATCCACGTTCGTATAATCCATATGCTGCTCATCTGCAGGTTGCTCAGTGTGATTGCTGCCTGACAATTATGAAAAAATATTTCAGCTAAGGTCGAACAAAATTAAATGTAACAGAGACATGCAGTATATTATTACATGGAGACCTAGCCAAAAAGCCATTACCCATTTCAGTGTGAGTTTAATCTCTGCTGCTCATTATGAGTAGATATTATGTGCAGTCTTCTGTACAAACTGTGTTTTTTTCTATCAATTTATTTACAAGCAGTTATATTACAGAGCTTTGTTATTATTATTATTATTGGAAGTTAATAACCAGTGTCAACTTATTAAATGATGCGTTGCTTCATTTTGAGTTCCAATTAGCACCATACCTGACAGTGTTTGAATTAATGACACACTGTTTATTAAAAGAGTGGTTAATGGTGCTTCTCAGGTATTAAATATCCTGTAAACGGGGTGAGTGCTGCAGCTGACAGCAGAGAACAAGGAAAAGAGAATCAGATCATCAAGGTCGGCCGGACGTCAGAACGAAACGCCCCCCTCTGAAATTAGCTCACGACCTTTAAAAGTATGCTAAATTAGCAAAGCTGTCCAGTTCGTAAAGCCTTGAGGTAAGCATAGCAAGATGTACTGTTCTGCCATTAGGGGCAGGGTGGAGGTGGGGAGGGTGCAGCTTTATTTAGCAGGTGCAGTTTATTACCCGTCATCAAATCCCCCTCCAAACAGGAACAGCTGATACTGCAGAAATACGAGGAGACCCAAATAAGCTCAATCAACAGAACTGATAATATTTCATAACACACTGTGTGTTTTTTCTCCTCCACTTCTCAGACATGAGCCCATTTTTCAGTCCCTTCGCTCGTCACCCACAACGACCTCACCAGGGTCAACAGGAACCCCACCGAGAGGGGACTATGAGCGGCTCGGTGCCTTTGGAAAACCAGGGCGTCCCTTCTGCCCGACGAACTGACTGGAGCTAGGGATCCCAGTGCTCGGCCTCAGCTCTGCTGCTGAGGGGAGATAGAGAGGAAGAGGTCTCTCTTTTTGTCCTTCTTCCTAACTTGTTTCTTTTTCTACGATGGGGTGATTAGTGAAAAGACAATGTGTGGAAAGAAAGGAAGAAGTGGAGAAGGGGCGTAATAAAGAATTAAGTAAGAGTGAACAAAAAGAATTAAGTAAGGAAGAAACAGAAAGGCAGAGAATAAAGAGATCGGACGGAAAATAGCAGGTGAAGAAGGGAAAGCATGCATTGAAAGCAAAAAGCTGGAGGTGGTGAAAAGAGCGTAAGAAAAAAGTTTATAAAGAAAATGTGAAGTTAGAGTGCAAAAACAAAAGATGAATTGCAAAAAGACAAGATGAGATGGTAGAAAGAAAAGGAAGAATGGAGGGTCATGGAGTAAAGAATGAGGGGAAGGAAGAATGAAGCAGGAAAACAATGGTGATGATGTAGAGAGCTAGGAAAACAATAAAGAGGCAGTAAAAGAAAGTATACAGAGAGAAGCATGCGGAATTAAATGCAGGAATATGATAAGATAGAAAGGTAGGAAGGGGTATGAGGAGAAATGTTCAGCCTTTAAAGGAAACTTGACTCGTGACTCGTCTTTGTCACAGTAAACATTGTTTTATGTGTTGGCACTTTTTTGTGAGTCATTCTCTGTCACACTCTATTTCTCTCACTTGTGTCACTTTTCCTTTGCAGATCTGCTTGCTCTGTCACTTTCCAGCCCAGGACACGACAGAGCTTCATGCTGAGCGGTTCCCCTGTGGCGCTGAGTCACTGCAGACCAGTTAGTGCCAGTATGCAAACTAAGGGCAGCAGATTCCTTCACTGCCGTACACCTCAGTGTGGTGCAGGTCACGCCATGAGCATGTTAGGTTGGAGCGCAAAATGGACCGTTACATTTTCATTTTACAGTCTGAGGGGTTTAACTGACACTCACATCCTGCAAGAAGCTTAAATTCAGGATTGGCAACCTTGCAGGCAACCAGCTGTAACATTAACACAGAAGCCAATGCACAGCAGCCTTAAAAAGAGAAAAGGACGATATTAATGTAATAACCATGTGCTAAAGGATAGTTATGGTTTATTACGACCTGGATCTAATTTGTGTTGTTTTTGCCATAATTTCTATTCATAATAATAATAATGAGTTGAAGCCAAATCTGTAGACCTGTTTACAACAGACATTTCTTGATAATAATAATTTAGCCATTCATTTTTCTGTATGAAAAGACAGCATACCTGGAATCTTATTAAGAAAATTAGTTTGGAGGTGTGGGGGTCAATTCAATTCAATTCAGTTCAATTCAGTTTTATGTGTATAGCGCCAATTCACAACAGAAGTTATCTCAAGGCACTTTACAGTGTTTAAGGTTTAAGACCTTACAGAAAATAATTATACAAAAAAATGAAATAGAAAACCTAAAAATCCCATTTGAGCAAGCTGAGTGGAGAAGAAAAACTCCCTTTAGAGGAAGAAACCTCCAGCAGAACCAGGCTCATAGTGGGCGGCCATCTGCCTCGACCGGTTGGGGTGAGTGGAAAGAGGAGAGAGAAAAAAACAGCAGGCAATAAAGACAACAACAAGCAGCAAGAACATTGGGCAGATGAACTGGATTCTGGAGATGTACAGCAGAGAGAGGGAGACAGAGAGGAGGAAACACATCTACAGGAGAGAGAAGACACAAAGTTAATTTGAATGGATAGAGGAGAAAGGAGAGAGGAGAGGAGCTCAGTTTATCAGTAGAGGTCCCACAGCAGACTAACCTATAGCAGCAGAACTAAGAGATGGTTCAGAGTCACCTGATCCATCTCTAACTATAAGCTTTATAAAAAAGGAAAGTTTTAAGTCTAGTCTTAAATGTAGAGACGGTGTCTGCCTCCAGAACCTGAACTGGGAGCTGCTTCCACAGGAGAGGGGCTTGGTAGCTAAAGGCTCTGCCTCCCATTCTACATTTGGAAACTCTAGGAACCACAAGTAAACCTGCAGTCTGAGAACGGAGAGCTCTCCTTGGAAGATAAGGAACTATGAGGTCTTTAAGATAAGATGGAGCCTGATTATTAAGGGATTTATAAGTGAGGAGAAGAATTTTAAATTCAATTCTGGATTTTACAAGGAGCCAATGGAGAGAAGCTAACGTAGGAGAAATATGATCTCTCTTACTAATTCCAGTCAGAACTCTGGCTGCAGCATTTTGGATTAACTGGAGGCTTTTTAATGAGTTATTGGGACAAACTATTAATAATGAATTACAATAGTCCAGTCTGGAAGTAACAAATGCATGGACTAGTTTTTCAGCAACACTTTGGGACAGGATGCTCCTAATTTTAACTTTAATGTTTCTCAGGTGAAAAAAGGCAGTTCTAGAGATTTCTTTGATGTATGAAGTGAAGGAGATATCCTGATCGAATCATCATTAACATGTACAAAGTGAAATCTATCTGATAGATTTAAACCACTCTAGTGCTGTTCCTTTGATTCCAATGACATGTTCCAGTCTGTGTAATAAAATGTTGTTACCAGTACTGTTTCTGTACTATGATGTTCTCTAAATCCTGAATGGAAATCTTCATACAAGTTATGACTGCGCAGGTGGTCTTATAATTGCTTAGAAACTATCTTTTCAAGGATTTTAGAGATAAAGGGCAGATTGGATATTGGTCTATAATTCACTAAGACCCCTGAGTCCAGAGTAGGCTTTTTGAGCAGGGGCTTGACTACAGCAACCTTAAAAGCCTGTGGTACGTAGCCTATTTGTAAAGATAGATTGATCTGATCTAATATGGATGTGCTGATTGAAGGTGAGACATCTTTGAGGAGTCTAGTCGGGATGGAATCTAAGAGACATGTTGATGGTTTAGAGGAATTAATTACTGAAATTAATTCAGAATGATCTACGGGGAGGAAGCAGTCTAAGTACGAGCGTGGTCTTACAAATGAATCTAGAGTTGTTGTACAGTCCATGCTATATGCAGGGATGATCTGATCAATTTCTTATAGTTATAATAGTTATGATTTTATTTGTAAAGAAATTCATTAAATCATTGCTGCTGAGAGTTGACGGAATACTAGGCTCAAAAGAGCTATGACTCTTTGTCAGCCTGGCTACAGTGCTGAAAAGAAACCTAGGGTTGTTCTTATTTGCCTCTATTAGAGGAGTAATATGAGGTTCTAGCTTTACGGAGGGTTTTTTTTATATATTATTAAACTCTGTTTCCAGGCTAGGCAATATTCATCTAAAAAATTACCCCAAGAGCAGAACAAACACTCATTTGTAAGGTAAAGAAACATCCCAGAGAGACAGCCAAAGATTTGAAGGCATCATTGGAACTGGCTAACATCTGTGTTCATGAGTCTACAGCTGGTAAAACATTGAACTAGCAGGGTGTCTATGTCAGGACACCACGAAGGAAGCTGCTGCTTACTAAAAAGAACATTACTGCACCCTGACGTTTGCCAAAGAGCACATTGACACTGCACAGTTGTATTGGCTAAATGTTTTGTGGACTGATGAAACTATATAGAACTATTTGGAAAGAACACTTAGCACAACAACTGGCGTAAAAAGGTCACTGCATTTTGGTGGAGGAAACATCATGATTTGGGCCTGCTTTGCCGCATCAGGGCCTGGACAGCTTGCAGTGACTAGGGGTAAGATGAAATCCCAAGTGTATAAAAAATTCTTCAGAATAATATGAGAATGTACGTCAGCTGAAACTCTGTAGAAATTGGTTGATGCTACAGGACATGACCCAAAACACACAACAGAATGACTGCAGAAAAACAAAATCCACCTTTTGGAGTGCCCACATTCCAGGCCACGTGTTGAAGTGTCCCTGGATCTATTTTTGTACTGGGTGCCATTCTTGTCATCTGAATGAACTTTTCCTTTTTTTATTTTTATTTGTCTCTCTTTGGATAGCGGTGCTTTTGTGGTTGAGACCCAATCTGTTCAGAATGCTGAGTTTCATTTCTTCACAACAACTTATTAAAACGTTCAGATCAGTCTACTGACTCTCCTGTAGCTTCTTAACTACAGCTTTTGCCAACAACACAGTCCTGTTGTAAGGTTTTCATTTATCCTCCTCTGAACCAAATCCCTCCTTTAGCTCTCACCTTGGATAAGTCCCAAAACATTGCTTGCTTTTGTAAGTCAGATCACCGAGCTTGCTTTTTTTATTTTCTTCTCTTTTTCTTTTTTTAAACTGTTCTGTGATTGAATTGTGTTTTGCAAAGTACTAGAGGCAAAGGACTTTTCATTCCTATCCTTACATGAGAGCACACAAAAGCAGCCATTGTCAGTAGTCTAATGGGAATGTTAACTACAAGCAAGCAGAGCTGTCTTTTATCTTGGGTATTTACAACTCTGTCACAACCAGCAGAAATTTGGAAGCTAAGGGGAAAAAGCTCTTTTTTTTTTTTTTTTGATCCCTACCCGGATGCTCCGGCTTTCATCTCTCAGTGCTCTTAACTGAATGGCCTGCTGTTTACGGAGGGAGAAAGGGAATCAAAGCCAGTGATTAGAACAAAATATTTGCAGAGGTTTGGGGAAGTGAAAAAAAAAAACAACATAAAAAGAAGGAAAAAAATGCAGGAGAAAGTAAAATTTTCCATATCCCAAAAGTTGTTGGCTGTGTGCTCACTGCAGGAGCTGTGGCCTCCAGCAGCTCCTTCTCATCACCATGCAGAATAATCCTCCCTTTGTTCAGAGAAACAGTATTGTTGCTTTCAAAAACACACCACTGTGTTACATTATTTCGCTCTTTCAGCATCTATAAGAAGCCTTGAGCAGTGATGTTATTCTCCATACTTCTTCACAGCCAGTATAGTCCTGTGTTCTGTCTGATATCCATCCATACATCCCCTGCAGCAGGTATTAGACTTCAGTTTTCCCCCTTTTTTGGAATCTAGGCTCCTCAGGGCCTCACACCTCTTTACCAGGAGCTTTTGTAGATGTTGGATGAGCTTTTACAACAAGATACGGTAGCTTAATGCAGTAGGTCAAGTCCAGTTCAGCATGTGGTCTACGTGTGTGTCACCCAGTTCCTCCAGATAACATGGAATTACATGGTTAAGTTATCTAGCAGCAGCGTGAAGGGGGAAGAACCTGAGGGGAGTTTTAACTGAATGTCAATGGGGAGCTCTGAGCTTTAATGGAGGCCACTGGAGGTCGATGGGGAGGAAACTGAGCGGAAGGTCAAAGATTTTCTGAGTCAAGTCAAGCTGTGTGTGAGGTTAACTTACACAGGAAAGGGGCTGGAAACAAGAAGAACAAGAAGAAAAGGGGAGGCATGGCTCCCCTGCCAACGAGTGCTGCTCTGCCCCCCTTGATGCTAATCCTCTGAAAGCTGTTTTCTAGCGAGGATTAGTGCCAGCGAGAACAAGGCTTAGAGCTCTCCACCGAGTCGAGATGAGAAATCGAATACAGGTGCTTGTCAGGGGCTGAGCCCAATGACTTTTCTCTGTGCAATATAATACAGGAGGGATGGCTCTCGCTGCACCAGCTGGTATTACATCCTTCAGGGTGATATTGTTGGAATTCAGGCCAATGCTGACTCGTGCAGAACAGAGAAAAGAATCCTCTGATGCTCAGTAGATCCTCTAACCCAGAAATCTCCACTTCCCCTCTGCACACAAAGCCACGTTATTCTCTCTTTATGGATGCAGATGAGGATTATTATCAGTGCTGACTAATTAACTTAGAGGTTTTTCAATTACTTTGTGAAGCATTTGCACTACTGAAAATACTGTATGTCAAAGGGCACGACAAATGCTCATCAACAATGGCTCACCAGCAGCCAAAAAAAGAAACACGTTGATACATTCCTTTCAGTTATTGATATGGAGCTGATTCTCGCTACTGCACCATTTAAGTAAGTCTTTAATTTCAGCAGATTATTAATCAATATTTCTCTGTAAAATGTGCAGGAACAGTCTTCTATAAGGAAATACTCAGGTAAAGTAGCAGAACCTCTAGACTGCAATTACAGTAAGTAGAGTACTTGAGTAGTCGTTCAGGTTTCAGTTCTCAGTGAAGCAGCAGCAGCTAATGAGCTTGCTCTGCCTTCCCCATTATGATGTTTAATTTTAAACCTGATGCAGCAGAACATACACACAGCATGTTGTACATTATATAAAAATAAACGTGCTCTCAGCTCGTCCTTGTTCGGGGGATTATTTTCTGTCAGGAGCTCGTGTTTATTTTTTTCAGGCAGCCAGCTGGTGCAGTGGTGTGCGTGTGTGTTGCGTCCCCTGGGGTCGGCAGCACTTGTAATGCATGGCTGTGCTCACCTGTTCGACACGGGAGACGCATCACCTCCATCGCCGAGGCTGTAAGACAGATGAGGAGAAGAAACAGCAACATCGGCGCTCCTGGAGGTGACCCAGCTCCGCTTGGGCACTGCAGCCCGTCTCATCGTAGCACAACTGGGCAGGAAGGACAGGAACTGGAAGGTCGTTGGTTCAAGGCAATGAAACTATAGTGGCTCCCAGCAGGCAGCACGAGACTGTCACTGTGACCTACTTCTATACCTTATGCTAAAACTGTAAAATATGCATTACATAATGAAGGTGACAGTGCACTTTTTACCCTCAGTATGTATACCAGACATTAATTCCCCTTACGTCACTCTTTATTCACATGCTGTTACAAAATTGCATGTAACACAAACAGAACTTGAACACTTAACACAAAAATATGCTTTTCCGAGATTGTATAGTCGGTATTTTTGTGGAGCTGCTTCACATCATTTGGAGCCAAATGGAGTCACTTCTCAGTTTCTGATGAATGTCGCATTTTAGGAAAACATTGTTCCTCAACAGTTCCATCAGAAATGCAGGTTTTTAGATACTGAGATGTGGATATCCTTTACACCCGAAACATGTTCTAAGTTGAGAGCAGACACATTTCCTTTAGATTGTACGATGTTTATTTAGGTTAAAAAAGAAGTGTCTGTACCTGGAGGATATACACGTGTCAGGTGATGAGGTGAAGTTTAGGAATATTCAGAAAATACAGCGTGTTGAGTTCTTATGCTGCAGATCAGACTACTATCCAGTCACTGTTCACAAGAGATAAACTTAACAAACAGGAGAGAGTGCGAGGTTTAGTGTTACACCAGAGTCATAAACTTAAACCTTGAGGCAGCTCTGTGGTGGGTTCCTGCTGTGATGTGGGTACTAACGTTTTCTCTCCCTCTTCAGTTTTTTTTCGGCGCTGCAGAGCAGAGCAAAGCCAAAGGCCACAACCCATCAGTTCCCCCATCAATACCTGATAACCTTTGTATGAGAAACGCACCACGCCTCCATCTGCACAAATAAACAACGCTTCCGTTCAATAGCACCCTGTTCGATAAAGTGAAAGTGCAACAACATATTATGAACTCCCGCTGTTGCTTAACTTTGCAATTAGCTGAGGCCTGGTGGCCATACCTGCCAATCACACCCCCCTCACAGACAACCAGCAGCGTCTGCTTGTCGCGTCCAGCCTGGTTGGTGATGAGCTCGCCACTCATTACTGAACAGTGGGCGGCGCTTGTGGTTAGTGTCCTCATTAATGAGCAACGGGGTTTCTAATTAATCAGCTCAGTGGCTGCTAAGTGGCTTGTCTTTATTTGGGGTGATTTGATCGTTGCACACCTCAACAAACACTCACGGCTCCATCCACCCTGCTTTGTTCCTGACAGTACTGATGAGCCAACAGGTCTCATAACCTGCTGCTTGCTTCTGTGTGTGCAACAGAAGGGCTGAAGAGCGCTCATGAGTCATCAGTCATGTCAACGGTTGAATGTTTGAGCAATATCAATTTAAAGTTTGTCTTATAGCAAGTGAAGAGCCAGATGGGCAGTTTGTAGTCATGCTGGGTCCCTTCGGGGTCAGCAGATGATCATTACACCTGCAATATGAACATTTTTGACCACAGCTCATCCACCCCTGTCTGCATTTTGGAAAGATAGCATAGTTACTTCTGGCCTTTGACATTCATAGACCACAGAGGATTATTCAGAATCATTTTAGTGAACACAGCTTACATGTGACCACTAACAGGACCAAAGTTCTTATAAACATCCCTGAAAAAGAGTAATTATGGGTGATTTAATAAATCAGTTGTCACGGGCATTTAAACGTTCTGAACGCTTTAGAATTTACTCTATTTACCTTAAATGTCAGAAATCAAATTAAACAAAAAAGTGCAATTATTTATTTATTATTTATTGTGAAAAATAAGTACTAGTAATCACAAATGTTTTTTTTTTTGAGTGAACACATGCCTTCAATAACTGCTCTGATCCCCTTTCACAGTGAGACCTTGAATTCAATGTTTCTGATACCCGTTTGTCAGCACGTGGGGATTTTAGCCCAGCACTCGAATAACTGAGGCTATTTTTGAGAAACAGTGTCGCATTGTGGAAAAAGTGTTTCTCTTCTTAAGACATCACCAGTAGTAAGAGGTAGATTTCCATACCTTAGCAGAATCATATTCTGAAGGAACTCCTTTACTCTTCTTTTACCACAGCGCTGCTATATCCGCTGACAAAAAGTAAAATGGTCTTGTAAGTGAGTTTCCTGAAAAAAATTTCTATTCTGTTGTGTAAAACGTCTAACAAAGATCCATGTCTGCAACATTTACAGAATAAAAGAATGCAGACATGCTGCTCAGCCACTGCACCACTGCTGGGATGAATGTACATCGTTTCCTCCCCGCTTCATTTCAAGTACCTGAAATCTGGAGGCGAGTTATAAAAAGGAGGAGAGAAGAGAGGGGAAAAAAAGAAAAGGAGAGAAGAATGTCTGTGACTGTCAGGCAGCGTTGGCCGTTTATCCAGCACACCGGCGGGCAAGGAGACGTGAATAAGGGAAGCAGGGGGAAAAAAAAACGATCCCATTTCATCTCTGCGGGAACATGACAGAGGAATAAAAGCAATACTAAAGTTCAATGGGCCCTGCAGATTTCCTTCCACATGCAATTTGTCACAAGCAGCGAGGTCCATCCGCTGGAGCTCTGCTACTGCTGTTGCCACTATATTTGTTACAATGCTGCATTGTTGGAAGAAGCACTGTGACCTGCACATGTGCGCACATGTGTGAGAGTGTGTGTGTGTGTGTGGGGGGGGGGTCCTTTGTCATACTTGAGGATCACAGTCATACTTAGAAAAGCACTTCTACATTAATCTTGTTAAGAAAGAAAACCACTGCTGCACTGACCTCTGTGGGTTAAAAGGTAAAAGTCTCTGGTAGTGTCCAAACCCAGCTGTGCTGTAGTGTCATGTTGTGCACAACCGTTAGCAGTTGTACTCCACTGGGTGCACAGATAATGGAGCAGCCACTAGATGGCAGGAGGAGGAAGATTTTTTTTTTTTAAATAATAATAAATTATTGGCTGATGTTGTATTATGGTGATCTAGGAGATAGACAGGTTGTCTATCAGGAGCAAAGGTGACTGTGTTACAACATATCAGCCCCGTTGATGCATCCTTGAAGTCCTTCTGGCAGCTCATTCAGCTTCCACTGAAGCATTCTGGGAGGTGTAGTGCTTTGTGTGCAAGTGGTGGTAGGCTGTAGATGTAATAACAAAATAACTGAAGTGTGGGAAGTGTCTCTCAAACACACACACACACACACACACACACACACACAGAGAGACACAGACACACACACACACACACACTCAGTTCTCAGCCAAGCATTTTACAAGTGGGCTTTATTTCTTTCTGTATCTTAAATGGTTTGGTTTATGTTCTTTATCACTGTACTCTCTGAAACACTTTAATTAACTGAAAGTGCTCAAATCTAAAGTAAGTAGAGATGGCAGCAAATGAAGATATAAAGCACCTAATAATCAAGCTCCATCATATTTTAAATAGTTATAGAGTTATAGTTCTATATTTCTTCCATAGTGCAGGTCAATTTGTGGTTCCTAGAGTTTCCAGATGTAGAATTGGAGGTTGAGCCTTTAGCTATCAATCTCCTCTCATGTGAAACCAGCTTCCAGTTCAGGTTCAGGAGGCAGACACCCTCTCTACATTTAAGACCAGCCTTAAAACTGCCATCGAGGCAGATGGCCACCCACCCTAAGGGCGTTCCTCTAAAGGGAGTTTTTCCTCTCCACTGTCAAAGTGTCTTGAGAGGACTTCTGTTGTGATTTGGCGCCAAATAAAATTGAATTGAATCTGAAAATTAAGGGGACGAACAGACACATAAAGTAATATTACATCAGGTTATATTGGTGTGTGCAGGTGAAGCTGAAGGCTGGCATATGGTAAACATTAGAAGCATCGTGTTATGGATGTGACCACTTCTCTTTTTAGAGGATTGCAGAGCACCTGGAGTCAAGACCATCTGACACGGGGTAAGAGGCTGTGTACACCCTAGTCAGACAATCACAGAGCTAGAGACAGGAACCCATTTATGCTCTCATTTACACTTAAGTCCACTTCAGAGTTACCAATCAGCCTAAGCTGCACGGAAACCAGAGCACGCTGAATCAAGCCACCGCAAGCACAGGAGTACACAGTGCTAACTCTGCACCATTATACGGCCGATGGTATAATACAAGATTTTACTGTAAATATTAGTGAAGAGAAACACGTTTTCTGTTAAAGAGAACCTAAAGCAACAAAGCACAAAGCGTAGTCGCTGTATTGATGCAGAAATGTATTTTTGTCTGAATTCCAACTTGAGCCTCTAGAGAACAGATAATTACATCTTTTCTTAATATTTCTTACACCAGCCCTTTATTTATTTCCAACAGTAATGTGTTTAGCTGAACAAATATAGCATTCAGATGTTTGGAATCTAAATGATGCAAGTGAATGGACAAAACATGGACAATAGGAATGTGACCGGCCACAATAATGGATTAGGAATCATCTCTCAAGAGATCAGCAGATAAATATAATGTGGGAAATGGTTGGTGTAGCCACATGTCAACAGTAAGGGCATTACAATTACAAAAAAAAACACAGCCGAGAGCAGCCCTCCCTCTTCTTTCTCTTCTTTTCATCCTCCCGTTCTCTCCTTCCTATCTATAGCCCAAGTGCTGATTAACTCCCCATGAGGCTGAAGGCTTGAACACCACTGAGGCCTTCAAATTAAAGACCCCTTTTCCTCTTCCTGTGCAATCAGCTGCTCCTTCCTGCCCCTCATGAGTGATGTCGAGCCTCTCTCAGCACTCCAAGGAAATAAGCTCCATTTTTTTTTCCACCCCTCTTTCTCAAAGTTTCGTCTGAGCTGTGAGCAAGTGGTCGAAGTGTCGGGGCTGTGAAGAAAGAGTGCAGCCCCCCTGCAGAGGACACAGGAACCTAAATTCACAGTGAGGTTGCACAGCCTCCTGAGTAATACGGTGGCCTTCGGTTCCCTGCAGCACAAAGCAGTTCTCTGCTACAGAAAGGTCATCGCAAAATTCCTCTTGTGTAAACACTTTGTAAGTGTGCAGGTTTTTATAGGAACATGTTTTCAATACTTTTATTAGCAGTAATCTGCCGTGGTCGTCACTGATGAACTGGTCTGAAAGGTGTGTGATCCTGAGGAGGCTAGTAACATTTTTTAAGCAGTGACGGTGGCACAGTCCAAGTCGAACTAGGGTCTGTGGTTTGTCAGTCCTGTGCCTATACATCCACCCCAACACATTCTAGCATCGAGCTTTTTGTTAGTAGTTGTAGCACACCACAATCGTAATGTTGACCACAAAAACATATTAGCCCTGAACACAAAATTGTAAAAAAACATGCTCCTCCAACCTCAAACTAAAGATGATGGTTTCATAGAAAGAGAAGGAAAAATACATTGAGCTTCAACAAACTCACTGACATAAAAACGAGTGGAAAACTGAGCACAGACCTTCTGCTGTTCGGCTGGATTGTGCTGTATGTATGTAGGCGCAGCGGCACTTTAAGTGAAACATTACATTTCTTAGAATAAATAAAGGATGACATGAAATACAATATTAAGGCACCAAACATCTTTTTTCCCCAAGGTTGCTTGTTATTCAACGTCAGCAACAGTCCTCTTACTGATAAAAAACAGATTCATTAAGTTGTCAATTAGAAACCCTTTTAATGAAAACATTCAAAAACTCATTTACTGCAGAGTTGAACTTGTCTTTCAAATATACAAGAAAAGATCTAATCTCCTGTGAATTAATAAATAAACATTACTTCTCTGCTTGCAATTAAAAAATAAAAGTTGTGTATTTTAAGATATGAGTCACTGAAGGTCAAAGGTGAATGAAACAAACAGACAAAGATGTGGAAATGTACTTTTAATCCCACTACCTGCCATCTTTTGACTGGCGTATCTGTCAGCCAATCAAATCCAGCCCTGAGACTCGCCATGCTCTCTGACCTCAGCAGATTGTTCGGCTCAGTCTCAACTTTCATGCTGAACTCGAGGTCACAGGAATGTTTGTTCCATCTATTGTCTGCTGCAACCTCCGACCGCAGACCTACTGCTGCTGCTGACCTGTGATGTTGACCTCCGAGGATCACAGAGTCTCAGTGCTGCAGGAGGAACACAGCCACAATAATAGATTTTATTGAACCAAGTGCATTCACCTTCCAGCTACACACACACACACACACACACAAGCTTGTGCAAGGCCTGCAGTGTTTAATTACAACCTCTGCCAGTGCTGTTTGTTCTATTAAATTATGCATTAGCATGAATTAACATTAAATATGATTGTAATTTAAATAAAATCTGAACTGTAGACAGTAAGGTCTTGTTTATTCATGAATGTTTTGTTTTTCTTCTAAACCCGGCGAGAGACTTTTTTTTTTTTTTTTTCAGAATTATTCCCAGTGGACAATTATTATTACTCTCATTCATTTTTAAGAATAAAGTGACCAATACAAACCCTGGTTAAACTTTTAATCATGTTAAGTGCTAAATTATCGTGCTGATATTATTTTGGTCTGATCAACTGCCAGGTTCTGGGCTGGTTTTAATCAAGCATCTTAGAATCATGATCGAACAATTTGCATCTGTAACATTGAAGCAGATTGTAAACAGTGACTCAGTCTGAGTCAGTAGTAAACTGGGCTGTTTAAAACAAACCCTGGTGTGTTTGCACAGTGAGTGATACATTTTTGTTGGCTTATTGATAAATCACTTTATCAATAGTCACTTTCCCTCCAAGAGCACGTGTGGGGGTCACTTAACATTATTTTGCATTGTGCTGAGAGTTATGTATGATGATTAAATTATGTTTAGACTTAAATTGCTCTTTGGACCAGACCGGGTTACAGAAAGCAGAATGAGGCAATGTTGAATTGGTTTAGACATCAGACACTTAACTTAGTGGCAAAAAAAGTATGTGAAGCTTTGGAATTTCATAATTTTCTGCATTATTTTCTCATAAAATCTCATCTAAACTTCATCTAAGTCAGGAGTAAACAAAGTATAAACAGAGTTAACAAACATAATGTGACTAAAATAATGACACAACATAAATCCTGATCTTTTATGTCTTTATTGAGAACAACCATGAAAATTTGCAATCCTGTACTGAACTGTATAGAACTAGTATTTGTGAACTTGTACGTTCAGGCCATAAAAAGGAAAAACAGGCCTGATTGTGCGATGCTGGCAAAATTAGTAACTAGCTCAGCAAGGAAAATAAGTGTAGTAGAACTAACAAATTAACAAATATTCCTTATTATGTACAGTTGTCCCACTTCTGCAAATTGATCTTGAGGAAACAAGTTAACATCTTTTTAGTCAAAGCAACAATAAACCATATTTGACCATTCACTCTTTTAGTATTTAGCCATAAATAGAGCTCCCACATAGTTTACAAGTTTAGGATTTGAGATATAAGCCTCTGTCAGGGCCACTGAAGTTACACGAACATTGTTTCTGGCAAAGTAATTATGGTATTTTGTCTTTCAAAGTTTTCAACAGCACTAATGACATTCCATTTCCCTTTCTTATATTAGGTTGCAGCCAAAACTCATCAAAAACAACACCATGGTCACACAGCTTTATGGATGATTTTGAAACCATACAGAGACAACTTCCTGCTCGTTTGACGTTTGATGAATCCGCTTCTGATGACGTTTTTCGGTCTTATCTGACGGCAGGGAGCACTGATGCTGCTGACACCTGTTTCTCTTATCCTCAGCTTTTGATACTATGGCAACATTTGATGCCAATCAAATCTGAAGATGCTGCAGATGGGTGGAAACATGCTTTAACCTCGCTGCCCGCCTGTTTAGCCGCCCACTCCCCCAAACTCTTCATCCTTAGGTGGATTAACAGGCCAGCGAGCGGGTACTTTCGAGTTTACCCAACCTTTGACCTTTGCTGAACACTCCCTAAGCTGTGTGTGGGTTTTACTCGGCTGCAGTAACTCGTCCCTTACCCTTTTTTGCCATCGTCCTGCTTGACTCACAGCTTGGCTCGCTGTGAAGGTTTGTAGTGCAGCGAGGAAGAGGGAGACCCTGAGGTTGTGCCAGTCTGAAGGTGGAATGCCTTTGATTATACGATCTAATCCTCGCTATAACATGCCTGGCGGCCAGGCAGGCGTAGGCGGTTGGTAATGGTGGTGGTGGTTGGAGGGGGGGGTTGTTGTTGTTGTTGGATGTTGCTCTCACATATCCCTCTGACACAGGTAGGCGATTCATCCCTGGCTGGATGAGCTCCAGGGCAGAGTGGCGAGCGTGATTCACATCAATCCAAATTCACTTTCTTTATTTCCCCCACAAACCTTTTTCTCTTCAAGCACCACTTCTTCTCTGGAACGCAGCTCTGTTTGGCACTAAACACCGCGGCTCGCTGTGTGAACGTGTGTTTGTGTGTGAGCGCGGTTTAATCCCCTGCTACCCAAAGACCTTTTTTTTTTTTTTTGTAAAAGTGGATTTCAGTCGAGGAGCAGAGCTGAGCCTTTTCTGTGTTTTTTCTGGAGCTTGTGATGTCGGCCGCCCACGACCGCGGAGGATTCGGTCCAATCTTTGTTTACAATGCAGACACTGCTGACTTTTTGCTCTCTTCCAATTTTTCAATTATGTGTCCTCTGGCGAATAGCAATTACAATTCACTTGACGGAATACGAGCATCTTATTCCCCCCTGTGTGTGCTATGCTGTGGTGACGTGAATAAAAACACTTGTTCTTTAATATGACTACAATGTTCATTCCTCCCGATGGGGCTAACTAAACAGAGGCTTATCTATAACTCTGACACCGCAATCCATCTCTGACATGGACAGACGCAGTGCATTAGGCTGATGCTGAATACGTGGCCCTCTCAGGCCCCCTCCACACACTCAAATAAGCGTCTGTTTCAATTATTTTACATTGGAAGTTCGATTTGTCTTACTGTCACATTGAATTGCAACGGATGGTAAATTGATTGGAGTATATTGGATGGTGGGGCGAGTGACAGGCTGGCCTCTGGTTAAAGATGGAGTGATGTGCCTCCTATTCCACACTGCTACACCTCACTCTTGATATTTGCATTCAAAAAATATTTAGGGCACAAATCTACGTAGTTTCAGGTTCTGAATAGTTTAATAATGAACCCAATCCCCAAACTTTTGAATGTGAACATTTTGAATGAAGCAAAACAAGTCAGTGGGACTTTAAATCTGTTACGGTACCTAATGAAGCTCTGTCGCTTTTGTTAAACCTGTTGACGGATTCATAAGTATGTTTTTCCGACATAATAAGGTCTGGATAAGATGAATATCTGATAAATTTTACAGTGCACCCTGAGATGACAAAGTGATTTAGCGTGAACTGAATTTATTAGAAGAGTCACCTGGTCAAACAGCAGCAGAATAATTCACATTTAGATGTTTTGTGGGCGTGGGATTTCCATGCAAATGAACAACCTGATTGTAATGGAGAAGGTGGCGGCAGTCACCTGTTCGCAGGGCGGCTGGAGAGTTTTAAGCAGCCACTGTCAGGTGGTGACAGAGAGCGGAAAGACACTTAAGGTAATTGGCTCCCATCCCTCCCGCCGTCACCTGCGGTAAAGAATTAAAATAAGAAATGGGGGGAAATGATTCTAAGCTCTCACAGCTCTGCGCTGAATCATAAATCAGCTGTCAGTCATTGCTTGTGGAGAGCAGCTCAGATGAATCATCTCCTGCCACCTTCCCTTTTCTCTATTTTAAAGCCCAGCCATCTTAGTCATTAGCTCTCCTGGCCTTATGAGAGGTGTGAAAGTGTGTGTGTCTGAGTGTGTGTGAGCAAGAACACATGCCAGGGTGATCCTTAACTGTAATAGATGTCAGACGACGACTCAGCAATCCAGACTCTGTGAACGCCGCCAACCTGGGCTTAACAGCCAAGGGACAAACGACATTGACAGTGATGTGTCGTTTGGGGGAGTGAGACAGGGTTTACTGGGATTTTTGCTGTTGGTTAATATGCTCCTGGTGTAGGAGAGGTGGTGGGAAAGCAGTTGTCTGTTGTATCGTCTTTGACAGAGGTTGGATTGATGATTGGAGCAGTAGCGGAGGAGGAGGTGGCGTGTACAGTATGTTTCAAGCCTGATCTCGAGGACGAGTCCTCCTGCCTTTGTCCCCGATTGTGTCGCTCATGTTAAATCATTACATTTGAGTCACAACATGGATCAAATGTTTTTCTCATAGGATTCACAACAGTCTTTGAAAACTGATAAAACCTTCATTTTGGTCTGTATTGGACACTTATATTTTGCCGTGAGTTAAAATTTCTGAAAGATAAAAAACGTGTTAAAGCAGTTAAAGCAAAAATTCTTTGGAAGAAAACTGCTGTGTTGAGCGATAATTATTCACCTGTTGTGTTTAAACAGTAAACTTCTTAGACTAGAGTCAATTGCATTTAAAATAATATTTATGTAAAGTAATAAAATCACTCATCTGACACAAGTAATGACCTTTGATCTATAACGACCCACCACGCTGGCTCATTATTGTCATTGACTCTGTATGTTCACAAACATCATGCGCTGTGCATTGCTGGATGGCTGGTGCAATAATTATCTGTATGAAACTCCCAGGGGCGCCACGATGCTAATGTTCGTGCTAATCATGCTTATTAGCAGGAGGTTGCTACATTTCAGTCCTTGTAGCTGCATCTGCAGGCTGATATCTTGCCAAGTGAATAAAATGTGTTTTTGTCTGATGTTGGCGTGAGAATAATTTGTTATGGTACAGAGCAGGTTAATTAGTTCTTCATCATTTCAAGGAATGGTTCAATAAATCTGAACTTTTGGTGTCCTGCAGGTGTCCACACAGAGCTGTTCTGATGTACAATATAGAAATAATGTTTGTCTGCAAAAATATGAACACATGAAGAAATGTCTGCAGTAGTAATGTTAGCTTCCTAGCTAATGTGTTATATAATGTGTTATATAATATATGTGCTTTTATCTTTTGTTCTCAACTACAAATCATCAACTTTATCTGTAGAATTTTGATTTTTTAGAGAAGAGGCTAATCTTTCCACACTGCAGAGCATACTGATGATTTAGCTTACAAATCAATGCATCTTGGAATATGTCAATAAAACTGTGACTTCATAAAAAGCAAATTCCCTGAATATGACACTGATTTTTCCTGCATGTTGTTGTTGTGTTTTGTTGCCTGCTGTTCTTTTCTCTCTCCTCCTTCTATTTACCCCAGACGGTCGAGGCAAATGGCCTGTATACAGTAATACACTGCCTGTCCAAAAAAATAGTGGATTTACCTGGATTTAACTAAACAAACAGGTAAGAGCATCTCACTGAATAATTACTGCATGGATGATTATGTTTTAGCTGCCACCTAGTTATTGAACCCTAACTGATGCAGTGAGTAGCTTCTCATTTCTTAAACCACCATGTCTGAAGACACATCCTGTGGCCGTGGAGAAGATGTTAATCTGTTTCAGAAGGGTCAAATTATTGACATGAATCAAACAAAGAAAACATCTAAGGAGATGAAACTACTAAAACTGGGTTAAGAACTGTCTAATGGAAGAAGGTCATGTGGTCTGATGAGTCCAGATTTACCCTGTTCCAGAGTGGTGGAGGCATCAGGGTAAGAAGAGAGGAGGGTGAAGTGATGCACCCATCATAATATTAATAATAATAATAATTAATACTTTATTGATCCCCTTTAGGGAAATTGCGGTTGGACAGCTGCCAGACTGTGTCAGGGTTTTGGTGTCTTGTCCAAGGTCCAGGTTCTGGAACGTTATTCAGGAGTCCAAAGAATGAGGTCAGCTGACTACCTGAATATACTGAGGGACCAGGTCATTCCATCTATGTCCTGCTCCATAGGTTCATAGAGCAGGGCACATCATTTTCACACATGCACTGGTCACCACAGAGTCCACTGCAGAAACTTATTGAAACGATGCCACTGCTAATGCATTCCAAAATCAAAGCTAAAGGTGGACCATTAACACTGTAGAGTACCCTGAGATGACCTCTGTTGTGATTTTGCGCCATATAAATAAAATTGAATTGAATATTTTAATCAACCTGTAATAGTTGATATTTTTAGGAAGTAAGAAAAAAATCTAGCAACAAGTGAAGCAGTGTGTGTGGGGTGAGATACCTTTATTCATGGTCTGCTGTCCTCTGACACACATTCAGGTGTACATAGAGCTCTTCCTTTATTTTTTATTTCCTCAGTACATATACACACTTGAAAGCACAAAGAACACAGAAATGTCTGGAACTGGAAGCTATTCTGGTTCGCAGTGTGCCTCAAAATTGGTGCTTCTTCAGACAGCTCTACGATGACATGACTGCTTACACTTTTGGCCCGAATAGTGTCACAACCCCTCCCTTTCTGCCTCAGTTTGAGCTGCCCTCTTTGCAGGTGCCTGCAGGCAAGACGGGGTTGTTAGTGTAATGTGTAGGCACCTGGTTAGGCCTTCACAAAGGTAACAGGTTTTCCACCTCCAGCCTTTGGTTTTTGAAACATACATATCAGCAGGACTAGGGTTTTCACATTTCTCAGTGATCCACACGCTCCACACCCCAGTGTGTTTATCTTTTGTAAATGCTAATTTCTAGTAAAGTTAATTTTCTATTTTATTTCTGCATTCTTTTGTAAGAAAAGTCCACAGTCAAAAACTTAAAGTCTCAGACTTTAGTTCGAGGCAAAATCTGGAACTGAGACACTGAGATCAAGTCTTGAACCAAAAGCATCATGTTAATAAAGACTGAATTGGATCAAGACAGACATAAAGAGGACGGAAGGACTGAGGAGGACGGGGAAGTGGTACATGTGTGTGTGTTTGTGTGAAGCCTCTCATTCAGCCTCTCCTGACCTCCTGCCTTTATTTAAGTGCTGAAAAAGGCAATTTGCCTGCAGTCCGCCTTCGTTCTCTGCTCGCTGCTCCATCTGAAGTAATCTGCCATTTCAGACCCATTTTTACCTGATTGCTTCATCAGAAACGAAGTGACACTGAGGTCGCACACCCGGATTGGAATGTAGATGCAACACAAACACTGTACACCCACAGATTGGAAATGAGGAGTGGATTGAAAAGAGAGGAAAAAGAGAAAAAGCAGTTTTGACAGTCTTAACATGTAGTAGAGACAATAATATGTCAGGTAATTCTGAGAAGGTGAAGGCACACGGCACATAGACGACTTTCAACACATCACCATCACGTTACAAACCAGTTACTTAAAGATTTGTGTAGTGTATTTATCTGCATGACCAAGGTCAGGTTTATTATTATTATTATTATTAGTAGTAGTAGTAGTAGTAGTAGTAGTAGTAGTAGTAGTAGTAGTAATCACTTTTGAATATTATTTTCTGTCAGTCAATACAGTTGTTCTGTAAATGCATCAGCAAAAATAATGATTACCAACTCAGCTGCTCTACAGACCTTTTTAGCCTCCTTTAGCCTATTGTTTCTTTGTTGTCAGATGTGTAGGGATTTTGTCAACCTTTTGGTTAAACTCACCAAAACATAATCTTACACTCACACTTCATGCCTTGGCGACAGCTAGGTATCATCCCTGCATCATTTGTTACACAACCATTTGTGACACATGTCATGTAGAGAACTGAGTGGACCAGTTCCAGCCGAGACTGTCTTAAAAATATGTGTTGCATCTCTTATTCCCTTTTTAAATAATATTGTATGTTTGAAAAAGCTGTAGATTTGAAGAAATCCTCCTGATGAGACAACTTGATAGATTTTAATCTCTTTGGATTTTTGTAAATCATTATTTTATATTGGTCACAGAAATCCAAAGATTATTAGTCAGCCAAGGATTTCGAAGACAGCCGTTATGATTTGATAACACTGCAACTCCAGTTAGACACAATGAACAAATGAATAAACTCAGTTAACTAGGAAAAGATCATTTAAACGTATTGTGCTGTTCTTAAACTAAAACATGTAAAAGTACCAGTTTGATCCAGTGATTTCTCTTTAGCAAAACGCTTCACACCAGGCCCAAACGATTGCAGTACAAACTAATTCTGAACAAATATACCTGCATACTCTGATATTGATTCATATCCTGCTTACTAAACAGATAAGTGCAGGATAATTTGTTTGCATGTATCTTCATATCCTGATCACTAATAGCTTTTTGTGTATGAACAGACAAAAGCAGCTAAATATTTCCATGGAAACAGTCCAGGAAACAGAAGGCAGTGAGTGTATTAACATCAACATGTAGCAGTGAGGCCGACAATAGGCCACGGCAGACTGTTTATAGATTGGTACATATACAGTAGAGCATGGTCCCTTTTGTGGAAATAAGGCTCTGATAGTTCCATTGACTTTGGAAAAACTCTAGCAGTCATTATCCACAAACATGTTGTTGTTAATTTGCTGCTTTCACAGCCTCCTGTCTGTCTAGTTCAAAGTATGTGGTCCAGTTCTTCTCAAGGGTGTTGGATGGGGTTGAGGTCAGTGCCCTATGCAGACAAATGAAGTTGTTCCACACCAAACTGGAAACAAACATTTGTAACACAGGAAAACAAACTGTTTCATAACTATTCTGTACTAAGATAAGTACCTGATAGTATATAGACAGTTCTGGTCACATGCTGTGATGTTTCCTGCTGTATATTTGCTAAATATACCTGAAATGTTATTGGTTTATTATTAGTAAAGTGTTTTTACCAGCACTCTTAATGTCAGACCTACTGAACATTTTCAAACAATAGACTTTCAGAAGCCATTTGATGGAATATTTGGGGACGTGGCTGAAACCGTTGAGCTTTACAACTAGAAGACCATGGGTTTAAACCTGCTGGTTGACTGTGGCTGTTCTCTGTTCAGTTCACATGATCTCTCGGGCCTGCATGGGTTTCCTCCAGGACTTCCAGATTCCTCCCACAATCTAGTTAATTAATTGGTGACTTTAAATTGCCTACAGATGTGAATGGGTATGTTTGATTATTGACATATTCTTCAATACAAATACTTAACTTAGGAGGTAGATGGAAAGTTTTAAGTCTCTTTATTGAGCACACTCATGCATAACACAATGCAAAGCCGGTCAACGAAATCACAGGTGTCAGGAATCCAATAAGGTAAACAAAACACTGGTAGACACGGTTATTTCACAAGGTAATGGTCTCAATTGTATTTGAGTGCTGTTCATCAAACCAACCAACCAGCGATTAGCCAGTCAGTGTTTCTCTAATTGAGTTTGTTCCAAAGAATCGCACACTCCAATAAGGCAGTGTAATCCCTTCCTTCTTTAAATGGGGTCCAGTGTTTTACTGAGGAATGGATGACCTTGTTTTTTACTGCAGATATCTAAACCACATGAACAATTAGTAAGGTGACGTTCATGTTTTTGTAGCTGGGTTGTAAATTCAATAGAATATAATTTCAAACATGGGATAAAATCCCACACATAGTCACTGATTTGAAATCTAAGTTTCTTGTAAAGGTGATATATGCTTTTTGGTTATTTTGTGGGTCTGTGGATCAACAGCCCATCGCTCCCATGCCGTATTTTTATTACCATGTTTCTGTGATTGTATTTTGTTATTTTGTTCCATCTCTCAGGTGATTTTCACTGGCTCCATATTACAACACCAACTTTATAGGGCTGTAAAACAGGACTGTATTATCTTGTTATCTTTAGATAATGAAGTGTTGTTATGTAGTTATTTAAAGATTTCTGCTGTTTTTTGTGGCTAAATTATGTTTTTAAGACATTAAGCAGGATCCTGGGCTCCTCATCATATTAATCATCATTACCACAAATTAATTAGCTCATCCTATCAAACTATTTATTCTGTGATTGAGATTTAAATATATCATAATTTCGAGATGTCATTTTATTTTGAGATGATGTTGAATTTAAGTATCATCCGATTATCTTCTATTCATGGCAGATTAGCAACAGTAATTTTCTAATATTAAACCATTTTTTGTGCTTGTATTTCCACACTTTATTTTCAGATAAGAGACAGCAGAAGAGTCAATTCTGTTTACTCACTATGTGTAAAACAAGAAGAATTTTCCATGTTCCTCCACAGTTCTAATTTAATTTATACTATGCGGTCTGAATAATAGCTAATAGACTCTAAAGTGTCAAACACCTGTGTGTTTACAATTATCTTTGATATGCTTGTTTACAGGAAGGCATGTTTAGCACATTGTCTGTTGAATTTAGCATTAATGAGCACAGAGTAGTTGTTAAAGAACTAGATACTAGGATTAGCTGCAGTCAGCAGTTTTTTCCTGAGGTTTTAGGTGAAGCCAGGGAAAACACTCAGGGACTAAATATAAGTCCAAATAATATTCTTAAAGGTTTTCTAGACCAGTGTGTGTGTGTGTGTGTGTGTGTGTGTGTGTGTGTGTGTGTGTGTGTGTGTTACATGTCAGTAATCAGCTCAACAATTCATGTCTGAAGATAAAAGATTTCCTCTCTGAGGAAACGTATCGCCACAAACTCTGAGATTGTCTGTAAACTTTAAAATCTGAGGCACAGCCGCTGGCGAAGATCTACCTGCTGTTACCTTCTGAACTCCAAACAAGTGTTGGAGCATGCCAATGTGTTGCCCTCCCTCACCCTGATTTCCCCTGGCATGGCAGCCAGCCTATTTAGAGTCTTGGGTCGCTGCTCTGGCCTTTCAGCACCGAACCCTCTGTGGGTAAGAAGCTGGTCCCTGTGGCTGTCTGCCCGTCGTCAAAGAAGCCACCGGTGACCATGGCGCAGTCCGTTTGGACTAATGAGCTCCCTGGGTACATAGAAGCAGCAGGACAGCACACAGAATGCAGCTCACTGACTCAGTCCTGTCCTGCCTGCAATGTGCTGTAAGCTGCTCTTCAACATGACGCAACAGCTCTGCTCCGGAGGCACACGACACTAAACTAGATTTTAGTCACAGAGTCCTTATAAATAAACTACAATAAACATGGATTCAATTTATCTTCAGGAGCAGTCCGTCTCTGTAAAGCAGTGTCCTAAGCATTTTGTTAATCCTGTGCTCCACAAAACATAATGTGAATGCAGCGCAAGTTTAGTGATGCTGACAGGCAGATTTTCACTTTGGACAGACCCAGGTAAGCGGTTTTATTTCCATATTTCATGCTAAGCTGAGGTAACAAGCTGCTGCCTATTTACTGACCACCCATTCTCTTCCTCTAATTATTATCAAGAAGGCAAATCTTCCAAATTGTGAAACAAAGATAAAAAAAACACAAAATACGGCTGCTGATGTACAAGCAGCTTGAAAATTACCACTTACCATGAAACTGCGTTGGAGGTGAGACAGAGGTGTGGTGTAGCAGGAGCTGTGTTGTAGATGCATTCAGTGAACGAGATCCAGTTTAGTCTCATTTTTCAGTTGTTCGTCTCACCACGTCTAAAGGCTAAACTTCTACGTTAATCAGTATTACTGTCTCTAGCAGACACATATTGGACCATACTTGGTCTGAAAAGTCTTTAGAGATTGCAGTTTTGTTTTCCTCAACGTGCACACGCATTAGACACACAGAGAGGTCCTGTTTATACCTGGTATTAACCTGTGAGCAGTATCTCACTAGTGTGAGCCACACTTTTGAATTTTAATGTGTTTTGTCTTCTTGACTCAGCCCCACTAATTTAATCTAAACTCATCTCTTAAAGAGACAGTTTTAAAAGCAAGCTTAACAATATGTTGAAAGGCACCGCTGCTGGGGCGATGCGTGACCCCCAGGAACAAACTGCAGCAGGTCTTTTGTGTTCCTCATCTGGTTTGTTGACCTTTACCAAAAAGCCTGTTCCCACGAGGAATTCTGACGACACAACAAATGACAGTGTGTGACGCAAAATGACAGCGTTTCTTGCTTACACCCTGCATTTTAACTCCTGAGGCTGTTTGTTCCATCTCCTGCACGGTAACATTTCATATTTTGAAACTGGAGACAGACGGGGGGGGGGGGATCAACACAAAGGTCAGTGCCTCACCTCTGCCCTCCCCCTGGTGAAAAGTGTCAAGGAAATGATGTGGCCACCACTGTGTCATTAATTCCCATGAAAATCACAGGTTGGCAGGGAGGCTGCCATCCCCGCCTCCTCAACCACAGACAATTACAGGTCATCCAGGCTCGCAGCCATGCTGCTGTTGTCTGTGGAAATTGCAAGCTGTTGCTTAAGAGCCCAGGAGAGTGACTTTAATTAAAGGCTGCAGTGATCGACTGCTGCTGGCAATCAGCAGACGCCTGCTCTACCTGCTGCCTCTGTCTGTCTGCTGCCTCCCCGCCCTCCTTCTCTTTTTCTGAGGCATCACTCCACTCCTGATCTGTCCTCGGCTTCAGCTCCCCGTACGCTCCTGTTACTGAGGTTATTTTAGGTGCCTGCTAACAGTTAGTGACTGGTAAAGATGGACAGTTGGTTCGTTTGTTGGACACGTCGGTCCCAGGGAGGATATTTCAACAAGCAATTAGTGATTTGAAAATTGAAAACTGAAGTTATTTTTTCATAATAAGCCATGATCACAAAAACTATTTTCACTTTTAAGATCAATATCAAATGGGTGCACTGATATGTCATTTACCGAGGGCAGCCATGCTGCCCAGATTCTGTGTGTCACACATTTAGACGGATCGAGTGTCTTCATGATTATCTGTCCCCTTCTAGTGCTTTAAGATAGCAGTTATACATTTGTTTTCATTTTAATGAATAAATCATGTCCACTCTGTGTTTTACTTTGCGGTATAGTGCTTCCCTCTCTCCTAATCTGATCAGTGTCTCTTTACTGTCCACAGTGGTTCCCTTACTTTTATTTTTTTACTTGCAGCTTCTGTCATATTGCCTCTCTAATAATCTGCTCTCTCTCTCTCTCTTTCTGTCTTCTTTCAGGCCATCTCTCTCATTTTCCTCCCCTCACTCTCCATCTGTGTGTGTGTTGGATTGATTGTACCTTGGGTTACATATTCTGTCCACATTTCTGCTCTCTGCCGCTCGCCTCTCCTTCACATTTGTCTCTGGAGTGCCGGCCGACCGTGGGCTATTACTGTCTCATTAAAGGGAGGCTGGGGAGACGCAGGCCTGATAAATCAATCAAACTTCCCCTCGCTGTGCCAGAGGGAGATGGATCGAGATGAATTTTGTCCCAGCAAGAGAATATCCCAGGGTGCACCTCTTCCAAATGGTGTCAGAGGATGTGCTGGAGTCAGCACGCTGACTCCAACAATAGCTGAGCTTCTATTTTCATACATTTAGTGGGATTACATTGGCAGTGGAGGGACAGTCTGTACTTTCATTATGTTGCACATTCTACATGCATTACAGTCAAAGGATCCTGGTAATTAGACAGAAATAACTGCCATTTGAAGAGAGCTGACTCTGATTCATTCTCCAGACATATAAATTAATTTTACTTTACTATCCGCTGTCACTCTGGATTATATAACAGATAACATTAATAATGTAAGGGGTACTTTTTAGCAAAGGGAAAAGGTTAGGGACGATATATGAGCCTATAAGAAGCATACAAGCTGTCAGTCAAAGACAGTGTAAGGAAATGTTTATATGTTCAATTAAGAGACTTATTTGCAATATTGTCCCAAAATGTTAACATGCCTGCAGCTGTTTGCAGATATTGTCAGGAATGGTGGTGCTAACTGCAAATATGATCCCAATAACAAAGTTCCTGTTATTTGGCAGCTATAGAGTTCTCTAGTAGTGAATTAGCACTTTAACTCTTCCACTTCCTTTTTCCCAAAGTGAGACTTTTTGTTACAGTTCCTCCCTCTGCCCCTGTCTGCAGCTTTGGTTTTGTTTTGTTCTGGTCTCACCCTCCTGTCTCACACCATATATGGACTTCCTCTTCCCCCCACTCTCCAGTCTGGACTAATTACAGACTCATTCAATGCACCTGTGACACCCTCCATTTTATAAGCACCCCTCAGTCCTCAGTTCGGTGCTGGTTTGTTGACATTATACACGCTGTTCTCTGCATTCCCTCTGGTTGGTTCGTTTGTTTGCTGCTCATTGACTTTCATGCTCACTCACTTCTGCGTATTCATTCATGCTCCACAATTCTGGTCAGTTTGTTCGTTCGTTCGTTTGTCCATCAGGAACCTCTGTTTTGTTTGTTAGTTTGAATTGTTTGGCCTGCCTTTTGCAGTGTATTTTTTGTTGTTACTTTGTCCTGTTAGTTTTGTACGTTTGTTTCCGTCCATCCTGCCTCCTGCAGTGATTTTAGTTTGTTACTTTGTACATCTGCTTTGTCCGTTCGTTTGGTCCACATTAGTGTGTAGTTTCAGTTGTTACTTTGTATGTTTGGTTATGGTTTTGTTTGTATGTTGTTACAGCGTTTTTGGGTCTCTTTAATTTGGTACTTTGTTCGTGTTTGTTAGTTCCCTGTGTCCCCTGCCCTTTTTGTCAATAAATATATCTTTTTTGTTCTTACTCGTTCGTCCCGTTAGTCAGTTCGTAACAGAACAAACCAGCCAGTTTGCGACCATGGAACTACCTCGTTCCACCACTGGTCGCTCCATTTTTCTTCCCTGCTCCCATTTTGTTTGTGGTAGTGATAGTTCGGATGAGGATTACCTGGACTGTTACGGTACTGCTCTCACCTCACCTGACCCTCTGACCCCCGTTGCTTTGAGCCCAGAGGAGGCTCGCTCCATATATGAGGAGCTTAAGGCCCAGTCAGCCCCGGCGTTGGATCTCCGCCGCAGTTGTTCGTTCAGCCAGCCTCCTGTAATTAGCGACACCCAGTATTCGCTATACGAGGGAACCCGCTTGGCTGTGTGGACGGGGTTCCACAGCAAGCGCCGACGTCCACGTCGGAGGCGGAAGGCTCCCCGGGTTCCAGGGTCACCTGCAGCTAATGCTGCTTCTGTTGGTCTTGCAGCTAATGCTGCTTTTGTTGGTCCTGCAGCTACCCATGCTGCTTTTGTTGGTCCTGCAGCTACCCATGCTGCTTTTGTTGGTCTTGCAGCTACCCATGCTGCTTTTGTTGGTCCTGCAGCTACCCATACTGCTTTAGTTGGTTCTGCAGCTGATGCTGCTTTAGTTGGTTCTGCAGCTGATGCTGCTTTAGTTGGTTCTGCAGCTAATGCTGCTTTAGTTAGTTGTGCAGCCGAAGCTGTTCTTGTTAGTCCCGCAGCCCCTGCTGCTTTTGTTAGTCCCGCAGCCCCTGCTGCTTTTGTTAGTCCCGCAGCCCCTGCTGCTTTTGTTAGTCCCGCAGCCCCTGCTGCTTTTGTTAGTCCCGCAGCCCCTGCTGCTTTTGTTAGTCCCGCAGCTCCCGCTGCTTTTGTTAGTCCCGCAGCCCCTGCTGCTTTTGTTAGTCCCGCAGCCCCTGCTGCTTTTGTTAGTCCCGCAGCCCCTGCTGCTTTTGTTAGTCCCGCAGCCCCTGCTGCTTTTGTTAGTCCCGCAGCCCTGCTGCTTTTGTTAGTCCCGCAGCCCCTGCTGCTTTTGTTAGTCCCGCAGCCCCTGCTGCTTTTGTTAGTCCCGCAGCCCCTGCTGCTTTTGTTAGTCCCGCAGCCCCTGCTGCTTTAGTTGGTTCTGCAGCTACTGCTGCTCTTGTTGGTCCCGCAGCCCCCGATGCTGCTTTAGTTGGTTCTGCAGCTACTGCTGCTCTTAGTCCCGCAGCTCCCGCTGCTCTTGTTAGTCCAGCAGCCGATGCCGTTTTTGTTAGTCCAGCAGCCGATGCCGTTTTTGTTAGTCCAGCAGCCGATGCCGCTTTTGTTAGTCCCGCAGCTCCCGCTGCTTTTGTTGGTCCCGCAGCTCCCGCTGCTTTTGTTGGTCCCGCAGCTCCCGCTGCTTTTGTTGGTCCCGCAGCTCCCGCTGCTTTTGTTGGTCCTGCAGCCCAGGCTGCTTTGGTCTCGGCTCCTGTTCCTGTCACGGATCGGCTCCTGTTCCTGTCACGGATCCGGCTCCTGTTCCTGTCACGGATCCGGTCCGGCTCCTGTTCCTGTCACGGATCCGGCTCCTGTTCCTGTCACGGATCCGGCTCCTGTTCCTGTCACGGATCTGGCTTCTGTTCCTGGGCCTTCAGCTGTCGCCGCAGTTGCAGCCACCTTTATTGCTGCAGTCACCGCTGCTCTGGTGTCAGCTGCTGCTCCGGTCCCTGCAGCCGCCGGGTTCCCAGGCGGGTCGACGCACAGGTCGCCGTCTCTTCAGTCTCCGGACGGGTCGACGCAGAGGTCGCCGTCGTCGCCGTCTCTTCAGTCTTCGGACGGGTCGACGCAGAGGCCGTCGCCGCCGTCCCTTAACTTTGAACTTTGTTTGTCACCCCAGGAGATGTGGTGGGATGACAATGAGGACGCCACCACCCTGCTCCTGTCTCCTTGGGGGGCCCCTGAGAACTGTGCTCCTGTCCTGGCCCCTCAGCTCCAGCTGGCTCAAAGTTTGTCGCCGCCGGGCAGTCCGCCCGGGGCTCCCCAGCCTTGTTCGTCGCCGCCGGGCAGTCCGCCTGGGAGTCCTCAGCCGTCTTGCTGCTCCCCGGCTCTCTGCTCGCCATCCGGCAGTCCGCCTAGGGGTCTCCTGCCTCGTGGGTCGTGTGCTGGCCCCCGGCCTGGGGGTCCTCGGCCTGCTTTCCGGCTGGCTTTCCGGTCCCCGGTTCTCCAGCCGGCTCAAGGGTCTCGGGCTCTGTCTTCTGGTTCGCCGCCTCCCGGCCGTCCGCCCGAGGCTCTGTCTTCTGGTTCGTCGCCTCCCGGCCGTCCGCCCGAGGCTCTGTCTTCTGGTTCGTCGCCTCCCGGCCGTCCGCCCGAGGCTCTATCTTCTGGTTTGTCGTCTCTGCCTTCTGGTTCGTCGCCTCCCGGCCGTCCGCCCGAGGCTCTGTCTTCTGGTTCGTCGCCTCTGCCTTCTGGTTCGTCGCCTCTCCAGTCCTGTTCGCCGCCTCCCGGCCGTCCGCCCGAGGCCCGGCTTTCTGGTTCGTCGTCTCTTCAGTCCTGTTCGCCGCCTCCTGGCCGTCCGCCGGAGGCACTCCTGGTCCGTTTGCCGCCTCCTGGCCGTCCGCCGGAGGCACTCCTGGTCCGTTTGCCGCCTCCTGGCCGTCCGCCGGAGGCACTCCTGGTCCGTCTGCCGCCTCCTGGCCGTCCGCCGGAGGCACTCCTGGTCCGTCTGCCGCCTCCTGGCCGTCCGCCGGAGGCACTCCTGGTCCGTCTGCCGCCTCCTGGCCGTCCGCCGGAGGCACTCCTGGTCCGTCTGCCGCCTCCTGGCCGTCCGCCGGAGGCACTCCTGGTCCGTTTGCCGCCTCCTGGCCGTCCGCCGGAGGCACTCCTGGTCTGCTGCGCCCGGTCCCTCCTCCGGGCCTCCCTCCGCCCGCCCGGTCTGGTGTTTCGGGCCCTCCTCCGGGCCTCCCTCCCCCCGCCCGTCCTAGTTTGTTTGGGGCTGTCTGGGATCCGCCCCTTGCCGGGGGGGTTCTGTTACAGTTCCTCCCTCTGCCCCTGTCTGCAGCTTTGGTTTTGTTTTGTTCTGGTCTCACCCTCCTGTCTCACACCATATATGGACTTCCTCTTCCCCCCACTCTCCAGTCTGGACTAATTACAGACTCATTCAATGCACCTGTGACACCCTCCATTTTATAAGCACCCCTCAGTCCTCAGTTTGGTGCTGGTTTGTTGACATTATACACGCTGTTCTCTGCATTCCCTCTGGTTGGTTCGTTTGTTTGCTGCTCATTGACTTTCATGCTCACTCACTTCTGCGTATTCATTCATGCTCCACAATTCTGGTCAGTTTGTTCGTTCGTTCGTTTGTCCATCAGGAACCTCTGTTTTGTTTGTTAGTTTGAATTGTTTGGCCTGCCTTTTGCAGTGTATTTTTTGTTGTTACTTTGTCCTGTTAGTTTTGTACGTTTGTTTCCGTCCATCCTGCCTCCTGCAGTGATTTTAGTTTGTTACTTTGTACATCTGCTTTGTCCGTTCGTTTGGTCCACATTAGTGTGTAGTTTCAGTTGTTACTTTGTATGTTTGGTTATGGTTTTGTTTGTATGTTGTTACAGCGTTTTTGGGTCTCTTTAATTTGGTACTTTGTTCGTGTTTGTTAGTTCCCTGTGTCCCCTGCCCTTTTTGTCAATAAATATATCTTTTTTGTTCTTACTCGTTCGTCCCGTCAGTCAGTTCGTAACACTTTTTTCTTTCAGATGCCTGAAATAGGGTCTGTTAACACCAGGTCAAGACAGTTTCATGTTTTATTCTGCATTGTCAAACACCTTAAAAAGCAGTTGTTAACTGAGACTAAAGATGATGTCGATAACATTAAATGTAATCCTGCTCACTATTGATATATTTTCCAAAAAACAAAAAGGACACGAGACAAATGGCTGATACACGGATGAGCAGGTTGAGAAGGAGAAGGAAAGCTTTTGTAGAAGATGTTAGTGTAAAATCAAATTACAACTTAATAATAATGAATACTTTATTGATCCCCTTGGGAAAATTGTGGTGGGACAGCTGCCAGACTGTGTCGGCGCTACTACGGGGCTTCAGTGTCTGGTCCAAGGACACCTCAGCAGGTAGTGGGAATCGGACCACTCGCCCGGGGGTTTGTAGATGACTGCACTACCACCTGAGCTACTGCCGCCCCAAAACAGAACTGTCGCTGCGAGCAGGGTTCAAACCTGCGTGGGGAAACCCCATTGGATTTCAAGTCCAACGCCTTAACCACTCGGCCATCACAGCTCAAAGGTTGCTGGAATATGAATGTGACTAACCCACTTTGTCATTCGGGGGGGAAAACAGCAACATTTTATTCTCTTACAGAATTTATTTTCCACTAAAATTCAAAGGGAGGAAGTTAGTGTGATGCTAATTTCTGGAATGGGACCTTATTATGTTACTTTACTTTGTTGTATTTCCAAAATGACAGTAAACTCTGGAAATCACTTCCCAGTTCTTTTTAATTTTTTAAATTTTATTATTGTAGCTCCTACCTGTCGATTTAAGACATGTTACATTTGCACATTGTTCTTAATAAGACCAAATGTCTCTGTTACCTCTAGAAGAAGTTTAATTAAATTACAATCCATCCACAATCCATCCAGTGTGTTTACACTGTGGCATCATGCAATTACAGTTTTATCGCCAAGATGTATTGATTGTCTCATCCGTGTGAGCTGCGTTCAGAGTCAAACTTTTCTTGTCTTTTTCCTCACTGGAGGTTTCCTCTCAGTGTTCCTCAGCAGCCTGTGAGATGTGTTTGCTCCTGTTTAGCAGGTGAATCACTAAAAATCCAACAGAGCTGTGACATATAGAAACATGACAGTTTTCTATACACAGTCAGAAACACACCACAGTCCCTTCTGTAGCCTTTGGCTGCTTGTTTGGTTTTCACATTGTCACATTTACACATTTCTACTTATGCTTAAATGTCATATAGTGTTACTTTGAGAAGAAGTCGTATTTCACATACGGTACAGTTAATGCCATCAATATAACATTCACAGTGTGCACCACTAGTGTCTGGAAGAGGCCATTTAATGATAATAGTCATATTTAGCTTTAGGTGTAACATGAGACTCATTTAAAAAGTAATATTGCTGCACAGGTTTTTTATTATTTTTTATTTTTTATTATCACCCAGGTTCCCTCGACAAAGAGCCAAAGGGGTTTTTCCATTGTGTCTTGGGTTATGGAAGAAACTTAACTGTGTGACAAACTAAATAAAGAAATAATATCACCTTACAAATAACTTTTTTTTTTTTATCGTAAAAAATTCTAAAAAGCTTCAAACTTGGAATTTGATTCAAATATTTTAATTTGTAGAGTAAAATGTTGTAACGTCTTGACCAAGCTGACCTGCAGGCTTTTTCCAGGCATCTAATGAAAAAGGGAACTGGAGGTGGTAAAATACTCATTTTGGGTTTTAGGACTCACTACTACAGGACTCCGTTAACAGAGAGAGGCAGGTTTCAGAAAGGATGTCCCCACACTGCATTAGTGGGGGCGTGGTTACACAACCCTGACTGAAGGGAATGGTGGGTTCCTCTTTGGTGCTGATACACACATCAATCACTGAGAGGCTAAATGATGGCTCAGACAGTACCTCTTGGCTGTAAACATAGAGATGTTGTGTTTGTTTTCTCATGATTCTTTGGCTCTTGCAATTTCAAGCCTCACCACTCCCACCTGCTGCGCAGCGGCACTGCTCCTTTCCTGCCTTTTTGGTCACATGATTATTCGATGCTCACCTGTCCCCAAGATTGTGAAGATTTTCAATCATCCAGGTGAGGTTATCTGGATATTAAGTCAAGGCAACAGGACCTCTTTATACCTGCGTTGAAGCCTGCACCTCCATTGAGGGAGACATTTCCACTTGAACATGCCTGACTTCTTTTTAACCCCTCAGATACCTCTGACTTATCTATCTTCTCTGTCCAAAATGTGTACTTTATTGTCCTCAAATAAGTGTCCTTCATCCTTCAGATGAAGGTACACAGCTGATGCTGTGGTGCTGGGCCACAGTACACGTGTGTTTTGGTGTCTGGTATATAGGGTAGACATGTCTCTGCCTCACTGAGACTCTTTTCTAAGCTGTGACAGAAATGTTTCCTTAGCAAGTGTTTCCTTTATATCATTGGTTGCTGTTCAGCTTCCTGATATCTCATGAACAGATGTGACAGTCTGTTGCAGAGACGAGCGGCTCCTGTCAACCAGCAAATGAGGAAAAGTAAAAAGGTAAAATGTGACAACAAGGCAAAGGCAAGCATGTCTTTTCCAAGGACTGATGAAGTTCCAATCAGGAGTAAGCATGTCTTCATCGGAGCTGTAAATGGAGTTTCCTCTTAGAGTCAAACATTTGACGTGTTGACACTCAGACCTGTGAAGCATTGTCTTTAAAGGTTTTATCAAAATTTAACAAGAAGAACAAACATTGTGGCACATGCAGAAGGCCATCTATTCATTTTAATTCAAATCAGCAGCAGATTGAAGTCTTCTCTTAAATTATAAAACCAAACAAAAAAGTACTCTTATTATTTATATTTGGGGGTTGACTTGCTAATCAGATCAGGCACAAACCAAGCATACAGGGTGTGTTAAATATTGCCTCAGGATATTGTTGCTCTTGGACTTTTAATTTGCAGCTGTATCATTTGATCTTCTATGTTGTTTTTTCTTATTTCACTAAACAGCAGAGAGAATGTGAAGCTTCTTAAGATTAAGAAACATAAAAACAGCTGCTTCACTTAACGTGGTGATTGCGTTCAGGCGTGTTTCACCTGAAACACACTGGAATGAGTTTCATGGATATCAGATGGGCTGGTCAAGTCTTGTTTCTTTCTGGTGTGTTTCTGCATGTGGATGTGACAGCAGACAGTAAAACTCAGTTTAAACGGATAATTCATTAATGCAAGAAATTAATTTCTATCTGACAGAAAAATGTGGAACGGGGAGTGAGGCTGTTTGAAACTAGCAGCTCTTTACCAAGGCTAAAGGCTACAGCAGCATTTAAATTAGCTTTGTTGAACCTAGAAATATTTCAAGTGATTTAATTCACATCCAGATGTTGATTAAAAAGAGAAATACTATATTTAAAGTATAACATGCTAATTTTTAGTTTTCCTTCTGAATACAATTGTATTTAAAATAGTGAAAATGTCCTGTCTCAATATGTCTCTAAAAGGAAATATTAGATCTAATGGGAGAAACATTTTATTGACTTTGTTCTTATTCATTGACCCGTGGCCTTTTCTAGACACTGATCACCTTTAAAACACCTTTTAAATCTGCCCTTCAAACCAACATAGCTGAACAAATACCATGCACAAAGTAAGCTCACAAATATTTTGGTACTAGGCAGGTTTTAAAGCAGCGAGTCTAGACAACCCAGGGGACCGCAGACGGTTACAGATTCTGTGCTTTCATGGTTTAACTTTAAAAATGTAAATTGTCAACAGCAGTATCTACAGCATGTTTTATATATTTTATATTTTAGACCTTGAACTTGCACGACCATAGCCAAAGACCATAGAGCTTGGTCAGGGCTGCTGTTTCTCTGTATAATGAACAATTATATTTACTGCACTACATTTCATGTATTCATGATGTATAAAAACAGTGTCTCCACAAAGACGGAGAGCCGTCTGTATTCTCAGTCAGCGACACTAAACTGGATCAATCTGTTTGTCCCAACCTGCCACTCTGAGCCGTCCGTCATAAACTCTGATCACTCACTCGATCATGAAGGCACGCTGGACGTCAGCGCTGGTTGAATCCTCCTTTTCTTTTTTCTCTAACAGAAGCCGAATGTTGTGTCGTGCTTTTGTTCAGATCAGGATGAAGTAGAGGATAGTTAAACTGTGTGTTCTGCAACAAACAATCCAAACATATGAAAAGACTGGATGAACAACATGATGAGGCTTTAACTTCATTAAAGCCCTACATAAAAACTTCTGAATATTAAAGACAGCAGCCCACACTATGAGTGTCCTTAAATATCCGCACAGATTAACCTCAATCTATATCTGTTGGGTATTAGGGTGCTGCAACTTTGCTGGAGACCTTTATTGTGTATCATCCCACGTCTCGTTCTCTCCTCAATTCCTGTCAGCACTCTACTGTTGGGTAAAAGCAAATCTATCGCATAGTTTATAATAATAAAATCTCTTTCACTTTATATTTTTCCAGCTGATCTTGTGTTCATCCTAAATCACCTGCTCCACAGTTTGGAACTGAATTTAGAATTGAGCTGTTTTTCAAATCTTCCTGCAGAGTTTAGGAAGTCTGCCCTGAAGGTCACAATGTCATTAAAATCATGACCTAGATGCAAAGATTGGAAACAAATGAAGGGAAATTTAAACATATTCTCTCCTGAATATAAAATAAATTTTGATCTAATTAGAGAAAGGTTAATAAACATAATCGAAAACCTGTAAATACCCATAGCTCGATACAGACAGTTTAAACATGGGAAGACTGCTGCTGCACTCACCCAGTCCTCAGGTAGATACCACCCTCACTTTGTCTTCCCCTACTCCATCTGAGATGACTGAACACACCTAGGACAGGTACTCAGCATAGGGTAGAGGTACCTGGAAAACAGGGAGGAGCGGAGGATTTAAGGATTTGAGGGTCGACTTTAGGAACCACTGCTGTGCACAGCGTCTGCCACATGGCTGTGCTGTCCAGCGTACACTGTTCCTGTCTGTATCTTGCATCCTGCCAGTTTGTGTTGGACCGACTCTGAGAAGCTTTTGCACCGTCTGCACCTGGGATCCTGTGTGGTGTGGTAGACCCCTGCTTCTATTGATCCGGTGCTTAGGGCCTGTCCAGCTCACCAGTCCAGTCCCGGCTCAGTGGGAGGAACAAGATCCAGGACATGAACACAAATAAAGACTTTCAGAGAAATCACTTATAAGCTGAAGACTTGATGCTACTTGATGAATGTTAAAGAGGTTTCTCTGACAGTGAAAACAAAGTGGTTAATGCAAATTATCCTGTGTGTGTGTGTGTGTGTGTGTGTGTGTGTGTGTGTGTGTGTGTGTGTGTGTGTGTGTGTGTGTGTTGGTGGTACCCTGTGGCTGATCAGGGCCAGAAGTGGCTCAGCTAGCCTGAGAGGCCTTAATTAGCCAGCATGGCTCCTACAGCTCACCATCACGCTGCCTTCCACACACACACACACACACACACACACACACACACACACACACACACACACACACCTACTCTGTTAATGACCTCGAACAGCAGGGACAGGGCTGCTGGTTGGATCACTACAGCTGTGACATTAATGCAGTGTATATGGTTAAGGATATTTACAGCCAGCGGTTAAAACAAAAGAAACACGCAGTCAAAAGCGGCGTTTCATTTTCCATCCAATTAATCCGTGTGGAAGCGGAGAGCAGCAGCCGCTTTGTGAGAAACATTCCTGCTGCAGAAACAAAGCTGTTAAGCTCCGAGCTTTGCCTTGCTCACTGCTAATTCAAGTAAAATTCTGTTGTCTCTGGTCCTTCCCAAACCCCAATTTGTCTTCTTTTTGTTCTTTACTGTATGACTGTTAAAATATGCTGATGAAAGGAGGCTGAACATTTGTAGGGAAACAACAGTAAACCAGTGATTTTATACCCAGAGGAAGCCAGGCTTCTTGTTAGCCTGCTTTTCTGCCTGACTTGACACTTTTGCCGGATCAAACGTCTCATCACAAAATGCAACCTACAAACAAAAGTGCTTACCCATAATCCATCAGTGCAGGTGTGTGATGTGGCAGGCTCTGAAACGAACAGCAGAGCTTGTCGTTAATCCTTCAGACAAGCTTCCCTCTAATTAACCAGCTCGACTTTAGCAACACAACAGAAAATGAATTGTGTTTTCTCAACAAAATATAATTCTACTCTTCTCTGTGTGTTTTGGCAGTTCAAGGGAAGCTGCATCCATCACACACGAGGCTTTAAAGGAACATAAGCTATTTCTGCAAGTTGCAGCCCTTCACTCTACGACTGCGTTATCAACGTGCAGCCTCAGTTCTGCTGGTTTCAGTCTTCGGAGCAGGTTTTGGATTTTGCTGCAGGGATGTGATCCAGAACATCAGTGAGGTCCAACGCTGATGGTTTGACTAGGAGAGCCATTCACTTTAGAGCTGGCTCTGTGAACAGGGGCATTGTTAGGTCAAAACAGGAAGTGGACTAATTGAACCGGAAAACTGAAATTATTTTTTTCAGTGAGCAGCGCATGGCAGCCGTATCCCAGTGCTGCTGTAGATTCCTCCTGTGTAAAGATAAATTGACCCTTCCTCAGCAGGAGGGAAGTCTGGTCCAGCATGCAGGGACGCAATATTGATCAAAAGTGACCGTTTTACACTGTAAAAAACTAAATGAGAAGCAGAGGTTGACTTAAAGGTTTAAAGAAGATAATCAGGTATCTTAAACCGTACAGTGTTCTGGTAGATGGTTGGCATTTACAACCACACAAAGAGGCAGACTGCCATCTGCACCTCAGGGCTCCTAAAAACCACAGTATAAGATAATACTGCATATGTAGGAATATGGAGCATGTCCTCTGATCTCAGATTCGTTCAGTAGTTAAGCGGGATTAATACTGATAATGGTATATAGTCCCACACCAAAGGTGCTGGTTGTGTTTGCTGTATGCACAAAGTTCAGTATTTACACCTACATACACTAAACAACACAGAAGATATCACCTTCTGTATCAGATGGCCCTTATCTTAAACCTAAATGTTAAAAACTCCTCCTTATTGACTGAATATCATAAAGATTAAAACAGGTATTAAAAACCAAACAACATGGAAAACGGGATGAATTATGGCCCCATTGGCTTCAGAAGTGCATAATCTAACTGTCCCTGAGCTTCAACTCACTGATGGCCTCACGTTCTCGTTCTGAATCCTCTGGTACGGAGCGAAAGTCAGTTTTAACTTTCATGTTTCCTTGGATCTTCGGTGACTTCCTGGATAAGTCGTCACTGTGCTTTGGGACTAAATTTGGAAGTTTGAAATAATCTCTATTCATAGAAAGTGTTTCTTAGTGTGGATATGTGCAGTCCCAGGGAAACAAATAGAATCAGCTACTGTAATGATTCACAGACTGATAGTACACTGCCTGTCGAAAAAAGACACACACTATTTTGTTGGTCCATCTTTAGCTTTGATTACAGCGCACATTCACCGTGGCATCATTTCAATAAGCTTCTGCAATGTCCGAACCTTTATTTCCGTCATCTTTGTAAATTAATACAACTTTGAGTTGTATAAATTTTTTAAACTCTTGTACTAATGATAGGAGACTCGGACCGCTCAGTCTTCTCCAGCACATCCCAAAGATTTTTTGAAACATCATCATCCATGCAGTAATTATCCAGTGAGACGCTCTTACCTGTTTGTTTAGTTAAATCCAGGTGGTATTTTTGTGATTTGTTACTTTTTCTTTGTGGTAACTAAGGTGCTGAATAAGTTTTACCACGAGCCTAGTTGCTATTACATCACACTTTCACATCAACCTGTATTTTGTGTTTGCTCAGGTTGCCTTTGTTTTTTGTTTGAAGATCTGAAACAGTTTAGCTTGAGATACCAAACCAGAAAGAATCAGAAAGGGGTTGAATATATATTTTTTTACAGCTGTAGTGTTGAAACTCTGTCCTAAAATGAACTCCTGTTAAAATCAAATCTCAATATATCTGCTTATATTATGCTTACATGGCACTTATTTCACATTCCGTAGAAATCCTGGGCCTTGTACAGAAATATTGTAATAATGCACAGGTAGAGGGAGGAAAAGGGGTTAATAGGGGCCCAGCAGCTCATTTTTGCCTCGGGGCACCCTAACAGGTGTAGCCGTCCATGTCAGAATTAATGCAATGTAAATGCGATTTGTACTAAATAAGCTAAACTGTGTAGAGTAACTGGAAATTGAAAGCGTTCCTAGGATTTGTTCATTTTGTCCAAACCTGTCACCTAGTTATCTGAGCTGCTTAACTGTCACTGCCACATATTGTACATTACAATGACGCAAATGAGCACAGGCAGTCTTTCCTGGCCTGGTATTATCATATACATTTGATAAACTGTCCAGTAGCTCCAGTCGTTTTTATTGTGCTCATATAGTGAAACCAGCGTGATGCAGTGTGAAAAGAGGACAGGAGAGACGGAACGAGATGCACAAGTTTCTAAATCCGGGAGCAGCGTGTGGGAGTGCTGATAACTGTACAGCAACAAAGAGGGGACATCAAACACAGAGACCAACTACTCACCTGATTGTTGCTGTGTGGCGTCAAGCCCACATGACACTGCAGAGAAAAGAGAGGGCAGGAGGAGGCAGCGACAAGCCGCTCTTGCCTGTTAACACTCAGTGAAACAGCCAGAGCTGCTTCTAATGGCCTTGCCAGAACTTTTCATTTTATAATTGGCAGGCAGCCGCGGTGAGATTGACAAATGAGTGTCAGCCATCAGCGATTCCCCGAGCCAGGAATGCCAGAGATGGGGAGCGGGAATCAAAATAATTAAAATAAATAAGGTGCCAAGTGATGGCAGTGCTCCCTCCAACATGGCAGATGAGAGCTGCCAGCAAAAAAAGAGAAGGAGGGATGGTTCAAGTGTCAGTCTTCACCTCCTCTTCGGGACCTCTCACCACTAAACCGTTATTAGTGACAAAAATCTGCCAGCTACTCAGTCAACTGCATGTGTGTGTGTGAGTGTGTGCGTGCTACCAGAGGGATGATTATCTGATTGAAACAATGCAACGATAATCAGTCAGAGTTCACACCTAAGAATGAGCTCATTTTCACTTCCCCTGGTTCCTGTCTGCCCTTTTTTGTTTGCATGTCGTTACAAAGTAGGAGTGAGATGTGATCAGTGTAATTGAACCTTATGGAAATGAAAACAGGAAGCAGTTGCCTGTGTGAACGCAGGGGAGGATACAGGAGCCACGTCTGTTTTTGCACCGGAGTTCGCATCTCAGCTCTGGATTATGTTTAGATTTGCTGGATGTGGATTTTATTTACACACAAATGTGTTTCCTCGTTGCCTCAACAGATTGTAAAAGGCTTTTTTTCATATAATGATGCACGAGAGATGAAACTCGTTTAATGAACTGAGCCTACTGAGAAGAATAATTGATGTTTACTGCACTAAACACACACTCTAGGCTAGTAGTCTGCCTGCCTCGAGTCTTTGTGCTAAGCTAGGCAAAACCCTTCCAATGTACTGAACATGAAATGACTGTAAGAATACAAGTTACAGTTTGTGAGTATGTTAAAATTCATCAGCTGTTCTAAATCATGTTAGTCTATCTCACGTCTTTAGCCTAAAATGTGATTATTATCTCACACAAGACGTTTGCTATTTAAAAACTATGATTAATAAAATAGGTTACATTTACATGACATTATGTTTAGTTAACAAAGTCAACTACTGTAGATTAAGCTTAGGCACAAAAACTGATTGGTTAGATTTAGTTAAACACATTTTTCTTTGACCTCTATCATAAATAAACATGATCTATTGTAGAAACAACCTTTCACACTAGAAGGTCCCATGTTTTGCAGACTTTCCATGTCTCATTACTGAGGCCACTACAGGTTATAGTTAGTGAGGCCACTAACCTTAACCACCATTATAACCACCACTACTAACCTGAACCCTAAAACCTCAAACAGCTGTGAACACCAGACAAAATGTCCTCACAACTACGGTAAGAAACTAAAATGCGTCCACCCCACCACGTAAAGACATGCAGACGCACACACACCTATTGTCTCCTTTGTATTCTCGGCCCATTTCTCATCCCCCATCTCTCTTTTTCTATTTCGTTTCACTCTCATTTTCCCTCCTTAACTGTGCTGTTATCTAATGGAGCTCTGCCGTGATGCACGATGCTACGTGAGATGGCAGCAGAGCAGGCAGGTGAAAGCCACTTTGTCATCACTAAAAACCACCTGCGAGCTTCCAACATGCTCATTAGCACCTTTTTGCTTCTCTTCTGATCGCTCGCCCTGCTGTTTTGCTGTTGCTAGCCCTCCCTCCCCACTGGCTCCCAGCTTTGTTCTGAAATGTCAAATTGCCATACGGTGGTTGACAAATGCTGATGCTGATTACAGAGTGAGGGCCTGGACAAACAGGCGAGCAGAGAAGGAAGGTGATGCAAAAAGGAAAAGGAGAAGGTCCTGCAGCATCTCGACCTGTTACCGTGGTCCACTGTTATCGATCCACAGGTTGCCAGATTTGAGCAGAACCCCTGCATTTCAGGTCTTAACGTGATCCAAGAGCACCAGTCTGAAATGTATTTCCACCTGCATTACCAGGCTCAGTCTGACCACCCACTGCAGAGCTCAATGTAGGCTGTTTACCTAACAGGTGAAGGATTTAAATAATGGGATGGTTGCCACCTGGTGCTTGGATACTGAGTCATTATAAGGCAACCACAAGACAACCACCACTATTTATTGTGAAAGGCGGAGATTCCTGCCAAGCAAGTGGAAATCTTTACTTACTATTTCAGACTGAAACTATTAAATAAACCTACACTTGCTGTTTACAGTCAAACCTTTCATTACCAAAAGTTTGCATCAACTTCTCCACAATGTGATCTCTTTAATTTGAACATCGTACTAATATGTTTTATCAGGTACTATCTGAACACAATATTCAGTTTTCTTCAAAAAAACACCACAGATCAAATTAAAGTATCCTTTCAGATGACAGTTAAAATATTTATCATAAAGGACGTCAAGTGAGTCCAGCTACTACAGAACAGCATCTTTGTGACTGGTGCTAGAAAATCTTAACTACACAGTAGGGCCTCCCAGATTTGAAGTCACACAAAGTGAGGATAGATTGCTAATACTATATATCCACCATTACGCTTGGAATCCACTGTGAGGAAACAAAAAGGAAATTATCATATTGTGTCAATATTTATGGACTAAGTGCATCAGGGAAGTTGACAACATGTCTCGTAGCAACACCAGCCTTCAGCTGTCACTCAGCCAGTCGAGATAAACACCCACTCAGAGGCTTTTTTCATTTACATAGATGTTGTGTAGATGTTTATGAAATATGTCCAAGCTGGTTGGTCTTCTTAAAAAAATATACCAAAATATGTAGAAATGCTGTAGCACAGAGATAAAATCAGAAATTGATCTTGATGAAAGAATGTTGGCAACTATTTTTAAAAATGGAATAACTTCATACTAAATCATGACTATTTAATGTCCTGTATACTTAATCTACAGAAAAGGTGACTAGTTCAGTGGCTGAAAGGCATGTGGGATGATCGCCACCGCTTGAATCCTTATAATTGTCGACCATCTAGTCTTTTTCTACTGTCACCATCAAGCATGGTTCCTTGCACATAGTAGAAGTATAAAAACCCAATGGACAGACTACCATACAAAATAACTTTGCATGTTCATGCTCCTCAGAAAATGAACCATTTCATTTTAACGGCTTTCAGCTTTTTAAGTTTATGTGCACGTATTTTCCATGTATTTAGACATATATCTTTGGTGAATATGGGCTTTGGTAAATACAGCTAGATCTAAAAAAAAGACACGACGGCTTTTTTGCAGCTTTTGTGCAAATGAGAGCGAACAGCAGAAAAAATCCACACTGGCTCTGACCTTCTGTCTGTGGTCTGTGTCTAACTGTATGCAGGGACACGGGAAACCATTTCTCAATGATACTCTGAAAAGATTTTGTATTTTTTTTTGTCATGAAGCTAACCCTGATAAATAAAGCAGGTTGGATTTGGAGTTTTCAGTCCTTCAACTTTTCTTTTATTTATTCTTTCAGGAATAGATGGGAGCAGAAAGCAGACGACATGCAGGAACAGACGCGTTGTCTCTGCAAAAAGAGCATTCAGCAGGGAGCGCAGAGTTGCCTTCTATTTTATTTCCTTAGATATGAGCCTGAATAAGGTCAGAGAATAACCTTTGAAGTAGTGCACTATAAACCACACAAGGGCTGACTGAAAGACAGAAAGAGTGTGTGTGTTTGCTGTGACATTTCCTCCATCCTCTAATTTGAAGGCGATCCACTTTAAAGATATTGGAGGTGGAAGGACTCTGTGTGTTCCAGTGTTTTAGAAGAGTTTATCATCTGTTGACCTTCTCAGCCACAAAAGCCACAAACTAATGGAAAGAAAGGAGCAGAAAAAAGGAAACAGCTACTTCTTTCTCTTGTGTTCAGTGAAGATGTTGCTGCAGCTTGTGATCAAAGCCGGCGGAGTAAAGCAGCCTGTATTCTGTACAAACAGACTCAGCTTTCATCTGACAACATTATCTCTTCACTGATTGGTTGCTGGTTGCTTACCATAGTGAAGTGGGAGGAGGTATTTTGTTCTGTCTGCCCTGTTCATTTTCTGTGGAGACAATTCTAGCTGGAACACTTTGAGGCTTGGATGGACATGAATCATCAGTATGAAAGGTTAGCAAATGCTCTGGGGAAAAATAAGTGTTCTTTGATTAAAAAGTCAAAGGTCCAAGCCCATGTGCCATAACTCTCAAGAGGAATTTTGGTACAAAACAGTCAATTACAGAGCTGAAATGTCTTTTGTGTTGAACAAAATTAAAGGTTTGTCCTAGCACCAACAACACTCAGCTGTTTACATCCTTTTGGGTTTCAGGGTCTATCAGGATGGATTCAGGGGCAGCGAGTAACGAACAGTTTATAGTTTGTTGCAGCTTTGAGTGATGCCTCTGACTGGATCATTGTCTGGGCTGTAGCTCTACTAGTTAATTCTCCTGGATAAAACTGTAGACTGTTTATGCTGCACAATAGAAAAACACCTTTCATAAAGTCTCCGGCACAGTCGCACATCACTAAAAGGTTACCCCCTAATACTAACACTAACCCCAATCAATTTGAAAGGCAGCACAGCCATGCTTAGCATCAACAGTGGAGAGGCGGCTCCGGGAGGCTGGAGGCAGAGTTACTATAAAAAAGCTATGTCTCATTTTGTTATTTTTATTATTAATTTATTTCCAAAGGTATTTACACAGGAGTTAAAATAGTTGGAGGTCGGTCTGTATTACAAGACTCCTGCTGGTAACATGTTGGTTCCTTCTGCTCCTTTCTGATGAAAAAGAGTGTGTTCTGTATTTACAGTGTTACTGTACCGGATGTCTACAGATGAAGCTGACAGTCTTGTCTCACTCAAGGTGAAGCCACATCAGTGCTGTATTCAGGACTGTCCTGTAACACTATCTACAGTGTTCAGTCTTTGTGCCTTCAGCTTCGTCTTTCCATATATTAGTTATTTCTGAAGCAGTGCAGTGACACATCATTCTTCTCAGCTGGCCAAATTGCTGTTTCTAAACATATCTGCTCTGACTCATGACTGATTGACATTCTGAGGTTTGTTTATTACATTTATAGTTTCAGAATAGAAATGCATTTGTTCGCCTCTGTTTCCTCCAGAGGGAGAAAGGGGAATGACAGATGTCACCATGTTGGCTGTGGTCGTTTCTGATCAGCCACTGGCAACACCACAACTCCCATCCATCACAGCAGATTGTCCGCTGTCATGTCACACATACAAATACATACACACTGCATACTGTGTACATATTGTAAGAATACTGTGCAGTTTACTACAGTATGTGTATATGAAGGAAAGCAGGGAGCCAGTGAGTACACACACAGTATACAGTAGGAGTACATGCAGACGCAAGTACACACACTTGACAAAGCAGACATCCTGTATGAATATAGTACAGGTTACATGCAGGATGTGTGTATGAACAAAAGTTACACACAGACACAGTATAGAAATACACACACACACACACACACAGACAAACTGTGGGGAGTAAATGGGCTGCAGTTGCCATAGAAACAGTTGAGTCCCACAACATCCATTGCAGAAAGCCTTCAGAGAAAAAAGAAGTGTTTGTCTCATTTTTCAGATGTGTGTGTGTCTCAACATAAAGACACACACACACACACACGGACCTACTGGGAGCCAGCGTGTGTGTGTGTGAGTGTGTGTGTGTGTGTGTGTGTGTGTGTGTGTGTGTGTGTGTGTGTGTGTGTGTGTGTGTGTGTGTCTCAACATAAAGACACACACACACACACACACGGACCTACTGGGAGCCAGCGTGTGTGTGTGTGTGCGTGTGAGTGTGTGTGTGTGTGTGTGTGTGTGTGTGTGTGTGTGTGTGGTGGATCCCCCTCTGTGATCACAAAGAGCAGCTCTCATCCCTGAGAATCCCATTTCACGGCAAGGCATAGCGACACTGTTGTGTTATCATGTGTATACGTGTGTGTGTTACTATGTGTATACGTGTGTGTGTGTGTGTGTTGCAGCGGTGATGCCAAAAGGAGGGAGGGGCAAAGAGGTTTAGTGGATTACTGGACCACTGCTCATACAGGTTGGGATTATTTCAAATGAGATGTGAAATTCCTCCAGCACACCACAGTGTGAAGCCTCTTATTTATCCAGATTCTTCTATGTTAAGATAGTTGAGGCCAGATTTACGTTTCCAACTTGTCCTGGAACTTGTCCTGGAACTGGTCATGTGAGCACTTCTGTAGAACTGTAATTCAACACATCCTGACTGCTGTACATCGAACCTTTGCTTCTGAGATAGATGGAGATCAGTGTTGTCAGAGTTGACTGACAAAAACCCAACGAGCATAGTCATCATGCTCCTTGCTCATAATAAAGAAAGTAAAGCATGTCATCATGTACCAGGTGTGTGAGTTCTGTTTTGACTTGAAATATGACCTCAATCAACTGATGTTACTCTGAACACAAAGTCACAGAGTTATTGCACAATTAATAGTTAGAATAGAGTAAACCACAAACAGCTCACAGACCTGCTGCAAACAGTCTGTGGTCAATGAAGAGATGAATCAAACACCGGATATACAGTATAATATCAGACGTGTTTCTGAGGTACATAATAACATGAATCCTGAGAGGAAAACCTGGATAAAAACATTAAATGAGAAAACTCTGCCAGAGCACTGAAGTAATTCCACTTTTATCTGATGCCGTTCGGTGTGTTCTAGGAATTTACAAGAATTAGCTGTCAAAATATTAAAACTAGAAACTAATATAAAATAACAGAGGAAGAGATAATGACAGATTATTCATGGGAATACTTGAAAAGAGTGAAATTATCTCTCCCAACTGCCAGTTTTCTGATTCCCACTTGTTTTAAGAAAACATGTTCTGATCCCGGTATCAGACTGAGCAAACAGCTGGTGTAGATGGATATTTTTCTGCAGTGATTATAGGTTTGGTATGAAGTCTGGATTGCTTTCAAAAGCTTTCGCTCAGGCTGAAATTTAAATCTAAGAAGAGGAATGTCACACACGCTTCAACTCCATCTATCTCTGCATCGACACTTGTGTTTCTGAGGGGAACAAAAGAGGGTTTGGTTTGAGAGCGCCTGGTGGTGGCTGTGATTCTCCTCATGGTCTGAGAGAGAGAGGCTATTACAGCAGCTCCACCAACAGAGGTCAAAGGACAGAGGTCAGAGCATATGGACAGCCTGGAGTGATGACGATGATGATTATGATGATGAAGGAAAAAAGAAAACAGAGCAGACGTCGCTTCAGAGAGACTTCTCTGTGCTATTTGTTTAATTCATGGTCTTGAAGAGTTTGTCTGGTGAGTTCTGAATTTCTCTGTTTCATCTGAAAGTTGGAGACATTTATTTATTTTGATTTGTTTAGTTTTAAACCATCATTTCTTTAGTTTGTTGTTTAATAGTGAACATAACCACATTTCTATCCTCTAAAAGAGTTTATTAGTTTGTTAACAGCTAGTGTGCAGATGTCATCTCTTTGGTAAGTTAGTTATAAAGAGATAATCACATGTCAGGACACACACAGCTGGATTGTGTTCTTTATATGCTGACCAAGAAACACTCTGACACAACACAATATTCAAATGAACTCCAGCAGGGAGTGTGTGTGTGTGTGTGATGTGAACAGAGATCAGGCAGAGCAGATGGATGGTGATTGCTGATCTGTGATCCGCAGCAGATTAAACAGGCGCTTTCAGCGTCATTTCACTTCTTGCTCATTTTTGTGCATTTTAATGCTAATTTTCTGTTTTCACCTACAGGGTAGAATAAGAAAAGAATCAGAGGCTCATTCAGTCACTGTTAGTGTCAAAAAATATCAAATACTAAGAGAAAACTGGGATATCTTTGGAAATTACTTTTACATTTTGCACGATTTGCTGTGATGCTAGTAGAGTGTTGAGGATGGTACCAAATGAAAAGTCATTAAAATTAAGAAATGTGCTCATTAAACACTAAAACATACATATTTGTTGTTTTGTGCTGCTGTAAATCGTATCTCAGGTCCCACATCATGATAACCTGAGCATGGGATTTACAGTTGGCTCATTACCCGAGTTTAAGTGAGTTTTGTCCTGAGGCATAAATAATTAGTAATGATAGTATTTATCCTCCAGTTTCCATTAAACAATATTTTCATTAACTCTTTTCACCTGCTCGTATCATCACACTACAGGAGGACGTAATCGTGGGGAAATAACAATAAAGCATCCTGTAATCTGATCTCTGCCGTTTGTGTTTTCTTTTGCTTTTGTAGTGAATCATTTACCTGTTGTCCTCTGAGGGTTTTATCCAAATCATTTCCAACGACAGCAAGCAGGGGCCTCATCTGCACTCAAACCAGGGAGACGGAGACTTCTTACAGTCTTGACAAGCTCCTCCTCTTTTTTGTGGTGCGTTTCGAGGTTTTTGTGGTGAAATGGAGGCTTGTAATGGTGAGTGACAGCAGAACACGTCTGCACTAACATTTATAATTAAGCCTGTCACATCACTTTCTCTTTTTTCATGTGCCAGCTTTTCAACCTCAGCCAAATGCAGAAACAGCTCCGTGTTACTTTTTGATTTTAAAGCTTTTTATGTTCAAATTCTAAATGCACCTGCAAACAGGAAGGAGCAGGAAGAATGGCATCATAAAAGATGCATCAGCTGCACAGGACGAGTTGGAGGGAAGTTCAGGGGAGCAGGCGGTCAGCTGCTGCTCCTGGAGTCGGATCAAACCGTTTCCTTCTCCTTTTTTTTTGGAAACTTTCTCATCTGCTCGGCTTCACCGGCTGATGGGATATTATTAATACCCTGAGGTGTGTGTGTGTGTGTGTGTGTGTGTGCGTGCGTGTGTGCTGGCTCACACTGAGACACCACTGTAGGGGTTCTGACCAGTGACTAAAAGGGAACTTTGATCCAGTGGAATCAGTCCATTAGGGTGAGTTTCCTCCGATCAGTTCTGAGTCATTTATCAATCGACCAACCGACTGGTGCAGAGCACCTGCTGAACGCCTCGCTCTCTTGTTTTCTTTCTTTGCTTCTAAGTGTTTGTTGGGTCTGTTGAGTATTTTCTGGATGCTTGTGGTCGAAATCACTCAGGTGGTCACCACCCTGGGTTTCAGGATCGATTCCTCTGCCTGCTGGACTGACGTGTCACTAGTATTTGTTTTAAGTAGCATGTAGTGTCAGACGGGTGGGGTTTAGTCCAGTTCAGTAGCAGGAGATCTGGTTTGAGGGACGTGATCTAACTATCAAACTATCTGAAATATTATTGATCACATATTAACTGATCAGCTAATGAGCCTTGATATGAAAGAAAAGTTTGGAATCTAGTAAATACCCATATCTACTTGAAGGGAAATAAGATGATGTACTTTTTTATTTTTCAGACGAGAAAATAGTTTAATTAAAATATTTATTTTATTAAGTTATTAGTTTATTTTTTCTTTGGCACAGCACATTAAATATCTATATTTTTATTGCCAGTTACTGGTACAGATATAATGATTACTTATTGGAGCTGCTGAGGAAACTTACAGTTTCAGTAGCTGACAAACACTCTTAATTATAGCTCTGCCAGCAGAGAACAGCTCTGTAATTTAATAGTTTTATCAAAACGGTAAAATATGAAAGGTTAAAGACTTTATGCAAATTGTTGTTTGTATTTGAATAGTGCAGCCTTTGGGGGTCTTAATGTTCATTAAACAGAATAAAAAACTGTTGCACAGAAGGAAAAAAGACTCGGTGATGTAGCTTAGTGCAGCTGAGGGTGGTGCCAGAGGAATATCCAGAGGCAGCGCCCCATCCTCACATGACATCAGTGGTATCTCTTCCAGCAACAGGTTATCTTAACAGAAATAGATTTCCATGCTTCCCAGAACCTGTGCGCAGCACACAGTTTATCTATTTATAGTCATGTTACGCTATTTCTGTAGCATCGTTAATCTAACTACGTGCTAAGAATGACAACAGCAGCAGTTTTCCACAGCTTCTATACTTTTGATTAGATATCCTGAAGCTGTGAGCACCTCCTCCACTCCACGTTCTATACCCTGCTCATGTAGACGAGATCTGGGACACAGCTGCAGACTTTTTTTACGTTTTTTATGGTTAACTCAACATCCAACAGGAATTGCAATTAAATGTTGGACTCTTAATAAAACCCACTGAGTATAAATGAATTAACTTAAATGATGCCTGCAGTCAGTTTGAGTTCACTGCAACACACACATGATGTTCAGTTTTCGTTCCCTAACTCGTCAGAGCTCTGTTCACTGGTTTGACGGTCAGCTCGAAGCGGCTGTAGGTTTACATGTCGTAAAGTCACTGTTAGTTAGTGTGAGCTGCAGAACTTTAGTCTTTGAGGTTTTGAAGAGTCTGGTATGTGTGAAAAACTTCCAGGTGGTCTTTAACTGAGTTCATTATTGGAGTAACAGACGTTAAACCAGCGGCTGTGCTGACGCTCCAGAGGAAGGCTTTGTCTGAACTGGATGGAGGCTTTGTGTGTTAGAAGCTATTCTTCCCCTCGCCTCCCGCTCTTCCTCCTCCTTTAGTCCTCTGGGCCAATTTTTGCAGGCAGCGGGGGACGAGAGGAATGAGTCTCCTCACAGCGAGGTGTGGCTCTGAATGGGGAGACGATGATGAAGGCTGGAGAGAGAAAAGAGACAACACTTCACAGTTTGGCAAACTGAGTGCAGAGGAGCTTCAGAAACCTTCTGTCTTTCTTTGTCAGGCTCGAGAGCACAGGCTTCAGATTTGTTAACTGACACACACATTTACTCCTTCTACTGATTCCTGCAACTCTGAGGTCAAGTTAGTAGGTTTGCTTTTTGTTCATATGGATATTCTCATTATCAGAGAAGCTAATCCAGTTGCATTATAATTTATATAAAACGATATCTACTAGCATCAAACAACAGACAGACGTAGTGACAGAGGGATTCAGCAGCTAGAGAGTCAGTTAGAGCTGGTGGAGACCAAACCGGAGATAAAAGGAGGGTGAATATTGGATTTAGATCTTCATCACGTATACACCACTGAAAGATTGAAATGAACAACAGTCAAAGGTCTGGTATAGGAGTAGGCCCCAAAACAGTGTGTGAGGGTTGTGTTAACAGGCTGCTTCACTGCTCGGTGGAGCAAAAGAAAAACAACAAATTCAATTAATCAATTTATCAGCATTAAAAGGTCACTAGTTCTCTATGTTAGACAGAAAACAGCAGCATCACTTTCCTCCACCTCACACCATGTCCACATTAAACTGGGTAAATCTGTAATCACACTTTTTTCAAACCAGCCTCTTCAGTGTGTTAAACAGGGACTAATCTACATCTCAATCTGTGTTGGCAGTGGTGCTGAATTTTGCTGTTGGACAGGAAAATAAGTTTGATTTTCCTGTTCCCTCCTGGTTCGGTGACAAAGCCGGAGCTCCCAAATTGTTGTGGTCTGCTCGATTTAAACAATACATGGAGCAGAACTGGAAATAGTTTTGTTTCTTCTTCGCTTGTCCTCTGTGATTTGATTCCCCATGCATGCTTATTGTTTTTGTAAGAATAAAGCTTTTCCAAACGTACCCAGTTTATTGTGCATTTACCTTTATCAGACGCTTTTATCCGAAAAGGACGTTCAAGGCAGACTACTGGAGGTACGAAGCAGGATTTGAACCCCAGTCTCCCACACAGAGGGCAGCAGAAGCATTACCACTACACTGAGCAGCCACAGATTCACATCCAGCTCCACCTACTTTAATACAACCTTATCATTTTATCACATACCACAGATAAAATGAAAATGAATGTCAGCCGTTGAGGGTTTGGGGGAGACCGCAGCTTCTCATGCTGACTTTTGGATTTTGTGTTTTCCATGGTGGACACGGCTTCACTTTGGTTCCCAGATTGTTCACGGAACTGGAGAATAACATCGGAGATGATAAATAAACTGTATTTTATGAAATACTTTCCAGACACAAGCCTTCCTTTGTGTCTGAGTGTGCGGTTTAGTTTGTTTGGTGTTCAGAGACAAAAAAAAAAAAGCTTTTCTACTGCACTATTCAGAAAACAGAGAAAACAAACCACACACACACACACACACACACACACACACACACACACACACAGCAGGTTGTGTCTCTGCTTGTTTTCAGCATCGATCACTAAGATCGACCTGCTGAGCCTCACAACAGCCAGTCAGTAACCAGCCAGCAACTGACTGACTGCTGCATCGATCCTCTGCTTCAGTGACCGACTGATTAAACGTCTGACACGACTGTTTCCTGCCTGGTTATTAAGTGACTGACTGGTTTCCTGTTGGAACAGCTCAGTCCCTGCACTCTACCTGCTGCTGTATCCTCCTCAGTGCTGCTCTCGCTCGACTCTCTTCATTCTTTCTCCTTCTTTGATTCATTTCCAGTTGATTTTTCTTCTTCGTCTTTAAGAATCATTGAAGTTTCTCTAATGATCTCTAATGTCGAGGCCCAGACAGGGAGCGCTCCTGTACACAGCAGGCCACACGTTTGATCCCCACCACAGGTCGTCTTTTAGCCCTGTCAAAGAGCTCGGACGTTAAAAGGGTTGAAGAGTCGATACCTCGCCGCGTGACCGCGCTCGATCGACTGGCTGATAAAAGCTCCTGATTGGCTGAGAAATGTTTCCATGGTTTTATACAGAGAAGGATGTTTGGGTTTGATTTGCCGAGCTCAAACCTTTATGGATGTTTCTGGACGGTTGTGTCGGACGGTGACAAGTCGAAAGACGTAACATGCCGGGCGACTTTACGACATGTTTATTTACACCAAACTCAACATTAATAATGTTCTTCGACCTTTTATTGGGTAAAAATTCTCTTCAATTTTCTCATCAAGTGTTTGTGTTGAAAGCAGCCTCAGGCTACAAAAACACATCAGATGGAGAATTTCACACATTTGTTTTTTCACAGGGAACCTCAGCTTCTGCTATATTGGTGAAATACCAGCACGCTTTAACATGACTGATGTTTTTGTGGACTACTAATGATAAACTCTCCGCCTGGTGAGAATAAATGAACAGGAAGGGAGGCGGTGGAGTGCTGCTTCTTATTTATTTCTCTTGTTTTTTTATCAGTGCTGAGCTTCAGAGCTGCATGTTTTCACGGTGAAGTGGTAATTTCTTCGGGTGGAAGCGGATTGTTTCCCACCTTTGCTCGCTCGTCCTCCCACTCGGAGCTCGTCTGGAGCTCAGTGCTGGTGTTTTTAAAGCTGTTTTCTTGTGGCTTTAGTTTGTGAGGGCGAACGCACAAAGACCCTGAGAAATCACATAAAATAACCATCTTTGAAAGTCTCAAACCAGCGCGTGCTTTGTAACACGCGTGTCAGAATTGCAAGAAGAGGCAGTGATGTGAAGACAGATCACATCAAATTTAAGTTGACAGAGTTTGTGAGAGCGATCAGACTCCAGTGATCGACTCTTCAGGAGGTCGTCAACTTTTATGGTACTGTGAAAATGACGCAATTAAAGGAAGGAGCTATACTGGGATTCCTTAACACTTGTGTTACCATCTTCACACTGTGTTTATTAAACCCTGTTCTTCATGATACAACCGTGTTCTTTTAGCTCGTACAAATCAAATCATATGTGCTTCTATGTGACAAAGTCCATGGCTGAAAAAAAAAACAAATAAGAACAACACAAGAAAAATATTTTTAGTGGAATCAAATGAAATTTCATTAAGACATTTGATAATCAAATGACAAATGCTGCTGAATTTAATAGTGTCTTGAATATTTTTGAATAATGTTTTTGTGAAATCTACTTGATGGATCATTAAAATAAAGGCAGCTATTGAAGATGGTAAATAAATGAAGCTACAGTCGACTGTATATCAGCAGCAGCAGCAGCAGCAGCAGCAGCAGCAGCGTAGCTTGTTTTCTAGTAACAGATATGTTGAATACAGTTTTTCTCATAAAACAAAAACCATTGGATTTTCAGTCCTCGTGCACGTGTATGAGCATTAACATAACGGGGCTCAGCTCATAGAAATGTTCCCCCGGTACTCTGAAGCTGTTTGCTACTGTACCTGGAAGCAGATTACCTGGACTTCAAAGAGTTCACAACATGACATCAGTGACTGAGTATATTGAGGTATATGAGGTCACTCAGGGGTCATGGCAGAAATATACACCATGTGCATAATTTAGTGACCTGCAGGTTCACGTGGACTGAACTCTGCTCAGGTCTCTAACATGTGGTTATTAATCACGGCACAATTTGTGCTCTCCCCTTCTCTGTTTCCTTTAATTAGTGTTAACATGTGATCGGGGAATCGAACAGTTGGCTCAGCCTCTGGAGGACACATCACCACCTGCACAGTCTTTACCAACACTGCTCCCGTAAGCTCAGGAGGAATATGATGAGGAAAGATGGAGAAAGAAGAAGAGTGTGGAGGTGGAGGGATGAAAAGTGTGAGTCTCATTTCTTTTGGCGCCCTCAGATTTTATATTTAGAAATTACTTCTTCTACCACAACTCGTGTTCCTTTTAGTCTTTAACCACCTAATTTTACCTGAATTCAAGCACACTGGGATTTGCACTGATGTCTTGCTGAACACCTCCGTTATTCTAACATGCTCAGTCCCACTGTTAGCCATGTTTATCACAGCTGTATCGCAGTTTTCTGTAAGCATCCTTCAGTGTATAAGGGAGTCATTTATGTGTCATCTGCCTTAGATCAAAAGCCTGATTCTGACACTAAACCGCTGACAGTGAGGCTGGGCCCTCGGTGCATGAATATAGATTTCCTTCACAACTGTAGAGGAAACTAAAAGTGCATAAACAGCGACGGCCTGTGTGAGCCAGTAAACACTGATACATAAAGAAATGGATCTGTGCCCTGCAGTGCGCCTGTGGTGGAGCCTGCCCTCAAGACAATTTCAAAAGATAAATAAATAATGCATTTAGTCTGATCTAAACGTGGTCTCATTAGTGTTGCTGACTGACACAGCCTACACATTCTTCATATAGAAAGTGAGTCAAGGATTCCAACACACGCACACAGACACACAGTGTGTCAGTAGAATATCTAACAGTGAGTCTGCAGGGTCTGATCTGACTTTAAAGAATACAGCTAAAAAGAAGACAACAAAAAGCCTGCAAATGAAAATGTGTGTGTGTTGTGGAGAGAATTTGTGTGTCTGCTTCATCAGACAAAAGACATTTTCTCTGGATCCATAAATATCTTCCATTTTGTGTTTTCCTGCCTTGGTTCTCTTTCATCCGCAGGACGCTGACATCAGGTTTTAATGAGAGCTCTGTTGTTATCATCATTAGCACTAATGCTTAGCATTTGTTGTTGTGCATTAAGACTCTGAAGAGCAGAGCACTAGAGAGTGAAGAAGGCCTGTCATTTCCACCAGGTCAGAGGATCTGAGGTGCAGATTAATAAGTGAGAGGAGAGTCTCTATGATCATGTAATGCAGCAAATGTCTTTTTGGTTTTTTTACTTGTACAACATAGAAACAGACTGAGAAACGCTGGAATGTGGTTTTTGTGTCTCACTGACTTTATTTCCAGCAGATTTCTGAATTAGTTCTTCTGTTTTTGTGCTTGTGAGAATCTGCAGCTGAATTTCAGACAGCATGTACTTACAGATAAATCAGCTCTGAGGTGGTAAACACAAACACGTCCTGCTCCTGAAGATGACGTTCCTGCTACTCTACACTCAGTGAACATCATCATCATGTTGTGAAAGAATGAAGTGTCCCATTTATTAAAGTCCACAACAAACATGTTGAGGTTAAGTGTCAACATATTTACTTGATTTTAATTGAGATCATGTGTTAATAGAAATTTTAATCTAGTTGCAATAATATTATTCACTAAAAAATCTCTTTGGTAGGAGACTAAATGCATAAAATGAAAATATGTGAATGATTCTAATTGAACAGTCTGGAAAACCAAAGTGTCAGACTGTAGGCGAGACATCAGGTGAATCACCCACCTGATACTTTAAAGCACCTTTATTATCTATGTCATCAACACCAACAATGCTTTTGGTCTTTACCTGTTTCAGGTGTGTTCAGCCATTTGTCAATCAAACCCAGCTTCAAATAGTCTGGTGCTGTTTGTTTGTTATCAGCTGCCAACGTGACCGATCGGTGTCATTTTACACAAACTCTAAAGCTCAGCTACTGTTAAACTTGTGCAATCTATCTGATGATTGTGGCAACTCTTAGGGAAGCAGTCTCCCATGTAGATCATTTAGTTACCATGGTTACATATTTGCATATCATCGTGTGAGTGTTGGGATTTCCCCTGAAACATCAGAAAGAGAAAATGGGTAAAAGCAGAGGTGTGTTGTCTTACTCTGCATTTTACTTCAGTTTGTAACTGAAGAGTCAGATGTGACAAACACACAGTATCAACACAGTAATGTTAAAGTTGTCACGATCCCAGTGTTGGTTTTTGTTTTGATCCTGTTTCTGCTGCTGCTGCTGTCATTCACTCTCTCTCTCACACACACACACACACACACACACACACACACACACACACACACACACACACACACACACACACATCACCTGGACCCACCCCTGCTGCTCTGTTCCCGTCCACACACCCACATCCAGCTGCTGCCGATCTGTAATCAGTGTCCTCTACTTAAACCCCTCGTCCACACTCACCTGTGCCACAGGTGGGACCATGGTTCCCTCTTTCTGTGTCTGTTACGTCGGTTGGTTTTGGAGCTGGGTTTTGGGCCTTTCTTTACTTCCTGCTGCTGTGTTCTTTCCCCCTGTTGCCCTCTAGTGTCTTTTCCTCCACCTGGATTTTCTGTTGCCTGTTTTTGCTGTTTTATCCTTTTGCTTGGTCTAATATTTTATTTTATCTTGCCATTTTCTCTGTCATTTTCTAAAACCCCATAGTATTCTTGATTTCCACAGATCTTTATTCTTGACCCACGGCATGAGGTCCAGCTTCAGTTCACTTTAGCACCAAAGTCACACTTGCATTAGCTAATTGTTGATATATGAGCTGATTGGTGGAAAAGTTCAAGCCATGTGTCTTGATTGTTGTTGATATCCTGCAAAATCTGTCACTATCAGAAAACTGAGTTTGTGATTGAAATATTTGACAGGATGCTGAGTGTAGCTTTTCTAACCAGCATCAGTTTTATAGAAGACCATGAGGTGAACTGACCCTTCAACACGGTGCATCTACTGTGCTGTAGTCAAACATGCTGAAGATAAAGAGGCCGTGTAGCTGCTCTGCTACCTGCTTCGCCCTCCTCCCTCTCCTGCCTGTGTGTGAGTGAAAAGCTCTTTTTGTTTAGCACCAATTTGCCCTAAAAACTACAATACCAGGAGACATGTTTAATATTCCTCTCTGTACATCAGATATTTTCTTTTGCATGAAATCAGATATTTGCCCCGTTAATATTCTCCAGCTTCCATTATGCACTGGAAAGAAAAAAAAAAAAAACATTTTATACTTTGACCAAGAAAATGATGCCTGGGAGGTGTTTCATAAAGGCTGCAGCCAAACTGAGGGGGCCGGGGCAGACGAAGAGCCACAGTGACCCCTACAGGACAGAGGGGAAACAGCTGCAGAGGGACACTGTGGGTGGAGATGGAGTAAGAGTGAACAGCGAGGGGAAGAAGATTGAAATGAGTAAAAGAAACAGGAGGGAAAGAAGAAAATGAGCTGGACAATGGAATGAAAATGAGAAATACAGAAACATGCTAATGATGTTACTCCCCCAGTGAACTGAGAGATTATTCATCCTCATTTATTTTGCACATGAACACGGAAAGATTTACTTACTGAAAGGAGGGAGCTCAGACCTTTTCTGTCACATCTACTCCTACAGAAATAAAATTCAAACACCAGTGAACTAACTGATCTTTTAAACAGTGAATATTAGAAATAAGCAGACGTTATTCCACCTTTACATCATTTTGTTAAACCAACTTAATCGTTTGAGAGTCACAGACAATCCTCTTCTCAGACTGTTGTCAACCGAGAGTCTGATTGAATATGAATATATTTTTATTTATTTTGGTTATTGCAAAGTTTTTCTACCATTGCACCAGCACAACATCCCTATCATGCCTTTACACCACTGGATCACAAGTCAGTGTAAAACCTTTTGAAGGGGGAAATTAGTATTCGTATAAATTAATAGAATCATTGAGATGTTTGCAATGACATCGGTAACAAGTCCTGGGGCAGAGAAAGTATGGAGGCTCAGCTGCCTCATGAAGATACGTAAGGAAAAAAATTAAAATTCAGAAAAATTCAGATACTTCAAACTTGTATATAAACTAACAAAAGTAAAAGTAATGTGACTTCATGAAAGACGATGAAACAACCAAAATACACAAGAGCATGGACAATTTGAATGCTACTTTTGAATAATCCAAAGAAGATTATGGATTTAATGTGTGATTATAAAATACAATAATCAAAGGAAGCTTCAAAACAATGATCCTTAGAAAAGAGAGAGACAGAGCTGATGGGTGTCTTGATAATTACACCGAGGTACACGGCTACAAAACAGTGCATCAAAAAGTGGGTAATTAGAGTGAATGTCTTTACAAATGAGCACAAAGCCGACACAGTGCACGTGTCACATGGTATAAAAACAAACATCTCTGCACAACAAAATGATCTAATCAGAAAGAATCAAAGAGTCTAATTCATGTTGGCTTTGCACCTCACTTACAAGTTGAAGAGAAAAACCTGCTGAATGTGAAAATAACTAATAATAAAACTTTGGTAGGAGGATGGAAAGTCATATAATTAGAGTTCATCATTTCATCTTAATCATCGCTGAGATCACAGCTTAAAACTCAGAGACCTTCAGATGAACCCGAAGGTCCAAAAAACATCCCTCTACCATCACTTACTGTTTGATTCTGTTTCTTTATTGTCTGTTGTAACTTCAGTGACCTGTGGCAGCAAATAAGTTTGTGTTACATCATGTTTCTTTTGCTCCAACAGAAGAAAGCCTGATTATGCAGGTCAGTTTTATAAAATGCTAATTATGAAATCTACAGATCAAATGGCAAAGAAAAGACAACAAGACGACTGGTGAAGAGCAGGCAGTGAGATCGACTACCATCCAAACTTGAAATTGTAAAAATAGTGAAAATAGGGATGTCAGCAACATTGGGGTTTTTCAAAGTTTTCAGCCCGTTTCTGTTCTAATGGAGGAAATTCTTAATCCCTCAACATTTTGTAATACATTTCAGGATTAGTCTGTAGTCTGTTCCTGCCATAAAATATCCCGATTACAAAGATTAAATGATCAGAGTTTGAAATTATCGCTGTGATGAGACAAACTACACTTTGGACCCTGATGGATCACAGCTTTCCATCTTTGACAAACAACATAGATGCTGATCACAAATCTTGGCAGTGTCACGTTTCACAAATGTTTGTCACTAAGTGCAAATTGCAGATGAATTTGTGAGCCCTGGGGAGCTGGCAGTGAACGGTTTCCAGTTTCAACAAGCACCGTGTTATAATATCCAGAGCGGTTTATCCAGTGCTGTGGACGAACTTCACTTCCTTTAGAAGAACATGGACTGTGTCGTCCTGTGGCCAGGTTGAGCTCCCACTGGAACACCAGAGTGGAGCTTTTCCACATCCTTTCATCACTTCATGTATATTCAGAATTCTTGACTTCCTAATTTCCAACACCGTCAGAGATTTTCTCATTTATGACAGTGAATTTAGTAACAGCTGCATTTGTGAATGAGCTCACGAATCATCAATCTGACCTCCCATGATGCTCTGTGACAGTTTCCACCTGTTCGTAGTTCCAACATAACCATCCTCCTACTTTAAAGAGATTCCACCCAACCGTTTCCTCCCTGTTGGTTTTTGTAGTGCGGTCGCCAACCCAGATGACCGGAGGGGCCAGCCAGAGCAGGTGTTCGGCCATATTGGCGAGGTCGTTAATTACCCACAGTCCCCTGCAACAACACGGGCACTGGGCAGGCACCATATTGCTGCCATATCGTCATGACAACACATCAAACAGACACGGCAGGGCCAGGAATGTGGACCCAAGCCTGTGGTGGTGAATTTTCATGATGATGATTATGAATAGAGGGAGAAATAATTACAGTTCTGCACCCGCCAAAGTCTACTCCATCTGTGTGTGTGTGTGTGTGTGTGTGTGTGTGTGTGTGTGTGTGTGTGTGTGTGTGTGTGTGTGTGTGTGTGTGTCTCGAGGCGGAGTACCCCGAGCTTTGTGGTGAGCGCCATGTGATTCCATTCCAGATGAAATGGGATAGCAACACAATTATCTCAAGTCCAATTCTTTGAGGCCTATTGTGTCTGTAAACTGAGCCTGAGCGAAGGATTAATGTGTCTGTGGGGTTTAGAGAGGAGGGAAGGAGGGATGAAGAGGAGGGACCGAGAGATGGCGGGTGGAAAGCTGTTGCTTCATCTCTCTGGTGAATAGACTCTAAGCTCTAACCATCAGCGAGGTGGAGAGAGGCAACAGAGACGGGGGAGGAAGGAGGGAGAGAAAAATCAGATCTGGAGGCAGCGGGAGCAAAGGAAGAGGGAGACGGGCTTTCACCAACAAGAGAACGAGAAGAAGGGGAAAAAAACGAGACACGAGAACAAAAAAGAGCCCATTTATACTGTCAAAAGTAATGAATGTAACAAACATAATGAGTATTAACCACACCGCCCACCTAAAGAGAGAGAGGAGGTAGGAGGAGGTGAGGGGAGGGAGGGGAGGCAGAGAGACAAAGAGAGCGAGAGACATACAGAAAAAAACAAAAAAACCGAGAGAGAGTAGGAATCGTGACCAGCACAGCCATCACCACGGCAACAGATTGGCAAAATGCTGTCCCGTTCTGCCAGGATGCTCGGCTCCCCTCATCTGGTATAATTTACCATCCAATGATGAAATAACGAGTAAGAGCCCGAATCTCCAGCTGAGACAGTTTAGATTTCACTGAGACAACACATCTGCTGCAGCAGGAGTACTAACAATCACGGTAAGAGGCAGTAACAGTAGTACCAGCGGTAGTTCCAATGGTAGGCCGAGCGCAGTAGCATCTGTTGCAAAGTATTCGCAGTATTCAAATGACTAAAAGCAGCTGCAGTTATTATACTAATGTAAAAGAGGCGGTGGAAGCAGAAGGAAAATCAGTTGTTATAGTAGCAATAATGCTGCTAAAGTAGTCGTAGCAGGAGCAACAGCAGTAGTGCTGCTGGTAAACGAGTACTGTGACAGCGGTTGGAGCGTATTATCAGCCTGTTGTAGAGTTGTGTGAGTAGTAAATTGAGTAAGCTACTAATATACTGTGTAGTAGCAGCAGTAATAGTGGTAACAGTAACACTATCACTCCAAATCCAGTGGTAGTGAGATAGAGAAGTAGCAGTACTTGTACTGTGAATAACAGAAGTAACAGTCGTAGTAGTAGTAGTAGTAGTAGTAATACAACATGAAAAGAAGTCAAACTGGTCACATGACTCTGATCACCTGGGTAAAAAGACTTGAAATATGTATTTTATATATTAAATGTTACTCGTATGAAAAGGTGGTTTGGACTTTCTACAGCTCAATCTCAGCACCGCTGTCCTGCTGGAAACAAAACCCCAGACTCTTCCATCCGATGTGTTGCCTTCAGGCTCTTGTAACTCTGCTGGTTTGATGTTTTTTTACACTGCACAACAACAACAACCTGCCTCTCTGTCAAATCAAACCCACAATGCACCTGCTGTAAGTCAGGCCTCAGCACATTTACACAGACGAGACTGAGCGGGGAGAACGATCAGTCGGCTGTGGAAGGACACTCCCTCCAGGAAAACAGATTCATGAAAAGGTAGAAGCAAGTATTTCAGAATGATGATGTAGTATTAATGGTGACACTATGATTTACTGGGGCCGTAATTATAAAACAGTATTAATACTGATTGATGTAATCACTTAGCAAGTCGAAGAGTTAAATTCAGACACTTTATCAAATCCCACTTTTGCAAAAACCATAATTAGGATTAAAAGCAGTTGTCATTCATGGATGTCCCATAAGAACAATGAAGACGAAATTCAGCACTTCATCTTCATCTCTCTCTCAGTTTTAATACAAATATAAAGGAAATTTCTTCCCGTTCACGTGGGAAAATGTAATTGAACAACTTGTATTGTCGCCTGCAGCCACAGGGTTGTGGATGTGTGGGTGAATGACACGTTGTAAATGTGAAATATGAAGAGTGAGCTGGACTTGAAGCTGGACTTTCCTAATCCACACGTGGGGATCTGTATCCAGATAACGCAGACAGACAGGTGCGCAGCTCGCTGTGATCCTGTCTGCTGTGTGTCAGTCATGTCTGCTGAGCTGCTGTTGAGAAATGAGCGGTGGAGTCCCACTGTCTTCGAGGAGAGCGAGATCAAAGACTGCAGTGGGGAGCGAGCTCTTTAAATGACTGGGAGAGAGCGAAGCAGCGTTCACATCACACAATAATCATCTGCCAAAAAAACCCTGTGAGCAGAAATCAATGAAGACATGATGTCTCGTTCATCCTTTAACACCGCAAACAGCGAAGATGCTCTGCCAGGGCGCTTGCTGAACACACTACGAGATTCAGAAACGCATTAGGACCAGAGCTTCTCTTAGACGTCTCCATAGGCTGAACTGTGCACAGCAGCCACCAAGGTAACAAATCACAGATGATTCAGGTGTTTTTAGAGAATTCAGATTATTAAGATGAGCCAGTGGTGGTCAACACAAAGTAACTGTCATCAAACAAGATGAAACCTGTTCATCAGTGAGCTTTAGATGTTTGTGGGCTGAGCCGTGCTCAGTGAAACATGATCAGTAACGGGAAATTACACTTTGTTTTAGGATTTTATTTTCTTTTTTCCTCTAATTAATATTCATACAAAATAAAATAGAATATCGCTTTAATGCTGAAACAGGGAACAGACTGAGTGCTTGATCACTTTTGACCCAGACAACAAAATGCCCAAAGATGGCAGCCATGTTTAATTTCTGTGGCCAGCCAGGATTTCAGGGTCTGTGGACAACCAGACAACCATTTATTGATCCCTCAGCTCCTGTGGCGTTCCAAATTGACTCGAAATAAAAGCCTGTTGTGTTTTTAATGAGTGACTAACAGAGCTAAAACTCACATATCCCTGTAAATTTCCATGCTCACATTGATTAATTTAAGCAGCCCACCCCACCCCAATGTGTGACCGGCTCACCCTGCTAGCCCAATTGACATTCTTTCTTTGCCAAAGAATGACACCGAAAAAAAAAAAGGAATGAAAATGCCAACAACTATTCTGACAGAACTTTTAACAAGCGAATTTGCCATCAGAGGAGGCTCCAGTGAAGTATGAAAAGCGTGGAGTGGTTTTGGAGAGAGTGACTAATGGTGACGAGGTTGCCAGACTTTGTTGAATCTCTTTCAGAAGCAGACAGGAACTTGTTCAGGGTTCTTTGAACATAAAATATATTTATGGAGGGTCCTTGTGCTGTATTTTACATGGATTTGAAAATATGTAATCAATAGACTGAGACAGAAAATAACTGGGTGCTGTTTCATGTGAATTCTTCCTTTTTAAAAAACTGTTGTGCAACATGTAAGTAATGTCTGAGAGTAAATCAACATTTTGTCACTTCAAAAACTTGACAACTCATGTGGCAATGAGTGGCAGCTGCTGTTTTTAATTAAAATACCTCTTATTGAGACTGGATTTCAAAAGCGCTTTTGAAATAGCATTGTTTCCATTTATGTAAGTCAAGCGTTTTGTGTGTTTTGCTGTAAATCGTCTTGAAATAAGAAAGAAAAAAATCAGTGTGTTCAAATAATACAACATGCCACAACATTATCGTCCATAAAATGGAACTTGTTACCATAAAGTCTAACTTGTGAAAATTGTTATTCACACAGGCTTTCTCCTCTCTTATTATCTGTAACTGTTCTCATGGGACAGCAGTTACTCTGTAGGATGAACTATACTTGAATCAGATTAGTCTGATCCCATTTATCTGAATGTCCTCTGAGCACTTTTAATAGGTGTAAAGAATGTTGATGGAAACTGACCTGAGATTGAAAATGTCTTGCTTGCAGCCCACATGGTTGAAACATTCAGGTCCTTCATCATGTCCTCAGTGCCAGTTATTAATTCTCCTTCTATTCTTCTGCCTCTTTCACTCTCCTGAATCCTGAATCTTAAATCCACCTGCACACCTGGTCCTCATTCCCTCCTTAGTCCCTGCTACTCCCTGACAGATTGTCTTTTGTGTGTTCATGTGCCTAATAAAGGATCCTGATCTCTCTCTTCTTTGTGTGTTTCTGTGCTTTATATTGTTTTTAATTATTTGCCTCTAATAATCTGCCAATATATGAAGATGGATCAGAATCAGATCAGATGGATGTGGACAGGCCTGATGTCACCCACTGCGTTACAGACAGTTTGTAGGGCAGAGCTTGGACTCTGCTGGTGCATTTTCTACTTAGACTCTCTTTCTACTTGGTCTTTCTGAATAACAAGTTTGAGATGTCTTTATCCCAACTCAGGCCCTCAGCAGAATCCTGGCAAAATAAACGATTATGAAACAAATTCATTTTTCTGAACTATATTAAACCACACAAATTGACGTTATTAGTGTAAATGCTCTACTGGCCTGGAAGCATCAGAATTATCAGGGTAATTATTTGTGTGTGTGTGTGTGTGTGTGTGTGTGAGCCACTGAGCAATTTGTATAGGACAGAATGAACCAGTTTTGATCTGGTATCTGGAACTTTAAGATATTTCTGCACTAGCATCAGTTTGCAGTTTGCTGAAGACTTGTAATTGGCAGAACCACAGTTTCTGCACAAAACTTTAATCAGATCTATACTAAAAACAACTGGACTCCAAGCTGCTAAATAGGAGAAAAGGATGCAGCTGAACTGCTGATCAAGTCGTGCTTTCAGTTTAATATTAATAAAAACAAATGCACACCAACAACAGCAGCTCACAAAAACTCAGATCATGCAGATATTTATTCTGTAAGAAAATGACTGAATTGATCAGGAGTTCTAAAACCTCTGAATGTTTAAGCTTTACTGCAGAGTGAATTCGTTTTTAAGCCATTGGCACTGAATGTAGAACATAAATCTTTTACTACAAACGAGCTGCAGATTCAAAGGAGACGAAGCTTGTTAAAATAGAGATAAATCAGTTTTTGATAGTAAATTTTTATTTACTGGCCAGTCTGCTAACAGTTTCATTTATTACTTGGTGTTTCCTAATAAGCACACAGGTTCCTCTTCGTGTTGTATTAATTTGCAAGAACATGGTTCAACTTCAGAGCTTCAGGTTTAATTGCTCTCCAGCTGCAGATGAAGCGAAGAGCATCAGGCTGAATGTTTGTTTACATCGTTAAAGACATATGAGAAGATGAAACAGGATAAACAGAGGAGAAGCCAAAGATCACTCACATCACTCCATCAAAACATCTCCTCTTCAAATCCTGAGCTTCAAACTTCAGTCCACAGCTTTGAAAACGTACAGAATCCACCACAAAGACGGACAAACACAAACAAAAGAAGGCATCCCAGTAATACAGAAATGTTAAACACAAGAGAAATGAGCTTAGTGAATAAGATAAGATAAGATAAGATATTCTTTATTGATCCCACATTGGGGAAATTCAATTGCTACAGCAGGTCAGTGCAAAAAGAACAACAGAACAACAGTAATGTGCAAAAAGAATGAAAGGGTGTGCAAAAATACTGAATAATATCATGACGTCCATGTTGAAATGTGATTATTAAACCATGACCATTAAACAACAATGATTGCATCTTACAACATTAAGTGACGCTGTCAATGACAGCTCGGACCTTTTCTAAGATGCACATCACCATCACAGATGTTGGCTTCATGTTGGAACTAGGCTAATAAACAAAAGACTACATTTTAATCAAAGATACATAAATACATAGTATATTAGATCAAATGTATTTGTGCCTGATATCGTGAGGGGTTTACCAGTTGTCCGTGTGCCTAAACTTAACCAAGCTCATAATCAGAACTAGTAGTTCATATTGATTCTACGACGAGCAAACAGCAGACCAGCCACCTTTACAATGCAAATATTGATATCCTGATGATGTGGTTGGAAACATCCAGCTCTGAATTGCTGTTGTATTTACTCCTGAGGGAATTTGACAAACCTTTATAGACATCTGGGAGTATATGAAGCCTGTAATTCTATAATTGTTGGGGTTAATGAGGAAAAAGATCAATCAAGTGAAGGATCTGGCAGCTGTTCGTGACACTTTAAATGATCAGAGAATATGAAGTTATGAAGTTTTCAATTCAAAATGACACTACTCCTACATGCGAAAGTGCCCAGAAAAGACTTAAACTTAAAAAAAAGAACTAACTTTTGTCTTTGTGCCTGTGTGACATCTTTTTTTAAAAGGATAAATTCAGGATGCAGCTGTTTCTGTTTTGAACAAAGCAGTTTGAGGCCATTTTATCTCTTCGCACACAGTTGTTTCCTCCACTGCAGACCAAAACCACTTTTAACTTTTCAAGAGTGAGCTTTGACAAAGGACAGCTGCTTTTAAATGCAAGAAAAAAGAAAAAAATAAATAAAGAAAAAAATAGCAGCATGGTGATGAGCGATAGAGCAGCTAATTGTGTCCTGGGAGATAAAGACGCCTGCATAAGAGAGAAGTAGAAACTCCCTCTTGGTTATCAGCCTCCTTCTGAGACGGCGGCTGGCTTGGAATTTCTTGTTAAAAGGAAATAAAAAAGGTGTGAGGAGGCACAAAGGACGCTTATCCACCTTTCAGTGAGACGACAAAAGGAAAAAATCTCAGCTCCAGCTAATTACAACCAAGGTGATGAAAGAGACGGAAGCAGACAGAGGAGAAAGAAAATCCTGCCTTTTTCTCACCTGAGAGAAGGTGGAGAGGTCAACAGTTCCCTCCACCTCCACCCACTTGAATCTCACTTCTGTGAGGGGAGACAGGATTGGGAAGGGGGAGCTTGATTTGAGGGACGTGGAGGTGATTAGTGGACGCTCGTCTTCATTGCCTCTCCGCCACTGAATGGAAAAACTGAAACTGTCTTCTATTCAAATGAAAGCAAAGTGCCCTGAGAGCTGTGTCGTTTTTCCCTGTGAAAAATCTGTCACTCGTTCATTCAAGCTGTTCCACAGTGATTTAACCTTGTGTGGATTTTTTTCTGACTTTGAGATATTTGAGACAAATAAAGGCTGAAGACAGAGGAGGAGGAAAGTGGGAGCAGATCCAGGCAGGTTTTCCTTTCTAAAATCGTGGCAGCTGGGATCGTTTCCAAGGATGTGATGTCTTTATGTCTTGGCATGATGCTGCCTTTTGTGTCTTTTCCCTTTTTAATCCTTCTGCCTTTTATCTTTAGCTCAGACACACCTGCAAAACCTCAAAATCACATTTGACATAGATTTTTTTTAAATGAATTATGAACAGCAGCCAAAAAATAAAGAACGTTTTTATCCAACTGCAAGACAGAGATCTTCTGCAATTTTACATCAATCAATCAATTCATCTCTACTTCAGACCATATTTATTGTATATGGCATCATCCATACTAGTTAGAAAAGTTTAATGTTCCTTACAAGCAATGAATGACTGTCCCTCAGCAGCAGCCATCAGACTTCTCCTCCACATGCAGGCCAGTCACCCTCATTTGGTTTATCATTTTTAAAAACCTTTTAAAAGATATTTCATTAACTATAGACTTCATTTTGTCTTACTTGCAGTTATATCAAATTTCTAATAGCATTTAAAGATGGCACTTTAGTCTTTTGAAGCACTTTCTTCTGACACTTCAATGATTACTTGATTCATATGATAAAGAGTCAACACACAGATCAGAAGATTAGGAATCAGCTCTAGATAAAGAATAAGTAATTTATACAGTCAAGGCTGATGCCCATAAATGTTAACAATGATGCTCCATAATGTTGCTAACATTGAATTAGCATAATTTAAAAGACTATATTAATAAAAATCATAACTATTAGAGAAAAAATTGATCAGACTGTACAACAACTCTAGATTCATCTGTAAGACCACGCTCGTACTTAGACTGCTTCCTCCCCGTAGATCATTCTGAATTAATTTCAGTAATTAATTCCTCTAAACCATCAACATGTCTCTTAGATCCCATCCCGACTAGACTCCTCAAGGATGTCTTACCTTTGATCAGCACGTCCATATTAGATCAGATTAATCTATCTTTGCAAATGGGCTACGTACCACAGGCTTTTAAGGTTGCTGTAGTCAAGCCCCTACTCAAAAAGCCTACTCTGGACTCAGGGGTTTTAGTGAATTATAGACCAATATCCAATCTGCTCATTATCTTTAAAATCCCTGAAAAGATAGTTTCTAAGCAATTTTTCCTGCGCAGTAATAACTTGTATTAAGATTTCCAGTCAGGATTTAGAGTACATCATAGTACAGAAACAGCACTGGTAAAGGTCACTAATGATCTTCTATTGGCATCAGACAATGGACTACTCTCTATACTCGTCATGTTAGATCTTAGTGCTGCATTCGACACTATAGATCACAACATTTTATTACACAGACTGGAACATGTCATTGGGATCAAAGGAACAGCACTAGAGTGGTTTAAATCGTATCTATCAGATAGATTTCAGTTTGTACACGTTAATTCAAGATTCAATTCAAGATTCAAAAAACTTTATTAATCCCAGAGGGAAATTGTTTTGCCTCATTACCATTTTTCTAAAAACAGACAGAAAGAAAAGGAACCACAACCAGGAAAGATCCAACACCAACATAAATACACAAACAGAAATACACAATAACATACTTAATAACATACCGAAAACCCCATATTTATACAGAATACGTAAATAGATAAATGAAATTGGGTCAATATATTCACAGCAAGTTTATGACAGTATCACTTCCCCCACCCCTTACAGAGGGGGGAGGAATTGTACAAATTGATTGCCACAGGTAGAAAGGATCTCCTGTGGCGCTCTGTGGAACATTTAATGTTAATAAATCTAATGATGAGTCTTCCATGCACAGCAAAGTCAGCTATGGAGTTCCCCAGGGTTCTGTGTTTGGACCGATTCATTTCACTTTATATATGTCCCCTTTAGGCAATATTATTAGGAAACACTCTATAAAATTCCATTGTTATGCAGATGATGCCCAGCTATACTTTTCTATGAAACCAGGAGAAACTAATCAATTAGTCAAACTTCAAGCTGCTTAAAAGACATAAAGGCCTGGATGACCTTCAATTTCATTCTCCTAAATCAAGACAAGACAGAGGTTATACTGTTTGGGCCTAAAAATCTCAGAGACACTATGTCTAAACACATTCTCACCATTGATTACTTAGTATTGGCCGCAAGTAATACTGTAAGAAACCACAGAGTTATCTTTGACCAGGATATCTCCTTCACTTCATACATCAAAGAAATCTCTAGAACTGCCTTTTTTCACCTGAGAAACATTGTTAAAATAAGGAGCATCCTGTCCCAAAGTGGTGCTGAAAAACTAGTCCATGCATTTGTTACTTCCAGACTGGAATATTGTAATTCATTATTAATAGTTTGTCCCAATAACTCATTAATGAGCCTCCAGTTAATCCAAAATGCTGCAGCCAGAGTTGTACTGGATTCTGGAGCTGTACATCTCCAGAATCCGGTTGAGCTGCCCAACATTCTTGCTGCTTGTTGTTGTTTTTGTTGCCTGTTGTTCTTTTCTCTCTTCTCTTTCCACTCACCCCAACCGGTCGAGGCAGATGGCCGCCCACTATGAGCCTGGTTCTGCTGGAGGTTTCTTCCTCTAAAGGGAGTTTTTCCTCTCCACTGTTGCCTAAAGCTTTCTCAAATGAGATTGTTGGGTTTTCTATATCTTTTTTTGTATAATTATTTTCTGTAAGGTCTTAAACCTTGCACTGTTAAGTGCCTTAAGATGACATCTGTTGTGAATTGGCGCTATAGAAATAAAATTTTATTGAATTGAATTGAAATACCAAGTTAAAATCAATGAAGGAATAAGTTGCTGGATTACACCAGAGATGAGTATGGTCACTTATATTTAGTGCTTGTTTCATTAAGTCTTGGGGAATAAATTAGCTTCCTAGAACACTCCGAATAAATAAAAGATTTCTTTCAGATAATTTTTCATATCATGTCATGATCTCCCAGTCTATTCTAAATCTAACTGACTTTGGTAGCCAATAAAGTTGAAGAATATCTATCTGGACCAACATTTACAGCTAGTTATTTCACCTGGACAGAAATCCCTGTTTAGCAGCTTGGAGTCCAGTTGTTTTTAGTATAGATCTGATTAAAGTTTTGTGCAGAAACTGTGGTTCTGCCGATTACGAGTCTTCAGCAAACTGCAAACTGATGCCAGTGCAGAAATATCTTAAAGTTCCAGATACCAGATCAAAACTCCATTCTGTCCTATACAAACAGTGAGCTGCTACTTCAAGTGTTTCTATCACTGACAGTGCTGGAAAAATTAGTACACCCTAAGTTATGCTTCAAACATTGCCTGTTTGGTCAAATGGTTACATTAATGGTTCTCACTACACACATTGTGTGTTTTAAGTCTTTTTAATCAGCAGTTGTCCCTTTTCTTGCTTTTGCCACTTCACTGCTTCATTTCATTAACGCCACCAACTGTAGATCCGCAAACAGCCTGAAATGAATGGAAACGATGTGCATGTTCTATAACTGCTGAAAGTCAAAGAAAAGGTGTTAAACAGCAAACTTCAAGGAAAAGGAGACAAATTATGGCTTATTTTTTTCTGTACATAACTGGTTCATCATCATGCATGTGCAAGAAAAATTAAACGTTACTGAGTGTATTTGTGTTCCAAAGCTTCATTTGGCACCTTAAGAGAAGTAGCAAGAAGCTGAAAGAACATAGCCAAAGTTTATTCAGCACTGGTGTATAAGAGCTGCACTTTAACTAAATTTCTAGGAAGTTACTTTGGATTATTACAGTTCTGAGATTGTTGCAGCCAAGCAACAGTTTTGTTTTCTGTTAGGCTTCAGTTTCTCTTCTGAAAAACAGGTTTATATGTTTCTTCTCCAGTGTGATTTCGTTTTCGTTGTCATTTTGTTCTTTGGTTTCAGAAATCCAAGGTTTTATCATCACTGATTCTTTTACCAATCACCAGCTCAGAGCTGAAATAACTGCAGCAGCAGAACAGAAAGCAGCACTAACAGCAGCAGCGGAACATATTTTTTCTATGTGTACGACATACAACAGACCTCAGCCTACCTGTTGCTGGGAGTGGGCGGTGACAGTGGTGGAAAAACGATGAGTGGGAACAGGCAGAGAGCTGTGGGAGTTGGAGTTCAGCCGGTTTGTCATCTCTGACACAGCGGAGGAGAGGCTCTCCACGCCATCAGAGACCGTCGTAGGGAAATTTGGGGAGCTGAGAATGTTAGAAAGGCTTTTACCTCTCTGGCCCTTCGCTTCAGCTGTTAGACAAACAACAGTGTGTCTGCCTCACTGTAAATACACAGACACGTTCAGCCTCTCCATTCTCTACTTCTTCTCTCTCTCACAGCTGCAAATGCTTGCACACTTGCTGCTGTGAAATTATGTGTGAATACGATGACTTTGTCATAGTAACTAGCTGCATTTTCTGTCTACAGTGGGATCAGACCACGTGTTAGTCCAGGGTGGTTCTATCCCAGCAATGGTGCATTTAAAAGGTCATGGCATCAGTGTTTACTTTTTGTGGTTTTGTTTTATTTATTTTTTGGATTCATCGCCTGGGGACCATTAATGTCTGCAGCAAATTTCACAGTAATCCATCAGATGTTGTTGAGGGATTTAAAAAAAAATGTCAACCTGCTGGTGGCACTTCATGAAAAGTCACTGGATCACCAAAGTCACTGCAATCCGTTCAGTAGTTGTGGAGATATTTCAGTCTGACCGACCAACGCTGCCATCCCTAGAGCAATGTTGCTACATTGGCAAAAAAACACATGTCCTCTGAGTGAGCCACATCCACTGCCATCCAACTTGAATCAAACAGTGGTATATAATTCACCCCTGCACCCGACTCTCCTGCCTGCAGCCACACATTTAAAGGTCAGACTCAACAACATGCACTTCAGTGCTCTTCAAAAACACACAGAGGCTCTTTTCTTCTCTCTCTGTTCTGCTGTTAAAGGAAGCAGCTGCAGGTGATGTCACATGACTGAACGTTCAGCTCTTACAAACACACACCCATGCAAACAATCACACACCTATTGAAGTTCCATTTTGTAAAGTTCATTGATGTGCCAGATGAAGTGCGATGTCCACTGAGAGTTAAGTCCTGGGACAGCCAATCAGCACATCAGCTCCTAATATAATTAATAACTCCACAGTCTAATTAGCAAACAATGAGCTAAGAGGAAAAACAGCTGCAGTCACCTGGGCTTCTTCACTCCTTCACAATCCCAGAAAAGATGAAAACGACAAGATGAGTCTCAGGGCGTGATGGAAGGGATGTGTTGAGAGAGCTCACTGAGTGTGTGTGCGTGTGTGTTGGTAGGAGGGCACAGAAGTGCTGATCAACTGTAAATCCTCAGGGTGTAACGTGTGTTTGCAAGCAGCAGGAAAGCCACCACAGTGTTATCTGCTGCCAGCGAGAACGTTCTCTGATGAAAGGAAAAAGTGGCATTGAGTTTACCGTTGGGATTTTATTGACAAGTTGTGGAGCAGCGGCAGCAGCGGTGGCGGTGGGGCTTGTCGAAGCTCTCATCTGGTTGTTTGAGTAATTAAAAGTGATAGAGGCGATAATATCATCAGGTTGTGAAGATAAAAAAGCTGTTTTGAATCTATAAATTTACATATTACAACAACATATTATTCAATTCATATTATTTACACATCAATCAACACAAAGCTTTGTTAATGCTGTATAGAATCTACACAGTTAAGATAATAATTATGGGAATTATCATGAGGTTTTATGACATTTGTCGTTTGTACCACCACATTACAACTGAAATGATTCAGTCATAGTGTGAGCAAAGTCAATTCTTTTAATTTCAGCCATTTTATCAGAATGATGGGAAGAGAAAGGAATGGAGAGCGAAAGGAACATCTTATGATCCAAAGCACATGACACGCATCTCTAACACACCATCTGTGGATGTATGGCTGTCTACAGATGACCTGGCTCCTGATACAAGTATGAGGTTGAATTCTAAGGTGTACACGGCTGCACTCTGCTCACATTTAGCCAAATGCTGCATAACCAATAGGCTGCACATGATCCCAAAGCCCACAGAATACGTTTTTAAATACTGAAGACAAAACTGAAGGCAGAAAGACCCACATCAAGCTGCAGCTGAAGGCAGCTGCACTAAAGGCCTGGCAAAGCATCTCGATGGAAAAAAAGTTAGCATTCGATTATGTGTGTGTGTGTGTGTGTGTGTGTGTGTGTGTGTCCTGGTTGGTAGTGGTTAATGCCACACTTTTGTCTGTCCTCTTAAATTAAAGTCCTGCTCACATCTTGAGGGTTTAATTTTAAACTCAATGTGGTGGTACAGAGGACAAATGCCAAAGAACCTACCATCACTCCATTATTAATGGACCTAAGTGTATGTCTTCAGTGTAAAATAATATTTAACACTTTATGTTTCAAATATAGTGTTTTTAAAATGTGTATATTGGTACTTAGTAAAGTAACTAGATTTTAATCATAGTTAAGGAGATGCAATATTAAATCACCCTTAGGGCCAAACTCTTATGCTAAGCAATTACAGGCTCAGGCTGTTGTTGGTTCAAACTGTTTGGTGAATTTCTGTACAAGACTAGACCTACAAAAGCACATTTTGTGAGGTGAAAGCTCAGCACTACTCCTCAGCAACCCACTATCTGTAAAGAAGTTATAGCACCGTGCCTGCTCTGTTTTTCTGACTTTCATGGTCTTTCAGTGAGCTTTTAACCTACAGTGCACATCATTTGACCTGTAAAAGCCTTAACAAATCAGCACTGGCTTGGAGCAGTTGTTTCAGCACCACAGCAGCTCAGGTGGTGAAAGGGCAGCAGCCTAGCTGTCAAAATAGAAACTAGGAGCTGTTCAAAAACGCAGTGTTAATCCACACAAAGGTCTGAATCAATACTTGTGACCAAACAAACAATACAATATTGGACAAAGCAAGCAGCATGATGATGATTTACATATTCATAGAGATTTACCAGTAGTGGAGTGAAATGTTTCTGTGGACGGATCCACAAGAATATTTAATTGTTCTTTTTGATATTTCAGAAGGTGAAAACTGTTGTAAACGTCGTTTTGAACCCATCTGACAGAAAATAATTTAAATTAAACCCACTGGAAACATGAATCTTTCAGACACTTGCACCACACAGAGAAGCAAAAAAAAAAAAAGAAAAAGCTCAAAAATATGAACCTCAATGGCTCATCCCCTGAGGAGCATGAATCTACTTATAACTGACTTGTTTGCAATGCCACATTAGATCATACAGTATCTTGGGTACTGGTGAGAATTTAAATGTAATTATGGCACCAGAGAAAAAGGGTCAGGAGGTCATCATGATGTCATCTTCTGGGTACTCTGCAGAAACTTTAATGGAAATCAGTTTTCAAACACAAACAAGGTTAAAAATAACTGCATAATAAACTCAGCCTGACCTGGCAGGTCACATCATTTGCACACATTTTTCCCATAAAGAAAGCAACAAATCTAGAAGAAAGTCCTCCACAACAGTAGGAACGATTCACTTGTTAAAATTGCTCAGCTTCTACAGAACCTTTGGACTGAATCTGCTGTGATAAAAACCCTCTGATGGCAGGAGGCCTCCGTCTGGCTTCCTGCTGAACAGATAAATCAGAGGGAGCAGGAAACAGTGAAGTGCCCACCGCTCGCCTCCTCCGTCAAGTTGCTTGATGTCGCCTGAAGTGTAAAACAGACCCCAGTGACTCGCTGTTATGGAGACGGCAATGAAACTGGAGATGGCTCTCCTGACAAGCTTCTGCTTTAAATCTCTCCTCTCTCTTTCTCTCTCTTTACCTCTGTCGTTGTCTTTGCCTCCAATGCCCAATGTCTCTCTCTCTTTCTCTGTGTTTCTCCATATGCATGTGAACTAAGTGTACAGGTGAAGTGGGATTCGCTTGAAAGGAAATTGAAATATAACAAAGCTTGTGACTGTGGAGCGGTGAGGCAGAAGACGAATGTGCTGACTGAAGTGGCTGCCGGGGTGGATGATTATCATTATGGTTCTTGTGGAGGCTGATGGACTCTGTTAGTTCTGGTCTGCAGAACTGCAGCTAGCAGGCCAAATGCTAACAGGAGGCATGAAGACAGCTCAATTCATGAAGAAACAACAATGCAGAGTAATCAGGTAGCGCTGACCTTCTGTAACAACAGCAAATACATGAGCTGGTTTTTAAAGAAATGTGCATCCTGCTGCGATTTAAAGCTTATCAAAGTAAAGGTCTGACTAAAGTTGTTAGTAATGCTACTTTTAATGCTACAAAAGCATCACAAATGAAATGATTAAATGATATTGTCCACATCTCTTCAGATGAAGGTTAGCCAGCCAAACTCAGTGGTGTGATCCTGCTTTGTGTTTGTTAAATTATACCAGTCTCTCATCCTTCTGCTCTATATGGACGTGCAGAGATAGACTCAGTGCAACTAGCTTGTGTAAAGGATTCTCCACTGGTCTTTGTAAAAAAGGGAGATTTGGTCTACACAAACAATTTAGTGGTCAACTGTGCAAACAAGGCTGAGTCTCAAATGTGCTGTTTTTGGAAGCATCACTGTCTCCGTCTAGTCAGAAATGTAAAATAAGGAATTGTGGCACAGCTTCAACTATTTCTGAAGAAAGCCTGCAGTAGAAACAGCACCTTAACTGTGGGAACAACAGCTTGGTTATCCATAAGTACATACAGCAGCAGGAAGCACATGCTTTGTTGTCTTTGTGAGGCTACCTTCGAAATTGGAGAATGTCATCTTATTTGCACTGAGATGAGTTAATCTTTTGTTTGTCTTGCAGATAAATACAGGCCAGGTGGAAGCACGCTGTAGATTGATATCTGGTAAAATATGTGAAGATTTTTTGATGCCGTCACTCTGCGTCCTCCAACTCAGAGGATAAGGATGATGTAGTTTGTCTCATCTCCTAAATGGGCGATTTTGGCCAAAACTTCATTAGTTTCATTTTGGACTGTTTCCCATGGGGAGGGTGATTTATCATGTATAATAAGAAATGATCTGCATTATGTTCCTTCTCTGAGTGGATCTGTGTGCTCAGTGTCTCTGCCCTCTTGCTGCTCCTGTCAATAATCCTTGAGCATGATAAACAATTTGCCTCCAAGGTAGAAACTGGGATGGATGTGTGGTCGGTCTGAAGTAGGTGCTGCTCTGCTTCCTGATAACGATGACGCGCAGAACAAATGGCCACATTCCAAAATGCCGACAAGACTAGAAAAAAAGAACAACCTTTACTTGCAGATGTGTCCGGTGCCCGCTAATTGCATGCACAGAAACTGGGAAATCATTTCTTGGATCAGTTCTTCACGAGCTTTGTAGAGATGTTTCAGTGAGACTTGAGGGCACTGTGGTCTGCAGGCAGCCAGACTGCTGAGGCAGCATGAAAAAAGAGGTCAGCTGAGGAGGAGGGAAGGAATAACACGAGTCCGTCGCCACTGCCGCCGCTTGAATCCGCTGACCGAGCAGTTTGAAGCTTGGAAATTAATGTTGATAAAGTAGGTTGAGCCCAAGTCCCCTCACAACACAAAGCCCTGTGTGCTAAATCATAGCAGGGCAGGCTCGCTCGTCATCAGATTGAATGGGTGCAGCGCCCTACATGTTAAAAATACAGAGAGCGATGCAGCAAGGCCAGGTCTGAAACACCTGCTTACTAAGGAAGAGAAGAGGGCAGGTCCTTGTCTTCTGAAAACTAACAACACCAAAATGAACTGTGGGCAAAGAAATGCTGAAGAGCCAGACACTCGCAAATTAACTAGCTCCAAAAACTTTCAATGCTCTCTTAATGTCTTTAACATCTTGAAGCCATGATTTCCTCTTCACATCAATTTAAAATCAATGTTGTGCAAAATGTCGAGGCGAAGCCACAGAGTCTGGCTTTTTAATTAGCTTTTTGGAGAAAAAACAGTCTGTGTACAAAAGGCTTTGACGCAGATCAAAATGACTCAGGAATGTTGGATTGTCTGTTCTCCAGCAGCTTTTCAGCTTCATGCTTTGGATGCAGAGGAACAAACTGTGTAACCCACACACTGACAACAAAAAGAGAATGTCCACGACGAGGTTAGCTATGCCAAAAGTGGAGAAAAACTTTTAATTAAACATTTTACTGTACAGAAGGGGTCTCGGCTAACACAGAGCAGTGATTTCAAGTCTGTCTGTCTTCGGGATGATCTGATGTTTCACTTGTCCTCAGCTTTACCAAGTACCAAGTTTGTCCAAAGTAAATCAAGGAACATGAGCTGCTAGGAGACAGGGAAGGCAAAGTACTACTGCTGTGGCCTAAACTAGTGAGAACACGCTGTGATGACATGGTACCGATTGGATTCGTCTGGTTGACTGCTCAACAGCTAATCCTACAAGTCACAAATTCTAAAATCACCAGTTTGATGTGTTTAATCATCAGTAACTATGATTTTTTTGGAGTGTTTGTGGAGATACAGTATTTTAGTTACCGTCACACTGTCGGCCAGGAAGATTACATAAAACTGAGCTTTAAAATGATCAGCTCTGAGTGGATGAAGGTTTTTAATACATTTTCTTTTTCCTTTTATAAACAATTTCTTTTATCTTACTTTTATCATTTATTTTTTCCAACCTCAAGTTAAATAACTAGCTAATAAATGCTAGATTAAGCAGACATTATATTTCATTTAAATGTGATTGAAATGAAATATAATGTGAAAACAGAGTTTTTTTTTATCATGTAGTCAAACCTTAATGCTCCATCTTTGTCAGGCTGGCTTTCCTGTGATATTCTGGAGGTCAGTGGTCAGGTTGTTGTTGATTCATTCACATTTACATTTAGTCATTTATCAGATGCTTTTTCCAAAGTGACAGTCGGGGGTCAAAGGGTAGAGTCTTGCTTGAGGACCCCTACTGGAGGTAGGCCACAGCTGGGATTCAAACCCAAGTCGGAGCTTGATTCATCATATAAATGTGTTTTGCAGAGCAGGCACAACATGATGTCAGCACTGGGAAACACCAGCCTCCGCAGACAGGTAGTGATGACGTCAGGTGAGGCAGGATGGTCCAGACATTAGTGAACGTCTCACGGGCTAAATAATGATTGTCAGCTCTGAACGAGAGTCGCCAAACGGCAGGAACAGATGGTGGAAGGGGTCAGCCTTTCTTCACTGTGTCAGAGCAGTTGAAATGTTGCTTTTTACCAAAGCAGCTCGGCCTCATCAGCAATCAAACCTCTGAACGAGGACATTAAATGAGCACTGTGTGTTTACACGGCTCTCGGCCACCGCAGCAGCCTGTCTCCCATGGTGGCTAATAACGGCAGGCGAGGGGGGCTGCATAGTTGTGGAAGAGGGGTGGGGGGGCATCTAGTGGGAGTAAACATGCCTTTGGGTGTGGATGCATGTCGAGAGACACGATGTGACCTTTACCGCACCCGTTGATGAACGTCACCAGCTGAGAGTTTGCCCTTTTCCCACCTGTATCTGAAACCCTGCTGAAAATAATCATTTCCTCTCTCGCTTTCACTCACTCAGTCTCGGCATCAACTCTGCTGCATTCTGCTGAGCCATTAGTGTAATGAAAGAACAAATAATTCAACCCCAGTTATGCTGACTGTACATTAGGAGGGTGGTTTCATAGAGAGCACGTCCTAATCACATCCACACATCTACATGCGCTCACATTTATCAACAATCCATTGAATGTCAGTCTAGAAACTCAAAGAGAAGAGCAGGTGTTCATTCACAGCAGCACCTCTCAGCGCTTTTGTTTATTCTCTTCACCACTGGCAGTTTTCTCAAACATCTGTTAGGCTGCTTTGTCACCTGTAATGTGGTACATACACACCTACAAACACAAAGGAAACCAAAGAGTTGGTGGTGATTTTCTTATTAAAGTTAATGTTGTTCTTACTGTTCAGCCACCGCAGAGTTCAAACTCCATCTACGCTACATCTCACCGTGTTGATGGAGGCAGCTTAAAGCAAACACCTGCAGAAACAGTTCACCCCTGCAGAAGGTACCTTCACCTTTGTTTTTCCGGTTAAAAAATCTTTTAAATACTAATGAAGTCTAGTAGCATTTTTGGAACTGGACCTGAGGACAGAGACGAGATCTCGTATGATGAGAAGGACACATTGTCAGACCAGACAACGCTTTTACATCCTGGCTGATTATTTCTTAAATAACCATCATCTGGTCCTGTCTAATAGATACATCAGGTTATATGTTAGGGTATTACAGTACGGAGTGGCTGTTACATACGCTTTATACTAAGGCACTAATCTACTCTACTTGATGAACATCATAAAACACTGTAGTGACCAGTTGTTTTAAGAAATAACAGACATAAAAATAAATCTTTGTTTTGTGAGGTGTTTGATGCTTGGAACCAGACGTCACAGACGTGGTAGATCTGGTTCATAATAACTTACTGGCTGCATCACAGAAAAAGAACAAGCAGTCACCTTTCCTACAACTCTGAACCTTTTACTGCGTCTACGTTTATCACGTAACAGAAGGTGTTAGTGTAGATCAGCTGAGCAAACTGCAGCTCCTCGACTCTTCTTCCACACTGAATACAGTTTTACAGTGTCCCATGTGAACTGTCCTGCAGCTCTGCTTATCAATCACACCATGATCTGTTTCTAGTTGCTCAGGTATAAACATCTCTGTTTCCAACCGGACGTTCAATCTGTGTGAAAACACACTCACACATCATTACCACACAGCTACACCCCTCTTCCCAATTGAAACCCAGCTGCCAGGCATCAGTGATGGGCAGGTCAGACGCAGCAACCGCAATGAAGGACAACATAATTAAGCTCGATATCAGCGGCGGCAAAGCAAAACAGCCTGTCCACTGTCATCAAGGTGATGCATTGGCACCCTCCACCAAGAGGACGTTTTAATTGTGACCAAACACATACACAAACGCTGACATACAAACACACACACACACACCTCTAAGGACCTCGATGTGTGTGATGCTGCAGTTGGAGTTGGTTTGCAGAATCAACCTTTGTATTGTGCGAGGCTGCTGTTGTTGCTGCTTTTCATGCTGCTGCAGTCACAGACTCAGTACATGTTGTTCGGGATCAATTCTGTGGCGAGTCTGCACAGATGAACTTATGCATGGTGCATTTGGTGAGCTTGCTTGGATGGAGCCAACGGATTTTCTACAAAATGACAGATGAGGGTAGGGTCAGAATGTTGTAGGCGCAAAACAAATCGTTGACAGAAATACCCTGAAATTCATTCACCGTGCAAGATTTATTAATGATGGGTGCACACAACTATGATAAACATCCCCGTTAAAGGAGGTTTGTCTGTAAACTGGAATAGATTCTATTCTATTATGAACAGTTTAGATCCTAGCTTTACTGTGCTCATGTAAAGATCTACCCAGAAATAATGGAAAACTCCAGAGTTAGTCAGTAATAAATAGAAATGACTCTGCTCTAAAATCATGATCTAAGACTTTCAGACAAACACTCGGCCAAACAGCGAATCTGAAATACCAGAATAAACTGTTAATGTTAACCTAAAGCTCCATTCAATGAGCCAGTAAGTAAAATATTTCAGCATTATGTTTGTTTTAACAAACACTTCCTGTTATTTCCTCCCATGTTGTTCTCATCTGCATATGAGTATAAAAAAAACAGCAGACCTCCGTCTCTACTACAGTCACTGACAATGATCCATTATTACGCTGAACGAAACAAGAGCAGGGCATTAAAATAAGCATAATATCAGCACTGTTTGTGAAGATTGCATGGTTTTATGTAAAAATTGTGCCATTATTTTCTCGGCCGTCTTCAAAAACAAAAGGATAAATATGTCCATTTTCCCAACTTTAGTCCCATTTCATGCTGTTCTCTTGCTTTTCATTTCACGCTCTGCTACAGCCTATTTATAGATGAGACGGGGGAGGGAGGCAGGAGGCCATTACTGACAGGAACTAACCTGAATGAGTGCGTGTGTGTCTCCATGTCATACATTCTGATGTAGACCGACTGTCTGCATCGTGTATTGTTGCTGACAGTTTCCTCTGAAAATCTAATTCCACCATATGATTTTAGTGAAATGCGATTTGAATGTTTTTGGGATTGTTCTCCTACCCAGACTCAGATGAGAAGATAATAGTTTCAGCACCAACCAAACTAGCCAAGCTTGATGAAACAACTCCAAACCTGTCTGATTTAAATGTCATGTGCTAATTACTGAACATGTGTAAAAAAAATATAAAATGGAAAAACATGCTTTAGGCAGCAGTTAGCATCGGTGCTACAGCATTTGCCAAGCTCGAGGTCTGTCCTGGTCCTGCTGTCCACAAAACCCGGCCAACTCTTGGATAGACTGGGGACTGGATTGTTGGCTTGTTAGATACAAAATGCATATCAACAATATGTAAAATGTAAAAGTTGCTAAATGGTGCAGTTCTTCACTTTTCATACTGGTCCTAACTTAGCGAGTCTTGTGTGTTCGGATCATAGCTGAGGCACATCCTGTCCATCCTGTCCATATAAGTCTGTTTCCAACGTGTCCAGCAGATCACTTGTGTTCAGACTCTGTTGCTGATCCATCACTTCTACTGATACCCAGCAACATGGACCAATCATGGCATCGCTGCTTTGATTGGATCAACGTCTGCCTCGGTTGTTGGTCTGCTCTCTATTCAGTGAAGATATCTTACTGGTTTGTTTTGCAGATAGCTGAGTTGCTGATTGTCGTTTAACTTATATAGCGGATGGTGTTGGGACAGTCAGTTGTACAGTTACTCAGTACAATGCCCGAGTGTGTTTTATGGAGCAGTGATGTGTACGACTGCTTGTGTTATGTTGGCAGCACTCGGTGCTGGATGCTCCAGGCCAGCCCAATCTGACTGTCCAGCTCCAGAGCCCTGGGGCCAATCCCAGCTCCACCCTCCACATTTAAGTATGATGACAGCGCAGCTGAAGCATATGGAGATCACCATCAGGCATCAGCAAAAATTAAAAGTAGGCATCAAGCTCTGTGGTGTAAATGCAACCTTGGAGACTGTAGCAGCATCATTTCTTGTATATTTACTCTGATATCTGCTGTTGACTTTGACTCTGGAGTTTTTTCCTCTTAAATTAAATCTGGCTAATAGTGGTGGGTGGGGGGAATTTTTTTCCTCTTGGTTTAAAAACCATCACACTTACTTCCTATTACACTTACAAATATTGAGCTCATGCATAATTTAACCTCCCGCCCACATCCAAAATGCTGCTATCGACTTCATTATTTATTTTAACGGCGCTTCAATAATTTATGCCCATGTGTATGAGAGCCATCAGAACAGACTGCTGCTCACTTAATTACCAGGGCTGCCAGCTCGCTGAAGTTCCCCGGTATTAAACAGAGTATTAGCCAGGATTAGACCTCACACACGCACAAGCACACAGACACACATTATTTATTGCTTTCTAATAAGGAAAGAGTTAGCCGAGCTAGCACGCAGACTCTCCTCTGTGATTATTTAAAGTGAGAGCAGATGCGAGGCTCGTCACGCAGCCTCTCAGTTAACAGGGTGGGATTGGATGGGATGACCAACGCACACGCTCAGATCGATACTGGATTAAGCTGTTATGTCCACTTAGAGCTGATATAATAGAAATAATGGATTTCAGTGGGAGAGCGCTCTGATTTGCTCTGATTCAGGGTTGATTTATGGGCGCTGCTACTTTAAACAGGCCACTTAAAAAATGAGACTTTTCATAATAAATACTTTCCAGAGTGCCGCAGATCAATTGTTCCGATGAAGACAGATGGTTTTTACGTATATGGCTGACTTGTCGCCAAAGACTTATGTACTTTACCGTCTCTGCTGCCTGGAAAAGAGGCCTTATGCACAAGAAGATTGATTAAGTGGCTTTTTTATTTTGAGTATTACTAAGAGACAACAGAGAAAGAAACAGAGAAAAAGAAAATAGTGCATGCACTTGTTTGGTTGTCTGAGAGCCCTGAAAGAGACAGAGACTGTGTGCAGATGGGATAACTGTAGTATCACTTTGATGTGACCCATTTTGTTGCATGAATACAAGATCTGCCACAAAAAACAGGTTTTGAGGAGAATGTAATTGTGACTGTGTCGTATGTCTCTAAAAGTTACGTAACTAAATGTAAAATGTTGCTTTCTGCAAAAAGAAGTTTCTTAGGTTTTAAAAAAGTCGTGTGTGAATCAGCAAAAACTATTTTACAAGGACAGAAATGTGATTGACAACCTCAGGACACGATGTGAGATGCATTCTTGTCAGATGTTGAAAGATTTTAAATGCATCAATCTTTTAAATCAGTTTTCTTTGCCCCTCTGACTTTCACTATGTCAGTAAACACTCACACTTACAGAGTGTGATAATGGCAGCTGGTGTTACACTAAAATTAGCTGTTGTTCTTCCTGTCACATATAAAACTACAGAAAGAAAGAATCTCTGGGAATTTCAGCACAACAGATGTATGAAATGTGCAATCGCCGAGTGTGAGAGCGCATTGATTAGCATGGAGTGAAGCGGTGGAGCCTGTGAAGACGAGCAAAGCTTTAGTCTCATTAGTCGAGCCGTGCAAGTCGTGCGTGGTTCGTGTTAGTTTATTGATAATAGATATATAGATAGTCGTGAGCAGCTGGATAAACTGTTGTTGTAGTGCTGAAGTTATTTGTCAGGATTTTTTGCCTTGATTTGTTTGTAGCCTGAGAAAACCAATGCCAGCGTAATGTGATTTGTGTTCTGGCCTATGGAGAAACGTAGTCAGGATGTGAATGAGAATAAAGAAGCATCTGAAACAAATGACAAATAAAAAGCTTGTTTAGGTGTTTCTCATCTGAACTGTGCTGCGTTACGTACTTCACAGGGCAAATACACATTTTTTCCTCTTCTCGCTTCTTATGAGGAGGAAATTGACTGTTTTACTTTACACTTAGAATAAAATGTGAATTGAGAAGATTCTGTTGTGATTTGCTGCTATACAAATAAAATAATAACATAAAGACCTACAGTAAATCTATCAGGAAGTTGTACTGGAGTCCTAATGGAGCCTTGGTACTCTGTTTATAGAAAAAACTTGTGGAGGAAACTAACTCCACCGCAGTCGCTTGGCTTCCACATCACCACCACTAAACCCCCAGCGTTTATTAGTTTTAGCACGTTCACCTCTTTACAAAAGCAGTTCCTCTTTGTGTGAATGGAACTAGAAGTGTTCGTGGCTGTGTTACTTTCTGTTTGTCCTTTTTTCAAAGATGATCAAATCAGTACAGATAACCTGTGAGGTAACTTACATGGCCACTTGTCAGCAGCCACCTTATGTTAAAACACATAAGAAATCAGGAGTGGGGTGTTCACTCATGAGTTTTATGTTGTAGAATAACAGGTAAAACTCTCCTGACCTGTTAACCACAGACTTATTTTAATGTATTTTAACTTGTTTCCAGTTTTGAGGACCTGCTCTTACAGCACTCTGTCGGCTGTCACACTTTAAAGAAGCCAAATGTGTTTACAGATGAACACGTATTACATGGCCCACAAATTTTTCATTTTATTTGTGCAGCAGTTAAACAGGAACCAGTCGGTCTCTCACACCGCACGTTTCCTTCACACGTCTCCGTCTCTGACTTGAGCCTCCCTCATGCTGTCATCATCGCCTCATGAATAATCCTATTAAATGCATAAATGAAAAAGAAAATGATTACTACAGCCTCCAATAATGGTTTGCCAAAATCTCGTTTTGAGACATCAAACCTCACTATTTATCCGAGCGGGCGTCGTTGTGAGCTCACTGATGCAGCAGATTTAATTTATGCTGCATTATTAGACATTATCAGGCCGGGGATCCTGCTGTTGAATAGGAAATAACAGCTGTCCCCTTTTCTCTGTGTAGAGCCACATGGAACTGGACGTCATCGTCTTTCCTGATAAGATTGGCTGCAAATCTTTTATTTTTTCAAACAACACCACATTGTCATTTAAGAACACTGTATTTTCCTCATTTATTTCCTTTGTCGCTGCAGGCACCGATGACATGTTCAGGTCTGAAGGATTTTGATGTTACAGCACGCCGAGGCTTTTCAAATTGAGAGAAGCATCGCTGTCTCAGAGCGCATTTATCTCTGAATGTTGAATGAACCTTCACAAGTGCAGGAATTTTTTTTCCTTTTGCTACAAAAAAATTCATAGTAACAAAAGATTCCTGCCAACAAAATGAGACGGCGAGCCACAGAGACAGAATTATATTGATAACTCAGAGAACAAAGCAATTTCTTTTTTATCATAGTTTCATATTGCACCCTGTGCAATGGCCCATGAGGTAAATTTTCTCTTGAAGCCCTTCTCTGCTATATATAGTTCTCTTCTCCCCTCTCCTCTCTTACTGTGGCTGCCATATTTGCTCACTAAAACCAGTCCTAATGTATCAATTGTTCTGATCTAGCTCTGCTGGAGTGTGAACAAACAAATTGGATTGTGCCCCCATCCCCCAAATAGCTTTCCCCTTATCCACCCCCGCCCAGCCAACAGAGGCTGTTCACTACATATTTTCATGGAACATCTCAATCCAGGCAATTTCTCTAACACACACACACACCTACACACACACACAGTGAGACCTTTAAAACCATTTCCCAAGGTCAGAACAAATGGCCAGGCTGTAGTGGTGTATAATGATAAAAGCACTCAGAGCGGCTGCTACTAAAGTGCCTTTCCAAAAAGACAAAATGGACTCTCCATCCCCGCTGTGTGTCACTCCTTGAGTCTGCAGGGAGGTGACGTGGTGGAAGCAACGCCGTGGACCGAGCTGTTTCATAACACTCTCCGGCTTTTATCTGGATACAATAAACTTCCTTTGCACAGGATAAAAGCAGGGAAAAGGCAGATCGGTGTGGCTCGGAGGGTGGTGTCTCCTCTTCAAGAGACTGAAACCAGAAGTGTTTTCATTCTCTGCTGTCAGGAAGAAACGACAGTACATGAGCAGGATGGTGTGTTATACACACAGTAAACACACACACACGTGCAGTGAGCAGTGTCCTTATCAGTCTGTATACAGTGCTACACAGGTACTACACTGATTCCTCAGCACATATTAAATCACTTGATGATTACATAGAAATCTGTGTCACAAATATACTAATGATCATAGTTCACTGGTCAGCAAGTGGGACAAATATCAACATAACATTATGCTAACAAGGTACATTATTCAAATTGTCCTCTGTGGAGTCAGACGTGAAGAGAAATTAAAAAGATACAGAGACATTATCATCATTATTTTTTTTATTTCAACCATATTCAGTATTCACTCTGTCTGGTTGGAGTCAGTGTTATTTCTGGCATCTAGTCTTTTGACCAAAATGTAAATTAATGGAAATTGAATTTAGTCAAATTTAGTCTCTTAGTTAAACTCTTACATGTATAGTGGTCACCACAGTGGACAGCTATTCAAAGGCTGTTCTCCTGTATATACATGGGTTAATGTTAGTGAAATAATTCTTTTTGTAGAAAACCCTAGAAACACTGCAGTTCACCGGTCGGCGGCTAGGTTCAACATTTATTTCTCAACAAAGTATTAGAATATTTTAATATGTGAGATAAATAAAATAGACTAGCTATATACATTTTTCTCATAGCTTTCACAATGTTCATCATTTTCTTCTGATGGTTTGTTAAATACATGTTTTTTGTTAAAACATTTACATTTACATGTACATTTAGTCATTCATCAGACACTTTTATCCAAAGCCACTTACATGTGAGGAACAAGGCAAAGGTTCAAAGTCAAGGAGAAAAACATCTTCTTTTATTGCATTTTTTTCATGTCTAGAGAGAAATAAAAATACTTGACTAAGGTTATCCAAATTTATGCATGAAAGGTAAAGTCAAGCAAAAACAACAAAAAACAGAGAACATGGCACTGCTGCAAATTAAACTAGAAATTAAAGTATAATTACGTCATTACTTAACAAGCAAATAGAGGGTTGTGGAGGGGGGACTGTTGAGTTTCCAACAGGTCCACAGTCAATCAAAGCAGATAACTACGGTGGCCCTGAGAGCTCAGTGCACTCAAACTTAACTCATACAAATACCCAATATAGTGCAAACAATTTGAAAACACAGAGAAACTTTGTACAGAACAAAAAATGAACATTTTACAATTGTTTATATTTTCTATGACCACATTTAGTTGTGTGTTCTGTGTTTGTTCTGCTGAAACATTTACATTTTTCTTCCAGCAGCATTTTTACAGTGTATTTTCTAAATATTGTGATCGATCACTGTGGTCAAGCTGTTATCTGACTCTAATTTGCTTGTGTTTACGTGTTTTCTTAAATCACAGTGAATCGAGATTTAGAACTTCTTATATCTACTTTGTAATGTTGCAGCCACGTCCACAGGACCGTTACCTTCAGAAATGTTAGCTTATAGTACCAAAAATTCAAGGTTTGTCCTGAGGGTGGTGCTAAAGGGAAACCACTAAATCAAACAGCATCATCGCCTTTGGAGCAGGACTCCTGACTTAAGCAGTAGAGACACAAACAGCCAAATAATTTTTACCTGAAACACAACCACCCGTACAACCTGGCATTTTGAAGCTAACACGAAATTAAAAATTCATCAAGAGTCGGAACTTGTTATCAAGTCTTTTTGGTTCCAGCTGGGTCACTTTGACCCCAGACACGTGCGAATGCTGTGTGAATTCTCCACTTGGAGTGTGAGGTGGCCTTCAGGCTTCGCTGGTGGCCGTTGAACCAGATAAAGTCTGGATGAGTTGTTGACAAGTGAACACATCTGAGTTCATCATCTCCGTTTGCTCAGGCGGAGGCTGCAGAGGACCATTACCTGCCACAACGCATCCATCACACTGTGACCTGGCCAAACGGTAAGCACCATATAATGACTTCCATTGATCCATTCACTGACTTCTGCCCCCCTCCATACACACTTACACACAGCTCCACTTTGCTCTTCACTGCCTCCATGTATTGCCCTGGAGAAGAAAAAAGAAGAAGAAGAGGAGGAAGAAGAAGAAGCCGTCAGAGAGGCCACAGCCAGCTGGGTTGGCCACCACGTCACAGCCATAATCTAATTGTGGACATGTAAAGATTCACATTAATACACTCAATGAGGCTTGGCATAACAATTCTCTTCCTGTATCATAAGTTACAGGAAAAGCCCGCTCCTCTGATTAAAGCAATTTATCATGTGGACCTTTATTAAAAAGCATCCTGTGACACGGCCAGTTATCTCGCATCGCTGCACAGAGCTCAGAGGCTCAGTGAACAGCGGAGAGGAAAAAAGCAGAAGTTCTATTCTGTACTAACATGCACTTTAGACATTTTGATAATTTAGGTATTTGCATTTTAGGACTTCGCACATTATCTCAACATTTATTCTAATACTGTACAGTCAGCTCATGATTACAATTAGAAGTTAAAATGAAGAATTGTATTTTCTGCTCATTGGTGTGGTAACATTGGTGTGGTAACATGTATATAGCTGCCAAACCAGCGATATACATGTTAATAAATAAATACCTGTGTCCTGCACAGTCAATGAGACATTCTTAAATGGCACCACAGTGCATGGCCAATTTAATGGACCCCAGAATAACAACACAGTATATGTAACTGTTAAACAGCCAATTCCAAAACCATAGGCTTATTTTAGTGTCTGCCTGGGGAGCCATCTGGGCTGGAGCTGACAACGAGAGGGACAATTTAAATTTGGTGAGCTGTGGCTATGAAAGGTTTCATCATATTTGTCAGATAAGATGAGGAAGATGCACCAGTCGTACTGCTTGCTTACGAAGCTATTCAAAATATTTCTGCATAATCTGACACATGAATGTTCTGCGAACAACTCGGCTGTCGCAGTAAAAGCTGTGACCTCAACTATTCAACTCAATTCATAATCAACAGTCAAATCTTACATCAGTGTTGCATTTTTAGCAAAGTGAAACTCTCAAACCCATCTTGTGTCATCTTTGCTGCGTCTTTCAACAAATAAGAGCAATTACTGTGAACCAAAACATACTGAGAGATGGAAAGCAGCACAAGCGACATCCCCATCCAGTCACTTTCTTGGCAGACTGAAGCTCGCTGTGTGATCGGCCCGTGCTCCAAGTTTGAATCGGAGATTGGACGAGAAATGAAAACTGCTTTGCCAGCCGTCAGACAGACGGACACAGTCAGGATCTGGACAAGCTGTCAAGTATTTGGTCCTTCTTCATACAAGGAGATAGTTAATTTGACCCAGGAGAGCGCAGAGAAATTGATTTTTAGCTCTGTTAAATTAAGTCTACTGAGAAACTCGGGGGCACCAGTCTCTAGGGTTCATTTTATCCCGATGTGGAGATGATGAGGAGCTGTGCTGCCAACGGCAACTTTGTCAAGAATCTACTGACACATTCTCACCATTCTCACTCTCTAATTGCACACACACTCATAAGTCAGACATTCGCAGAGTAAACCCCAGTCTATGTGCGACGAGTAGAAACGGTTCACCTTTTTAAAAATCACTGCCGAGCTTTGACCGGTAAGACATCAGTCAGCAGAGAGCAGTGATGGAGGAGAGGGGATGATCACAACAGCAAAGAGGAAAAATACTGTGAAGCAAGTAAAAGTCATGAATCCTCACAGTTCTGCTCCAATAGAAAAATACAGTATGTTCAAGTATAAGTATGTAAAAGTACTCAGTGTGTGTTGGTCATCATCATTGGTAATTTTAATATCAGATGACAACACTGTTAGATTTGAGAATATGAGCAATAATTCAATGTCACATTATGAGCTGAAAAATGGTAAACAGAAAAACAAAAATGACAGAATGAGGCGAGGGAGAAAAGAAAAGGATGGAAAGGACAGGAAATAAGGACGAAATGAACAAAGGAATAAATACGGAAACAGAAGATGAAATTAGACGTAAGAAAACAAGCAAGTGGGGAAGGAAAGAAAGAAATTAGATAAAAATCAGATTAAAGACAAACAGAGAAGAAGGAAAGAAGCCAGAAAAAGAGAAGAAATGAATAACTGAAGGAGAGTCGTGATTAAAACCATGAGAAGTAGGACGGACAAAATGAAAAGGTATATGGTGAAATGGTTCTAACAAGGGGAATAAAAGGAGAACAGGAAGAGAAACAGACAGAAAGAAGGTAAGAAACTGGGTGACGAATAAGGAAAAAGAAGAAAGAAGGGAGTGAATGAGAGAAAGCAAAAACGGAAAGATACGAGTTTCAAGAAAAACCAGAAAACCACAGAAAGGTGAAAGACACAAAACACTCACACAGACACACTTAAATAAAACGTAATGGAAACTGGACTGAAGTCCACAACTGGAGACACTTGGTTTGGTTATTTTACAGGAGGAGGAGGAGAAGGTGGCACTCCCCATGGAGACGAGGCCCCGGCCAGAAAATCGTCTAATTGGGATCGACAGCACAATTCACACATATGCTCGACTAATAAGGAGAAATCAGTGCTGGGCGGCGACAAAACAACCACATGTGACGGACAGAGGGGAGACGGTGATCACGAGGTCGAGACATCAAGGATGTCCTTGCAGAAATTGACTCGCTGTCGTCACTTAGCGCCGTGCTAAATCGTGTTTTTAAGCTGGAAATGAGAAAGTGTGTTTTTTAATGTGTGAAATTGTTTGTGCTGTGACCTCTAGCATGCACAGACACCGACAGCTGGGTTGAGTCAGGACCAGTTTGTTTCACAATGAGCCGTGAACGTACACAAGACGTCTCCCATTTTACACATGCACTAGACGCAACACCTGTCCACCATCATTTACTCTGTGCTTTATTTGACCTTTTATTTCAGCAGCACGGTCTCTTGAGATCAGAGTCTGTTTTAGGAGAGTCACAACCGAAATGGCAGCAGAATTATGTTTCAGAAACAAAACACACAGAATAAAGATGAAGGGGGGGAAGAATGAAACAGATATTAATGTGGTTTAATCCAGTGCAGTTCTCCAACATCCTCATCTGTTCTAGTAGGAGGGCTGGAAATGATCAACAGCACCTAAAAAGCTGCTCATTAACATTACGTATGGTGGACATTTATCTCATCATCTCCTTCTTAAAATGTTTCTCAATTTAGTTTTTTTTTAACAGTGTCAGATTTTTAAAAATTATTTTAGACATTTAAGAAAATCCTTCAGTTATTCTGCAGTTTCGGTGCATTTCAGTCACATTTAAACACATCTATTAACAAAAAGCGATTTTTGCCACTTGGCTTTGTTGATTATTATTTATTATTTGTCCAGTGGTTAACAAAGGTTCCTTCAGTGAAAGACAGAGATTACCCAAACTGGAGACTGAGCAGGAGACGGAGCCTGTAATTAGGCAGCTCATTATAACGACCAGTGCTACAACCGTTGTCTGACCTGGAGATTCACTCACCTTTACCTGTCTGTGTGTTTTGGTGCCAAGTGCAGTGCTGGGAGGTTTATTCAGATAAAGTAGTGCACAGTGAGCTCTAGCTGTTGCTACACAGATCACATCAGTCTGTTGGCACGTGGACTAATGGAACACTGCTTAAAATGCAAATAAAAAACAATTAACACGGTAAAAGTGAGATTTCTGGTAGAGTGGATTTATAAATGAATCTAATTGATCCTGACACAGCTGCTTTGCACCGGACCACAGTACAGTGTAGTCATGCGTGGATATCCACCGTGTTTTGCTTAATTAAATCAGGAGCAGAATGCTAAAGTTAGAAGTCTGGATCCTCTCTGTCGTACAGGAGATGTTGGATTTCAGTGGCTCATTATTCCCGTGTGTTGCAGTAGGTGAAACAGCTTCACCAAACATGTTAATGTTGTTTAAAGCCACCGTCCCCAACCTCTCCGAGCCTGACGGTGATCCCTAACCTTAACCAAGCTGTGAGTGTCTAAGGACACCCATCGCTGTAGTCAGACACGCTGGATGTTGTCATGCACGACTGGACGTTTTGTAGAACTGTACACACGTACGCAGTAAAATGTCAGTGATGTGTTTACAGCTTGTTCCACTGGTGAAGTTACCGTTGTAGTAGATTAAAGGCAGTGCTTTACCCCAGACACGGGCTGAGAGAAAGCACAACCTTAAAGGCTGATGTCAGGGAGCTAGAGTCTGTTTTACTGACACTCACTTTATTAGGTTCACCCATACAATCTAATGCAATCCTATGCAATAACTCTGCAAAGTTATAATTTGTCTATAATAATAATAATAATAATAATACTCATATATATAAATAAAATTCTACTGTAGGTTTCTTAACGAGGTCACCGTGGCTGCCTACATGCACCACTACACCTGTGCACTCCACATGCTTCATTGTACAGCTGGGAGATGTCTCTATGAGTCTCTATGTGTCCTAGAGATATCAGGAGTGGCTGTTTTGACCTGCTGCAGTTAATATCAAGTAACGATGTGCTCATGTTGCCAGATCTTAAAGATAAAACTTGAGAATTTGGATAGCTTATAAAAAATAATGAAAAAAAAATGCATTAAGGTTAGAAATGGCAGAAAGATGTGTCGTCTTCTAAGAGAAGAAGAGGAAGCAGAAGAAGGCTTTGACAGTGTTAATATTTACCCTACTGAGGAAAGGGCACAACATTCTGCAGGAGCTGCAGATGACTTTGAAATGTCATTTTCTAGTTCACTGCCCTGTAACTCTGCTGCTGCTTTAAAGAAAAACAAATAGCAGCATTTAAATCGCAGCCACCGCAAACACTCAGAAACACTCACAACTGCAAAATGTCATGGAAACACAGACACTTCAGGTATTTACAGGATAATCCAGTCACAGCTTATGAGAGATGATTTTATGAAAAATACATTTTATGTAAAAGACGTGTTGACGTGTTGCAACTCTGGACCAAATAATACACAAAATAAAAAAGACAACTAGTTCATTTTCAGTCTGTAAATTTGAGTTTGTGACCACATGTCCAAGATGATTCCTGGAAAATTATTAAATCCATTTAATTATATATAAAATAAAGCTTTTAAACTCTCATCCTCTGCCTCTTTAATTTGCCTTAACTGCATAAAGCCTTGTATGACAACTCTGAAGAAGTACAAATAAGTGTTAGTTTGGCATCCGGGAAGTGCAAAGGCTGGAAATTCAGTTTAAACGCACTATAATAAGATGTGTAATTATGTTTCCCAGTAATGTTTCCAAAAATTAAGTCATTTTTGTTATTTCTCTGCTGGGAAACTGAATTAAAGGAATAGTTACAATATTTTCCTGATGTACATTAGTAAAACTACATAATGCAGTAATTGTATTATAACACTAACTACTGAGGTGTTAATTATATATATTAGTACTGTCACCTACAGTAAATGGGTGGAAGTGAGTATTAGGAACAAAAATCTGTTGAGTTGTGAATATTACTGCAAGTGGAGTCTTTTATAAGCTTATTGTGAAGTGAGATATTTGACTTTCAAAGTTTCTGCAGGTTTGGACATTTGAATAAAATGCTAAATAAATCAACTGTGCAGAACTTAAAAGACGACACTTTTCGATTGTCTGTAGTATTTTGTATATTTACAAATTGTATTGTATTTACATATACAAAAATATGGTAATATGATATTTGATCATCTACATTCTAATGTACTTTGAGATATATCTGATCTTTAATATTTGTAGTACTAGTACATACTGTGGTGCTGTTTGGACTCAGAAGTGCCAAAGAAAGTTGGTGAAGGACGATTATAGAACGGTGAATCAGCCACTGCTGTGGAAAAGTGGGTGAGACAAGCTCATATTGGGGTCCGACAGTTCAAAAAGTCGGGGGTTTAAAGGTCCTGAAACGCAGAACTTCATGTAAGAAAACAGACTTCAGGTGTTTTTTCTTCCCTACATGCGGCACAGACACATCTGTTCTCACATCAATCTGCCATCACTGCTAATTGTGCTCCCAGTCTTTCTGGTGAGAGCTACAGCGCTGGCGAGAGTTTAGTGCTGTCTCACCTCAAGAACCTATTTATATCCACTGTGCACACATGCAGTCTGGTGGTTGTGTTTTTGGAGCTCCAGGACTCTCAGACAGTGCAGCAGTGACTGCAGCCCTGCCTGTCGGCCATGACGGCTGAGTCCAACCTATCACACACTTCCCCCTGGTGCCGCCAGCCAGCATCTCTGAGGCTGAAAACTTCATCCTGCTGTGACTGATGGGAAATTCAGAGGGTGTGTAATATCTCAAAAAGAACATTTCACCGGTCAAGCAGAACGTTTCGTGCTGAACCGAAGCAAAGGGATTTCGGTTCGGCTGGAAATCCTTCCCCCTATTTTCTGGTAAATCGATGTCGACCTGCAAGACGTGACAGAGTGAAACCGACCACGAGCACCTGGAAGAAGCTGTGACACACCAACATTCATCAGACACAGAAATTAACATGATTTTCAGGTCTGCTTCCTTCAGAGGAGATGTGTCCTGCATTCAGACACACGGAAATTAGATGATTTTAGCCTTCTCAGACTAACTGCTCTACAGGTTTTAAAGACAGAAGGTCTTCAGAACAGTTCACTCTGACTGCGAACATGCAAACAGGCAAGAGTCAGGAAAAGTTCATTCCTCAGTCAGTGTCTAACCTAACTCTCCTCCTTCCAGCCTCTGTGAATTAGTTTGAGCTACATGTATGATTTGTGGTGATATGTTGAGCTGTGAACTCCCTGTGTGTGTGTGTGTGTGTGTGTGTGTGTGTGTGTGTGTGTGTGTGTGTGTGTGTGTGTGTGTGCCATGGGCCAGGATGTGGCAGATACGTTCTTTAGGTCAGGTGTATACTGATTAAAATCCTCCGACCCCTCCCTCCATGTGTTCTTTTGTCCATCTTATTATTTTACTCTTATTGTCCAGTGTGGGGGATTTATTTACAACTCTAACTCTGATTTAAGTGAATTGTTTATTAAAGTTAATTGTTATTAATTATTGTTTGTCTAATTGAATAATGTGTAATTAGTAAGTTTTCATGTGTCTTCATAGGACAGCCTGGGGAGGGAAAACGGGTCACCGCCCATCACTCACTTTATTACTAACTATTACTAACAGTGCCACTCAGACTGTTCACAGCTGCTCAAATCATTCTCAAATCAAATGTTTCTGCTGTTATATGATCTAAATATTTGTCACAGAAGAGAAAAGAAGAATTTCTATTTAGTCTTTAGTAAACGTCAGAAACAGAAAATGTCTGATCGGCCTTGAATAAGGAGCCACTGAACATTATCTGGACTTAGTTTGATGTTGAACGACAGATTAGAAGGTTATTTAGGTGGAAAACACGTCGTGTGGGGACATTTAACTGATAGTTTCATTGTCAGTTCACGATTTACATAAATTAACAACATCTTAACAGAAAATGTACTTTTTTTCTTGATTTCAACAACAATAGGAGAAGAAAATATATCAGTGTTTTTATATATAGTGGGATCAGTTTAGAGTTGGTTTTAAGGCTTTTTCTGAGAAGGACAATACAGAATATCACTACACTCACCCTTCATAAAGGATCAAACCTTTGCCTTTCTATAAAAACCACTTCAGCAACACAAGTCTAGAACTGCATAGTATATCATGTCAACACTGCTTCATATACTGTACTATAGCTCTGTACTGTCTTTATTAAAAAGTGTCATTCTGGTAGCTCTGTTATGTGTTTCTCTGCTCCTACACTATTTTGTGCCTGTAAATATGCTGGATATGAGAATGTTTTCCTCTGCTGTATTTAGTCATTTATCTCCTATCCAAAGGCCAAACAAAGATGTAGACCCGAGTAACTTCTCTGCCTTTCACTCCTGAATGTTTTCCTTGATTCTCATCATTTCAGAACTTAAGAGGGCCAGAACAAAAATACAGAACACTAATGAAAAGACTCTTGTGACTATGAGGAAGGCTTTTTAGAGTGCTGAGAGGAAGCAGATGTTTCTGTGTGTTATTGCGTTTCATCGGATTTGCAGCGTGTGTGGAATCTGGGGGAGTGAATCAGGGTCACACTCTGAGTTCTCCTTCCTACTCAGTTTAAAAGAACACGCTATGCTGACGGGAGACCTTCTGGTTTTAATACGCAGAGTAAGGAAGGTAGAAGTGATGGGGAGACGTCCTGAACTCAGTAACCTCGTGACCTTTATCTGGCTGAAGCCAGTCAATAAGAAGCTACACAGAAAGATAATGGCCGTACAGAAGAGGAGTTTATCAAACTTCCTGGTAGTTTATGGATAATGAAAGGAATAAATCTTCACACTCAGGTGTGTTTTATGTTGTTTTAACCTGTGAATGGTCTGGTGGGAACTTATTCAAGGCTTAGAGTCACGTTAGAAGGAAACAAGATGGAATCAACAAGAATATAGTTGTTGTAAAATTACTCATTTTGATATTTTTCATATTAAGTTATAATCCTCTTTTTTTCATGAACCCACTTTTGATTCTACTTCTCACAGATGTTTTACATTAATATGTAACTTCATTACATTTATTATGTCTTAAACACTGGCACAGTCCACTTGGGCTGTGTTGACTGTGTTCACCCAGTCATTTCAGAGTATTGACTTATTTTGAAATGTGCTAAGCATTTCCTTCTGCAGGTATTTCACATAAAAGCATTCACCTAGAGAAATAAGGTTTTCCCTTTTATTGCTTGGAACATGTCAGTGTAGGCATTTTACATGGAAATTATTGCTGACCACACTTCAATGAGTCTGCAAAAAGAGACATTTGGGACATTTTGACATCAATTACACATTAGGAAAAATCTATTCATTTATTTACATTGTTCATTTGCTGAAATTCCCACGGGGCCTTAAGTGTAGTAAGAAAAGACCGAGTTTTCAGATTCAGTCATCCTGCAAATCACAGCTTCTGGATTTATGTATTGAACCAAACTGAAGTGCTGTATGTGCACTGAATGAAGAAATTACCCTTCATTCTCTTATGATTTTTATGGATATATTAACTGTGCTGCCAGATGCACAGAACTCCCAGAACCTTTACATGCTGTGATAAAGTGCTTTTGACTGAAAGTAGACAATTTACTGTAAATAAATTGTAAATTCAACGGCTGTTCGTACTTTATGTCAGAACGTCCCGATGCTACAGTACATGGTACATACTGCACCTTCAAATTGTCATGTACAGACAGCTAACTGCTGATTTTACAGCTGTTGCATGGCATAATGGTCCCCGGAGGTGTGTCTGGAAGGTGTTTTTATAGCATCAATCCATCTGCACTCAACACTTCGGCTCCTCCATTGTACCTGGTCGCTCTAATTTTGGAGAATTGACCCAACTTGTCATTTCCCACAGACGTGCAGCATATTAATGTCTTCACTCTGCATTTGCCTGAGGATGATTACAAAGCTTACCTCTCAATCACGGGATGTTAATGACAATGGCCAGGTACGATCAGGTGATTGATAGGTGGCATTTATCTGGGATGGAGCCCAATATACTCTGTCCTCTTACCAGAGGACCAAAGGGAGGAGAGCGAGCCACCACCTTTCAATAATCGAAAGCCTCTCGCCCAGTGAAAGGCTGATCCTTTTGTTCTAATTAACCTGTGAAATGAGTTCAGCGGCTCCCTCTCTACCCGCGGTGCAAACGTTATAATAGTCTCTGAATGGCCGAGCGCGGAGAAGAATGCCAAGAGGTGGAAGGTCTGCCGGGCGACTTTCAACAGATGCTCTCTGTCTCTGATAGCATTAGCATCAGGAGAGAGGAAACCCAGGCACACTTTGAGGGAATTTAGGTAGAAATGAGATTTCTCAAGACCAAATGACTGGCAGCATAAAATAAAGGGATTTTTGGGAAATTACTGACTTAATAAAAAATCTGAGTCATTTAGCAACAACTGGGGATAAGAGGATATCGCTGCACTTGAATTAAGTAGCTTTCATGAACTGTACTGTATTGAAATGACTCATTCTGTTTTAAGTAAGTCAGTGTTTAAGTGTTTCAGACACTCAGTTTGTTATTCTATAATTATGTTGACTCATCATTATTATTATTTATATAAAGTAGAGAAGGAAATTCTATCTATTTAATCTGTGCCTTGATTAATATTCATTTTATTGGAGAAAAAAGGTGCAGTTTTGTGACTTTACTGATGAGAGATTTAACTATCTACAGGGTTATACATCGACAGTGTGGGTTTCTGTTTCAGACTTACAAACATTAGATCCTACATATTAAAATATCAAATTAATAAATCAGTGTAAACTATGGTTTTATGTTCTCCGGGAACCCAAACAAAATATTAAGGTTAGGGAAGAAGCCAAGAGTACATGGATTCTGCCTCTGTGCTTATGGATAGGGGTTTTTACTTTTCTATTTTATTTACTATTCTTTATCTTTATTGTTACACGGATATTTTTATGGCATGTTTCCTGCATCAACATGACAGTGCCCCTGTGCACGAAGCCAGGTCCATAAAGACATGAATATCACATTGGTGTGGAAGATATTAACCTATCCGCACAGAGCTCTGACCTCACCCCCGTCTAAAGCCTTTGGAATAGACTGAAACACCCACAGCAAGCCTGGCTATTAGTATGTGTACACCCACTGCACATACATTTCCGCTTGTTTTGCCTTGAGGCAGTTTTTTAGTTGATGCACACATGTACAAGTCCCCACGGCATGATGATATATTATTGTTTTGTAACTGCTGGATTTGTGAGAAGAGAGATGCTGAAGTATGTTAGTCTTAGTAAGCTTCAGATATAGAGGTTGTTCAGTTTTAATGAGACAATGAAACATCAGGAACTAGCAGGTGAACATAGGTCCGAACTGTTCAGTGTTAGTATGTCATCGTATGTTTTGGTGAAGTTATTCACAAATAATAGGTTTCAGTGTTTTCACTTTGTATTTTACCACAACACACACACACACACACACACACACACAGATTGAAGCATCTGCAGAGGAGCAGCCTACTAAACCATAAAACCCTGCACATCCTTGATAGTTTTGATATTCTGGTGTTTTTCTGCACCACCAAACCCCACTGAGCTTGTATCTATTTCTGCAGATGGGGAAGCAGTGAAGGCCCTCGCAGAAAAAGAGAGAAGAGGAGTGAGGTGGAAAAACAAAACAAATTCTCCAACATGATGCCTGAGGCGGCGAGGCTCTGCAGGCAGACCGGCTCTCCTTCATCTTCCTGCCGAACTGAGAAGAGGATTTTCAAACACCGTCAGAAGCAGAGGGCATCCCCGCTAACAGGGAAGAAGGCCGGCGGCAACGCTGTCAGTCAACATGCAATCCGAAGCGGCTCATCTGTCTGCAAGTACAGCTTTATATTTATACCCTGGTACTGTAGGAAGGCCTGTAGGCCACAGGACGACACAGTGCAAGTGAGAAAGATGTGTGAAACCCTCGACACATCCAGTTTATCACCTGTTAAACCTGATATCGGATTTATACTTTGTTCGTCCACAGCCTCCTGAGCAGCACATGAAAGCATTGTCTTACCTGCCAACGTGGGGAGTTATAACAGCCACAGTTTGTGGCTCTGCTCTGTCACGTGAACATTAACAGATGTTTTTGTGAGTGAATTATTAGCCTAAAAAGGTTACTGCATTGCTCCCAGTACTCTATGAGTGCAGTTTTATGGGCACATGGGACTAAATTAGCTCTGATTCAGGAGCAGGGATCTACCTTCATCTGATTCAACTACACAGTATGTGTCAAGGATGTAAAAGTTAACAGTACTAGTTCACTGTACCTCTAATGCAAGTTCTTCTGTTCTGTTCTTCAGGCTTCGGTCTAATGCAGGGATGTTATTTGTCATGTGTACTACATGACATTGAAACGTGATCATAAATACAAACACATACAAATGAAGTTTATGTGAAACAAGCTCCTGAAAGATGTGCCTGTGAAATGTGCCTGTTACGAGAGAGCAGTTACAGCAATGCAGGTTAATGGGACGGTGGTAAAAGACTCTCTTCTATGTGCTTTTTACACACACACACATCACTAACACCGAGCGCGCTCTCTGCAGCAGGTTTGTGTTTAGTCCAGATGCGACCAACTATCTGATCATTTCTGGCATCATTCTGCTGCTGTTGGCAGCTTGACCAGCCAAACAGAAATATAGATTTCACCCCCAGCACACACGCACACTCTCTAACATTTACACTTGCATGCACATTACCTTTGGCTGTTATTATCACACTGCACCCACTCAGTGATTCGGTGTATTGGCTGAGTGGCCAGAGGCTTGAAGTATTGAGTCCTATTACAGCGGTCCGAGCTCGAGCGGGATAGCATCAATGTAAAGTTGGTAAACAGCGGGTGGGCCTCTGGCTGTTTCTGTTGCTCTCAGGCAGGAAAATGAGCACAGACTTCAAAATGTCATTTGTGGTTGCTGGGCAGATAAATGGACTTTTATACATTTTGGGGGAAAAAAGAACAAATCTGATAGAAGAAAGTCAGAACGGCTGCCGGCTGTTTGGATGCAGTTCATAAAAAGCAGTTGTATCTCTGTCGGGTTTGTTGAATAGGTAGAAAATAAACATTAAAAATAAAACATTTCCAACCTTCACCTGCACACAAACTGTCACTAAAACCCCACTTTTAAGTTTGTCCAAATCTCAAAGCTCATTAGTCACAATACAAAAAGAACAACTGTTAAACATGCTCAGGTCAGTGATCTTACAGACGCTTTATCTAATTAATTTTATTCAAACTTTGCCTCTACTCACATCTCCCAAACCCTTTACACAAACTTTAATCATAATTTATCCAAACCTTTATATGTATATACATTTATTTCCAGAGCTTAACCTTTATCAAGATCATTATTCATACCCTAACCTTTAACGAAATGGAACATTTATTCATTATTTGCCTGCATCTTAAATCTTTTCCAGACACAGGCTGATATTTTAATGTTCTTCCAAACTTTTGCCTTGAATCAAAGCCTTTTTCCACTTTTCTCTAAAACTGAATCTAAATTCTTGTCAGAACCCTCAGAACTCAGAACCTCCAACACCCAAATCTTCATCTAAGCCGTCGACTTCATCAGTCTGTTTTTCCAAATCTTATCCTGTACTAAGTGCTCTACGTTAGTACTAGTGCTCTTATTTCATATCCTTCATGTTCTCAGAACATCAAGTTTTTCAGAAATTCATGCAAATATTTGTAACTTTCATCCAGTTCTTCCAAACGTCTAAACCACCCTGTTGAACTAAGCTAAATATGCTACAATCATGAACCTTGAAATTTGAATATAATAAGAAGACGCAACCACTTGCTCCAAATTAATCTTCATCTCTCTACTCTAATAATTTATTGTTCATTCGAACTCCACTTCCCTCCCATCCAAACTTTTAGCTTCTTCCGAGTGTTGCTTTTCACAGTGTGCGCATGCAGGCAGCCTCTACCTGTCATTTATCACATTGAGAAACGAAGCACTAATAGACCCACAACACACAACACCTCATCTCTTCCTCCTCAGTTTACACTCTTCCCCAAAGGTTGAACACATTGACAAATGTTCAAAATGTCCTCGATTGACTGACAACAGGTCTGGCATTGACTGAAGATCTCCAAGGATCAGCCAGGTTCCAATGTCGACTGTTTAGCAGCATTAAGCAGCCCTCATTAATGCATTGCTGGAGAAAGAAAATAAAAACGCTCAATTAAACTTAGGAAGACAGGAGCTGGGGGAGAGCGGGTAAGAAGACAATTAGATAGACAGATGGTGAGAAATAATAATTGAAATGAACAAGTCCAAGTGAGAAGGGTGTAAACTGAGGCAGAGGGAAATAATGAGAGGACAATAATCCCAGGTAGAGTCAGAGAGAAAACATGAAATAAGGGAGAAACGTGAAAGAGCGAAAGAGGAAGGTAAAGCGAGCCAGTTAAGTACTCACTGTTTGCATCAGGGAGCTGCAGGCCTGAATGACAAAGTCCCCATTAAACCAAGATGGAGTCTCCTGCCTGCAGCAAAGCACAGCCAGCACTGTTCGCTAAGGTGGATCCATTACAGAGGCGTAATTAGAGAGAGAACACAGTGATTTCCACAGACGGGTCGTCTATGGAATTTAGCGCCGCAGTTAACAAGAGAGCTGCTGAAAAGTTTTACAGCAAACTCGTTGATTTCTGACACAACTAACATCCCCAGTAAGGTTTGGACATGTTGACGTGTCTCCAGACCATCAACAGACGATCTGACCACCACTTCACTGAAAAACATCATCTAGGTCTTTAGAGCAATCGGCTAATTTCTTAATAAGAACGTTTTTTTTTATTTTATACTTATCTGCCAGAGGAGATCCGATGATCAAGGAGAGGGTTCACCCAGGGTGAGGCTCAGCTGTTGTGTCGGCCCCTACCAATTCCCCAAGTGTGGGAATTTCAACAGCATCATTTTTGCTAAATCTGGAGGAAAATATTCATGATGCAAACTTTAACTGTCTTTAACTGTAGCAGGTTGTTTTTTGACAGCAATGGAAACAGCATGAAGCACTGTGAAAATCTCACTATGCTCATAATTGAACAAAATCACTTCTTGAGTCGTCTTTAGGTGTTTTGCACTTCCTGAGCTACAGCTGTCTGTCTTTGGGTAAAGTGACTTTGTGCTGTGATGTGCACTTGTGCAAACGTTAGTGCACATCACATAGTGAAGAGATGGAGTGTTGCACAGTTAATGGCACCATTGTGCATCAGGTATACTAATGTTCACTACTTGTCATATACCTTATGGCCTTGAATCACAAATCACCTGTCACTGCTTTGAGTTCTGCATAAGAAGTCACAGACAAAAGCGCAAATTCAAAGTTAAAGATGATGAACACTCATCCCCAGGTTGTACTCTTTCAAAGTCGTCTTTGTTGTCTTCACAGGCAAAAACAAAGTTAACACCAAAATAACATAACTGTACAAAGATAGACTCTACAGACCATAAGGATCTGTTCTGTGCCAAAGACTAAACTATGCATATAAACACCTGTAAAGTTGCCTCATTTACATAATGTGGTGATATTTATCTTCTCATTTAATACTTGAAAGCAAAATAAGTATATTTCCAAAATGCTGATGTGTAACCTGGCTAAAAAGTATTGTGTGAAAAATGTTAATGAGATAATCACAGGAAATGAGACACTGACTACGTCTATAATGAGTTTATGGTTAATATAGTTTGGTAAAAGTGACAAAACACAGTCGAACTGCAGCAAGAATGACTTCAGTACAGTAAAACAGAGGCTAAATTAAATATTGGAGGTATGTGGGTGGAAAGTATGAAAACAGCCTGAATAAAAACAGAAAAATATGTTGAGACAAAGGAATAACTAAAAAAATATAAACAGTAATCTCATCCTCCAGGCCTTCTTTCCTCACTCTTTATCTTCTGTTTGCTCGTTCATATATGTGAGAATCTCTCCATCTATCCGTCTCTGTCAGACACTTTCATTTCCCTGCATCTCCTCCACCATCTCTCATTATTTCTCTCTCTCCTTCTCTCTCAGTCTTAATTGAAGCAGTAGCAGCAAGGCGAGTGAGGCGATACCTGATTAGGAGGTTAAACCAATGGTGCGGCCCGATGGCAGATCCATCTGCTAATAAACACAAGGAAGCGATTATATCTCACCACCCGCTCACCCTCGCGCTGCCTTATTTCGTTTTCAATTCAAACTTGTTTTATTGGCAGAAATCTACAGCGTCTCATCAAAGCTCAAAGCATCACAACATCTTATATGTATTTCACTTGATTTGTCCTGTATCAGATCCAATAATGCATTTTTTATTATGCAATACAATTCCAAGTACAACTGAGAACTGGAAGAACTTATTTGAAGGCCTTAAAACCATGCTATAGAAATTTAGCTGTAAAAATGGTCTTATTACCCCAGCTGAAGACTGATGCTATGAATCTTACAATGTCCAATAAACAATAGAGTTGTGTTCCCTTTTTCAAAGATGGTGTCTGGGAGTCAGAGCTTTGCATGACTTGGTTAAATGTGAAAGTCTCCAGGATAAATCAGCCTTACAAAAGATTAACAGCTGTGTTGGAAAATATCTGCTTCTTACAGAAAAAGTCAGAGGTACAAGTCTGTGAATGCAAGAACTTAAGGAGAGATATCATCTAACACCCCTAAGGTGCATTTCAGTAAGAAATGTTCAAGCACCGAGGTTAAGGCTCTGTTCCGACAATCAATATTGCCAATTTAATGTGAATAAATTGCAGCTTTTCAAGTCCTCAAACAGGACAATAGCCTGGTGATTTGACGGTCATCGATTTGCAGGGTTGCAAGTCAGATTCATGCCAGTGTTCAGTCTTACATGGAAAAACACTGGGGGCAGGTGTTTAGTCATATGCTGCATAAAGGTTCATACAGTATGTGTCCTGTAGAACAAGGTTCATATAATTCAAATGGATGGAGAGAATGAGAAACCTTTACTGTCACCTGAACTAGTATCTTTGCCTCTATTTCAACTCTCCCACACCTTCCTGGGAGGTGTTTGTGCAGCTGAATATCCAGGTCTACAGACTATATCCTCGTGTTTTGCTAAATGTTAATCATCAGCTGGAATTCTGAGGTAAATTACCAGACACAGAATATTCTATCCCCTACCACCACCCTAATGGGGCACAGGTGTCACTAATAACATTAACACTCACTCTGTTCTATTCAAGCACATCCTGACAGTGGGACAGTGAGTCAGCATGTCGAAAACCAGTACCCTGAAACTGCATCAGCTAAATGGAATTCAGCCATTTATTTTCCTGGTATGGACAGAGCTGTAGCTCCTGTTTGTTGCAGTAAAGGTAACTGCTAATGTACCATTGGCAATGATATTAAAAGCACCACCGTTCTTCCACATAGTTTGAGGAAAGTCATCTTCTTTTTCAGTAGTTTTCCCAGATTGGTGAATAACAACTTGACTGACAGAGCCCATTATCACTCCTGGGATGAACAGGAACACCAACCAGAGCCAGACCTCATCACACCACATCAGTGTTGGACCTCAGCGCTGCTCTTGTGTCTGAATGGGATCAAATCCCTGCATCAGATTCAACATGGAGTGGAAAAACTGCAACCAGAAGAATGGAGGCTGTTAGAGCAGAACGCTAATAATCATGGTTTTGAAATGTTCAACAATCACATATGGGTGTGATGCCTGTGTCTCCAGTTTTTCTTTTGGCCATGTGGTATATCTCGCTTTGGACCAAATTGCTGGACCAACTGTCCTCTCCAGCTTTCATTGCCACTGGCAAACTAAAAATCTGGGCATTTTGCTGAGGTTCCCAGTTTGTCCAAATTAAATTCTGGTGTCAGTCTAATCGCTGGTGGAAAGTCTCCTCCTCCACACAGGATGTGGCCGATCCAAACTGAAGAATAAAAGACAAATATTTGTCCTAAAACAGCCGTGCTGACTTGTTCTATCCAACTGTTTCCTCTTACAGCCGTATGAGACCAACAAACTAATTCAATAAACAAAAGAACTTGGTCCCTTATTGTAAACAGGGTCTGCAACTGCAATATGCTGGTGATGTTTTTATCTGTTCGCAGCACATCATGAACAACTATTTCACTACCTGCCCCAGTATACAGCAGGGTTTTCAAGTAGGTTGTTGCTGAAAGGTGGTTATGCTCCAATTCAGCATAGTTTGGCCCAGAGGAAGACGGCCACAAGCTGGTCAATCAGAACTGAGTGGGATGACTTTAATGACACAGGAGCTCAAATCGGCTGTTTTAGTCTCAAGGTCAGCTACACTTAACACAAACTCTAACAACTGAATCCTAAAATCAAGTCTTAACCCTCAAAATGCTCTTTGAAGTTTGAGGACTGTCCAAAATGTCCTCATATCAATGATAAACATTACATGTGAAACATTACATCAGAATTCAAACATTATGAATATTTAATTATGTCTTTCTTGTGCAACACTCGCCAGCTGCATTATGTTCTACTGTATTATTTAAATACTAGTAGGACACATGCATGGTCCCTGCAATGTTTTGGTTTCTGTGATTGTAACTTATAACTTCTGTCGACATGCATAAAGACAGGACATCAACACATATCAGCAAATGGGACAGTGGCCTGATGGATCAAGGATTGCAGATTTGAGGGCTTGACTGAAAACAACAGGTGCACAGGCGTCAGGTTAGTATTTTGTGGTTTCTAGCAGTAAAAAAGGTGCTGACCAGGAGTAGCTGTGAACTGACAGTAAATCAAAAGACATGTTAATGGAAGCTTTCCATCTGCGTCTCTGTTGACAGAAAGTGACGTCAATAGGATGGTTAGTTATTTAAATGGAGATGTAGGTGGATAATCAGAGTTTCTATAGCTAAAATAAAATAAAATAAAATAAATGCCAAACACACTCTATAAAGCAGAAGGGGGAAAATCAGTGTTGTTCCAAATAAGCACAGAGGGATGAAGACAGACATAGAAAGGGAAGAGGAGTGAGCAGGGGATCAGAGGGAGAGAAGTGAACCTGGAAGATAAACCTCCATAAGCAGCAGCAGCTTAGACTAATAAATATTTGGTGTGGAGTAAATTGCCTGCTGCCCGCTGGTGTTTGACCACAGTCTGCTCTGTCACTGAGCTTTACAGCCTCTGAACTCACATCTGAAAAAACCCATCGGGCCTCTCTCACAAACACTCCACACACTTTCCTGAGGCCTGGAGAGCAAATAAACATTTAGCTGCTCTGTGGACACATGAATATAGAAAATATGTTAATTTGACAAGCTAGACATCATGTTCTGGCCAGTATTTCTTCATCGTCCTTCCCTCCTCGTCCTGCCATTCACGATTTCTATGTTGCTATTTTCACATATGGTACTTTTTTCTGTGACTCCTGTCACTCCGATATGAAGAGCTGTTTTGAAGCTGTTTTGAAGCTGTTTTGAAGCTGTTTTGAATCTGGTCCATCTGGAGCTTCAGTTCTTTGTGTCCAGCTACCAGAAAGACCACAACAGAGTCCAAAGCCGATTTTTTTATTTTTGGTGAAAGGAGGATTTCAAACAGAAAGTATTCAGATTGGTTCTGCCTCTGAGGCTAACTGTGTGTTTATCAGTGAAATCATCTGGTGGAGGATTTGGCAACAGTAAAAACCTGGAGATGTTTGGCTCCATATGGCACAAAAGGCCTCGAAAGGAGCAGTTCAGTTTACAAGGATGCAACAAAACACTGGGGGAAAAGAAAATATACCGAGACTCAAAGAAGGAACAACTGTCTTGAACAGTAAAAAAACACATTTCGTACCAGAGATGCCATTAATGGGCAATCATTTTGGGACATTTGGTTTCTGGTTGAACAGCTTCTTCATATTCTCATAAAAATCAACAGCTGTTTTGTGGACATGACAAAAATGGCATACCTAAAATAAAATGGATCATTTTCTTGACCGTAGGGATTCCATTTATGAGCCTGGTCTATTTGTGGAGTAACAGTCTGTACTTAACTGTCAAATCTTCAGAATTAGTTGAAGTGCAACTCAACAAAATTCACAGAGGCACAAAGTTGGTACGGGAAATGGGGCTTGTACATAGAAACATGGGTCTGTAGCTGCACCTGACAAACACCAAACGACATGATGCGTATATAAAATGGTGAAATACCATAAACAGTATCTTTATATTATTCCACAAAACTATTACAAATTACAAATTACCTTTACAAAGTACCTGGCAGGCCATATTGTATCAGTCACCCCAGTCAAAGGATAGGATTAGCTGGCTGGTACAACAATACAAAGTTTATACAGACATGTTGCTTTAATTATTCACTGACTGTGATGCACAAACATGAATGAGGCTTGGTGACATGATACAGACAGTACAGAGGTCGCACCTCTCCCAGAAGTTTCAGGAGTCAATCAGTAGTGACTCCCTGACACCTGCAAATCATATAAAACACCAGGTAACAAGGTCATTGAATACTTCTCCCTTCTTTGAATAAGTCAGACTAGGAGCAGCTGGGAGGCATTCGGGAAATGTACACAGCTTAGGTCATTTGGGTGTAGGCACACAAACCACACATCTCTCCGAAATTAGTTTTTGGATGGTGGGACATCAGATTCACTGGTATTTACATCCAAGCAACAGAAACTGAGAACAAACAGGAGCAGTAGTCACAGAGCGAATCGTAATTCAAACACCAGAGGGTTTGTGGACTTTATGTTGCATGACATGTTGTAGGACAACCTGGTCTATTGATACACTGATTATATGTACTTTTAGATTTTGAGGACACTGGCTTGTGTATGACTTGAAGCTTTGACAGAAAATGATGACAGAGAGAGAGAGAATCATCTCTAGACGACAGGAAACGATGAAGACATTTCGACGTGTGTGTATGTGTCTAAGTAAAAGCTCGCAGATACACCAGAATGGGATTTCAGAATGTTCATAGTACCATAAGCTAACTTATGAGCAGGCTGCAGTAAAAGCATGTGAGCCAGCCATCCCACTATATTCAGACTAAGCACATATTGCGTATCTATGTGATACAGCCCATTCCCATTTTCAGCTACTGAACTCTATTTGTCCAAATAATCTATAAAAACTCATCAGTGAGCCTGTTGCAGTGGGAATGACACACTCACAAACAAACAGGAGCAAAACATGAGGATTCATCCACCACAGGAAACAGTCCCCAGTGTCTGGTTCCTGTGGTTCTCAAATCTGAAATGTTTGAATGCTAAAACAAAGAGCTTGAAATTGAAGGTTGTAGAAAAGTGACTGACAATACTAGATATTAAAAATGAAACCAGCACATTTTGCATAGACCAGACAGAGGAGGAGCCCGAGCAAATAGGAGCATTCAAATGTCAGAATACTGCAGGGGGATAATGTGGTCAAATGAAAAGTCTGTAACTTAAATCAAGCAATTGAAATTACAGCAAACGGATGACTGAAGTCCTCATTTCTATTTCTGCTGTGTCAAACATCCCATCACCTGTTGATCAAAGCTGATGCACAACAGAGATATACTGTATAGGAAACAGTAAATGGAAGCAGTAATTAAACGTTGCTTGGCCTTCACCTGATGTAAGTTAATGATCAACTCCTACTGTGCTGCCAAGCTTTTATCAAACCCACAGAACTTCATTCTAAATTCTAACATTTCTAACCTCAAGCTAACGTGTTTCTCTATAAATAATATTTCCGCTTTATTGAATGGTGCAGCCATGAAAACCTAGGCAAAGATTGAATATTTTACTAAGTTCAAACAACATAAAGCTTCAGCGGAGAGTTGAACAAGCAGAAACAGAATTTAAAATATGTCAGCATGGAGCAAAATACATTTAGAGAGTAGTCGATGGTAAAATCAGGGTTCAAGACATTCAAAAGTTAAGTGTTTCCACATAAAGTGGATATTTCTGGTTGTGGAGATGGATGAATGAAACGGCAGCGTCTCTCCCTCCAGGTGGAGTTAATGCTCATCTCTCTGCAGATGTTCTGACGCTTCAGACAGACACAGGAGCTAAGAGCAGATCTGTGGAGCGTAGCAGCCGTGAGCGTCGACGCTGTTCCAGGCAGCGAGCCGTTTACATCTGTCGCTGCATTTGGACGTTCTCCTCAGCTCTGTGTGTGTGTTTGGCTGTTTGTTTGTTTGTTTGTCTGTTCTGTCGCCCAGCCACCTGTCACACGCAGTGATTTTACCTGGCGCTGTGTGTCGCTGATGGTCGAATTGACACAAGTCCTAACCGGCTCTGTCCTTTTCCTCACTGCAGAAGGTCAACGACTTTTTTCACTGATACCAAAACACTAAAGTTCTTTTAATTAAGTCCAGTAAGCAACAAGTCGTGGTATTTAAAACTTTTCCATACACTGAAACTGTCTTTCTATTGTTCTTGTTTCATGTAGAAACTGAATCTTAAAACACCTTTTCACCTTCTGTTCGGTTAAGTCAGGTCTGATTTCTCTCACTTCTGTGAGAGGAACATTTAATAGAAACTACACTGACCAGCTGTTCCAGGAAACAGCTGTGACGAAAACACAGAAGAGAAGTGTCAAACCTTCTCTTCTAATACTATGTTGAATGAGAATCAGACACAGCTGAATGCAGGCGACTTAGTTGAGGGTAAATCTGCAGACCACTGCCTTCATGTATCGTATTATCTGATATAATATTATTTCCATTTGATTGAAATGTTACTAGTCATTGCTGGGAAATCACATGCTTTTATTTTAGCTGCCAATCCTACATAAAGACAGCGAACCCTCAGCTGCAGTCTGGTTTGTCCCGTATGCATGCGGTTGCTATGGGAACAGCTTTAAACAGGCCTGTCCTGCCTGCAGTCCTCAGCAGGGAGCTGACAGCAACATCTGAGAAGACCGATAATAAAATGCTATTTATTAAATAGAGTTTGGTGTAGAGCTATAGGTGCAGCTGCCGTGTTGATGGCCAGTTTGTGTTCGAATCATCATCAGCTAACACTGTTAATGTGAGACACCCTGTTTTTGACCACCTGCTCCGTACTGCTCTGAGGTTCCAGTGTGTTAAGATACGATGCCTCGCTTTGTTATTGGACTGGTTATGTGTGAAGAAGCTCTGTGTGTCTCTGTGTGTCAGACTACAGTGTGGAGGGAGAAGCTGCTGGATGAAACAGTTTGCCTGACTCATCTTGATTTGAGTCTTGGAGATTTCCAGGCTGCAGCTGTTCATTTGCAGTCTGCTGCTGCCCCCCAGTGTTTCCTGAAGCTTCAGCCACACTGAACGCAGCAGCTCTCTGCTGCTCTAATGCTGCGTGACTGTCATCGTGCAGTAAACATCCAACCTTTACACATAAACCAGGGATTTACTAAAAGGTCAGTCAGTGAATCATCCAGACTTGTAGTAATATGGTATCTACTGTAGTAAAAATGTGTTTATTTAATAAAATGTTATTTAGCATTGAACTACTACTAACTAACTACTATACTATAGTTTTACAGTGAATTAAACATTTATCTCACTTCTGTTTGTATAGTTCAAACATGAATGTGCATATTTTCCAGGATATATGAGAATTTAAGCCTAAACATTGCTGATTCAAGCATATTTAACAGTATGAAAAGACATTAACACAGCGTCTTGTAATGTACAACATGCGACACAGATTTGTTTCCCCTATAGTCCGCAGCGGAGGTTAATGCTTCAGGTGAATTACAACTAAAACGGGGAAAAGCGGCCAGAAAAGAGGCTTTTTAAATCTGTTCTCTTCTCATCCGAAATGTTGCCAGAACAATCAATACCTGCAGAGTGAGCTGCAAAAAGCTGCTAAAATTTTAGAGGGCGTGTGTGTGTGCAGTCAAAGCAGCAAAACACAGCTCAAAGAAGGAGCCTGCAGCAAGCCTGGGGGCTGAAAGCCCACCAGCAGTTTAATAATGTAGAGGAGTTACACATACTTAGATAATACTAAATACTTTTACAATGCTGTGCAGCAGCGTTTACATACTGCAAGCTGCGTCACAGCAGCAGAAATTAATGTACAGCAGGAAAGAGCAGACTGATCATTCATACATAGAAATATTCATAACATGATTTAAAAAGCTGATTGAATATCTACTGGGTGTTTTATGAATGTGTCTGATTCTACTGAAATATGTTTCAAGTGTTGCAGGATGTACAACATAAGAACTCAGGGCTCAGCTCTGCACACACACGCACACACACACACACACACACACACACACACACACACACACACACACACACACACACACACACACACACACACACAGACTTTACTCTGATGGTTTATTCAGACATTTGGGAAAATGGCATTTATGATAGTATTAAATATAAACACATATAAATAAGAAATAGAAATGATAAATTACATAGCAGCCGACTAAACCCAGACTTTTATTGTCTTCCTTGATAGAAAGTTATCAACTAGCACAAACTGCCGTCCCTGACCTATCATGTTAGTCATTTAATATTGAATAACTTCATAAAAGACAGGCTTGTAATTCTTCTAAGTTGTATTAATAACCAAAACAGAGCCTGGTACAGCCAAGTAGTGGTACTGTTCATCAGAAAACAAACAGAAGTCCATTTCTTTTTTCCTTTTTTAATACAAATGGTTTATTTTATATTGGCCTTCAATGATATTCCAGTTCCTTCATCATCTGAGATGACTGGTGCAAAATTAAACACCTGTTGTTCTAATACTGTTTCTGTGCGTCTCCTTTTATTCATTGTTTCTTTAAACATTTCCATTGAGGCCCGGCTGTGTTTTATTCTGCAGCAGGTGAATCCACTTTTCCTCCTCCACACAGGTTCCTCCTGGGATTCACTCCTCGGCCCAAACGTCCTCTCATTTCTGCCAGAAATGAGTTTATACTCCACTTGTATTGTTTGGGTTTACAAATAAATGACTAGTGTTGTTTTAATCGAGTTTTTATTGAATTTCTGGTTCCTCTCACACACACTAGCTCACAGGTGGCACATTTAATAGCAAACTCTGCATTAGCAGCTTCCAGATCTATTTCCTTCCACAGGGCTGCTCCCACTCCTTCCTGTTTACTGTCCATCTCTGGGGAAGAAAAATGTTTGTTTTGCTGTTTTTCTCACTGAAATGAACTGGACCAGTTTGTCTTTTACATTAATATTCTCTCTACATACTGGACTCGTTACATTGGCTCCGAGCTCATCGACTGTCTCGGGAGTAAAGTTGGATTTTAGCTTTCTAAAGAAGGAAGTAAACTTCTGGTCAGAGGAACATGTAGGTATAAAGGAAACGGATGTACAGTGTTTATCAGTCAAGTGTAAGTAAAGAGAAGAGAGACGGAGATCAGACAAAAATAAGTCAGAGGATCTAAATTCAAGAATAAATTAAAAACGTCAAATTCCAGAAAATTATTATAAAAGACACTTCCTGTGTAAGTGATAGGAGAAAAATCACAGCCCTTCACGTGTGAAACATGAATTTTAGTGACAATAAAAAGCTTAAGTTGTCCTGATTAGTCACAGATAGTTAGTGGATATCTGGTACAAAAGTGGATTTTGGACCTCACGTGGTTCTTTGTGGCAGTATAAGCAGGAGGAATGACTACAGGAAGTAAAACCTGACCCCTGTTTTAAGACTAAACTCTAACTTTAATAAAAAATAAGCATTAAATAATCAGATGCGAATGAAGTATAAACCAGCAAGAGAAGTTTCAGTGACAAAGAGTGGGATGAAGAGATGCCTGCATATTTATACAGTATCTATCACATAAAAGTCGGTGTTCGTTACTGGAGGAGGCCACTGAGTGGCGCTGTTGTTGATGTTCTGTGTCTTTTAACCTCCACAATTCTTCTGCACAGTGGAAACATCCACACACCCTCCGCCTGTCGTCTCACTAGTTATTAAATCAAAAAGTAAACATCCACAGTAACATTAGCGGTGAACGTCTAACACCACCCACAGGTGGTGGCATGGACACACAGACAGGTGGTGGAGCAGTTGGCTAAAAACCACAAAGTGAGTGGTTTGATTCCCGGTTCCTCCTGGCTGCTTGCTGAGGTGTCCTTAAACACCGAACAACCGTAGTAGCGCTGACAGATACTGTCTGGTAACTGTCAACTGTAATTTCCCCCCTGGGATCATTAAATGATTACACAGTATAAAATTGGATGTTTCATCAGTGAAGTTCTGAATCGTGTCTGTTGTTCAAATTTAATTTGAGTTCTGTAACAATTCAGTATGAACATGAGACTTTATTAAAAATATTTCAAAAACCTTGATATAAAAAGATTATGTACAAAGTGCTGTTCACCTGGTTTGTAAAGTTAAAAAACAGAAAACAACTATAAATGGATATTTCTACTTTGCTACACACACATTTGTCCAGACTGAGCCGCTTTTCCTTTTCCTCTCTACATTCAGCTTGTTGTTGTTGTTGTTTAGTCTTGAGGAAAAGCGAAAAGACAAAGCATCACTTCCTCCTGGTTCAACAACTTTCTGCTGGCCTGAACCACCGCGGGTGACGTTTGCCGGCTTTCAGGTGAGAGACACTGGAAAACAAGGAACGTGTTCAGCTTTTCGATTCAGCATTAGCTGGATGCTTTCTGTTCCTGCTCAGTTCCTTCCTTCATTTCCTGTTTTCTTCCAAAGACTTGTCTGTTTCTTATCAGTGCTGCTTGATTTTCAGAGTAAACAACCTGGTTATAGCAAAAGAACTGATCAAATTCACATTAGCAGAGCAGGAAACAACTCTGCATGTGCTGTTCATCTGTGAGACCCGGCTGTCGTTACAGATCCTTCGTTCTCCACCTGGCCACTAGCTGTCCTCAGTGTTCTCACCTGCTCCTCATTCCCTCATTACTCACTCTGTATTTAAACCAGTTTCTCTTCCCTCAGCAGCTTCTCCTGGATGTTCTGTTTTGCTCTGTAGCTTTAATGTGTCGCCTCTAGTCCTTGTCACCTGCCTGTGTTCCTTGTCTTTGTCACTAATTAGTTCAGTTTGCCTTTGCTGACTGACTGTCTCTGAGTAAACTCTGCTCTCAAAACGAGCCCAACAAAGGTTCCCTTATCTTGACTTGATCTTTGAGACCTGCTTTTAAAGCCTGTGTCTTCACTCTGAATCCTCCTCGGACCACTAGTCTCCTCACTTACTGACACAACAAGTGTGGAAAGTGACGCCTCCTGTATGTTAAGATTTGATTCTACAAAAACATGATTTCTAGTGGCATTATTTACAGTTGCATTCATTTAAATTACATTTCCCTATTGTATATTTTAATGCCTCTAAAATCCCAACATACATCTCAAACACAGAGACATTTTCTGTAGCTCTCTGTTATGAGCTGCATCAATCAGCTCTCCATCTTTTACAGCATTCAGTGAACCCAGTTTTTCATTTACTGATAAAGTCCTGAGGTTGCAGCCAGGCCGAACCGCTTCTCAGTGTTCCCAGAGTTCCTTGGTGCATTGCCTGCAGCAGGTGTGGTGGTGCCGTCCAGGCCCAGCGAGCGCCGGTACGCCGCAGAGAGCCGGTACAGGACGTCGGGTCGAGGGCCGGGATGGGCATCAGCCTTCTGCGACATCAGCATCTCAAACAGCGTGCTGACCTCAGACAGGAGGGCTCCACCCAGTGGGCCGTCCTTCTCTGGAGTTTTACCTGAGTGGAGGACAAGGAGAGGAGGTGTCACTCTGCTGCCATTTCTGTAAACTGAAAATAACTTAGAACGATGATTTAAATAGAAAATTAAGTTGTTTTTAAGAAAAAACAATGTTAAAATAAGTTCTAATAAAGTTTTCCAAGAAAATGTAGTTCTACCGAAGGTGGAGAATGAGGAGGAGTCCAGGCGGTCCCGAGGGAGGAGCTCGCTTTCAGAAGATGGAGGCCCGTCAGGAACAAAGATGTTGTCGTGGTAATCGGTCAAGAGTGGCAGAGAGAGTCTGGCCATCCAGGCCGGGTCAGTGACCTCGAAGAAGACGTCATCTGAAGAGAGAGAGGGAGCCGTGTCTATGAAGATGAATTCAGCAGCGAACATTTTGAGTCGATTCATCAGTGGTTAGGGTTAGAAAAAAAATCTTTACAATGTGTTGATGTGAGTAGCAAACATCTGACACAACCTCAGTCCCACTGGAAACAGAACAGGAGCTAAATGAGTGACGACGTGTTTTCACACTGGTGCTTTGAAGAAATTACAAATATACAGTAAAGTCTGTTCTTCACGAAGTGTGATCTTCCCTTTCAGCTTCTGTCTGACTGTTGGACCAGAAATGACACAGTGGTTAAATCTGGCTGCTCTCAACAGGCTTTTCCTGCCATCCGTGGTGTCCGACGCACTTCAAGCGTACGGCTAAGCATCACGTCCACAGAGCTATAAAATAAACCTCTCGGCCTGCTGGCTGCCTCCAGCCTGACATTCCAGTGACTGAGGCGGAAACGTCGGGTGTGTCTGACGAAAACACACAAACCGAGTCTCTGAGTCACAAACAAACAGATTATATGACGATGACATGTCTCATTTAGATTTCTTGTCTGCTGCACATAAAAATAAGCTTCCCTGTGGTTCCTACTGTTTTACACCTTGATTTTCTTCTGTCCTGTTTACGTCCTGTTTTTGCGTCTTCCTGCCCCATCAGAGCTATTTAAGGCTCATCTGATCTAATTTAATCCCAAACCATGAAACATCAGCATGTAGCTGGAATCCGTTCATGTGTACGAGATTTTTTTTAAGGAAGGTTAAATAGGTCAAGTGGAACCGATGTGGACACGTGCAAGAACACCCAGCACTCAGTTACTCAAGTTAAAGACATAAGAATCACACACACACAACCTTTTTAGCTTTTCCTACCCAAAATGTGTTTTTCTCCATCTTTATGTCATGTTCAAGCATTTTGTGTAGTAGTAGTAGTAGTAGTAGTAGTAGTAGTAGTAGTAGTAGTAGTAGTAGTAGTAGTAGTAGTAGTAGTCCTGCGGTCTCATTCATCTAACCACAACCACATGCAAGGAGCTAAGGTACACACAGTGTGGTGCAGACCGCCCTCAGTCAACCCCTGCTCTGCCCCTTTTCATCTCTTTGTTTTTGCAGTATTTCACCACTGATCTAACAGACACAGCTCTCTTTAAATGACTAAACGCATAGTTTTAGCAGATCCTTCAAAGATAAAGAGTTTACAACTGGTGTTTGTCTGCTCCAGTGTTGAACCTGGAAGTTAAACCTCATTTTAACTGCTTTGCTGCATTAGGGCAGGACAACTTACAGTTATTGAGAGGATGATGAATTCCCAAGTGTATCAAAACTTCTTCAGGATAATGTGAGAATATATGTACATCAGCTGAAACTCTGTAGGAGTCGGTTGACGGGTGTCAACCAGGTATTCATTTCTTTTTATGGTTGTTCTCAATAAAGACATGAGAGATAAGAATTTTTTGTGTGTTATTATTTTAGGCACATTATTTTCTTACAGAAGTTCAGATCACATTTTATGATAAATTAATACAGAAAACCATGAAAAGGTTCACATACTTTTTCTTGCTCTCACTGTATTTATAATAAACTCCAAGTTTTACAAGTAGTTGTATTGTTAGCTAATGTTGCTCAGACAGAAGGAAACAGTGCATTTGTTGGGACTATTTTCAGTGGTGGATTGATCCATAGTGTTTTAGTGTCTAGGTTGAACTACAGTGTCTTTGTTCAAGGGTGTGTTTCTCTGGTGTGTCACACAATACTGATTACAAAGATATGTTCAGTGTTAAATCACATAAAGCTGTTGGAGATCTTGTTTGTTAAAAGTCTCAAACTAACCATTTCACCCATTAGAACAGTGAAACGTGACGAGACCAACGTGTTTCACTGTAGAACACCTGATAACTGGACCAGTATGACCCATTCTGCTCATAACAGCATCTTTAGAGCTGAACAAAGAGACGTGTCTGTGTGTGTGTGATTCATCATGACTTGAAGAAGAAGCAGCAGTTACAGGTTAGAAAAACATGAGAGAAAGGAATACTGTGTGTTGATCAAAGCGTCAACACACACACACACACACACACGGTGGTGTGACTTACACTAATAATGGACCCCGCAGGGTGGAAGGTGAGTCAACATGCTCCCACACATTCCTTTGTTCCCCTCTCTCTCCAGTCACAAAGCGAAGCTTGCTCTACCATTATCAGGTGGTAAACCCCTCTCCTCCCCCGAAGGCTCTGACCATCACAATACCAGGAAGACGCTGTTTTAACACACACACCTACTGTACACACTGAAACTGGGAGCTGGTCTACGCAGCAACATGGAATTCACAGCTAAACAATGAGGCTCATTTGTATTTGAGGTCAAATACCTCTGTTAAACTTTAGGAAAGACGGCAGCCAGAGTAACAAACAGGAACACATCCACTGGCCTGACTTGTACTTCAGTCTCGTTTCACAGGGCTAAAAGTGTCCAGTCCAGGTTTGACCTGCACAGTTGCTTTGGTTAAATTAGAGTTTTATTCATTTTCTAGCAACAAACCATGTTGAATCTTCTTGTAGTCTAAATGTGTGGAGCATGCGTGGGTGGATGTGGACGTATAACCTTCCACTGTGTTGTTTCCTGCTGTCTTCCTGTTTTCTACATTTGTCAGTGTGTGTCCATTGTGAGTGACCAGTGTGTATGTTCTGCAGGGGTCATAGTTCAGCTGCTTTTGTTCTAACTAATCAAAGAGCTTCAGCGGGAGGTCCCTGCTAAACTCAATGACACCAGTAGTAGTTTACAGAGTCAAACACTGCAGTGGGTTATGTCATATCAATATTGAACTGCTGCTGTTTGTGTATATGTACTGTCTGTTGGTGTAGTTTTAGATGTACAGAGCTGAAGTGAAGTCATTCTGGTCTCTTTGACTGACTTGGTGGTTTGGAGTCAGTGAGCAGAGACATTACGTCTAACACTGGCTTAACTTACTGTACCAAGGTCAAAACAAATTGAAGGATACTAGTGATTTGAGTTTTAGTACAGTCAATAACCTCCATTTATTGTCATCAACACTCACTGGTGCCTGTCTTTATTGACCTCCAGCAACGTGATCTACACTCCTCTCCAAAAGTATTGGAACAGTGAGGTCAGTTCCTTTATTTTTGCTGTAGACTAAACATTTTAATTTGACTTTCAAATATGAATATGAGACAAAAGATCAGCTTTTATTTCCAGGTGTTTACGTCTGGATTTAATACCCAAGTGAGAAGATGGCACCTTTTGTTTGAACCCACCCATTTTTCATGTCAGCAAAAGTATTTGAACCGATCGACTTAAAATAGATTAAACAACACATTTTTGACTGTACTAAAACACGCGTGTGTGTGTGTGTGTGTGTGTGTGTGTGTGTTTTGTGTATATACCTGTGGTGTTAACTATGTTGTTGAGTCCCTCTTCCAGCTGTGGGTCTATGGGCGAGTCTCTCCCCGGTTCCCAGTCCATGTCTCCAGCTTCGCTCTCACCATGACCACTGTCTTTGGTGCTCTGCCAGTCAGAGTCCTGACCTCCGTATCTGTACAAAATGCATGTGTACAGATTTCAGATGACATTAGAAATTACTGATTTCTTTTGTGTGGAAGTGCCCTTGAAAAAAGCAGTGAGCCCCAAGTTAAGAATAGTAGTTATGAATAGAAGCTGTGCTGAGTCATGTCAAGGAAGTGAATAATTAAAGGAGATGAATATGCCATTATAGAATAGTTGGACAATGTACTTCAACTCCCAATGGCTATAACGGGAATCCTATAGTGGGACATTTTGTAAAGTATGAAAAGATAAATGTCGACAGTCGCAACATTTGTACTTTTTTATTTTCACAGTGACAAAGTCCATAAATCCTGATAGAAACCAGACAGTGTAAATGTAAAGATGTGGAGCCAGTGGTCTGATGAAGTGAGATTAACAGGTGATAAAATTCCTGAGGTGTTGGGTGACAAATCCCCTGATTATCACAATCAGCCCCACACACACACACACACACACACACACACACACCTCTGAACCTGCTGAGCTGTGTGTGGCTGCAGGCTGGTTCACACAGGAAATGCCATTCCGACACAGGTGAGCTCACGAGTGAGTCACCCCCAGGTGAACATACAGCCTCATTTTATTACAAGATCACAATCTTATTTATCTGATCTGACTCTAAGGTGTTTTCACTTAATGTTACTTTGTGATTTTATTTCATAGTTGTGGAAAACAAACTGTAAGTGCTGTAAAATAAAAATATTTTTAATGCAGATTCTTTGTACGAGTCACCAGATGGAAGAAGATAAACTTTGTTACACATCTGTGATTAATCAAATGATGTAGCTCTGATATGGAGAGAAGCTGGAGACTTGAAAAAATGATTCATGTTTCCTGATCTGCCATCACTATAGATGTGGTCCAAGGTGTGTGTGTGTGTGTGTGTGTGTGTGTGTGTGTGTGTGTGTGTGTGTGTGTGTGTGTGTGTGTGTGTGTGTGTGTGTGTGTGTGTGTGTGTGTGTGTATTTGCAGTTGCAGTGAAACTGTACCATATGTGTATCAATGGGATATCAGATCTAATCTCATCACCACGGCAAAGAAGCTGAGGTAGCTGCTTCCTGTCAGAGACCATGAATCACTCAGATAGAGCCGCTATAACCTGCCTACACACACACACACACACACACACACACACACACACACACACACACACACACACACACACACACACACACACACAGATATTGATAAAACTATAGTGCAGCTAACCATCACTATGACTTTACTGTCAACTAAATTCTAACCTTAACCATTAAACTAAGTCTCAATCCTGAAACAGCACCTTGACTCTAAATGTCCTCACAACACACAGAAATCTGTCCCCACACATGTGGACACGCTGGGGTTATGAGACACTCTTCCTGTGACACTGAGTGTTTGACTCCGTGTCCTGTTTGTCTGTTATTTCAGTCACAGCAGGTCAGTTGGTCAGAGTCACTTAGGAAGACATTTATCAGCTACAACTTCTGCCTTTCACCACATTTCATCATGTTAGATGTAAAATGTGCTGATTTTACCCTTATAAATAAAAATGGACCTGTCATTTGTTGATATGTGCGTCTGTGCCCCAGAACAGCAGAAAGACACAAAGCTGAGAAGAGAGGTTCAGTCCCTTTACGAAGCCCAGAATGAGCTGAAGCTATTACAATGGAAACGAGAACAGACGTACGTATGAGAACTACGAGTGTTTCTAGTGCAAAGTTACTCTGCTGTGATTTGGTGACTCTGTCAATAACATCTGCTCCCTGCGCTTGCAGCTTTGTTCAATACAACAATGTGAAGGCAGCAGCCGTATGATAACTAATGCAATGACTTCTTAGAGCTGATCCAACCAAAAACAACCTCCAGTTCACACAGTGCCACCGTGCATCAGCGACTTTGATAAAGTCACACGCACAACGCTGCTATAAATTAATCATAATTCCCCTTTAATGTCGGGCAGCATGGTTTGATCAGAGAGCGTAGCAGTGATCACAGCCTGAAACCTGCTGCCTGCCGGCTCTGCAACAAACCTGACGATGATGATGGTAAGAGATGGAAGAGAAGAGAAAAGATTGTCTGTCTAGTGGAGTTTCTACAAGATCGGCAGGAAGAGACTCTGGTTGCATGTTACAGCTACTGTCTCTTCTCTGTGTTAGTGTCTCTAATAAAAAGTTTAAAATAAAGTCTTATACATGAGAAAAACAGCTGTGTCAGATCTAATAGAAATACAACATCATGCAGTGTGTTGGTGGTAAGATCTGAAAAACCACATGCAGCCACAAAGAAAACCGAGCTTCTCTGTTATAACCGAGTCCTCACTGGGTCTAAAATAAACAGCTGGCTGAACAATCTAAAACTGATTCTGAAAACTGAAGGAGTTTTTATTTTGGCTTTGTTGTGGTTTTGTTATGTCGACATCAGAGAGGGACAAGAAGCAGGCGGAGAATGGAGGATAAAGAGGAAGATGAGGAGGAGGAGGAGGGGTCAGACTGACCTGCCGTTGCGATGAGAATATTTGTTGCCCCTGAAGTTTGGCCTCGGCTGCAGCTGACCCTGCCGCAGGAGGGAGAGGAGCTGGGAGATCTGCTGCAGGAAGGAAGAGCAGAAGGAGAGAAAATGATTCACACATTGGTTTCACACCTGTGTATTGTAAAATACCATTTACACGTGCTGCCTGATACACAGGGACTTTCCAATTTTGCCTCTCACTCACCTAATTTTACACTGATTTACAGAAAAGTTAGTTATTGTAGCGTGTAAAGCACTGGTTTAACAGCTCGGACCTTATAACTCGAGGACAAGTTGACTGAATTCTGTAAATGACCTGATGAAAGACTGAAGCACTAAACTGTTCTCTGTGAGTCAGAGGTCAACAGAATGAGCTACTAGCTGCACCGGGTTCACTGCACAACATCAGTTTCAGTGAGTATCTTCAAAGCAACTTGTAAAAAATACGGCTTCAGTAATTACACAGCTGTTACATGTTACATATGAAATATGATCATAGAGTTACATTTGATCAAATGCTCTTGAACCTCACACCTCAAGCTGCACAGGAAACATTTCTCCCTGAGTCTTGTTGTTTTATTTTGGACTGTATCAGCCTGGAGTGAGCAGCGACAGTATCTCTGTTGGTTTAGCTGCTTGAACAATACGTGAAGCTGATTTCAGGTAGAAAGTGAATAAACGTTTTCTTTTTTTCTCCAGTTTAACAGTGTGAGAACTGAGCAGCTGTGTCCGTCTCATCACTCAGAGCTTTCTGCTGACAGCTCTGTTATACAACGGAAACACACTGCACACCAGGGAGGAAACACTGCACACGCACACACACACACACACACACACACACACACACACACACTGGTGAAGGTGTACTTGAACCTACATGCTAATATATCTTTGCATTAGCCATGACTTCTGTGTGTTTTGTGTGTTTTTGCACGTGCGTGGCTCTGCAGCGGCAGGAAATGGCCTCTATGCTGCAGCCTATTCTTCTCTGGCCAGTTTCCTTCCAGGATGGACGAGGGGAGGAGGAGGAGGGGAGGAGGAGGGGAGGAGGACGGGTGTATGTGTGTGTTGAGGTGGAGGTGAACAGTAAATCCCCTCTTCCCAGTAGGCCTCTTCCTCTGCAACCTTGAGGGAGGAAAGAAATGTCTGAAGCCAGAGAAGTGCCAACTGGGCCGACTGGAGGGCGGAGGAGGGGGAGGAAGTTATGAAAAAAAAAGAAAAAGTCCTCTTCCTTTCTTTAATGGGATTCACGTGAGGATCTCGGACCGGGCCGAGTTCTTTGTTCTCTGTCTGCAGGGCGTCGGCAGCGACTTTCGCCCTTAATGACGCAGGTTTGTGTTTCAACCTGTGCAGTGATTTTACATTTGTGTTAAAACAGGTGTTTCTGATGAAGACGAAGATGAAGATGATGTTAATGTACCTGATTTTATGAGCTTTTCACTGATTGAGCTCCTTACAAAAACGTTATTTTAAGGGGAGTAATAATCTAATAATAATAATCTAATATGTATCAGTAAAGGGTAGTACACAACATGCTTTTCATATGCGGGGTGTTCAAAATACTGCAGAAAACTACATTTGTCATGTGACATGTTCAGAATGTCTCTGGTGCTACACTAGTTAAGATCATTGTCCCATGAAATCACAAACTGTCTGAATACTTCCCTAACCTGCCTCCAGCTGCCAGATTCAAACTTGCTTTTTAAAAATGTCAAATTGTTTTTCATTAAATATCAAAAAAGTATCAGTAATTTACTAAAACTTCAATTATGTGAAAACATTGTTCAAAATAAAAAAATAAGGTAAATATTGTTCCCTCGAAGTCTTGAGACTGGCCCAGTTTCACACACACTGTACAGTGTAATAAATAAACCTGTGGACATGTGGTCTTCGCTCTGTGTCCTGATGTGTCCTGATCTGCTCTCTTCACTCTCAGTTGTTGTTCTTCCCTCCTGCTGCAGCTCAGCTCAGTAAAAGTGATTTTAGGTCATTTGTATGTGACAGAGCAGCATGTCAGGGTGGTGTTAGCTTACACTACAAACACATCACATCTTGCTATGGCTGGCCTGATGTCCCCCAGCCAACCCTACACTCTGGTCAGATCCCCCATCCAGCAGAGCAGAGTTCACCCCCCTCCTCGGCCCCTTTCTCCTGGTTTCTATATGAATCTGACATGTGATATTCAGTAAAATACGCTGTCTGAGTTTCTCAGGAGGAGGATTAACTGTCTGTGACACATGAGCACCTGAATAAACTTGCTGCTTTTTTGGCTGCACAGTTATCCGTCAGCTAGTTTACACCCCCCACACACACCTCGGCCTCCACCCGACTCCAGGCCTCAGGGTGTCTTGAGTAAGTCATCATGCATGAGGCTGAAAAAGCAGAGAGGCTACTGGGAAAATGTAGAGACGCTGGTCTGTGTGGGGGGCTGGGATTCGGGGTGGCTCTAATGGACTTCACTTCAGATTAATCTCAAAGGCTGCAGGGTAGAAACTTAATTATGCCAACACTAACTGTAAGCACATGTTGAAATAAATGTGATCACACATTTTAGATGGAGGTAAATGACATTTAAATGAGAGGCAGCAGTGCATTAGCCTTAATGCTTAAGCTATAGTGGAAAATGTAAATAGGGAAACATTAAAAAATAATCATGCAGATTTACTTAAAACATTAATGTAATGTAAATGGAGACATTTGTCAGTTTGACTTGCAATAAAACTGTTTTTTTCTGCCTTGAAAACAACTTTAGAACTTATAACCATGAATTTTAGCCTCGCTACAAAAATTAAAGTTTTAATAAACCTTGACCTGAGTGAACTCAATTTTAAGTTTGTTGTAAAAGACATTGTGAACTTGTTACCATGCTTCCAAGAAATAATTTTTTCTTATTCTCCTTTAAATATATTTACACGACAGGGCCTCATTATGAGTTTTTAAGATAAGTAATAGGTTTTTGTAATAAAAGTAGAACTTTAACTATGAAGAAAAAGTAATTTTGATGGAAGATCTGTCCCCCATTATATTGCTTCGAGAGAATCAATTCAGTCTCATGTGTGAAAATGTCTACGATTGTTCATTTACCATTCAATGATTCATTCGTTACATCTAAGAAAGAAAATTTTACTTCCTATTCTAAGATACTGGGTTGGCTGAAACTGTGTTTATTACAGTGAATGCTGGGAAGGTTTCAGTACTCACCTGCACCTCTGGGGAAGCTGATGAAAGCTCAATGGAGTCTCCAAACGCAGCCATGGACAGTCGAACCAAGTTTCGAAGCATCTGTTGATGTGCAGCCTCTTGTGCTCCACGTCCCTCTGAGTTCTTTGGCCTCCTAAGAGTCGCCTGGGATCCAGAACACGGCAGATCTGGCACTTCTCCTACATGATGAGGCTGGCGCTTCAAGGTGCTTGAATGTGAGACTGAAGAGGATGACGAGGGGTTCCTGGCTTTCCGAAGAGTCCGATATGATGTAGCTGGCGTCAGTGTCAAAGTGCCGTCAAGTTCGATGTTTCCAGGCTTTCGGAGTGTTCTGCATTGTGGGGGAGTTGCATCTCCTTCTGGGTACCCTTGGGAATGGAAGCTTGTGTTCATTATTGATGGTGGCAGGGTATACTGTCCCTCAGTTTGATCCTCTGACATCATGGGAGCTGGAGCCAGTGGCTTAGCTTCACTGTCATCTTCAGAAGGGTCTTCCTTTCGCCCCCTGATGACAGGAATGAGCTGGATGTCAGACTTTCTGATGTTTTTCTGTGGGCGCCGAGGATGGCGCGTGTAGGTTGACTCAGCCTGTCTGCAGTTATAAGCCCGGTTGTCCCGTTTCTCAGGGCGGCAGAATGTCGTCACCATAGCAATGGCCAAAAGAAGCAGCAGGCATGTAGCACCCAGACAGATTGCCATCATCATTGTAAAGCTTAGTTGTCCACGGTTACCAGGTGATGAGTTCTTCAGATGGTCTTTGAGGTTGATGAAAGTCACCTCCAGCGTCACATTGGTGTCCAGTCTGGGACTACCCTTGTCAGATACTGTTATCTCCATCTTAAAGGTTTTCCCAATAAGCTCAGTAGCATTGGTAGTGTTTATGAACAACTGGCCTGTAGTCTGATCCAACCAAAAGAGTCCATAAGGGTTTCCACCAGTAATTAGGTATTGGAGTTCTCCATTGAGCCCTGAGTCAGGGTCTTCAGCCGTTATGGTGGATGCAAAGAATCCAAGTCCCTCTCTGACGAAGTGATTTATTGGCAAAGTGGTAGACGTCTCGTCCATGTTATTCCCCAGCTCAGTCACAATTTCCCCCTTGTCTGCATTGACAGGCACGCTCAAAGAGGCAACACCCTTTCTGGGTTGTGGCTCTTTGATGACCGGGCAGTTGTCATTTACGTCCTCAATGTCAACCTGCACAGTTGCAGTGCTGGTGAGAGGTGGGTGACCATGATCAATGGCCTCCACAATGAAAGAGTATGTGTGGGATTTCTCATAGTCCAGAGGGCGCTGGATGCTTACAACACCACTGGTTGGGTGGATAGAGAAAGATTTTATATTAGTTTCTAGGTCCTTAGATCTTTCTAGGTCATTGGAGTTGTGTATGGAGTAGGATACTCTTCCACTGAGATCCAGGTCGAGATCGTGGGCTTCAACTTTGAGGGCATGGTAGCCTGCAACATTGTTCTCCTTAAAGGAAGTCTTATAAATGGAGGTGGAAAACACCGGGGCATTGTCATTTTCATCCAGAACGTGGACAGGCAGGTGTTTAACACAGGACAGTGGGGGATCTCCATAATCCTGGGCACGAATTGAGATGTTGTACTGCATAACCTTCTCTCGATCCAGGCTGCCATTCGTGACAATCATGTAATTGTTGCCATGTATCTTTTTTAGGCGGAAAGGACCAGATCCTGAAAGAATATGTGCTCTCACTTTACCATTTTCCCCTGAATCAGCATCAGACACCATCACCAGAGCAAGAAATGTGTCTTCTTGTGCTCCTTCCAGGACAGTCGCCACAGGTGAGTTAGGTGGAGTCCACGTCATGTGTACCCTTGGTGCATTATCATTAACATCTCTAAGCTTGACGTGCAGTTTGCAGTGTGAGGGGATTGCATTGGGCCCACGATCACGGGCCTGTATGGTTACTTCATAAGAAGTCTGAGCTTCATAGTCCAAGGGTGCTCTAAGACTCACTGCTCCACTTCGTGGATCCACATAAAAGAACCTCTCTAATTCTGAATCTGTATGTTTACTGAGCGAGTATTCCACTTCACCATTGGCACCCTGGTCTGGATCAGTGGCCTTGAGGTTGATGATGACTGTCCCACGGGCAGTATCTTCAGGTAGCTCCACAGTTGGATTGCTGTCCTCAAACGTTGGGCTGTTATCATTTGAGTCCAGAATATTAACACGAACTAATGTGCTCCCAGACTTGGAAGGGATTCCTTTGTCCCATGCCACCACAGTTAGGTTAAAGGAGGCCTGAACCTCCCTGTCCAGCTCTTTAATAACCACCAGTTCTGCCTGTTTTGTTCCACCATGAGCAACTATAACGTTCAGATCAAAGTGCTGGTTGACAGACAGAGAGTAGTTCTGGAGGCCGTTGGGCCCTGCATCAGGGTCCACTGCCCGCTCCAAAGGGATTCGCATTCCTTGGCTGGCTGACTCTGAGATCTCCACTTCCTGCAGAGAACTGGGGAAGGTGGGACTGTGGTCGTTTATGTCCATCACCTCCACATGAACAGTAAGGCAGTTCACAGCACCACTTTTCCTGTAAAGAACATTGAAGGCCACCTCACAAAGGTCCGACCCTCTGCACAGCTCCTCCCTGTCCAGCCGGCCTTGGGTGGAGACGACCCCATCTCGTGTGCTGACGGAGAAGGGAAGGGCTTTTCCGTGCTCCACCACCTGGAAACTGTCCAGAGGACCACCTTCATCCCTTTGCCGAAGGTCATCCACCAGACACCCGACCTGGGTTCCCTCTGGCTGCTCCTCCCTAACCCGGTATTGGATAGTAATTGATGACGGCTCGGAGGAGTGAGCCTCAGAGCAAACACTCAGAACCAGGAGCAGAACCAGCAGCATAATGACGAAGAGAGGGAATAATAATCTCTCGTCTATTGGCTAAACTGACATTTCAAAATATACTGTCCTGAAATATGAAGGAAAAAGACACTGAATTATTTTACTTTAAACTTTAAAATTGTTTACTTTAAAAAAAGTAAAAAGGTATATATGATATATAATATCACGTGTATCTATAACAAATATGACATAAAATGAAACTTAAATTTACTTTTTCTTCAAAGTAATTTACAGTTTCCTCTTACAAAACACACAACCACAACCAAGCTGGTTTCTAAAGTAAATACCTAGAAAAAAAACATTCTGGTCTAGGGACAGTTATAGAAACCCATAATTAAGATATCATCCTTTCTCGGTTCTTACACTGCCTGCTGCTGTTACTCACTCATTCGGCTGCTGCTGTCTGGCCTCTCAGTTCATCCTTCTGTACTTAGGGAAGTTTTGGTCCAACTGAGAAAGTTTGGATGTGAGTTTCCACATGCCAGCAGAGCGCCGGCCAATCCGAAGGGAGGAGGAGGATCATATGCAAATGAATCCAGACTCAACACAAAGATAAGTCCTCCTGCCCTAAGGGAACTCTGCACAACTCCGGAGTGCTTTTAAAGAAATAAGACACCACCTCTCCTGTCCCTTAAAGCTTCTCTCCCTCTTCTGTGTCTGTGTAAATTCAAACTAGAGTCCGAACCCTTGAATCATTTGGAAAATTTATGTTAAGTTAAATCCCACTGAGACAAAATGCCATGATTTGATATATAGACAGTCACCATAAATGTAGTGACTGTTTCAGTGCTGCCAGTCATCAGTTTAATGCAAAGTAGAATGCTACTATCTGTGAAGCAGAGCGGCTTTTTGTTCCGAGTAAAGATTTAATTATTACTGCAGATTCTTTAAGTGTAAAGTCTGATGAGACCACAGTCAAGGACATCCCACACAATCACAGCTCTCTCTTCTCTGAAGAATTAGTCTGCTTTGTTATACGTCCTTGGAAATGAACATGATAAGGTTTTAAAGATGGAGAAAAACAACCCTGGAAGATTCAACTAGCCAGGCAGTAAATGCTCAAAATTCAGAGGCCTGTCGTTAATGTGACAAAAACCCACATTCCAGCTTTTTTCTAAATATATTCATGAAGAGTTTGAATGTTCATCTTCAACCACAGGCCACAGAGGTCAGAACACTTCCAGTAAACCATGGCAGGAGCTCATTTCACTCATTCTTTTGTGTGTTAAGGTTTCTCAGATGATCAGAATGTTAAGTACTGTACATCTTATATTCTCATATTTTATATCTTTAATGTAAATGTTTGACAGGTTTGATATTACACTGAACTGTAACACACAACTTCTGCTAGATCCATTCCATTCAAGAGGACATTTGCAGACTTGAGTGCATGGTAATACTATCAAAGTGACGACCTAACAAAGACAGTTTGAAACTTATTATATAAAACAGTACTTCATGTGCACATACAGTACAGTATATTCCTGTTTTTCCATGTGACCTGCTGTCTTTGGTTGATTTATTTTCTTTTTAACAATGAGTTAAAACCATTAAAACCAGTTAGAGTTCAGAAAATTGAAAACATTTTTCCCAGGAGGCTCATGGGTTATTTTTCACTTGGTGCCCTGAAAATCCTGCAGGCTAAGAGAGAATCTTTCTGAGGAAGGTTCAAGCGTATCACTTTCCTCTCAGTTCAGAGAGAGGGGGACTGTTTCAATCATAAGGACATCAGCACTGTCACCTGTCAATGACAGACGTCCACTGGACAGAGAGATGGATGACTGAAGTAATACGGTGAAGGGTAGGGCAACGCTGACAGGGTTCAGGGATTCAAGATAAAAATAATAGTGTATAAGTGAAAAACTACAGTAGTCTGTGTCACTTATAAACTCAATTTTACAGTTTGCATAGCTCAGAGTAATGAAAGCAAACCACAAACCCTAATCACAGACTTAGTTTAAGCCATGTGTCAGAAACCCAAATCTATGAAGTGCTGAGGAAAATGTAAAACTAAGATTGTAAGAAAAACGAACAAACTTAATCCTAATAGGAGGAGAAATACTTAGTTTAACCTTTAACTTTCTGCGATGTCTGTGGTCGTCTGTTCAGGGACCTAAACCTGAGCTGGAGATCATTCAGGCGAAGCAGAGGTCAGTCAATCAGATTAGATTATCACGAAAACAAACACCACACACCGTCAAGCCCTGTCTGCAGCCAATCAACTGGCACCGTGTGTGTGAGAGAGAGAAGCTACATTCCTAGTTGAGCAAGCTGCCAGCAAAAGGCTTTTGCAGACACACACATGCATGTATGTTTCCAATTCGTTTACCAACTGTACAAAACATACACACGTCGATCTTCCTGCATGTGAGACTCACAGTTGAAGCTGTTCAATATAAAGAGTTTCATTGCTGTCATTTGCTTTGATTTTTTTTTTTTAATAATGGACCAGTCCAGCAGCTGTAGTGATGTAAGACAAGTTTGTGATGGAGGTGTGTCTGACAGTGTAACCTCTAAGTGAGTGAGTCTCTTTTCCTTTGTTCTTCTAACATGTCTGATAAGCAACTTTGTAGCCGACAGATCACAGCATGCTGGGTTATCTCACACACACACACACACACACACACACACACACACACACGGCAGTGTGATGATCTGGAGGCTGCTCTGGTGAAGCTAAACACAGCGATTTGTACACGACTGGAGCCGGTTTCGTCCCTCAACAGGACATTGACCCAAGGCTCAACTAACCTTCAGGAACATCTGCTGAAATTGCTTCAGACTCAACTAATGGATAACTAGGAGATCCAGCATCATGGCTGTAGCTGGCTGTACATGGACTCCTGTTGTTTTTATTTGTTTGTTGTTGTTGTTCTAACTCGCGTCATGTTTTTTGTCAAGGACGTCGTGACCCTAAAGTTAGTGTACACGGTGTAACTGTGTTATATAACATTTCTATGAAATTCAGAGCTTCACCTGACTGTGTGCATGTTTGTGTGTGAGCGAGTACATGTATATGACCCCATTAGCAGCCATTAGCGGTGCAGTCAACAGAAAATTCACCTTTTGTTTGGCCTGAAGCTTCGTTGAAAGCAGCTGAAAAATCCCTCAACAACAGAGAGTCAGTGTGTGTGTGTGTGTGTGTGTGTGTGTGTGTGTGTGTGTGTGTGTGTGTGTGTGTGTGTGCTGTTAAAAGCAGGATGTAGCTGATCTCCTGACCCACATGTTGCCAGATAAGGATCAGAGTGGAAGAAGACAAATACCAGACTCCCCCTGTGAGTGAGTGTATTACCGAGTGCTTAGGAAAACGTTTTCCTCCCTCACTCATTTCAGACAAGTTGAACTTTTTAAAAGATCAATCTGGTGATTTTCTGTCTGTCTCTGTTTCCAAAGCCTGACACATCTTTACAGTAGAAAACAGTTTGAGCTGTGACTTCACCCGTGTTCATAAGTGAACACTAAGAATCTGAGAATCTGTCTTATAGTTATCAAAATGACAAACGGCACTAAAGTTCTATCTGGTGATGAAGAAGACTCATTTATCAGATGGTGACCAATACTGCTCCATTCAGTCCTTTCTGATTGGTTGATTGGTTGATTCCACATGACAACAGGTGATGACATAGGTCTGTTAACATCCAATCAGGAAGAGAGCTGAACCCGTTCACCTCCACTTCTTTTGTCAGACTAAGCCAGCGATTTGTTTGTTTGCACGGTCACCTCTGACCTCTCTGCTCCTCCTCATCATCACCTCCTCTCTGCCTGCCTCCGTCTCCTCGCCACCCTTCTGCCTTTTCCTTAAACATTTCTGCAGACATTACTACTCTCCTCTACTTCTCAGCCAGCTCCTCCTCTCCATCCTGCCTCGCCACCTATCCTGCATCTGCAAATCAGTTTCCTGACACGGGAAACAGGCTGACTGCAGAGGCCAGAAACGGGTTTATTTAACAGAAACTTTTGTTTCTAGTACACAATACAATATATATATATATTTCTGCTTCCCATTTCAAAGTTCTCTGCGATCGATCCAGCCCTCTGTGTCCCTGCTCTGCATTAGTACGTCTTACTATAAATTCCTGCTATTGTCTCATTGGATAGAAGGTGATTCACTGAACAGCTCACAGCCTGTGTCATATGAGGCTTCGACAGCATCTCTGTAAATTTGGTGCATGTTTCTATTAAAATAATATTCAAACCAAGAAACTTGCAGCTTTACCCTGTCTCTGAATCTCTGCTGTTACTTGGGTAGAGTAAGTATTTTCTATATTTGTCATTCGTGTTTATTTAACACGAGCCGACTGGTTTGGATATTCTTCTTTTAGATTCGTGGCTCGTTCATTTGTGGGCTCGTGTCCATGCAAATAAAATAACCAGCGAGCTCATCGAGGAGGAATTTTGAGGCTAAATTGCTAAATTGAAACTGAATTGTTAACTGCGAACACCATTCACTCGTCGGTCGACAGCTCTTGTCAGTAACATTAACATCAGTGTCCATGTCGCCTGTTTTAACAGATCTCCAGATCAAATTTTAAAACCTGTTTAAAACTCTGACAATGAGCTTGTTGGCGTCTTCCTTCCTTGACTTTCAACATCCACATCCGCATCTACTTTCTGACCTACTTGGTGTTTCCACTCATTCATGAAATAATGACTGGCATTTAGTTTGTCTTACGGAAGACGTGATGATGCATCCTGCATTTCCTGTTTATGAGGAGTGAACAGAACAACAACAACTGGACACGTCGCTGAACGTGATCCGATCCACTTCTGTAACTTTAAAATCAAATCTGCTTAAAAGAATAATCGGAATATGTGTGTATTCTTGATTTGTTTCATTAGTGGGCTGATAAAATGAAGGCGACACACACACTTCAAACACAGGAAACAGCAGAGTCATAACATTAGTGCGTGTGTGTTTCGTAGTGTTTAGTTCTTGTATGAGTGCTGGGTTAATTATTTCTTCCTGTGATTGTGGATATTCGTCCACCTCACCCAGACCTACTGACCTCCTCAGCACACACACACACACACACACACACACACACACACACACACACACACACACACACACACAGACTTTAGTGTTAACTAAATGTTACAGCGTTCAGAAACACCTGATACTAAAACCTGAAAGTGGTATCTTTCCACAAATACAAATAGGAACCAAGATTTTGGTTTTTCCCTGGAATTCCTGCCAAAACTGATGGGAATTTAAAAAAACATGATTCTACCCTATAAATATAATCAGATTGAAACCGGTCAAAGGACGATGTTGGAACAACGCGGCACTAGAAAATCTGAATCCACCTGTCGATCCAGAGCTCCTTCCTCCTTAAACTGAGTCAAATACATCCACCATAGACCAAATGAATTAGAACTTGAATTAGAACACTTAAAGGTGTGCTATCATCTGTACTTTACTGTCAGAAACTGTCCAAATGGACACAAGTTCACGTCATGTCAGAGGACACGGCACCAAACAGCACCACCTTAACTATAATGCTAATGCTGCTAGCGGGAAAAAGCTACATATTAGAGACTCAAGCTGTGTTTTTAACAGTATTGTTGGCTGAATTAACACACTGAGTAAACTTGATGCATCGTATCTGGCTAAAAATCACATATATCTCAAATGTGAGTCCACTGGGTCAGTGGAACTCGACACTATATATAAAATCAAGCAGAAGAAACCAGAATAAAGGACTTTAAACTGTGTTGTGCTCTGACAAAAGCAGCAGCAGCACATTTCTTCACATTTAATGTTACTTTTCTTTGTCAGAGTAGAAAATGGAGAATCCACAGGAATCACTGTGATGTTTTCTGCCTCCTACTGGTGAGAATCATCCACTGCATGTAGAAGAAGCTCAAATCATTAAGTGTGTATTACAGTTGTTAACACAGCACATGTGTGTCTGGTGGCCACATGCTGTGGTGAAACCACATCACCTTCTCTTGGTTAAATCACTGCTGCTGCCAAAGTGGAGCACTTCCTGTCTGAGATTAGACCTGGAACAAGTGGTCGGCAGCTGCCTCTTAACACACGTGCACGTTTGAAGTTGAAGTTGCTTTGATGGAAATTTTAACCCCACACATGCTGTGAGTAATTGGGAGGAAATCATCTTTGGTTTGGATTAATCAAACACGGTGTGTGTTACTGTACAGTTTTCTTCACCGTTCACCACACGACTATCCTAGTCCAGGATTACATTAAAGATCACTGTTGGAGAAACAGGCAGATGTCTGTTCTCAGGCCTCATCACCGCCTGAGGTTTGCTGTTAGTGTTTCCTCTTACTTTGATAAACTTGATAAAGAACAGCATTATGGGAAACTCACAGGTGACCATCACCAGTCTTGGCCACGTCTTCTCTGAAGAAGAAGACGTCGGCCTTGTAGCACTGATTTCCTTTAATTAGGTCTAATCCAGATGGGATTCTGTAATTCATAGTTGTATATTTCAACCCAGCGTGTGCTCGTCTTCACCGTTTTGCTGCTGTCCTGCCACGTGCAGCACTTTGCTCCATCATGTGTGATTCCTCCCATTTTCTGTTAACATTCACTGCTGCAGCCGCTCAGCATCTAATTTTACACTAAAGTTGCTTCATCGTGACAGAAGAGACCAGGATGTTGCACAGTTATGATTTCTTCAGAGGAATCATGTTGGTGTTGCCTGTTAACAGCTTTTCAGAGGAAATGCTGCCACCCGGTGGTGAAGTGTGGAGCAGAAGTTAGGTGACCAGACTCCTCGTGCTCTGCTGAACTGTACAGAAGAGAAATAAATCTACATTCAACACATTCGGATATGAAACAGCATTGAAGCTTAGGTGAAAGCTCGATGAGGAAGAGCTACTTCCTCTAACTCACACAACTTCCTCTCCTGTCCTGTCCATCACTTCTAAGTTCACGCTTCCTGTGAACAGTGGTACTCCACAAACTTCTCTAAATTGTGCCGACAACTGTCCGTCAAACAGACAGTTCTGCTTGTTTTACAGGGTTTGTGTATTTAGTCTGTTAAAAAGGTTTCAAGAGCATTTTACTTTACTGTGGTGTCTGAATGAGTAAAGACTGTGATCGTCCACTTCATCTCAGTGTTACTGTTAAATTCAGTAAGTTAATCAATAAATGTTATGAGTGAGACTTCGTACTTCACCAGGTGGATTCTTCATGTTGGAATCAGTTTTTTAATTATGAGGTGTAAAGTGAATCAAACTGTTTCTGTGTCTTTACAGGAAAATGAAAACACAATTTTAGGAATGATGTTTATTAGAGTGTACACTGTGTGTCACTAATCATAAGAACAATTGGATCTCTGTCATCAGTTATCAACACATTAGGAAACAAACTATTAAAAGTTTCACAAAATGATCATTAACTAACATCCCTGTGAGCTCCCCCACTGTGTCTGATTTATTTCCTCCTCTTGTTCATTGTCTTATTGTTATTATTATTCCAGCATGTGTCGATACACTAACACTTCTCAAAGATCTAATCAGGCACTAACTGAGTAAAAAAATCCATCATAATCAAATAAAGATCTAATTCAAATCAAATAATATCCATCACAGGCTCGCTACCATTAGGCACACAACATTAAACAAACCTCCAGTTGCTATTCGAAAACGTTATCCCCATTTAAAAAAGATAAATTAAAAAAACTGACAGAGTAATAAACAGAATCACCACAGCAAAGAATTTACAGATGTTAAAATGAGCATTTCATTACAAAAAAGAGCAGTAAGCAAAACAACTGATTGATATAAGAACAGGAGCAGCTCCCTCTGCACTGTAGCTTCTTGTTGATGCAGCAATTAATGAACCACATCTACATAAAAAAACCCGGGAACCAAGTTGCATAGAATAAAGCACGTTCATGTTAAACTGGAGAAAGAAAAATCAGATTCAAAAGTTTGATTTTCTTCACTACCTCCATTTGGAGAGGAGCTTTAAACTGAGGTGGACGTTTCAATGAGATCTCAGCTCTCGAAGCATCGTGGTCGCTCAGCAGCAGGTGAAGTGATCAGTTACTGTACTTTAAAAACTGTGTTGCTCACTGGCTCAGGTGGATTTGAACAAACAGGAAAAGGTTTTGATTTCATGCAAACTGGCCCCAATAAAAATGGTTAAAAGACCTAAAATCTCTTTGTAATTAAACGTACATCTGTTTGTACATGTATTCGTTTCTGTACAATTTAGCTGACTTCTCTTCTTTCTCCAGCCGAACTGGAGGTTTAGAGGTTTAGAGGTTTCTGTTCTCTCTCTGCACTCGTTTTCCAATTCACAATCATGTTTATGTGCCACTAAACCAACCTCCAATCTCCAGACTGGTTTCAGTTCTGGTTTCAGTTGGAGTGGATGGACAGAGACAATTTGAGGCAGGCCAGCTCTTTGCCCTGGCTGCCTAGGACTCCCTGAACCCGGTAGTTCCCATTGGTGAGCCAGTAGGGCAGGTCCACGTAGGGCAGGTAGAAGTCTGACTGAGGCAGAGAGTACGAACCCTGAGGAGGGAGAGAGACAGACAGAGAGGTCAGACGGCATTCAGAGACAGGAAATCTGCAGTTTGAACTTCTTCTTAGTTTCCTAAACGTATCGAGCTGTAACAGTAAATACTTGGACTATTTTATTTATGAATATTTATTAACCCTTTAAGATTACGCTGCCCGACTGGAGCTATATCAAACCCAGAAGGTCGTCTTTGTTATCACACTGAATGAGCTCATGTCAAACAGGTTTATGTCTTCAAATGACATATTACATTTAAAGAGGCCATATTAGACATCATTTCAGGTTTCTATTCATATTCTGAGGCTCTAGTGATTTGCATTAACTGATTGCCAGTGGGCCAAACAGATCTGTGGATGAACCGTAATATGAGAGTGAGTTGGGACAGCGGACGTCTGTTTCCAGGAAAGGTTCCATTACTATAAAAGTCTAATATCCTCCAGAAAATCTATGAATTTTAATGGAGATTATAAAAAAACTAATTAACAGGACTGTGTAGCCTCGGAGGAGGTTTGTGCTCTACGTGTTTCCATCAAACAAAGAAGTTTCTTCCAATAATATGTGGATTCATTCCATTATTTCCACCTTTGGCATCAATCCACCAATGACAGAGTCTCAAACTCCACTCACAGCTTTGAAGGGGCAGTGGCAGGGCAGCCCGTAGGTGTGCAGCGGTTCAGGACAGTCCTGACCAGGTGGGATCAGCTGGTTCAGAATATCACACAAGTCCTTGTAATGACAACTGCCCAGGTTCTCAACACAGGGGACCTTCACCCAGACACCGACCACCTCCTTCTCCAGAGTCACGTTCACCTGAAGAGAAGATTGAAATGAGGTTTGAAATGACGTCCTGCAGCCTCTGGACTTGTTTACAGTGATTACACAGAGACTGGGAGAATCAACAGAGCAGTTTCATGATCAACACACACACACACACACACACACACACACACACACACACACACACACACACACACACACACACACACACACACACACACACACACACAGTGCAGATACCTGCAGTATCTCTGAGTATTAGTAGTCAGGGTTCATCTCATCAGTGTTAGCTGACAGTACATTATATCATGATCTTGTTTACTGACTTTAAACTAGTTACAGAAAAACTAAACATTCCTTCTGAGTCTGTGATGTAAGCAACACAACATGAGCACGATAAATATCTGTGGTTGGACGTCAGATCGTTCTTTACAGCAACAGCAACAACATGTGGGGTTCAGAATATCAGAAACAGTTTGTAATATTAACTGTGGCACCAACAATAAACACTGTAAAAACATGTTCAGGTAACATTTATACTGCAGAGTAAAAGAAATAACTCAGCACAGATGGTTTTGTGATATGAAGTAGAGACAACAGAGCTCAAAGTTTAGGGTTTAATGACTCTGTTGATCCTGTAGCATGTGATCAGAGATAAACTGCTGTGTTGAGTCATTTAAAAACATTCTGACAACCTTTTAATAGCAAACAGGAAGTACTCATGAGAGCAAACAGTTCAAGCCTAGAGAATACCACTAGAAACCTGTGCACCAAAAACTCTCCAAGAATTAAAGGAGTTTTAAAAGTCAGAGCTGATTTCTTACTCTCTTGTTGGAGTTTTTCCAATCTTTCTCTGTCTTTCTGTTCTAAAATCAATGAAACAAAGTTTAATTTGTCCTTAATGTGATCTGTTGATGTGGATCACAGGATCAGGAACCGACCACAACCTGCCCACTGCACTACATGAAATACTCATGTCACTGTGCAGTAATCCTGCGTGTATGGCCCTGACCGCCCTGCAGCACAGGAGACAGATAATGATCACCTCACTGACATTTAACCCCAGTCTAGTGTTTTACAGGTGCTGGACTCACAGCCAGGGGGGAGCTGAGCTCGACAGAGGTGGAACCAGAGGCAGAGGCCTTCAGTTCTCCAGGGATGTTGATTGGGTCTGGAGACACCTCCAAACTCTTCAGCACAGCAGGATCCTGAGTCTGTCCACAGTTCTTCCAGTCAAAACCCAGAACCTGTCCACGACACACAGGGTTCCAATCAGTTTTTATTTCATTTCAACAACACACAGATCTCTGCTCCTCTGTTCAGTCATTTTAAATCCGTTCTGCTTTTAAATAGTGGAGCTTCTCCAGCGTGTCGCTCTAACATTTACTTTACTAACTAAAGGCTCCTAACCCTAACCAAGACGGTTCAGCACCGGATCAAATACTCAGAGGAATCCCTTTCTGAGTGGAGTATGTGAACGTTTAATCTAAAACTTACGTACTGTACCTTATAGTACTACAATATGTTCGTACTGGTTAAAAATATTTTAACACACACGCTTATTCTTTTTCACCTATTCACACATTTCAGTTACATAATTCCTCTTGTAAATAAATCCCTGTATTTATATTATATGTTATCTGCAGCAGCAGCAGCAGCACTAGCACTAGTAGTAGTAGTGCCTGTAGTAGTAGCTGTAGTATTACTAGTAGCAGTAGCAGTAGTAGTAGTACTAGTAGTACTAGTAGTAGTAGTAGAAATAGAAGTAAAGTGGGAGGACATGATGTTGGAGCAACAACATGCAGAAACTTCCTGGAAACTTAACAGAAATAAAACAGACGAGTTCCGAGCTGAGTTCCTGATTTACTGATTAATAATCCACATGTTTTTATGAATTCATATTTTCCTCCTGGTTTAGACATTAAAGTCGATGTGAGCAGAAGCTCACGGGGTCCACTGGAGGTGTGAAGGTGTGAATCTCACCTGAGCTTTGGTGACTCTCCTCATCGAGGACGATCTGCAGCTCACCTGGCTGAAAACTGCAGCTACAACCAAACCCACCGTCACGGTCCACGGTAGTTTCTCCATCCTCGGTCCCTGAACGCTCCGACACAAACCGAGGAACAGGACCGATCCAGACTGGGCGCGTTTCTCAGCGGATCCTCTTCCGTGTTTCCTCCGTCACACCGGGCCGGACGGTCACATGACGCCGGGTCACGTGAGCAGCGTGCGCTGGTGCGTTCACTGACCGTTCACGGTGTCTGTGAAAAAGAGCCCTGTCTGGGAAAATGGGTCAGATTGTTCCAGAGCAGCTGAATGAGTGAGAAATGTTTATTATTGATATTATTATATGATATTATTATAGAACAGCGTGATTACTGTAACATGAAGCATGTAATATGAATAAAACGTAAATATGTAGAATAGAAGTATTTCAATAAATACAGGAAAAAGAGTAAATACTTAATTCAATATTAGTTTAACATAATACATGAATTTTATTAATATATAATAATAAATATATAAATAACAATATATTATATAATGATATATTATTTTAGATTGTATAGGCATTTAATCCATAGTGTTTGGACTTTATTCTTTTTATCATAACTGTGCTTATCATTATTTTCTGATGTGATGGTTGAGATAAAGTGTCTTGTGATGACAAACCGTCGTCGACACATGTCGCTGTTGCAGCCTGAACAAACCCAGTGTGTCCACAGAGCTCAGTGTCAAACGGTGACCTTTACTGAGGTCTCTGCACGAAACACACAGTGTTTTTAATGAATTTACAGGAACACACATCGCCCTGAGGTGGTCGTTTAATGTTAGCTCTGGTTTCTCAAACAATGAATAACAAACAGGTCAGATATGAACCAGAAAATGGAATGAAGGCGACAAATGCAGTTAAAAGGGACTTAAATGCAACGCTGGTCTCACGGCGAGCTCGTTCTCTCAGATTTTTCATCAGTATTTGAACGCATCTCCTCCTCATGGGGTTAACAGGGTCAAATATGAACCGTGTGTGATTATTGTGATTATTTCTGGGCCTCAGACTCACAGGGGAAATAAAATAAAAGAATCAAATGTTAAATAAAACGAGACAGAGGCTGATTCATCAGCTGAACTGATGTTTGGTCTGTGAAGAGGGAGGAGGGGCTCGGGGACCAGATGATGCTGACGGTGAAGGGAGGAGGAGGAGGAGGAGGACCACCGAGCTGCTCTCCATCCCATGTGTTCAGAAGCAGAAATCTAGATAATGGGCCGTGATCCAGACATGTGCTGCTAGAAGAAACCGTCTATTTGTGGCAGATTTCCCAGTTTGTTTAGGAAAACACCGAAGTGGGAAGATCGTCTCCCTCTTCCTGAAGATGCTGCCGTGCTCAGCTACCGCGCCGATGGAGGGATGCGAGGACAGAGATGCACACATGCAGTCCGAGGTAAAGCCACACAACATGTTTGCCTCTAGTTCACTTTATTCAGCTTGTAACGTGTCTGAATTGTGGACAAACCAGCGGCTCTGGCCCTCGGATGGGACGTTTTGCAGGCGGATTTCCGCCGGTGTGATTCGCCGGCCGGCTTCTCCTGGAGGTTATTGTAGACATCAGATCCGGACCCCTCCCTAAATGTCTCGCTCCTCTCCTCGTTGAAACAGAGCCGAGACATTTTAAAGCTCTTTTACTTCACCTTTACATTTTCTGTCGGTTTCATGAGCGAGGAATAATTGAGGTTTTTCTCTTTAATGGAGAAATGTGCTGAGTGTAAGAGACTGGAGCTGATTGATGTTAATAATCAGAATAAAACCTCGCCCCAGTTCTGCTCTGATATTCAGAGTCCAGCTCTTTCTGGTTTATTGATTTGATTGTATTTTTCCCTCAGCAGCTCTTGGAGGTTTTTCCTCCTCCTACAATCCCAGACACCTTCCAGTTGTGCTTTGCTGTAGTGAATGAGGCTGCAGGGAAGTGAACGCACCATCAGTGTTTAGTGGCTCCACCCTTTAACCTCCAAGGACAACATCATCCCCCTAAACTCATCAGTGCTTTGCTTTATCCAGTTGTTCAGTTGCAAACTGAGCTCAATCTTCCCAGTGTTGGTTTGTGCTGTGCTCCCCCCCGATGATCTGCAGAGGTCTAGGACCTTTGCCTTGCTCTGGACTCCTTCTTCCTGAGACCTGAACCCTCTGAGCTGAATATGTTTCAGTACTTCTATTTTAATCCAGTCCTTTTTAATCTCCTCCACCATGCTCGAGGCAGCTGAACCCTGAACCCTCAAAGCAGCTCTGCCCAACAACCTTCACACATTACACATGTATTTCTTGTATTGCTCTGCTTCATGTATTTATACTGTGACATAACTGTAGAACTGACCCTTCACAGTGTTTGTAGGTTCCTCGCTCCTTCGTACGTCCCACAAAGAGGGACTAGAACCCACAACCCTGCCTCTCTCTACCCACTGAGTCACAACCGACGGTAACTTATTGCTGAAGGCTGAGTTAAAAAGAGTGTGTGTGTGTGTGTGTGTGTGTGTGTGTGTGTGTGTGTGCCTGTTGACCTACATTTACAGTTTGGCCTTTGATGGCTTTCAGCTGCATTTCATGGTCTTCATTCAGTGAATGGTTGTGGCTCAGGTGGTCACATGTCAGCTAATCACCACAACCACCACGTGACCGAGGTGCCACACTCCACCTGATGACGCACCTGAACCAGCTCATTCACAAAACAAAGAATCTTTGCTATTCAGTATGAACAGTAATAATAATAATAATAATAATAATAATAATAATAATACGGAGCCTAGAATCACAGAGAAGTTAATTCGCATTTTATCAATCATTCAAGTGAATTCTCCCTGAGGAAGTACAGTTTGTTTGGCAGATGGCGTCTCGTAAAATGGCATCAAAATGGCAGCAGGTGTCTCACTTCAGTTAAAAACACTGGACGATAACTTACCAGACAGCACAGTATCATCAACGTTAAGTCAATATAAGGAATTTGTTTGAAGACTGAACTTTATTCACAAGCTTTTAGAAAGTGAATGGAGTCCTCTATATAATACATGTTACTGCTGCTGCTAACGAGGGGGGGGGGCAGGTTCATTGTGAGTGGTTAAATATTTCAATGTGTTTGCCATCATTTTAAAACACACTGAACAAGCTGGAACCATCACAGTGGTTTGACCCGCAGTGCATCTCTGGATGGTGTTTCGCTGCAGACCAGTCCATGTTTTTCTTGCTGGTTTTTATTTAATTCAATTCTGATGAACTACACTGACAGTTTGAAAAACCCTTGAGTAGCAAATGTCTGCCTGTTGGATCTGATGTATGAAGTACTGTATGTGGAGAATTACGTGTATTTGTTGAATCTGAAGAAATGTATTCTTATACCTCCGGTGAACCTGCTGCCCTCACTGTGCTCCTCAGGGAAATGTGAGCTGACAGTGTGTGAGACTGCAGGTAGAGTTGGGAGAAAGTGGGCCAAGTGCTTCCTGCTGCACGAAGAGAGACTGTGAAAGGTGCTCAGCCTCAGCCTCAGCTTCCTTTTTGGAAAACTGGTCGCTTTTGTTTCAGTTAGACTGAAATTTTAACTGTTAATTTTTACATTCTCATCAAGTTATCTTCTGTTATTACTCCTAAAAATCACACTGGACTTATTGACTGAAGACCAAAGACCCACAGGTTCCGGTCAGACAGCTAAACACAAACCGTGTGTGACATGAAATGGTGTAAAATAAAATGACAAATACATATATACAAATATACTGTAGTTTAGGAAACGTCATGAAGAATAAAACTTACCCAGAAATGCATTTCTGGGTAACTGAGGTTAGACCTGTGATGATGGTGACCAAATCACCATCATCACAGTCAGGTGAACACTGTGCAGGGTTATAGAAAAGAACCGAGCAAACCCTCCTTGGTTAAACACTAGATAGCAGCAGTGAGGAGAAGTTTCCTTTAGTGGAACAGCATCTCCAGGAGAATCAGGCTCAGGCCCGGTGACCATCTGCCTCGACTGGCTGGGGTGAGTGTGAGTAAAGAACGGGTTGTTTAGCTTTTCTACCGTTGATCCGACCAGAGGAGTTGATTGTCCGTCGTAAAGAAACTCTCAGTCACCTCATCTTGTGCATGAGCAAATAAGCTGAAGGTTCCCGTCCAGAACACACGTAGTGATTTACTGTCCCTCTATTTTATCACAACTGTCCTTCCACCTCAGAAAGAGTCAGAATGAATCAAACAAGTTTGTCCTTGAGTGTTGAAGGCAGGTTTTGCACTAAGCGCCGTGACGTAAAGAGCTGCTGCTGCTGTCACCCAGGTCTCATCCCTCCAACATCAGCAGGCTTCTCCACAGCTGTTCATCCTAAATATAGCACAACAAGGGAAATTTACATCAGTTCCAGTGGATGTGAAATCGAGTACATAGAGTGTTACAGGCGGCTGTCAAGTCAGCAGGAACAGGAAGAGTCATCCTGTGCTGTTATGAAAAGTGAAGGGTTGTCTGTGTTATTAGGAAGACGTGCAGTATTTTTAGACGATGGAGAAGAGCAGATAGAGAATATCTATGATGAGCAGGAAATCTGCTTGTATCACACTTTATCTGGTCTCCTGAGACACAGAAGTAGGCTGCTAACATTTCCAGATCCTTTGAAATAGGTGGGTTTTTGGGAGTCATCTATTTTTATCACTCTTGAAACCAGAAAACAAACGTACATGTCTGCTTTTTTAAGTTGAGAGTGTTACTATGATGACTTTTCAGCCTTTTTCCAAGTGATACCAAAGCCCTGCAGTCAAACTCCAACCTGAACCGCTGCTCTTATTCAGCTACATCATGATTTCTTAACTGGCAGAAACTCCAAACCGTTCCAAGCTTCAAGCTTCATGGTTCAAGGATGGAGATTTAAATACTGACTGATACATGAAGGTATCATTAGTGTTTGGGGAGATGGTGCTTTGTAACAGCTAAGTGCGTAAACTGTCTCTGAACACTGTGGTTGTGAGTGAGTCAGACACAACCCCGGTGTTCAGTGAGGGTGTGTGTAACCGTACGCTGCTGGTATCAGTGACATGTGTATCCAGTCTGTTGTGGAACGTGATCTAACACGTTGACTCTTCTTCTGCAGTGCAACAGACTGACGGAGGAGAGAGACGAGGCGGAGAGACAACTCAAACACATCAAGAGAGGTGAGTCCCGTTTCCTCCTTCATCTCTTCACCTAAAAGAATGAAGTGATAGGAAATAAAGGATCGACTGTTCAGCATCATTTACTGTTTTGATATTACAGCCGACCAACTTTCTGTGTTGGTCGGTCGGTGTTTTCCACTCAACAACCACAGGAAGGAAATTTAGTTCAGACGTTCGTGTTCCTATGAGGATGAACCCCACAGGTTTGTGAGCTCCCTGACTTTTCCAGCTAGGCACTAATGTTTGTTTGCAGACTGCGTATCCTGTCGACTGTGGCGATCAAAGCTCCACAGTGATAAAGTTCTGCAGGCATGAGTGTAAACGCTGGGTCCTGGTGAAACAGTTCATCAACGACTGAGGCCAAGTTTGGAGGAATTCTGAGACAAGTCTGTGCTTGAGAAGTTTTACTCAGTTGCCTTTACAATCTGTGTTTTTACAGCCTATAGTATGAGTATATCGTGGGTATTGGTGGCTTGCTGTATGTGTTTGATATCTTCACATAATATAAAGTTTTCATGCACAGCTCTAAGAACTTGACATGCAGAACAGCATCTATAGCAAGTAGATAATCCCAGATTGGGATCCCTGCTCTTGCCTTGGTCTGACTCTGCTGCAGGTTATAACTCAAACTTAACCCACTCTGTGTTTACAGACCGTTCTTTAACTGACCTCTGACCTTACAGCCTGCGGTGCTCGGTGTCAGCTCTACATCGAGTGATAAACTGATGTTTTAACTTCACACATTTAGTCGTTTTCTATCAAAATCAGAAAGCTGTGGAAAGAACACTACTGCTCTTTAACCCAGTCCAGGTTTCCTGTTTCTGACTGACACTTCATCCGGCCTACAGCCCGACAGCTGACACCTTCACTTCCTCCCTCTCTCCTCCCTCTTCACACCTTCCCTCCCCACCTGGGCTGACACCTGGTCCTCTGAATGGGTCGTTTCTGAGCGTAGGGGAGGAGTGTCCCTGTTTCCATGACGACTGACAGGTTACTTAGCCCGTGGTAGATGAGCGTTTGTGTTTCAGGGAGTTTAACCTCTGATTAGAAATGAGGCTGATAGAGCTGCAGGATCTGACCTCTGCCATGACTGTTGACAAAGGTAAGACTGAACAGCGGTTCGGTGTTTGATGTAAAATCCTCCAGCTGATCTGTTGCAGCTTTTATTGCACAGAACTTTAACAAAAGCTGTTTGGTCAGTCAAACTGGTCGTGACTTTTCCTTTCTGTCTGCATCTTAAGTTGAGAGCACCAGTAGAAAACTAGCAGGACTTTTACATAATACATCCGAGAGTTGTGAAAGGTTTTTATGTAAAATAACAGAAACTGACTTAATGGAAGGTGAAGAAGGTTCAGTTCTCACTTTAGGTCCATTAGTAATTTTTTAAAACCATTACCAAAGTTCTTTATGTTATGAAATACTCTAATATAGTGTTTGTTGATTTGGTCACTTGTCTGTGTCTGGCTGAATGAGCTGTTATTGTTCAGAAGGTAACAGGAGAACCAGGCGGAAAAGAGAGACAACAGGCTGAATTGGTGGGGGAGGCTGTTGCTTCAGGTACAGAATATGATCCTCAGGTCTAATTTATGTCCACTGTGAGTAACAAACCATGAGCTCAACGTCTCATTAGACACAAAGATGTTGTACTGCAGCTTATGAGCTTACGATGAAGGGTTGTAACACTTTATATGATGCAGGATCATTTACCTGGAAAATGTGCTTTGTGACTTTTTACTTGATGGATAAAGTTGCTCGGGATCCAGCTTCAACTAGTTTTCCCAACATGAATGTGATGGTTGTATTTATGTACAGTGTGTTTTATCATGACAGTAGTGAAATACAGTGAGACATGAACAAGCTGCAGCAGTAAGTCTGCACGAAGCACAAGTTAACAGGCGAACACAAAATCCCCCAATTAGTGGTTTTGTTGTACTTGTACTTGAACATGTTGAGGACAGTGAGTCTGCACATGTGTAGTACTGAATGGTGCGCTCCCAGCTACAGCAGGCCCTGAAGGGAGAGCATGACTCAGTCCGTCAGCTACTGTACTGCTGGAGGCGAACTGAGCATCGCTGCACAGCGCTCAAGTGAGTTTATAATAGTATTTATTTAAAGTTGTAATGATTTCAGTTCTACAGCTCACAGTTGGTTCGGCAGCAGTCAGACTGACAACAAAACATATTTATTGTTAAAATGTGTTGTAGTCAAATTCCTCCATGAAATACTGGTACTGTATATGTTTATATTCAGTGACTCTGCAGTGGTGAATTACAGTGTGTACACTGACACTGGCTTTCAAACGTATGTCTCCACTGAAAAGAAAAGACAGATGCAGTGTGCAGTCAGGTTTGGAGAAGCAACTTAGTAGAAATGTGGTCCAGAGTTTTTCAGTTCGACTCATTGCACGTCATGGTGCATGTATTTCTTTACTTGGGAATAAACTAGTCTGCAGCAATGTGTGCTGTGTGCAGATTTAGTGGGTGTTTACACAGCTGAAAGAGAAATAAAATAAGAATCACAGATACACAGGGAGGTCATTCAGCTGAAAAAACGAATTCACACAAAACCGGATCTAAAACCCTCAGTCAGCAGGACCCTGATCCTTCTTTTCATTTCAGGCTCCGTCACTTCAGTCTTTCATTCATTCACTCATTTATTCATTCACTGCCTCTCCCCAGAGAAGACAGCAGTCGCTCTTGTCATGTTATTCCCATGAATTATTAAAACCTCTTGTCATGAATAATTCAGCAGCTGAAAATGGGGGAAGGATGAGTGTGTGTGTGGGAGGCGGGCGTTCCTCTCCCGCCTCACTCTTTATCCGCTGCAGTCCTTCAAAGGGCCTTTCTACCTGCTACTCCATATTTGATGGCCACATTTTAATGGATTTAATGAGACAGACTTGGCTCGCTGGCAGGTACTTGATTTTAGCCTCGTTTCAATCTCAAAGCCCAGACTGAGCGAGCTCGGCACAGATTAGCTGGCGGTAGAACAGTGGAAACGTGACCTGACCCGAGAGTCGCCGTCAGACAACACACGGTCCTCAGTGAAGAACGACTAGGATCGTAGTCACAGTGAGAGCGTGGACATTCATGGTCCCCAGAAGATGGATCCTAATGACTCTGGCTGTTCTCTGATTTGTTGTGTAGTGTCAGAACAGCTCACTTTCCTTCTACCCAATAATTTAGCTCATATGTTTTTTTCATCCGCCACCTCTGTGGGTTTAAATGACAAAGATCTGTTTTTTGGGTCAGATTGAAAAATATCAGAGTGTTTTATAGAAGACTGTCTCTGTACTCAGGCCTTTACTGTTTATGAGATAGAGATCAGGAAAATATAAGTGTACAACTTAAAGTACAAGTTGTGAAATGATCTCATCTCAGTGTCCATTTATCAGTGAGAAGGGAAAAAGCTGTTAATACTGTAAATTCATCAAGTTTATATTCAAAAATGAAAACAGCATTTGACAAAACCTCTCTCATCAGTGGAAAATCTTTAGGTTCATTAGGTCACATTTTAAAAAATGTCTCCAGCAGCAGTAATGTAATGACATAAACTCCCCAAGTAGTTCATGATCATAAGTAAACATGATCGATCATAATGTCGTCCTCTCTGGGAGCAGAGACATGTTTAAAATAGAATTAGATAGTTTGGTAATGTTAAGGTGCTTTCTGAAGGATTTTGCAGCAATATGTGACAACATATATTGTTTAATTTAATTTAATTTAATTTAATTTAATTTAATTTAATTTAATTTAATTTAATTTAATTTTATTTTATTTTATTTTATTTTATTTTATTTTATTTTATTTTATTTTATACTGTGTGAGCAGCTGATAAACAGGACAGTTCAAATAAAAAAGCTGACGCACAGTTAACGCTCGAGCAACAGAGATGTTAACCTTCTCAGAGGAAGAGATTCTGAGATAAACACAAAGTCTGCTGCGAGGTTTCTTTGCCTTTGGCAAAAGGTTTTAAAGTTGAAGGATTCGTAAACTGCTTCTTCTGGCTTCATATTCCCGAACTCTTCAGCTGGCAGGAAGCAGGAGGAGCTGATGTCTCACAGCCTGTAATTTATGCTTTGTATTAACTGAGAGCAGCAGAACAAGTCGTTTGCAGAGGAACCGGGTGTCAAACATGCCTCACGGGACACGACTTTAATAGCAGCCAAAATCTGTGTGAGGCTCCAGTCAGATGTAAAGAGATGTGTTCAAGAAAGTAGGAAGAAAGATGCATATTAAAAATGAAACCCTGTGCACGCATCACTGTATGTGAACATGTATCTGGAAGCTAACTTTATAAAAGGGATGACCTGCAGTGCTGTTATTATTACTGTTCTTACGTAAAAGCCTGTGGCAGCACATTCCCTGCATTTAGGTGCTGTTGGAAACACTGTAATTACAAACTGAGAGCGCATGAAGGACCCAAAAACTGGCGACACGTGACCGGGGAGGTAATGCAGGGATGATGTGGCTTCAGGGGTTTAAAAGGGGAACTAACATGTCACATGTTATTTATTGTTCTGGATCTCATGGTCAGAGTTTCTCTAGTCTGGTCTTTTTTTATCTTTCATAGTGTCACACATGACGTGTGATAATGAAGCCATCAATTCTGGATTATTATTGTCATCAATTCATCCAGTGCAAAACTTAAATATGTTTGATTTTCATTCATAATTAATTAAACAGCTGTAGAAATATAGACCAACATGAAAACAGTTTATATTTCATGTGTCATATTTACTTCATAAACAAGCTAAATAATGAATTCCTTGTAAATTCAATGTGGATTTTTCTGTGTATTTCAAGTTTTAACACTAAATTAAATATATGAACTAAATCTTGAATATGGTTTCTGCTTAGTGCTAATCAGCTCTTTGATGGAAAGATTGATTGAAGAGTTTACAGTAAATTTAACATGTTTGCTTGAGAAATGATCATTTATTTCTTTTAAACTAACTTCAGTTTCAACATTACCTTTGATACTGGAAATTAACGCCCTCAAATGAACTCATACGTTCAGCTCACAGTCTCTGGAGGAGGATTTGAGGATTTGGGGTTAGTGTTACAGCTCAGACACCGCTGGTAATAATTCTCATGGTTCCTCCAAGTAGTTAAGTGACTTCATGCAGTGACTTCATGCCTCCCAACATCCAGCAGGAGTCTTAAACACTGAGCATCAGCACAGAAGAACGTTTAGTACTGGATATGTATGTTCATGTTTGGCTAGTGTTAATTCGCTGTCCAGCGTTTTCACCCTGCTTTAACACTCTGCAGTGGGATTTCACAAGCACTCACAGATGAATGTGCTTACTGTTGGCTAATCCTCCAAATCATCTGTTATAACACGCATCAAGTCATTAAAGAGGCTTTCACCGGCTTCGCCTCACTGGTGAAAAACAAAAGCAGCACCCTGTTTTTAGCCTGTCAGATTATTACAGGTTTTAAGGGCACGTCATTTAGCTCACGAAGCCCTGAACGCTGAGGAATTACTGAGCCAGAACAGGACATGACAGGAGACAGATGCCTGAAGGACAAAGTGTCTCAACTAAGACTTTCAGATCTCAGATATGTTGCAGTGATGGCTGCAGAAAAGTTCTGATTCTAATAATTGGATCTGATGGTTTGTCGGACACATACACATGCTGTGCGCAGTAATATGCAACATATAGAACGTAGGTTGAAGTACTGCGTGTACTAGTGAACTACTACTACTACTAACCTGTGTTGGTACCAGCTGTCTCAAGTAAAACAGAGTAGAATAAAAACAGGACCATGAATACAGTGGCAAAAGTGTGTGAACCTTTTGGAATTTCATAAAACCTGATCAGAACTATATAGTTCCCCATTTTCTGACAAATTAATGCAGAAAACTATGAAATTCCAAAAGGTTCACATACTTTTTCTTGCCACTGTAAATAATCAGGACCGTTTCCCCTCCGCCTCCTGTGCATGTCTGACCCACAGTGCTGCAGTTGAACTGTGGTGCAGCTCAGCAGAGGCCGATCCTCCGTCATGTCGGCAAAAGCGGTGGTTGAAGAGACTGATTGGAGCCCAGAGAGAGTCTCTGACTACGAGGGAATCACTGCACCAAAGCCCATCGAGAAGCAATAAACAACGAACGAGGGATTAAAAATAGACCGAGAAGCCGCTCCTCTCCTCTTTCTCTCTCACATCAGTGTCCTCACCAAACCTCTTCACCCTCAGAGTCTCAGTCACTGAGCTTAGAGAATAACATCATCACGTCTCAGAAAGGTCACTTGGTTAAATGTCTGATGCAGCTAATAAATATCAGGCCTATAAAATAATTTATTTTACATGTGAAGACACAAACATCATAAAATGAATAATAAATTCACCTTTAGTTAGTGGAGGTGTTGATCCAGCTTCATGGCAGTAAAAGACACTTCACTACGCTCCTGCGTCTCCTCACTGGGAGTTTGGCCCACTCGTGTTTTACTTAGTTTGTCTTAGATTTTAAAGGTGGATTCTTCCATCTCTGCTTTTTTATTTCACATCTCTCCACAGGTGCTCAAGGGGATTTAGATCCACTTTGCCGGCCACTTTAGAACAGTCAGTTGAGGCTTTCTGATGTGGATTTTGGGTCAGTGTTACTGTTGCTGGAGGACCTGACCTCCTATAGTTGTGCCTCTTCCTCTCTCCACCCTTCTGCAGGTATCAGAGCTTTTATTTAGGCAGGATAATAGAACTGTAGGCTGTCCTGCTGTGGGATGATTCTTAGTTTCTTCTCCAACAGTAGACATCGTGTTTCGCCATCAGCCCGGAGCTGCATCATTTATGATTGTCAGTGGAGGTTCCTGAGTTGAATCATCTCCTCAGGGAGCAATTTTCTTTTTCTTCCTCTGCTGCTCAGCATCCTCTAAATGGGCTGCAGTTCACCTTTATTGACCACAGACGATGTGACTTTTAAAGACAGCTGTTCAGGCTACATCAGGTCAGGCCTCCATGGTATTTGGTTCAGATGTTGCTGCAGATTTAACAGATAACAAATTCAGAGGTTTGTTGTATTTGCCGTGCATCCCTTAACTGTCAGAGGCCTGAATACGCTGCTGGCCTTTCACAACTAGAAAGGAGTATAACAGATGTAACGTTGACCCTTCATTGTTGGAGCTGTGTAGCTGACGTCATGGTGATGCTGATGTGTGTATGTGTGTGACAGTGCAGCATCAGAAAGAGGAGTGTTACATAAACCTGTGAGCAAACAGCCCTTCACATCGATTCGATTCTTCACACTGATCTATGCAGGAGCGTAAAGTCTTCACTGGACCTGAGACCTCACTGACACAGATACAGGATTAGTTGTGGTCATGTGGAAAATAACCACAGTAGAAAAAAAGGATCTCTTTTAAAAACAGTACAATGTCGAGTCCATGACGCGTCTCTGTGTTGTCACATGCGGTAGAAGTAGTGGAGCTGCATGACTCAGATCCTGTAGCTAACGGCATGTGAGGTGAATAGATGGTACTGATCAGTGTCACAGAGCAGGAACCAGACCGTGCAGAACACACCAGGTAAGAGTGGATGACATTTTGTGCAGTACATGTAGTTTTACATAGAAAAGTAACAGTACTTATTTTAACCTCAGGATAAAACGACTGAAGTCATGTTGTAAAATCTGTATCAAAACTTTACAGCTGCATCAATGAGTGGGTTGAAAAAGATTAAAAAAGGAAAAGTGGCGAGGAAAAGAGAAGAGAAGCTGGTTTTTACAAGACACTGGTTTCTGGAGATGTTTGAACAAACATTTTCACACATATAGTTAAAACTATTTAAATGCTGCAGATTAATTTCAACCAGGATAAATTACATCCACAGTGTGACACTGATCTCCACTGATCTCCTGTGTGTTTAAAGAAGTTAAATAACAGTAACATCAGTGGTTCATCGTACTGTGTGATGGTTTCTATATGAAACGCCCGGAGGTGTTGTTAAACCAATTCAAATTTACAAAGGAAATAAAAATGAGAACAGGACGAAGGTCTTTCAGTAGCAGGTGTCTTTGTGTAAAGGAGCAGCTGGTTGCTCTGAAACTCCAGAAACAGAACATAACTGGAAACTTTAATTATGACCTGATGTCTGACTGATAACTGACCACAACGTACTATTAGTCAGAAACTGATCAATATGAGGTGGTTTATAGTCCCAGGAGACTAGTGACTAATGATAACAAGCTGCTTTTCCAGTTGAATATCTCACAGTTCACTGGATAAAAACTCGTTCTTACCAACAGAAGTAACAGGAGACTGAGCTGTGTTGGTTGCACTGAGGCTTTATTATCCTGTAAATATTTCACTATTCAAGGAAAACAGCATCGATGCCTGTACTGAGCGTCTGTCTGCCTGTGGCTGAAGACAGGAGTGTCTTCTTCTGCCCTCAGCTGTGTGAGTGAGAGGTATAATCAGATTTGGGACCTGCACATCGACCAGGAAGAACTCTGTTAATGGATCAGGAGCTTCCTGCTGGGTGTAATACGATCCAGCCCCAGCAGCCTGACAGAGTCCAGACCTGACTGTGTCACCGCAATGAAACTGAAACCATCAATGAAGGCAGAGAGACAGAGACAATATGACCTAATGCTACGATGGGCCGAGATTTCACTCATCAAGAAAAAGCATCAGCATGCAGAGAAAGACGTGTTTAAAGGAAAATTAAAATATCTTTGGTAGATTTACAGAAATATGATTGAAACACAGCCAAAGAAGAAAGAGGGAGATGAAAAGAAAGAAAAAAGACGAGTGAATCTTTTAACGTGGTGGCAAAGCTGCTTCATCATGTCGAGTCCCCACAACTGGGTCATTTTAAAATAACCGAGGACTAGCTGAGCTCTGGTGACATGTTCGACAGCTGCGAGCGTCTAACAACCCGAGGCTGATTTTACATGTTAGTGCTGAAAAAAGAACCATGAAAACATGTAGTAGAGTCTGTGAGGAGAGTGATCCTCTGATCCTGTGTGTGTGTGTGTGTGTGTGTGTGTGTGTGTGTGTGTGTGTGTGTGTGTGTGTGTGTGTGTGTCCTCCCCTCAGTGTCTCAGATGGTGATTGAGGAGGTGAGCGTTCTGCAGACTCAGCTGGAGATTGAGAAGTCATGCCGGGAGAATGCAGAGGCCCTGGCCACAAAGGTCAGCCATGCACCACACACACACACACACACACACACACACACACACAGAGTGATCAATGCTATTAAATTAGCATTAGCATTATCAGGGTCCAGCTGACATTAGCAGGAGAGTAGTTGAGTCAGTCGAACCGTCTCTGTGCAGACTCATCCTATTACTGTTTCTACCTCCACAGCAGAAGCAGTCGAATTGACGTCACTGTTTGGAGGGAGATGGAACACACACAAGATTTATTTCTGCTGCACAACACACAATCAATTAAAGGAGGATTTGTCCTGAGTTGGAACTCTGGTTCTGTAACCAGCAGAAAGTAGTTTTAATGGTTGTTTTAATGCTGTACAATCATCATTCACTCATCTTTGTTGTACTGGTGAAATTTTAAGCACAGATGTATCAAGATGAATCTAATTAATGAGAAGATAAGAGAGAACCTTTTACATGTTATGTATCTGATAATCGTGTGGTTATTTGGGTGAAGTGACCCCTGCATTCAAATTGATGATGCATTTAATTGTTTGGTTTAAAGGTTTTATTACTGACTGCTGTGAACTTTGACCTCCAGCTGAACTGTGAGAACAGGAAGTTGAAGTACCTGAGCATGTCGTCCCGGCCGTGTTTGGACGAGCTGCTTCCCAGCATCTCGGACTGCATCGCCCTGGAGACGGATGCAGAGACAGATGCTGCTGACAGCAGCCCCGACACCTTCACACAGTACCAGCAGCAGGTTAAAGGTAAAACCTGAAGTGAGACTAGTTTAAAAACACTTCACTCTCACATTTACTACTACTGCTCATCAACAGCACTGCTAAATGTGCGCGCTGGCTTCACTTTCTAACTTTGTTGCTTCTCACTGTGGCTGTTTTGTCAGAGCTGAGGGAGACGGTGAACAGCTTGTTGGAGGAGAAGAAGAACTTTGTCTGTCAGATTCACGACCAGCAGAGACGGATAGAAGAGCTGACTGTACAGGTGAGGACATCACCACACGGTCTGCTGCTCATAGTCAAAGAGTTTCACTGTGGAGATCTTCACAGAGACAAAGCAGCAGTTCCTCTTCACATTTATTTTTCTCTCGCTGTTTGCAGTCAGAGAAAGATCAGGCCGAGATGAAGGAACTCCGTGAAACTGTCGAGCAGCAAAGCAAAACCATCAAGAGGTTTAACAGAGGTCAGTAAACACAGAGTGGGACACGATTAAACATGTTACATGTTTGGTGTGGGGGCAGTGGACGCTCAGAGTGTGGGGGGGGGGGGGGGGGGGGGGGGGGGGGGCAGACCAACTCCATCAGCTTTAGCAGCATGGGATGTTACACTGATATCAGCAACATGCTAACACCTTTAATAAACTGCTTGAATAATTAATTAATTTACCAATTCAAATTCACTCCGATCGGATCTTTGTCATTCCTTCACTCTGTCTCTGTCTCTTCAGTCTCCATGATGGCGGCTCAGGAGTACGAGGGGATGAAGGAGCAGCTCGACCTGGAGCAGAATCTGAGAGTCAAAGCTGAGTCGTACGCTCATGAGGTAAACGAAATCCAGAACTAATGTGCAGTTATTTATAACAGAAACATGTTGGAAAAGTAAAGTTGTGGAACTTTTGAACTGTGCATATCTCTTTATGCACTGATACAATTCATTTCTTTCATTAAAAGCTGTTGGTGCTGCTGGTAGCTGCACTGCAGTGTTGATAATTGATGTGTGTTAATAACATTGTGTCCGATTAATGAAACGTTCTGATTCTGCTGTTTACTGACCTGAAACGTAAAAAGCCTTTGGGATTCAAACAGGCTGCGATGGACAAACTAAGATAAAAGGGTTCAAGTAAAACTGTAGGAGAAGCGAGTTTGTTTTTTGTGATCCATCTTCTTCTTCCTTCTCTTCTTCTCCTCTTTCTATGTTTCCCCTCCTCCTCCACCTCCTGCAGATGCTGGTGAAGCAGAAGGAGGCCAACAGGCAGAGTATGCTGCTGCTGCAGAATGCTGAGCCCAGCGTTCAGCTGCTGAAAGCTCTGGAGGACGTCGCTGCCATCACCAAAACCCTGGAGGAGGAGCGTCTGCAGCATCAGCAGAAGGTAAACCCTGAAAACTCCTGCAGCTTCGTGTTATTGGCAGAAAGGTGGCGCACATCCTACCAGAGCCGATGATATGTCCGTCATCGGATTTCTGTCCAGTTTGATTGACAGAAAGTTCAAGTTATTCTGAGTACTGAGTCATCATCAGTCTATTTTAGCCAGCTAGACGAGCCCTTAAAGGAGAAAAGCCACAGTTAATCTTTACTTTATTCATTCAGACCCAGAGGAAAATATTTAACTCATATTTAAATAATTGGACACAGTCTTCAGTGTGATAATAGTGCAGCCATGTTGTGAAGCATTTTGTACGTGTGTGTGTGTGTAGGTGCAGAACCTGGAGGCCCAGCTGGAGCAGAACTGTGTGAAGACGCAGCTGGAGGCGCTGCAGCGGCAGCTGGACCTGCTGGAGGTGGAGAAGAAGGAAGTGGACGGACAGCTGGAGCAGGCGGAGATAAAGAACAGGGAGCTGGAGAACAGAGGTGGGTGGAGGTGGACGTACACGTTAACAGACACGCGGAGTGAAGTTAAGTGAGTCGTTTAGATTAGTGAGATTAGTGTTCGATAGGAAATGCATCCAAAACCAGTACATTGTACTGACAGAGCTCAGACTTTGCTCAAGACTTTGTCAAACCAGCATTTGCATCACTTACAGTGCTTTTTGAGTGTGATGCTACAAGTTTGACACTTTCTGGATGCACTGTACAAAAGTACAGTGCTCTGTCATAGCTTAGTTTGGGTGAAGTATTGTGGACGTCTGTAGGATTTATTTTAAAGTCTTGTGGAGATGGAAAGTTTCCAATGACCCCACATGTTCTACAAACATCTAAGAAAATAGAAAATAAATCTATTTATTATTTTAACTTTAATATTTTGTAAAAACTGTAAAATAGCTACTCTTTGTAAAAAACACTCTTGATTTAATTGCATTTGTACTTCACAGTAAACACCTTCATTTATTATGTCCTGCCTCGATTTACTGGTGCTCTCTTTCCTCTGTGGCCTCTAACATTAGTAGGTGTGCGTGTTTACAGCATTTCTCCACTGACAGTAACACAGACCATTGACCCATCTGCTGCAAACATGCAGAACTTCTCCCTGCGTGCAGAACAGCATCTGTCTCTTACTTTTAACTGGGTCACATCTGACTCCAACCAGCAACCATTAAAAGAAACAATAAGTGTAACAGAAGCCTCATTATTTCTTTGTGGTGAATGTTGTCCAGAGATTGCACATTAGGTAAGATGCTTCACTCTGAAGTGAAATGTGCACACTTGAGGCGTTTCACCAGAGCTCCTACTGCAGAAACTGCAGCTGCAGTAGTAGTATTAGTAGTAGTATTAGTAGTAGTACTAGTATTAGTAGTAGTATTAGTAGTAGTATTAGTAGTAGTACTAGCAGTAACAGTATTGCTCTAAGTACCGTCTTCTTTCCTCTCTACAGTCCACGAGCTCCAGGAGATTCAGAATAAGATCACCATGACGACCAGCACAGGACCCCCACCCCCTGAACCTGGTGTGGCTCCGCCTCCTGCCCCTCCTCCACAGCCGCCTCCTCCCCCTCCCCCTCCGCCACCGCCTCCTCCTCCACCTCCCCCGTCGAGATGCAACCCTCTCAGGTGAGGATGGAAACAGACAAACCAAAGTCTCAGTTACAGACGTTCCTGTGCAAAGACACCGAAGAAGAAACCGCACTAACACTAACAACACTACACCAGTCTGACGCAGACCCAGTATTCAGAAAGGAATAATGAAGGAGAGAATAAGAGCTGCTGGAACGTTCTGAAGATAGAAAAGCTTGTAGTGGTTCAGTCTTACTGTTATAATTAATATAATACAACATGCGTCATCCTCAGTCACAGTTTGTCTCCATCTCATTCCCAGCTCTCTGATAGCCATCATGAGGAAATCTTCCAAAGGCTCGAAAGCCTCTGTGAAGGTAGAGCAGCCCCCAGGTGAGAATATTTACACTATTTTCTTATGTAGTGAAGGGTTTCGTGGTATTTCACATGAAAGAAGCAAGGCATCAAGTGGATACATCAATATCTGTTCATCAGACCTGATTTAATTTGAGCTTCTTCAACATTTTGTATGAATATTCTATAGATTGCACAGATCGATTCCAGCACCTAACTCTTAATTAGGTTAATCCTGTCATGGATAAAGATGCACGTTGCTCAGGTATTGTTCTTTTCTTGCTCTCGCTCCAGTTTCTGAGGGAGTTGACGATGTGAAGGTGAAGGCAGTGAACGAGATGATGGAGAGGATTAAACATGGCGTCGTCCTGCGGCCCGTCAAGAGTCAGGAGAGCAAGGTGAAGGCGAGTCAGGTGAGGAAACATAGTTTGGTTTAGTTTTCTTTGCTTTGTTTGTTTATTTGTTTGTATTAATTCTATAACAGACTGTGATCCATCTTTATAATCTGAAAGTCACAGGTTCGCTTGAATCAACCTGCAGCAGCTTTAGGAAATAACATTAAATCATCTTTATTGTCACAGTGCTGCATAAACATCAAACTATGCAGCACTAAGCAGTAAACATTCAACAATGTGTAGAAGATATTCTTCCCTTCAGTCGTCATTATTTTTGACTCTATACGCAACAGGGGTCAAAGGTGAGGTTGAGGGTCAAAGGTCACAGCTCCCAGTGTTCCTGTGGGTTTTGAATCGATCTTTTTAACTCTAAAGAGCATGAAAACATGTCAAAGCAAGAGAAACATCCCTGCTGTAGCAGCATGTTTGACTCCACTCTCTTCCTGTGTGTGAATGCACTTCAGCTGATTGCTCTCTTGTCCTTTCTCTCTATGTTTCTCTTTTGTGCTGCCACAGAGAATAGCAGTAAAAGTGAGTATATTGACATCTGCATCAATCACGTGCGGTGATGCACGACAGGTCTCTGGAGAAAAAAGACTTCTCCTCCCCCGACCCTGCTAACCCAGCACACACTCTGCAGAGCCTCCAGTTTTAATCAGATGCACACACGTGACTCTTACATCCATTTCAGATGACCTCACAGCAGTGGCCACTTTCTGCATCATCAGAATTCAATAATTAGACTTATACTCACTCAATGCAGCAGTTGTAGCTGCTCTAACCCTCCAAAAATATTTGTGTTTTCCATTTGCAGCAGCCTCCAACCACGAGTGAGGAGAAACCACAGGAGAGCGCCATGGACGAGCTCAAAGGCATCCTGGTAAAATGATCTTTTATCAGGTTCACATCGGTTTGTGTGATGCATCAAAGCTGCTGCTATGAAACAAACATCGAAGTTAATATTTTTTAAATGGAAGTACTGACTTGTTGGTGACTAGTGAATGTTCTGCAGTGACGGTTGTGTTTTTCCTCCAGGAGACGGTGAAGAGGAGCCCGAGCCGAGGCTCTCAGGAGTCGGGGCCGTCGCCGCCAGGGAAGAAGGACAGCGAGCTGGAGGTCATCCTGAGACGCAGACGCAACAAGGCGGGAGAAGCTGGCACCGGAGGTAAACACACCCGAGCAAGCAAAACTGAAAAGAAGTGACATCAGATCTCAACATCAAGTGCTGCATGACGGCACTGACATGTGCAAAAACACATGTTTTTATGACCTGAGCATTTGATTTGACCTTTAAAATGTCAGAGACGGTTTGAGCAGTAAATTACAGTCGGGGTTTATAACTGGTAAATGGGAAGTGAAGTCTGTTTGTGTGAAGCAGTAAATATACACTCAGTGAAGTGTTTTCTGTATCTCAGGGTTCATATGAGGTTGAGCGTTTAATTATCATGTAGCTCGATGTTCGATTTTCTGAACGTGTGCAGATGTCAAAGTCTGGACTCCTGCTGTGAATATACTCAAAACTATTTCATTCAGAGGAGAGACTGGAATACCCTTAGTACAGCAGTAGTCCAGGAGAGGGTGCTCTGTACCACCGAACAACGAGGTCAACGATAATTACTGACATCGATTTATCTGCTTTTCCATGATTGATTGGCCTAGTCTGGTAGAATTAACCACAGCACCTTAATTTGAAGGGTCCAAGTTTGACCCTGGTCAAACGAGTGTTAATAAAGTAACTGCGGAGTCAGACACATGTCAAACTGTGGCAGCATGTTACAAGAAGACAAGTGGTTTCCTTCCTGTCCTCCCAAAACTCTCATCTCTGTTTAGTTTACAGGGGCCTCGCTCCCCAGTACAGTACCTCAAAGTAGAACTGTTCACACTTCAGTCTGACTTCATTTAAGTACATTTGAGTATATTTACACAATGATCTGTGTGTGAGACATATGGGTTGTATACTATATTCCTGCTGTCTGCAGGTTCTGGTGAGCATCTGGCCCCAGGTCGTTGCGTGAATTCTCTCTGTGTCTCAGGGAGAATAGACTCATTCTGGATTTATTCTTCTCTTTCCTCTCCAGATGAGAAGGAGGGCCAGATGAGCCACGTCTCCTCCTCTGACAGCCTGAACGGGAAGTGCAACAGCAGCAGCGACTCAGGGAAAGATGCAGAAGGTCCAGGGGGGCTGAGCATCCCCTCCGATCTGCCTGGACCCAGGGTGAACCCAGAGAGGCGGGGGTCAGGGCCGGGGCCTGTCGTAGCCAGGAGGAAGAGCTCCGACACGGGCAAAGAACCTCGAGTGGGCTCGTGGCAGGAGAGGAGGTCCTGCAGTTCTCTGTCTGAGAAGGAAACGGCTGAGTCTCCAGTCAGCAACGGCTGCATCGACAGGTGGAGCATCACTGTGTCTCAGATATGAGCTGACGGGGGGGGTGATGTCCCGCTTCCAATAAACCTCATGGTTATTGGAGTCACCCTGTTCTGTTGATTATGATGTGAGACATTTTGTGCATACATAATATTTGTCTCTGCTCCGCAGTGTGGGAGAGGATGATCCAAATGGGACTGAGACGTGTGTCCAGTCAAACGGAGTCGACCACGCTGAAGCTGGTGAGGACGCACACACTGCCGTTTGTGCCGACCCGGTCAACGGCAGCACTGACGCCGAGTGCTAGGATGGCCTCGTCTCGGATCTTGGGTTTTGTGTCTGTAATCTGATCCACGCATTTATTAAACGAGAACAATGCAACCGACATTCGCCCGTTTAGGGTGCGATCACACCTGAGCTTTTTGATATAGGATCAAAAACAAAAGGAAACATTGATTTACATATTTAAAAGATTTGACTAAAGAGCAGCTCCGTTACGTTTCTGCAACACTAATACACAGCGTGTTGAGCTATTTAATGTGCAGAGTTTAAACTCAGATGTGGTCTAGTGTGAACGCACCTTAACATTTCTAGCAGGTAGAAGCCCCACCCTGTCAAACACGGACCACGTATTATAATCAACAACTAACAAACAGATAAGACATGTTCCAACTGGTATTCTTGTTACACCTGTGTAGGGGATAAAACAAATGATCTCGACAGTCAGTAACTGGTTTCTATAATAAGAAAACACCCTCAACTAACTATTAATTCTCCATTTTATTCATGGCTCATGAGATGAGGAAGAATAAAAACACTAAACTCAGCTACAAATGATAACATGTACTTTCTTATTTTTACCTATTCTAATAAAAAGTCACCGGGTGTAAGATCCAAAAAACACTTTATGACTATTAAACTTTCAGTTTTCAGATCATAAAAACATTTAAATGAAGAAGTTTTGATCCTTTAAACACGACTTAAAGCCACAATCAATAAAGCAGAACACGGAGATCAGTATCCAGTTACAACGATGTGAAAATCACCTGAATAGAAAAATAGATCATGGAGCATAAACAGTCAGTGGGGCCGTTACATCAGTTCATGTCTGGGAAGGTTTCTGAATACAAACCTACGGATCCTTGGGATCAGTCGACTGTATGAGGGAGCTGCACTGTTTTTGCACAGATCCTCAGTTTGACTTGTAAAATGACTGAAACACGTTATGTTGATGTTTGTTTGTTTTTCTATTTGATGCACAAAGAATCTGTTCAATAGCACTTTGTGTCATCGGAGCGAATGCACTGCTCTGTACAGTTTAGACCTGCTTCTGCTTCTCCTGCTGTTTTAATCCAAGTTGCTGTGAGCGCTGCACAGATGATGTATGGATAATCAGTGTAGTTCGCTTTATCAGCAGCGACATTGAAAGAGGAAGAACACTGAACGATTTACTTTGTTATATGATGCAGTAGAACAGTCAACATTTTGAGATTGAAATAGATTAAACCATTTCCACCATGTTACTGGAACGTTAATGCACAAAAATCCCTCCAAGTATCAATCTATTGCATGAAGTGAACATATTGATAATATAACTGATCACTGGCAGAACCAGTGGTGGAACTAAAACTGTTGGATTTCTGAGTTCTGAGGATTAAATGTAAATGTTAAAAATGGAAAAGAGGACATTTGAACTTGTTGGTGTCACTAGAAAAATGTGAGGATTCATACAAGAGGAACCATCAGTAAGAAGCTCCAATGCTGATTTAGTTCATCAAAAAAAAAAAAAAGAACCACTTAATTTGTTTTTAAAATCAATCTTCATCCAAATATCTGCACATATCTGTATTGCCCACAGTCGGGGAGCTTGGCTGATCCAGTATACATGTTTTAAAGTATGAATTTTACAACAGCGTGAAGCAGGAAATGGGCTTTTTCTTTTCTTCCACTTCTGCTACTGAGGCTTCTTTCCAGGTTTCAGCGTATCGACTATCAGTGTGTCATAAGGCTCTGAGGTGGAAACCAGACGGACATGGAGCACAAATGTGACTGATATTCAGGGTTTAGAGGAGCAGAACTAGAGACGGTGATAGAGATCCAAATAAACCACATCAAACACAAACGTTCTCAGGGTTCATGGGACAAAATTTCACCAAACCCACTGTGGGAGCCTTGACAGGAAAACGTTTGGGAGAAACAAGCAGGAAGTCATTTAGAACAGCTTTGGAGGAAAGAGGTGCTTGTGTACATTGTCTACCTCTCCACAGACACCTGCCTCTAAACCTACACGTTCACCGCAATCCCATTTTGTGGCATGAAATCTCGTGAGATACGCTACAAGATACAAGATGTCTTCCACACGCCGTCCTCCACTAAACAACACTGAGTCCAGAGTCCTGTATGCACATGTCCCGAGTCGTCCTCAGTGTTTCGCTCAGCGTCCCACTTCACCGTGCATTCCTCGACTTTTATTTTGTAGGTCCTGCTGTCTATATATAGCTTTCCTGACACGTGCTGCAGCATTGAGAACAATTTTGAAGAGTATGCAATTACGTAAGGCACATTTCTTTGATGCTTTCTCACCTTGCCTGTCATTCTTAAAACACAGATCACTTTTAAAAGTGCATTTTGTTCCGTACTTTAGGTGTATTTTCTTCTAACGCAAAGAGCCAGATGTTGAGGAGTTGAACAGTTGGGCTGCACAGGAAACAAACCGTTAGAGCCGTGAAGCCGCCACAGGCCTGAATATTATGCATATCGAGGCCTTGCACAAGCCTTCAGACGGCCGTAGATTTGGCCTGCAGCTCGGTTATGTTGTGAGTCTTTGTACTGATTGCATAGTTGTCAAACACGTAGCTACTAAACGAAGGGATTTTCTGTATCTGACAAGAGTTTGGGTGACTATAGATATTGTGTGTGTGTTTGGGATATAAATGGAGTGCTAAAAGTTTTTTAAAACATGGATTTTCATTTTAGCATCACCTTGAAATAAATTGTAATTCAAACTAAAGTCATTGTTTGTCTTTATTTCAAAAAGAAAAACTATTCCACTGGAGTGGTTCTACACAAGGCTCCAGAATCACTGATTTGATCATTTACTGTACTTTTAAAATAAAATAAAATCAAATGCAGACACGCAGAAACACAAATGTGAACAAAGAAAACAGAAAAACGAACAATAAGTCTGGAACGTGGGATTTTAACCAGAGCCGTCCACCCTCCGAACCACCGGGGGGCGCTGACGGTCAGACACCGGCGACGGAACAGGGGCCCGGATGTCAAGATGGCGTCGCAGTACTACCAGGAGATGCAGGAGAGCTTCAAAAATAACAACAAAAGCCGTGAATTCCCGGCTCATACAGCCAAAGTTCACTCGGTGGCGTGGAGCTGTGATGGCAGGAGACTCGCCTCCGGTTCTTTTGACAAAACAGCGAGCGTTTTTATCCTGGAAAAGGACCGTTTGGTGAGTGTTTGGTTAGCATATTAGCGTTAGCCTCGTTTCAGTGAATGAATGGGTGTTCGAGGTTTTGGCCACAGCGCTGTCCACTAAACTCTAATAAGCAAATTAAATAAATGTAAAATGTTTAACCAGGTAAATAATCCTCTATGCCACACTACAAACATTCCGGCTTTTAAGTTATCCTTAGCCAAAGCCACGAAAGCCTTATGCGAAATATTGCACCAAACTCCATTGGGAAAAGGCCGAATTTAAGTTAAGATAAGAGTTAGTCTGAGCTTATGTTTTAGAAGCAGTTAACATTTTATCTTATTCGAAACAAAGTGTAAACGTCACTTTTTACAGGTAAGTTTGTTAGTTCTTTCCACCACGAATAGAAAAATCCACATATCTTCAACTATTAGAACTAGTGAGTAAGTAAACGTGTAGTACTAACTAGTACTAACTAGTTCATGTGGTTTGTGAGTATTGTAATTTGGATGGTATTTAGTTTATAAAGCTTTCGTGCTGGAGGCTTTGAAGCCGCTGATGAACACCTGTTATATTTAATGTTGTCTTCATCCTCAGGTGAAGGAGAACAACTACAGAGGTCATGGTGACAGTGTAGATCAGCTGTGCTGGCATCCAACCAACCCAGATCTGTTTGTTACAGCATCTGGAGACAAAACCATTCGTATATGGGATGTTCGTACCACTAAATGTATTGCTACTGTCAATACAAAAGGTAAGGCGTTACTTTATGTGGTGGCAGGGACTTTCAAAAGTATTTCGCTCACTCACCCTTAAGTAATTTAATCCCCAAAAAGCATAATCAGTTCAATATGTGATTTAGTGGGTAATTATTTCAGGTTATTAGTTGAGAACGGAGCTGAACATTTTTACACATAATTAAATGACTCCTTTGACAATATGGAAACCATGAAACCCAGAAAGAAACATTGTTCTTAAGAGAGAAATTAATTTACATTTTTTTAAAGGAGAAAACATTAATATTTGCTGGAGCCCTGACGGTCAGACTATTGCTGTTGGGAACAAAGATGATGTGGTGACGTTTATTGATGCAAAGACTCATCGCTCCAAGGCGGAGGAGCAGTTCAAGTTTGAGGTGAACGAGATCTCCTGGAACAACGACAACGACATGTTCTTCCTCACAAACGGCAACGGTTGCATAAATATTCTGAGGTAGGAACAAAACAGAGCCAAACAGGAAAAGTGCATGTGGCAGTTGAACAGAATTTCTATCGGAATTATCTCTGAACGTATTTTTCTCCGGCTTCTACATATTCATGATAAGCTGTCTGACTACAGTTTTCATGTCACTTTTCAAGCACTGACACCTGCCAGCTGCTCAGTGAAGCCACAGTCTGCTGAAGGTGTGGAGTTACATATTTATACTTGGCTGCAACAATTAACCCAAATTTTCCAGATTAATACTTCAGGCCAATATCTGAAACACTTATACCCAAAACTGGCATTGCAGGGACAATTTAGTGTATTTATTTGTTTATTTTTACATTTTTAGACAGTATTTTATACCAAAACAATAAAGAAGCAAATTTATTAAAATCAAATGCGTGAAATGTAACGTGTTGTCTTCACGCCACCTCTAATACATCTCAACGCAATATTGTTGTTACCAAAGGAGAAATCAACACAAGTAAACACAGCTTTTATTTAATAATTCCTGGATTATCGTACTTGATAATTGTGCTTTTGTAAACACCAGTGAACGGCACAGATCACAGATACCAGTCCATACAGTGTTCTCTGAACTTAAATACATTTGTTGTTTACAGTTATCCAGAGCTGAAGCCTATTCAGTCCATCAACGCTCACCCGTCCAACTGCATCTGCATCAAGTTCGACCCCACAGGAAAATACTTTGCCACAGGAAGTGCTGATGCCCTGGTCAGTCTGTGGGATGTAGAGGAGCTGGTGTGTGTCCGCTGCTTCTCCAGGTCAGTCTGTGTGTTTTTGTGTGTATGTGTTGAAATGACTGCTCTTGATAATCTGCTGTTTTATTTAAAATGCGTAACATCTGTCTGTTTTTTGGGATTTATCAACAAAAAGGTTCATTTCATGAATTACTGAATTGTTAATTTCTTTCTATTGCTCATGTCGTTACAGGCTTGATTGGCCAGTGAGGACGCTGAGCTTCAGTCATGATGGAAAGATGTTGGCCTCTGCTTCAGAGGATCACTTTATAGACATTGCAGAAGTGGAAACAGGTCCGTATTAAATGTTAATAGCAACACTACAAAACAAACGTTAGAGTCAGAGGAAGACTTTAAAAGGAAGCTTTTAAATGTTGTTGTCATTCATGATTTACGTCTGCACAGCACTTAAAAAGCTTTTGAGGGATCTGCATTCTCTTCATTTGTGTATTATCCCAAACAGATCTCACAGAACAACCTTCAGATTATTTAAATGACAGTTTTTCATTTGTCACCAACATAAGAATCTTAATCTACATTATCGCCGTCTGCCTTTTATATTTACCAGTGTTAGAGGAGTTGTTAACGAACGCCACATTTGTTTTTGCTTTTAAAGAACACAACACATTTTCTTGTTCCTTAATGTGTAGGAGAGAAGCTGTGGGAGGTTCAGTGTGATTCTCCAACCTTTACTGTCGCCTGGCATCCAAAAAGGCCGCTGCTGGCCTACGCCTGCGACGACAAGGAGGGAAAGTACGACAATAACCGGGAGGCGGGCACTGTCAAACTGTTTGGCCTCCCCAACGATTCTTGAGACTGATGAGCTCATTTTGTGCTGGTAAAACTAGTTTTCTCTCCGGTGATAAGAACCAGGGCAAAATAATTGAAGCATCACAAGGAAAAGTCCTTCACAGCTGAGAGGATGCTGCTGCGTCACACTTCCAATGCAAGTCAATCAGTAACTGTCTGCCACCAGCAGATGGTGCAGCTGCCCTTTCAGTTCTTAGGAATTGAAAACAATTCTCAGTGTAATGTATAGTTTTTATGTAAAGTACACAGCATTTTGATATTAAAATTGGTCTCTTTTTATTATTCTTGTTTCCTGGGTAAGATTAATTTCTACTGAAGATGGATTCAAATGTTGGAACGTTTGGAATGATTGTTGTCAATCCAATTATTCATTGCTGTGTGTTCGGGCTGTAAGAATCTAATCTAGCTGATCTCGGTATCAAGCACAATACACAGGAGAAAAGTTTATTCATGTCTCTGCTCCTTAACGTTGTTGCCTTTAATCTGAGCTGTTGAAGGAAGCGTTACATGTTTTTATGTTATAAGAACGAACGTGAAAATCAGAACATTCATTTAATGACTCTGGACCTTTAACCTGCATGCAGCGTGGGTGTGCTGGGTGATAAAAGAAGGAGCTGTGGGCAGAATAAATAAACCAACACAGGTAGAAACATAACACCTTGAGTCAGACAATAGATTTGTTATCAGTGGACATGTCTTTCTTAGCATTTGTTGCTCGACTACTTTGTTGTTATGTCCATGATGTCGTTCACACCACGAGTCCAGATTTAAGGCCGTTGTTGTGGGCCGGTGACAGCTGGTGGCTCGCTTTCCCCTCCGCCTTAAACCAGCAGGTTGCAGGATGTTTTTGTCTCGTGGCTTCCTGTTATCTTCGCATGGATAACATCAAGCACCCCACTGTCTCCACTTTCTTTTAATTTAGTTCTAAACCACATGAGAGCTGTGTCTTCCAAAAGCTGCCAAACTTCTCAGAATCCTCCTGTGGAGAGACGGTGCTCTGCTGACTCGGCTTCTTTTGCATAAAATGAACTTTGATTTACTTCTTTTTAAAGTTTGTTAAAATATCTACATGTGTTACGAGCTAATTCATGTTTTCACTGCTTGATTCCTCTGAATCTCTTTTTCCCAATCACTGTTTCTCCCAGCTATTGTGGTGGCAATTTATAAAACACTCATGATTCATCTTCTACCAGTAATTTGAAAAAGTCACAAGAAAAACTGAAGAACAAATTCATGCAGACCATAATATATGTAACACAACAGAACAGCAGCTTTCACATCCATCCTTATAATGTTAAAATGTGGAGTGTGGGGTGATGAGGTCAGATCACATCCTCACCACAAACTAACCTCTCCAGAATCTGTGTAGGAGCAGATCGAAACCACGTCCACCAGAACCAGAGTTTGCAGTGAAATAAAGATGAGTTTGAAGCTGAAATTCTCAAATGACTTGATGAACACGGTCTCTGCTGAGGAATCCTGTTAAATCAGTCGAGTCAAGCACCTGATATTGAATGTGGCCTGGTCCTGTTCGATGGCCCTTGAGCGTGTCACCCCGTCGCTCCCCCTGCTCGTCCTCGCTGTTATTTATTGTAGCAGTGACATTGTCGAGGTCGTTCAATATCCATGGAGACAATTGCCAGCGAGCATCATGGGATAATAAATTAAATTTAGCTGCCTGCGGGGCTTCCCTCATCTGCCTGTCCCATTGTGTAATCAGGGAGGTCTATCTGATTTGACTGGAAATCGTTGGCTCTACACGGACCTACCTCACAATGTCATTTACAGTTTGCCTATAAATTATTTCTGTTAGGACATTTTGATGTTCCTCCAAAACTCACTGCATAGACAGCAGCATTAAATACTCTCGGTGATTCATGTGAAGTTTAAAATCATTTCTGGCTTTTGAGAAATTGTCAAGTCAGTAAAAGGTACAGAGCTAGCAGACAAATCTAATAAACGTATATGTCACTGCTGACTCCAGCAACACAGTTTATTTTATATATTTTATTTTTATTTGTAATGCTTCAATCTAGATCATTTAAATGAACCTCTATAGGATGAGAAAATGTTTTCATAGTTTTAAGAAATCAAATGGCAGAAGGTTAAAGAGTTACTATACTAATACATATATATGTGTTTTCTTTATAATTCTATATATAGTTATATTTTGTAAGGTCTTCAGATGACATCAGTTTGGCTGATTTGGAACAAAATAATCAAATTGAACTGGACTGAAAAATGACTCTAATGTAGCTTCTGTCTAATTGAATGTTAAGAATCCAAACTAAATTGTTGTAATGGAGATTTTGTCAGTGGGTGTCAACTCAGCTTCCATTTGTTGGACTTTAATCCTCCTGAGATGTTTTCTGTATCTCTTATTACCTTAACGTGAAGGCTACATACCTCATTTCAACCATACACAGAGAACACACATCTGAGCTGAAGTAGAAAGGAGTCCTTCGTAGGCTGGTGTTCCAACAGGCTCAGGATGAGGTTCTGATCTTTTTGGCAATGATCGTATTTGATGAGTTCTTCAGTGACTCTCAGCTCACACAGCTTCCTCTACAAGTGGTCCAGCAAGTTCCACAGGATCCAAGCATCCTGTGGTCGGGTTAGCCACACCGCACAGCACAGGAGTCAGATGGACTTTGTATTCTCCTTCCATATAACCATTAAGGTTGGGAAAGGAGCCTCCTCTCAGTAAACGTTTTCCAAGACTGGGTATGTGGAACATCAATACTGGCTCTAGAAATTAGGCAACAGGAAGCTCGTGTGGCCTCGAACTCTAACTTTGCCTCTGAAGAGAGGGATTCATCCACACCTTCAAAGTCTGCCCTAGTTGACAGCAAGAGGTTTTAAATAATGGCACGTGGACAGAATGCTTGTTAGGATGCACCTCAAAGAAGAAAATGATGCTCAGTAGCAAATGCAAAGTGACATTTTAGAAACATGTAGCTGAAATAATCAGTTACAGTTGTATTTGTGTATCTAGACCTACTACTGCAATGTAAGAACCTTTCAGGGGTTGGTTCTTCCTAATGGGCTTCACACAGTAAACAGATGGAAGCTGAAGCAGGTCAGAAATGAGCTTGAAGCTTCAATCAGGTTTCACTCGGATCAATATTCTCATTGATTGAACAACAGCTTTTTCCAAGGAGGTTCTCCTCTATTTCATCAAAAGCAGTGTTCAGATGAGCTCAGGCATGCTCATCAATCCAATCAGATGCTAATGCTTCTGGACAAGGTGTGTGTGTGTGTGTGTGTGTGTGTGTGTGTGTGTGTGTGTGTGTGTGTGTGTGTGTGTGTGTGTGTGTGTGTGTGTGTGTGTGTGTGGGAAGAGCAGCTGTATGCTGAGACATAATCAGACCCACTCGTCCATTTGCTTCAGTCAGAGTGAATTAGTCTCTGCTTCTGTTTAAGGGTGTTTCCACTATTCTGGATAATTGCTGCTTTGGGTTGACAGCAGGCTTCCTGATTGACTTTTTGTTGTTTTGGTGACGTGAGGATCTTCGCTCTGTCATTCACTCTCTCCGTCTTCCTGATTGGTGACCAAATAGGCTGGTTGAGAAAACAAACACCAACTTGTCTAAAAGGATATTTGAGAATGTAAATATGCTAATGTATAAAAGACGTGAGCTGTTTCTTCATGTTTTAGCAGGTTCATGAAGTCACAGTACAGCAAGAAAACACACATGGAACAGATGTGAGGTTGATCCTGTGGATCCTCTGGTAACAGAAACACTCCATCTTTAGTCTTAATCAGGTTCTCTGTGTCTTTCTCAGTCCATCAGCATATTTTTACATATTTTATTTGTGTGAAAATCCTTTATAAACTCTTTGAACAGATGTAAATCTAGTTGGGAATCTAGCCAGAACAAAGTGAGTTGGACCAAGAAGTCTACACCACGTACAGTGAAATACTGTGGTTCAAAACAAACTGGAGCTACCTTCAAGCTCATTTTCACATTTACTCTCATCTCACTGGCACCTTCTTAAATTTCTACAGTGCAGCTGGTAACTGAGAAGCGACCTAACCCTAACCCGTAACCAGTAGTCCGGTCAGTAGCTCTGTCAAACTCACAGTCAAGATACATGTTGAGCGCTTTGAGCTTGTTTTCCAGCGAGTGATTTTAAATATCAGTTCTGTGTCAGTACACGTGCACGATATGTCAGAATTAAAATGAATAAAACTGTTCAGCTCATTCGTGACTGAAGGAATGAAGCTGAAACCAGATCTAAACCTCCTCATCTCACTTTCAGAACTCAATTATTGGTCATTATTGTCGTCTCCAGATTAAAATGATTGATTTGATTGAAATATTTAGAATCTATATTTAATGTCATGCTGAGATGATATTTGAGGGCTGGTGGTATCTTCAGAAGGTCAGTTCTGGATTAATGCTGTAGATAGAAGCTTATTATGAGTAATAACGTACGTTTGTCATGTCGAGAGCTGTTTCTGTGATCTCATCCTATTCTCTTCAGTCTTCATGAACAGCCCTGTTCAGTAACTTACATTCAAAATGCAGCTGTGAACTGTGAAGTATACGGCACACGTATTAAATGGTGCTTCATCAAATGACATTTTCTTGAAGCCACAGATGAATATTTGAGTTTTTTTTTTTTGCTCTGCGTCAACATCTGTTATCTGTCTGAACGGAGCCTGAGTCACTGCTGAATGACCCCTCACTGTGTGTGTATGACATTTGTGGGTTTGAATAAGTACAACACCCCCAACCCCATGGTAAGAGTGTGTCTCTAGTCTTCCTGGAGAAACCAAGGTAGAGATCTAACAATAAACTATGTAATACCAAGGCTTCAGCTGCCAGTGAGAGTCAGTTCAGACAACAGTAGAAACGTTCAGGATTCTCATCTGTGGTTTTGACTTTAGAGAATAAGCAGCAGGGACGCAGCTCACAGCTTTAACTAGAAGTGCAGGAGTCAGGACTTTTCTTTCTGGAGCAGCAGTGAACTGCTGACAGCGGCTGGATACTGTACTAAAAACTAAATACTGGAGAAACAGACTCACAGTAAAACACAGTGTGGACAGAAACACCTGCCTGATAGAGAGACGGTTAAACCGTTGTATTCACGCCACCCTGCTGATTAAAAACAGATTTCATCATGTATTTATTTTATTCCATCTGTGAACTACTCTTTTTGTTAATTATCTACCTACGTTAACGAGAACGTTTCCACATGGCTGGTCCTATAAAGAGGAGATGAAGCTGTTAATAACTCAACTCAGTGTGAAAATGGAGCAAATCAAACCTGTTTGTGATCATTTGATAGATGAAGACGTGCGAGCAGCAACATCAGGTTACTGAGCTGCTCATCACACAGGCTGCTCTAAAGCTGCAGGTAGATTCTCCTGAGTTTTTGTCCTGCTCAGTGTCCACAACCATTATTTTATAGGTTTATGTGTCTATTACAGACGTATCCTGTCTTGTCCTGATGGTTAAATTGCTTCAATGATAAGTAAAATCACAGGAGCTCAGTGAATGTGTTGTTTCCCACTTCTCACTAGGAGCTGTAGACCTGTTTGATCTTCATACACCTTTTACTCATGGACGGATTTTGCTTTTTCCAGCTCCTGTTTTATTTCAGTGATGTTTTTGAAATGTTACTTCACGTTGTCAGTTTCCTTCTCGTGCCCCTGAGAGGACTCCTGCTTTGACCCAGTGAGTCTTTATCGTGCTTTCTTTCACGCTAAACTTATTCTACAAGTTGTTTACTGCAGCCGCTGTAATGAGGACGAGATGCTACAGGAATTAATCTTATTTTTTCTTGTCTGAACTATTTCCAACAAATGAAGCGACGAACAACAGTGATGGATCGTTTACTGAAGCAGGAGCGATGGCTTGTTCTCAGATGATAAACTAGACGCTTCTCTGTGACTAATGAACTAATCAGAGCCGTAATGCAGCACAGGAGAGGGGGAGGAGGAGGAAGCAGACGGAAACACTGAGAATAAGATAGAAGCTGCTTCAGCGAGTCGGTCTAGGAGCAGAAGTTAGAGAAGTGGAGGTTTGTAGATCTTTAAAGTCTCCATGTTGGTTTCATCATTGTTTGGAGATCAGGGGTTGTGAATTCATAATAAGACAGCTTCACTGTTCTAGCTTCATCTTACTGCAGCAGGAGGGAGAAAAAAGTATGAAATGATAAAGGAGGAGGTTTTTCTGTCACCGTGAACTCTGTGATGACTGCAGACTCAAACCCTGGTGATTTAAACACTGGTGATTTAAACATTGGTGATTTTGCAGTGTGAAAACAGGCTGTATGTGAACAGATGGTGCACGGACATCAGAAAGCACATACAGTATTACTTCTGTATGAATTATTCACTACTGTGAGACGTGATGTGCTTCTGGGCGACGCCTGGTCCCTGATTTAGTTGGATAAAACAATCAGTGGCACCTTCTTTACCATCAGATCCATGATCAAACTTCCTTCGTCCACAAATGTATTTGTATGAGAAGGACATGAGAAATTCAAGCAGAGTGTTTAGTTTTAGCTTCAGCCACAGACCTCACACTGGAGCCTGACATGTACAGTGCCTGTATAAGTATTCACTCCCTTGGGTCCTTTTATTGACATTATAAATCGGTCATGGTCAATAAAAGTTGGTGACTTGACAAAAAAAATATGTGATGCAGTGATGCACAGTGCCATAGAAACCCCCCCGGCAAGGCCTCCAACCTTAACGCCCAGGTCATCCCAACCCTCTCCTATGTTCAGGAACAGGCTTCACTAACTAACTAATTCTCTGGAAGCTGTGAATGTGTAAAAATCCATTTCAACAGGAGACCTAAATCACAAAATACACTTTAGGTACCGCAGCAGTGATATTAACGTTATCAGTACGCTCACAATGTGGAGTGGTGAGAAATACTCTGAAATCACTACATGAGCGAAGAAACAGAGAGAAGCTGGCGACTCAGTCGATACGACGGCCATTAGCAGCTTCATCATCACATTTACACTGATCTCACACAACAGCAACATTAAGCCTTTAAATCCCACCTATAATGAGACCTGCCTACATTTTTCATTAGTTGAGAGGTTTCTCCACAGTGGAAGTGGGCGTGTAAAGCTCTCTCAGTAACCTCTGTCCGACCCCTCAGGATGGATTTTATGGTGAGTGCAGTGAGGGGACGACCATAACAAAGATTTGTATCTTCACCAGGGAGAAATGACTGCACGCCTCAGGAGGATATGACTGCTCAAACCTCACCTAGTTTCTTCTGGATCCCAACTCTTATATTTAGTGTTTGACAAGTGTCCTGTTAGATTTAAACACATTTGACTCCCTGAGAGTTTTTCCTCTTTTCTTTTACTCGACATTTATAAAATATCCTTTAATACTGTTACAGGAAACCGAGGGAGACGTTCTGTGTTACGCTGTGTTCATCAGCAGAATAAAAGCACTGAATCATTATCCATCTCTGCACCCCAAACTGAGGTTGGAGCATAGTTTCTCTACAGATAAATGGGATGTTACCTGCTTATGGACCAGAACAGCACAAAGGCCAAGGGAGTGTCCACTTTTGAAGATGAAGAACATTCCTCTTCCTCATCTGTAAAATGTACTGTAGCTGTTGTGAGGAGGATTCAGGGGGAGAGAGAGGGTTCCATTCATTCTGGGCTTCAGAGAGTGGCTGTGAGAGGAACTCATGTAAGCTGTGAAGACAGGAACAGTGTTCTGTCTTCATGATGAGACGTTCAGTATGAGACGTTCAGTATGAGACGTTCAGTATGAGACGTTCAGTATGAGACGTTCAGTATGAGACGTTCAGTATGAGACGTTCAGTATGAGACGTTCAGTATGAGGCGTTCAGTATGAGACGTTCAGTATGAGACGTTCAGTATGAGACGTTCAGTATGAGGCGTTCAGTATGAGACGTTCACTATGAGACGTTCAGTATGAGGCGTTCAGTATGAGACGTTCACTATGAGGCGTTCACTATGAGGCGTTCAGTATGAGGCGTTCAGTATGAGGCGTTCAGTATGAGGCGTTCACTATGAGGCGTTCACTATGAGGCGTTCAGTATGAGACGTTCAGTATGAGGCGTTCACTATGAGGCGTTCAGTATGAGACGTTCACTATGAGACGTTCACTATGAGACGTTCAGTATGAGGCGTTCAGTATGAGACGTTCACTATGAGGCGTTCACTATGAGGCGTTCAGTATGAGGCGTTCAGTATGAGGCGTTCAGTATGAGGCGTTCACTATGAGGCGTTCACTATGAGGCGTTCAGTATGAGACGTTCAGTATGAGGCGTTCACTATGAGGCGTTCACTATGAGGCGTTCAGTATGAGGCGTTCACTATGAGGCGTTCACTATGAGGCGTTCAGTATGAGACGTTCAGTATGAGGCGTTCACTATGAGGCGTTCAGTATGAGGCGTTCAGTATGAGGCGTTCACTATGAGGCGTTCACTATGAGGCGTTCAGTATGAGGCGTTCAGTATGAGACGTTCACTATGAGGCGTTCAGTATGAGACGTTCAGTATGAGGCGTTCAGTATGAGACGTTCACTATGAGGCGTTCAGTATGAGGCGTTCAGTATGAGACGTTCACTATGAGGCGTTCAGTATGAGACGTTCAGTATGAGACGTTCAGTATGAGGCGTTCAGTATGAGACGTTCACTATGAGGCGTTCACTATGAGGCGTTCAGTATGAGGCGTTCACTATGAGGCGTTCAGTATGAGGCGTTCAGTATGAGACGTTCAGTATGAGACGTTCAGTATGAGGCGTTCAGTATGAGACGTTCAGTATGAGACGTTCAGTATGAGGCGTTCAGTATGTTTCCAATTTCTGTCTGTTTGAGACTAAGTCAGAAAGAATGAAATGATCTATTTAACTAATATAACTTTTTTATGACACCTTGCTGAGGTTCTTGTTAAATTTGAACTCTACTGTAAATGTCATGTGAACAGAACTCAGCGTGTTTTAAACTGACTTTTACAAAACTGCAGCTCGTATCATTTTGCTCTTTCAAACACACCATGCAGGCAGGATGAGGTCTAACATGTCACATCTACCGTCTCTGTCTCTTTGTAGCGCTCGAATCATAGAAGTCGTGTGAACGCAGTTGTGCAGCTTTCACATTGTTGTTGGAACTCAGTTCTTTGTCAGTGTGTGTTTGTTTTGTCCGGCTGATGCTGCGTTGTTAGCGTTTCTCGGCTGAGAGCAGCTGGCAGCACCTGTCCCGTGTGTTTGCTCAGTGCCTGTGTATACGTGCACGTGTTTGCTCAAAGATAAATGAGGCTGGTAATGACACTTTAACAATGACTGCATTAGTGTTACACAGGCTTCACCACAGCAGTCAGACAGCAGGAGGAACAGCTGATGACACCGAACGAAGCAGCAGTGTTAGTCACTGCATTTCATCTCATGTATTTGTGTCCAGGTCGCACAGACTTAAACTAACACACTGTTCAGACTATTAGAAAAATATCTTTTTACTGCACGGAGCCTGTGAACACGTGCTGTGATTATTAATAACAAACACATCATTGTACCAAATGTGCATCAGACTTTTTTTAACCTTTAAACAGGTTTTCAGTCGCACTGTGTGGTTTGGAAAGCTTCTCCGAGTTCAGTCAAACTTGGCAGAAGGTGTCAGATTTCTCTTTTGATTTATTTGCTCCTTTAGTCGTCACTGTATTTTATGTCTGTTTGGACAGATTGAACTAAAACCTCTACACATTAAACTTAACTAAAGCTGCAGGACAGGATTGGAGAAATGCAAATAGAGTTCAGTAAAAGTGACACAAGTTACAGGAAAACTGTGTCATATTTAATAAAAATCATCAATTCAGCCCAAATTTAGAATGAAGCTGTGATAGAAACTAAATTAAAGTGAAATATAATGTTCCACTGTTGTTGTTGTTGTTGTCCATCTTATCAGAACCCAGACCTGATCCTGGTTTCTTTATGTGAACAGGAACTGTGCTTTCTCTGCTTTGAACCGGTTCTTGCAGAGAATCTGTCGCCATATGCTTTTCTGCTCTCTCTCTTGTCTTAGAGGAGCCGAGTGGAGGCTGTGAGGTAATAGTGCGCAGGAGGGGGTGGTAGTGGAGAGACAAAGAGGGAGGGAGAGAGAGAGAGAGAGAGACAGCATATAGGACAGGCATCCAGCGGAGGCTTGGCTGCAGTCTGCTCGGGATCCCTTTCGCCGCCTCGTCGCTTCAGACGCATCAGGTTAGTGGAACCAAAATATCTCAGGAGGCGTGATGAGGAAGCTCATGCTGATCATTTTCTGTTGATAGCTTATTTCGACAGGTGCTTTGCGTTTGTGGTGCAGCTCCGATGGTTTTGTGAGGATGGAGAGGAGCAGAGAGAGAGTGCGCACAGCTTTTTGAGGCGTGAACTGCTGCTGTGTGAGTGTTTGTGCAGATGAGCAGCTCGTCTGCAGGCTGCAGGGTGAAGCACACACAGCCAGCTCACAGGAGGCATGCTCACTGTGCAAAATGCCTCGTTGATATTTCAGTTCTGGCACCCGGGTGCTAAACACTGAGGCGTGCTGCGGACGATGCCTCCCTCCTCCTCCTCCTCCTCCTCCTCCTCCCCCGTCATTATCATCCCGTCTTCTCGTCTCCTTCACCGTCGTTTCTCGCCTGTAGGTGTGAATGATGAGACAGTGACAGGAGGCTGCAGCAGGAGGAGGAGGAGGCTGCAGCGCAGGTTTTCAGTGAGACATCACTGATCAGGACGAGCCAGAGCCCGGGCCCAGGGCCCGGCCGGCTCCGGAGCTCCGCGGCTCCGCAGTGCCGTCACCTCAGCTGGGGACGGGTGGTGGAGCTGCAGGTGCAGTGATGAGCTTCATGTGGAGCACCAGGAGCTGTGGACGTGTGTGTGAGACGAGGGCTGTCACAGTAGAAGGCGGTGTTTGGGTATGTGTGTGTCCAGAAAAACACAGTCTGAAGGTGTGTGTGTGTGTGTGTGTGTGTGTGTGTGTGTGTGAGATGCAAGTATTTTCTCGTAGCCAATCATGTGCAGAGAGAGAACTGAGCCATAGTAACCTATAACACAGCTCCCGTTCATTTCATCAGTTTCTCCTTGGTGATACATGATATGTGCAGATTAATGTGTCAGCAGCATGTTGAAACAGTTCAAGTGAAGTTTGAGATCATAAAGAATAAAAAATGATGGTGAATATGTTTAGTGGTGATGATTTAAACCTTACAGGCTGCAGAGATAACATGAAAAAAACTAAAACACAGACGTAATAAGACAGAGACAGCAGCAGCAGACGTTTCCCTGCTGCAGGTTTTGTGAGTCCATCACGAACTCGGACAGATAAAGTGAATATTCACTAGAATTAATTAGTTTATTTGAATAAACTAAACCGCAGAACGTCTTCAATATGTGGTTGTTTCATCTTCAGTAAACTGCAGCCGGTGTGCAGTGATAGAGATAATATTTAATATATTATTAATGTTAATATTTATTAACTGTGCTGTCGTAAAACGTTACAGTGGTGATGAAACTGGTCAAAATGAATTCAGTTAACGTTCTGGGTTCTTCCTAGAAGGTGACGGTAGGTTTTCAGGTGTCACTGATTATAAACTCTGAATCATAACCAGAACTAAGAGAATTTCCTTCACTGGTAGATGGTTTCATCTTTATTGGGGACCTCTCTCTACATCAGCATATATTTAAAGAGTTGTTTCCTACCTGGATGATCTCCTAATAATCATATGACTGTCAATAATCACAGAATATAGTGCTACCAGGACAGTAAACAGAGAAACAACAATAATATCATCAGGGCAATGAGGAGAGCCTCCTGTAAAGTGCTCTTTATTGTTCCTGCAGGCTGGAAAATAAGTAGATCTCAGCTTCCAGTGCTCAGAGTTTGAAATGTGAAGCACTCAGGGGGTTAAGACTGTCCCTAAGCTGTGTTAGTTTTACCAACAGTAATATTAACTGTATGAATTCAAAACGGTGCAGAGGTCGGTGAAATCCTGTAGCTACGTGGAATTATTATTTAATGTTCATTAGTTAGTTCCCTCTACTAACCTCCACTCCTAGTCAGGACTGATGCTTCCTCACCTGATGCAGTTCAGGATTTGTTAACTTCCATCCCTCTGTAAAGGGCCCCTGTGATCTGCAGCAGCAGAGGCTCACATGGAGTTCGTCAGACTGACCATGAACGAAGTGACTTACAGCTCACGTATGGTCCTTCTTCCTGTGTTCACCTTTAATCAGGGCACCTGTGTCACACCTGACAACAAGCAAAAAGCGCTGTGCCTTTATAACTAATCACATTGCAGTGTATCAGCAGCCACAGCAGATCTGCTGCCTGTGAACTGACTCCACTGTGAGTTTCCATTTTCAGCACTGCATCATTTCTCTGTTCTCACAATGGAAAATGTGGCAGATGAATAAACCTCGAGCATCACTGGTTGAATCTCTGCTTTTGTGTTCCTGAGCACTGAGAGGTTTGAGTGACAGAAGCACACAAGAATTCATCCGGGGGGCGTTGGCTCACTCTGTCTGCTACCCTGCTGTTGCCACAAACAGACCTCTATACATGCAGGCTATCACTGCACTGAGGCCATTAGCTCCCATTATTCATCCAGTCTGCACAATCACTAAATCAGCTGTAAGCTGAGAGGAAATCCCCTGGTTCATCTTCTTGTTGTAGAGATAAAGTAGAGTTGCTTTTGTTTGAGTTGTTGAAATGATCAGTGAAACCATGGCGTCCAGTCCTGGAGGTTTTACAGGGGGCAGAGGTGAGGTGGCATAAATAAGTGGCAGCCACCACCGCTGATTGTAATTGGCTTTGACACATGCCAATCAAGCAAAGTCGATGCCGAAATAGTGCTAAAGGTCTGGTTAGTATTGAATTAATGAATGAATCAGCATTTTGTGTTGCTGCCATTTTCAGTGCAAAGGTACATTTAACACACTGCACCAGTCAAAACGCCAGCTGTTACTGCTGTTTAAAATGATTTGTTATTTTATTATTTAACCCTTTTCTTCTTCTGTGATTCTGTGATGCAGACATGTGGGCAGCCATTATCACTGGCAACAGAAAACACGAAGACTTGTTGCTTTTGAAATTTGCTAGAAGCTGAACAGTTAACTTACCTCTCAGGTCCAGGTGTTTGTCAGCATTAGGTAAAGTGCACGGACTGTCAGTCAAACGGTTGCAAAAGGTTTTCTTATTGAACATCTGCAGGATAAAACCACTGATGCCCCTGTCATACTTTCATTCTGCTGGAGCCTCACCACAGCTGCGACTGTACGTCAGAGTAAATTCATAAAGTGGTGAATTATTTATCACCAACTGTGCACTGAGATGCCTTTAGTTAGGGTGCCTGGTCTGATACATTCAGGTGACTTACTCTAAAGATTTAGCCTGAAGAAGAAAACACTGTCTTTTATTTATTTGCTGTCTTTGAGTCTCACAGTCTGCGCATGACCATATAAAACATTTAAAATCGTTTCCATTATTCACAAACTGGGAAACGACGACCGGCAGAACCAGGGGAGACGCTCAGACAATACTAAGACTGATGGAAAAGTCAGTCTGAGAATTTGAGACATGCAGCCAGTGTTCGGTTGATAGGTTTGCACGGTTGAAGGTCAGTCAGGTTCACTAATCTATCTCTGACGTCTCGCAGCTGCTGAAATAGAAGAAGCTTCGCTGAGATTCTTCACAACTCAAAGAGATTAAATGACATGAATTCCTACTCACGTTACAACGAATAACATCGCTTGAACATCGCTTTACTAGCTTTAATACACATCGATAATTCCTCCTTAATCGACTTGAACTACACACACACACCTTTAATTGTGTTTCCCTGTTTCACAGCGGGACATCAAGGTGTTGATCTAAAACCCAACACAAAGCTGTAAAATTGGTTCTGACCACGAGGCTGTTCCTCCATCCAGCAGTATTGTTGTCAGAGTTGGGTGATAGCAGCTGGATGGAGGCTTTAATCTTGTTGAAATGTTATGCAGATAAAGCTGTGTGAACTTCACGCTGTGTTCCGAGGAGGCTCGGACCAGCGTTATCTTCCTGGCACAGCTCGGCTGGCGCGAGTCTGAATCATCAGGAGAGGAGGGAATACGAGCTTAATGTCAGTCACATGATGTGTAAACATCAACATTATAAATACAAAACCTCTACGGAGTTAGAAGTTCAGAGCTGACCCCGTTTTCCCCACTTGGTGTGATTGGGAATTTGGTCGTATACAACCTGGCGATCTGAAATGTTGTCTCACTTGAGTCACGATTCGGGGTCTGGAACAAAGTTTCAGACGATGTTTTAATTCCATTCACACTGATTTAAAATCAATCACGTTATGAGTTTGAAAGTATTTGTTCTTGCTGTCCGCCCCAAACTGTGAACCAAATGGAACTCTTCATTTATCGTGAGACAGCCACTGGAGAAATGAGAAGTGATCAAAACGCAGACAACCACCCTACAAAAACTAAATTCAGGGAGGTGCCACTGTGTACGATAGGATACTGGGCTCTCTGTGTTTCTGAAACATGGATGTCCTACACTCTGTACTGTCCCTGAACGCCTCCCACACCATTACTGCTGCTGCTGAGAGGCTGCTCCCACTACGTGATGATACTTTCCTCATGTTAAATTAAAACCTAAAAATTATAGGGTCACTACCTGGATAGTGACTGTAATTGGAGAGTGTAGAATTAATTAATAAACAGGAGACACCAAGAACATCTGGCAGAGGTGGGAAGTCTGAAAATGTCCTCAGATACATAAACCCACACAAGACTACAAATAGTCAGTACCAGCCTGAAGTGAAATGAGAGTTATCCTCAAAACTCTCAATTACTGATTGCACAATGAGTCAACAGCTCATATTCAGAACTCCCTGGTTGTTGAGCTCCATGGTGATGACAGAAGCTAATTGGGAGCATAAAAGTAGGAGGAGGAGGAGCAGAAGGATGAAGGATAGAGGTGGGTTTTCCTGACCTGCTGCTGCTTCACAGTTAAGAGTCAAAGTCGTAGTAATTCTACAACCATTTCAAATATTATCATCCCATTAAATGGCCACTTTCAGCTGTTATCACACCCATAATTATGTTTCAGTAGAGGCAAACAGTAGCTATTAGTAGGCCAGAAGAGCATATCGCTAATATACTATAATTAGGCAGCGTCTAGCAGCTACAGACAGGAGAAACAGACACCGTGACAGTGACATCATATAATGAGCGGCAAGGTCCACATATAGATTAGGTCGGGGTGGATGGATGGATGCAGGAACACGGGACAATCAAGTGTTTTCATAGCGAGTAGAGTACAGAAAGCTTGAATGTCCCTTTCAGACAGGTCGGTTGTCAGCAATCGACAATGAAGTTGGACCCCGTCTGACATTCATCAGCGTTGTTTCAGCTTCATCTGATACAAAGACACTGTACCTGCCTGTCTAATAGCTTATCTGTTCCAGCAGCTGTTCCTCAAACTACACACCCACACTATCCATCCACCTGTCTGTCTACCTGTGTGTCCCTTCGTACCTGCTCTGGTTCACCGCTGATGAAGCATCAGCTCTGAATCAATGACTCATCCTAAAAACAGAGTCTGAGTCACTGACGCCTCTCTGGCTCATTATGTGTCTCGAAACGAGAGGTTTCACTTTAGTTTCCCATTAAATGACTCATTCTAAAATATTTTAAAATATTTATTGCTTTTTAATGACCACTCAGACGTTTAATGGACTCGAGGGCCAAATGTCAGTGGAGTGGGACGTTACTCTGTCCTCTCTTCTTGCTAAAACAGTACCAGGACCTTTCTGTCTGCTCTGTTCACTGTTGTCAGCTTCAATACAAAATCTTCTCACCATTCTACATTAGTGTGTCACTGCTTCAGTGCAGCTTTGAGAATAAAGACCTTTTAATAAAGCAGAAGTGCAGTGGACATGTCATTAGTCATTAGTCAATTGTCGAGCAGGTATTTGGTAATAAACCAAGGAAACTACTGAGAGGAATGTCTGGACCAAGTTTTACAGAATTACATTTGATGATTTTGATGATTTTTATTATTATTATTAAAATATTTTATTCTTCTTTACCTTTATTTCAGGATCATTCTTCCTTGACCTTTTCTTGTCACTGTATCAATAAGTCCTCCAACCAGGGTCGTTTGTCCCGACTCTCTCATACAACTCTTATGAGTGTTTGTTGTTAATGCACCTCACGTACGGAGGCAGGAATGTTTTAAAAATGAATCCTTTTCTCAGCTGTTATCTTGGACAGTGACACCGAAATGGTCGCTGTGGTGGGTTGTTTTTCACCATAAACAGTAAAAAACACTGAACAACACCTGTACAAACAAACCCATTTGGTTGGGATCAGGCACAAACACATCTGGGTTCGGTTTAGGTTTGAATAAAGACGGTTATGTTATTAGACTTACACTTTACTAAACCACTTATTCACCACAACCTCCTCCTGACAAACATGTAAGATGTCATCAAACAGTAATAATGGGTCATTTTATGTGGCTTTCTATAAGTTAGGTATAGTGTTGGTTTCAGTTGGGATATTTTAGGTAAATCAAATGTTATTTAAGGACAGAAGATTCACCTGAGATGCACGTTACAGTACATGAGGTTAAGTGGAAGAGTAGCTCATGGTATTAATCACAGCAGCAGTAGCAGGCTGTTGGCCTCCCTCTTTCTTTAACACTGTCCTATAGCTGATGCTGCCACTGTTGCCAAGGCAACGACCCTTTGGCACCTGTTGCCGTGGATCACCGTGTTAGCGTTTGCCAACCGGTGACGTTCCAGCTGACTTGGGAGAGAAAGCAGCTTGTGCAGCAGCAGGGAGGCAGAGACAGAGACAGAGGAGGCATCACCTCAGTTTGTCAGAGTGCACGGATAGAGAGCGAGTACGTTACAGTCAAACCGACCAGAAATGTGCATCTTCAAGAGAAACCTACTGTACGGTGTCTGTGTTTATTATAAAATGTACAATAACTCAGAAATCCATCACAATCATGCAACATTTGTTAATTTAAAACACTGCTTTTTGTTAAGTTACTCTGTGTTTAAAGAAGCAAAAGTGAGCTAACATCACAGAGTGCACCCCCCCTCAGCGTTTCAGGGTGGAGAGTAGTTCTTATGTTATCATGAGCTAAAACCTAATTTCACACTTTCAGAGAACGTATTTATTACTGCTCTCCTGGACTTTGAAATGACCAAAATAATATTCAATAATCCTGAAATAATTCACACCTGCTCAAGCTGCTTCTCTCTGATCCAAAGTCGCTGTGAACGAGAAACAATTATTAGTGTTATCATTAAAAAAATACATTTTAATATGTAACGGAAAACGGAGGAAGGAAAACGTCTTCTTACTTTTCAAAGGAGACTATCCTCTCTGTGTTGGTGTTAGCAGACTCTGAAGCCATTTTAACCGAATGATTACTGTAATTAATTGATACTTGTGGTGAACCAGAGACAGCCGAGGGTTTGTAGCCCCACAAGGTGAAAATATCATCCTCAGAGCGGTGATTTCATATAGTTTCTGGTTTAATTTTAGGAGTTTCCGGGTCTCCGCTCTGAGCTTTGACCTCGGCTGAGCCCCTCTAGTCACCCCTCAGAAAACACAGATTTATTGTTCAGTCAGCCCTGTAATGAATCCCACTATTCAGAATCCCCAGCTAATTAACTGCACGGCAGGTTCCACTGCTAAGTTAAATAACTTGTGGCCGGCCCACACATTAGCCCCGCTGAAGCAGAGCCAATTCACTTAATTCCACTAAAAAACCTCCCGTTAATTCAGAGGAACCCAAAGAGCCGGTTCCTGCTGAAATGGTACGCTGAGTTGAACTCTTTTGACTTCGATGCTGTGGCTCCCTGAATGTTGCACAGGATCATAATCCACAGTGCATCACGCTGCTTTGCAGAGCTAACGCTGCACCGAGGTCTGTGAAGTCCTGGTCTACATCCGGCCGTCACTGCGTTCACGGGGCTCCTCACTCTGTCAGTCGGTGACAGGAAATGGGGCAAATCGAGGCCTCGTTACACTGTTTAGCACAATGTCGGCAGCATGACACCAGTGTCTCGTTTGACTGTGCAAAGCTAAAACAAAAACGGTTCATGAATTTTATTTAGCATGACACAGAAGCTATACAGTGTGTGGACGTGACAATGGGCTGATGGGGAAGACCAGTTTTTAGTTAACATCGTACAGTGTTGGAGAAAATAGTAAAAGTTAGACGGGTCAAAGCTGAAATATTCATATACAGAAAAACAGAGAGAGCTGGTATTACAGCATAGAAATGCTAGTTTGGTTTCAAAGTCTGTGTGTGTAATGAAGATGTCAGTGTGCTGTGTGGTCTGTGGACATTGAGATGTCTACAGATACATTACTACCTGCTGTTTCTTGTAGACCTGTTCATACAGAGAATCCTCTTCCAGTGCTTCCAGTGGAAAGTGATGGATAAAGTTTCAAAGTCATCTTAAATGCTGCCTGACCTCTAAAGACACAATGATTAAACCAGCTTATGAATAAAAAATAAAATTACTCTTGCTGTTAGTCAACATAGCATACTGCTGCAGTGAAGCGCAAAAATACATCCCGAGGCCTCCTGGACTGTGCATGACTGTCTCATGCACTCGATTGAAATCATGTGATTGTGAATGGGGCTCCTCTCAGACAGCAGCCTGTAATTTCTCTGTATTTTTAAATGCTCTGCAGATCTTCCGGTTGTTGTGGGCCAGCGAGCGACTCACAGCCAGCTCCAGAGCTCTGTGTTTAATGTTAATTATCCATTGTTCTTCTTGTCACATCCACTTTGTAGAAGAGGAAGAGCTATATTGAGCATAACTTGATTACATAGTCCCTGCCCCTCACTCTCATGTTCAAACACACAGTTTATTATTCTGACCCAGTGTCGATGACTCTACAGCTGCTGTCCCGTGCAGTGTTTCACACACGTTGAGTCATGTTCACCCTTCGCAGCCGCTCATCACATGTTCCTCTTTTGGTTTTCTTGTTGCTTTGTTTTTTTGTTTTTTTACAGTGCAGCTCTCCATCTCGCAGCAACGTTCATCACTGCACTCGAGCAGTTGGCTGGCAGGCGTAGCAAACCCTCCGCCCGCCCTCCCAGCGTGCTGCTGGCCACTTATCACGGCGCTCGTAACCCCGATGGAGTTGAGTGGGGCTCAGTGAGCACTTAATGACAGGAAAGATAGGTGAGGGAAGAAACAAACAGCAGTAATGTGTTTTAATCACGTTCAGCAGCTTTGTAAGTACGAAGCTCGTCTTTGTATCTAACCAAGTTGTTTTTGGGTCTCGACGTACCAAACCATAACTGGGTGTTTATGATTGTTTCTATTACTGTTTTGTAGTCACCTTAGTGGTTTTATGTCAAAGATGTTTCTGTGGGTCATGTGACAGGTTAGGGACAAATGACCTATGGCCATTTAGTTTGGGCTGAAGCGTTGCTTCATCCTGTTACTTCCATGTTATCGTGAGGTTAATGAGCTTGTTTCTGCTGTGTGAAAGCATTCATCCATGATCATTTCACGGAGGAATCTACACATCTAAGATCACTAAAACGTATGCATACTGCCACATAGCTCTTCTTATCAATACCTGACACAGGAGGAATTGTCACAACCTCTCCGGTCACATGTGCTGCGACTTTAACCCCGACCTGTCCTGCTCAGTGGAGCCGACAGCCTGGCTGAAGACAAACCACTTAACTTTCCATGTATTATGAAGTGTCTGTGTCTCTGAAGGCATAAAAACAGATTCGGAGCTAACAACTCACCATTACTAATTTAGTGCATTGCTTCTCTTCCAGTTGGTGAACACATTTATCTGAAGATGTACAAGAAGATAAAATGGCTCTCAGGTTCAACACTGACCTCTGTTGCCGTTCTTAGAGGTTCTAGATGTGAAATGGAGAATGTAACTGTAACCAACCTGAACCATGAGACCAAAACTAATGAGCTAAAAGAGGCTAAGAAGCTGAGTTGAGCTTCAGATTTGTCATATTATATTTTTCTACTGCTTCACCATCAGCAGTATTTCAACCATAACACATCAATCATCTTTGCGTTAGTTCAACTGTCTGAACCATCTTCCAGCAGCGATCTGTGCAGCTCTGAGCTGACAAGTCTTCAGTCCTGAGAACAGATGTTTGGCCTCAGGGGTCTTCGCATGCTGACCAGTAAAGTGATGCTTCTTGCAGTGGTTAGCAGGTGCCTTGTGACTACAGCAGGAATTAGCGCCTGCAGGGCTCTGAGTCTGTCAATATGTCCTCCAGCCAGTTACCAGACTGTGGAACAGGAATATAGCATTGCTGCTGATCACATGGTCTGACATGTGTGATGGCACGTCTGTGAGCGTGTGCAGGGTCTGTTCATCCAGAAAAACAAACTCCACTTACACTCTGTGACTCGATGCTTGTTGGTGAAATGCTTCTTTGAATTAATTCGTTCCGCTGTTACTACACTGTTATGAATGTTTTGCACTGATGATTTAAACAGAGTTTGATGTCCATCCAGTCCTCACCGTGCTCCAACTATAATCATCAAACATCGTCTAATGAGAAAATGGAGCAGACTTTTACTGTAGGGATCCCTCATGCCCAAAAGCCCACTCTCTCCTTGATATGAAATTAGGAACGAGGTTAAATAATGTCCCTGGTTGGCTCGTATTTCTGTTGGATTAAAGCTCTGGATGATACACACTCCTTCTCTCTTTTTTACCACCGTGACGTCTGTCATCTGCCCCATTTCACGTCTTTACTTCTACATCTCCTCTCTCCGTCCTTCTCTCATCATTTTCTCTTTCTCTCTCACCTTTTGTTCTTCATCGCCACCTCTTGTAACATTCATTATGTGCCTCGTGTCCTTACAAGCACCTTCTCATTCTTCTTCTCTGACCTTTGAAATGTTCTCTTCTCTCCTTTCCTTATTCGTATTTCCTCTTTCATTTCTTTTTCCCTCTCTTTCCCACCACCTTTCATATTCGTCACCTCTCTTTCTGTCCACCTCTGAAGTTCCCACATCCTATCTTTTTTTCCTTTAGCCATCCAACTACAAGACAAATGTACAGATGCCTCATTGGTGATTAATGACATGCTTCCTCCCCCTCCATAGTCGATCACCTGAGGTGAGGAGCAGGGAAGGTCAACAGCTACATAATCCCCTTTTACACAGAAGCCCTGGTGGGCTGGTGAGAAGGTGGCCCCTCCTTTATGACGCCTTTGCCAATTTACACTGAACCTTAAAATGCCGTCTTAGAGAAGATCCAGTGTTACACAGGTGGTGGCAGTAATACGTGTGGATGATGGATGGATGAGTGACATTCTGTATCAATGCAACAAGTGAAATATCAGCAGACAGTTAAATGTCAACAAATGAACATCAGCTCTCGATCGGTTGGAGACGTGTTTGAGAACCTTTTGTCTGTTTGATTCTTTTGTCTTCAGGCTGAATGGGTTCACTCCAGAAATGTCACCGGCAGTTTGACTTCACTTTTAATCAGCTGCCTGTTGACTGCTTGTTTTTGTTCCTTTTTGTTTGTTTCTGGTTTGACATGCAAATCCCGCTCCTTTACACCGTTGTAAAGATGTTCAGTCATCTGCTGGAAAACACTCATTCAAACAATGATTCTGTGTTCAAGTGTTTGTGTTAGTTTTACTTCCTCTGAAGCTGTGTCATCTACTGAGTCATTGAGGACTACTAGAGAATCTCAGTAGGTTTCAGTAATGCTCTACAAATAGATATTAGCTTACCTTTCAGTTTCCCTTCCACCTTACATTTGGGCTGTGACAAACCAAGACAAGATCAAACAAGTGGAGGTGACTGAGACTCGTCTGGGACAAAAAGTGGCACAAGGTGCAAATGGGAAGAAGAAAGCAGCAGAAGAAGGTGGTGCGTTATTTTGGAGACGTGACCCAACCAGTCGTGTGGCTTGATCAGACTACAATACTACTATAATCCTAGTGCTGTTGTACGTAAGAAACAGTGGAGCACGAAGGTTTCTGTACAAAAAAGAGCTTCTGACACAAACACACACACATCATTCGCTTTTGTGCACAGGTTTCACATTAAAAATAAAACTGTGCAGCGTCTTTCTCTCTCTGACAAAAACACACTGACTAGGTCAGAACCTAGGTGACGTATTTCATCTGTAGTTTGGATTTAATGATTTTATTAACCAATAAATAGTTTTGCTTAAATGTGTGTCCTCCTAAAAACCTGTTTACAACCTTATTATGATGTAGTGACACAAAAAGACAACTTACTCCTTTGGTTGGTCGATTTTATCGTCTACAAACCCTCTGGCTGTTAATCTTGGACCACGGTGTCACCACTTCTCCCCCAAACCCCAAGCGGTTGTTTGAACTGTATCTCAGCCTGTTCATTAAATTTCCACCTCACGTCAGCCTGTGACTTTTTTAACTCCGCTCTGTGAACCAGGTTATATTTAAACCCGTTACCTTAACGAGGTTATAGTTCAATATTTAACCTAAAGGTAAACACAGTGAATGTAATACCTGATAAATAAAGGTAGAAACTAAATACTGCCCATGTGAATGAAGCCCACTGAATGGCTTGTTTAATGGTTGACAGCCTGAACTGCGGCTGAGCGTCAGGACTCAGCGGCGTGTTGATTTCATTGTTTATCATCTGAACAGATGGTTGAGTGAAAGCTCCGTACTGTAGCAGCTAATTGCTCCATTAATTACACAATGTTCATCACACCGCTACCGGTGGATTTCAGCTGTTACCTCGCTCACTTTATCTGATAAATCCTCTCTCCTGGATGAATATCCTGCATAAAAGCCTCAGGTCGATTTATTTGTCAAATGACAAATAGAGACAAACCCTGCAGACTTTAACAACCAGTGTTCGAGTCCAGTGACTCTTCTGCATTAAGGGAGATAAAGACAGAGGAGAGAAGGAGCGGAGCTCAACAGATGGTTAAAGAAACATGTAGGAAGCTCGAGGAAAAGAAACAGATGGACAGAGGAATAGAGCGTTCATAAACGTGACCTGTTATCAGTCATTGTTTCTCCCTCTCTCCTGTTTATGAGTGGAAATCTCCCACAAGCTGCTCAGTTAATGAAATTCAACATTAAATTCTTCTTTCAGCGTTCGCCGGGTGTAAAAATTAAGTCACAGGATGCCGATGGTGTGGCAGAGATTTAGGTGGTTAGTTAAAATTGAATGTACTCAGATATTTGGGTGGTTATTATCTGTCACAGAGCTGCTGGTGCGCAGCCTTCATCATGTGTCCAGTGCTTTTTACAGCTACTTACTGTATATTAGCCATGTTCATCATTTAAATGGTAGAAATCATAGTCATAAATCAGTCTGAATAGAACCTTTGTAGTAACTCTATACTTTGGCCACACTTATTCATATTAAAAGAATTTGAAATAAATTTCCATTCACTCACTGTTTCCATCGTAAGAAGCTCTCGTTCCATTAAAGACACAGTTTCTCTTTTTGTTCACCGACCTTGAGAGGAGTGATATGTCCTGTCGGTGACTGGTGAAGATATTTAACTATCAGGGGAAGAAATGCTCATTTTCTATGTTAAAAAATTCTCTAAATTTGTCTTTTTTAGAAGCAAACAACAGAACAGAGGCCTGCATATCCCCAAAGAGACCGCCCACCTCCACATGTCCTGAGCAAAAACAAATATGTGTTTTATCAAACTGACAAAAAGCCAAAAGGCACAACACAGGACAACAGAGAAACAAAGAAATGAGCCAACGAATACGTAGGCAAAGAAACAGAGACAGAAAAAGGTAAAGCAGAATATAAAAGCTCTGGGTTTGGCCTCACAATCAGTGCAGAATTTATGAACTTACCTTTAAATAGTATGTGAAGGAATGGTGTAACATCATTTTAGTTAAAATTAGCTTCCACAATGTGAAATAATTTGACAGAGTCTCTTAAATATTAATTTTAGGTCGGTTGATCACTTTTATAGAAGAAAAATGAGAAGTCGTGCTTCCTTCTTCCGCCTTCCAGCCGGAGCTGAGGGAATAATTTATCATGTTTCTGTCGCATGAATAAAAAATGCGGCTGAGCAGTGAAGTTGCTTCCTGGCAGATCTAAAAACGAGGGCCAGCATTAGCAGCTCATCATTAATACATTCACCAGTGTTTTACAAATGAATGTTCTGTCTTTGGTGACCTTTGCATCATGAATGTCTCATTTTGAACAGCGAGTTTTATTCCGAATAAACAAAACAAAAATTAAATTCATTCACATCCCAACAGACCACGTCAAACAGACACAGTCACTGGAATCTCGCGTACACAAGATGCAGTCGTGTATGAAACATGAAACAAACCGAGCAGCATCTATGAATCGCAACCTGCTGAGCTTTTCCACAACTGTCTGATTCATCGCTGCTGTTTTCTCAGCACCTGTCACCAGTTGTCCAGCTCTCAGTAGGTTGTTTGAGCCCATATCAGCAGGAAGAGACATGATGAAAGGTTAAATAAAAGTCTTTTATGATGCAGATATTAGGATTTTACTTACTTACCGACTTACTGTATAGTTGGGAGTGTTTTGTCTTCACTAGGAGCCCATGAGACTGTCTACTGTACTAAATTGGGCCCATTATTGGTCTTTTCCTGACGTTTGGTGGCAGTAGGTAAAACTTAGGTTAGAATAAAACCAGCCTTATCTTTTGAAGCTAAAAATCAGCTAAACTGGATTGAGGAGCTTTTACATGACGAGCAGTGTGTTATCACTAAACCAGGCAACAGCAGCGTAGCTTGTTGGATCCAGCGTGTCCCTTATAATAATAATAAACCTGTCATCTTCTAACTTCAATCACACACATTCAAGTCTTCGTCTGATATAAACACGCTACACTGACAGCCTTCCAGAGCCTCTCTACCCCGTGTCTGGCCGCGAAACTCGGAAACAACTTCCAATTAACTGGATAGGATCAGCGAGCCGTCCTGCCCGGCCCTGATAACATTATCCCGCGTCATGCACCACTGCCAGCGCCTGGATTATGAAATTAAAAAAGGAGGAGAAGAAGAAGAAAGACCGAGTGATGGAGGATGGGGGGGAGGGAACCGTGGTTGCCAGCGATTGAATGGTATATAAAACGGGGGTGGGGGGGTTATATAAGGTTTTAAAGCGCCTCCATTATCACCAGAATCAGGAACTTCGGTGTGTTGGAACAGCTCCCAGTCCAACGCTAACCGCCCACTGATGAGCTCTTATACAACGTGCTGCCGCCCGGGCCCCTCGGTTTTCTCCTGAGGTTTCCATTGAGGATGAAATGGAGGAAGGTAGAGTGACGTTCCTCCATTTCATATGAGGATGTTATTTACCTGTACGGACATCATATACACACTGAAGTTCCCCTTCAGTTGACTGTGACGTGGAGCGTTTTCATCACCTACATCTCTCTGTTCCTACATCTCTGTGTGTCATGGGGTTGTAAACAGTACCTTCAGTTATTGTAGTAGTCTGTCAGACAGAAACATCCATCAGCTGAATGTGTGTGTGCACCAGAAGGAGCGAGGACAAATTGATTTAGACATGAAAAGGATTAAGATGGGGCTTCGGTGCCTGTGTTTACTGTGTAAGGGTGTGGGGGTGGAGGGTCAGTGTGTGGTGCCATTGGAAAGGAAGACGGAGAGCAGAGAAACAGGCGATTAAAAAAAAAAAGCAAGGAACGGGAAAACAAGTGAACGAGCCGAAGGCACATTTAGAGATAGAGAGATTAAAAAGTCCAAGAAAGAGACGTGGCTCAAAGACAGAGAAGCAACGCAGGCAACAAATCCAGCAGACACAGTTTCACACAGGTTGCGTCACTGCTGGAGAAAAACAGTGATCAATAAAATAAATCCAAATATTTATTGTCACAGGTTGAATTTAATGTCGAGGTTAGGAGTGTGTGTGAGGGAGAGAGCGAGTGTTTTCTTTCAGATGTCCTTGTCTGACAGCAGCATCTTCCCTTTATTGCGTTAGCATGTCCTTGAGTTTGTTTCTGTAATGATAAGAGAAATGCTCTGTTTCCAGGCCACACACACGACTGTCTGCACGTTAAATCCAACATACAGCTGACAAATAAAATGAATAAAGAGTCATGGAAAATCATGTTAATTATTTTAAACCTTGTTTTTAAATGATGCTTTTCCTAAAACATGGATCATGATGTGACCTAATCAACACATTTGGTCTTTGAATCGTTGTGGATCAAACTTATTCACATCAGTTTGGGCAAAATGAAGAATATTGAGCCAACAAGTTGAGAATTTGTTTAATACAGAGCGTTTACTGCCACACTGCTTCAAAAGGATCAAACGGTTTCTTTGCATCAGGCTCTAAATATGTAAATACTCACTTATTGGGACCATCAGTTAATGTTGCTGATTCAATCTCTGAACGGATTCTCTCCATCTTCTCTTTACGTTGATGATGCTCCTGCAGACACACACTAACATGGATGTGTGTGATGTGCAGTATCAGTGTTTAGTTTCCATTAATAAACCCACTCAGTAATATCTGCATGCACACACTCTTACTCCTCACACGAGGTTAACGATGCACCATTTGTGTTGCTCGTATTATCAGCATCTATTTTTGGTCCTATCTATCGAAATCTAGTGTGTGTGTGTGTGTTTGTGTGTCTGTGTGAATGGAAATGAGGTGCTTCACCCCCTCAAGCGCTCGGTCATAGCTACACATAGATTGTTGTCCCACTCTGCCTCATCTCCCCTGTTACCTCCCGGAATAAGCTCAGTCTCCCGTCCCATCCCGTCTCATTCCGGTTCTATTCAGCTCAGGCAAATATTGGCGTAGCGAAATAAAACCAGGAAAGTGAGAGGGATGCGCTTCAAACCCACCTCGGTTGACATTCATGCATTAGAACATTTAATCAGCCGTGTACATATGAAGAGAGTGGGGCGACGAATTCAATGAAAAAAACATGACTTGAAATTCAAAGGTAACGTGTCAGAGACTGTACACGGTTAATTCTCCTGTTTTATCCTATTGTGTTCTCAAACATGCTTCACCCAGCACTTTGGAATAAAGGCAGTTGTGTTAATTGGTGAGTACAGTCAAGGTGACTATTGGGAACAGGTCCTGTAGTGACTGCAGCACAGCTCACATGGCACCAATCAGCACCTTGGTTTCACACTTTGGCAGCGTGTAGGTTCAGCTTCTATTGAGATAATGAAACAGGATTCAGAAATAATCCATGAGTTTAAAGGCTTATTACAGGAAATCAAATCAGCAGTTGATACTATGAAGAAAACCTTTTATTCTGTTTACATCAGGTGAGAGATCACGGACCTGCATCGGACCAGGATGTGCACTTGGTGTACGACTCAGTCTGTCAGTCAGTTATTATTGTAATAACTAAAAAATGTGTGACCTTCCCATCAGCTTCACCCATTCACTGTGTTATTTAAATCAATCAGCACGCTAACAATATGTTAAGAAGCTCCTACAGCCTCACACATGTAGGACTACATTTTACCTTCAGTCATACACAATGCTGCCAGTAGGCATCTTAAATCAGCCTTCGCGTACTAGTCCATTAAGTATGAAGAGGCTGTGATGTCAGGGTGCCACCATTTGAATTCTCTTGATGCTTCACACTGAATCTACTGGTTGTTCTGGACTTGGCCTGAATCCACTCTCCCCTCTGATCTTTATGCACATTCATGCAGTTTTGCACTATGATATATAATTTTATTTATTTGTATTTATTTATCAGCATTGATAGAAATTGAGAAAGTAGCTTCAGATGTTTGTTTCAGATGGAGCAAAATAAATATTTAGGACTGGTCAGTAATAAAAGACTGATCTGCTGGTGTTGAGTTTCAGACAGATAAGTGTCTCGGAGCAAGCGGCTCCATTGATTTATGTGTTTCCTACAATGGGTTTCCTGTCACACGGGTAATGAGTGTAAAGAAAATCCCATTATCTGTTGTTTTAACATCAGCATGAGCTGCGGCTTCCCACTGTCCGATGCTGCATCTGTCGCTGATCTGTTGTATGTAATGTCTCCATTGATGAAATTGTCAACACGGAGCTTTTGTGCAGGAAATGTGAAGCCAGCAATAAACTGTTATATCAGTGAAAGGAACACAAAGGCTCCAGCTTTTAAATGGTATTAAAATAATTTCACATTTCCTGTCTCTCAGGTCCAACAGAGAGTCACTGAAGACGCTCGAGCTCAGTGGAAAGTGAGGAACCCGGAGATCTCAGGCTCGGTGGCTACATGCTCAGTTCTCTTTGGCTTTGAGAGGAACGAACGGATCAGCAGGGACCATGGATTTTGTAATGAAACAAGCTTTAGGTGGTGAGTACTGTACGATGTGTATTTCCTTTAGAGCTCTTTATTCTGGTGCCCAGTCTTCATTAATACCACTGGTGACCGGCTGAGGTTGAACTCATTCAGTAAGAGCAACATAAAAGAGGCTGTGGATGTTCATGTGAGTGAGGGACCCTCAGGGGCCAAGAGGTCAATGCCTCCTTAAATCAATGCTCTCATCTAGTTTCATCAGCTCAGTGACCACCAGCCAGAATGAAATGAGATTTACTCCTTTATAGCTCACTCTGCCCTCTCTGCCTCCTCCCCGCTGAGTTCTTCTCCGCCCCTCTTTCATTCCCCTTTTTCATTTCCGACTCTGGGTTTCATTCCTCTGTTCTCTGCTAAACCTTTCCTTCTCTTCAATCTTCCACTCTTTGATTCTTTACTCTCCTGTGTTTCCTTATAGGAAGAGAGCTAAAATGACCAGCTTCATAGAAAATACTCACAGGTATCCCTTGTTACAAAGCAGATATTTGAGAGGATGTATGGAAATAAGAAATGGAAAAATGCTTTTGCAAATCTACATATTATAAAGATTCAACTTGTTATAAGTCTTTAAAATGATGGTAAAGGTATAAAAAGTTTAACTCAAAATTACGTTTGTTTCTTCTTTTTAAATATTTGAATATATAAGTTTCACTCTTGACACTAACAACACAAAGCTCCACGACTCTGAGTTCGAAGCTGTACTTAGTTTTCTCCAGCGTTCTCTCTTTGACTTCCATCTAGCTCCTTTGTGTGTGTTACTTTTACATTTAGGTATTTACATTTGTTATGTGTGTTAGGCAACAAAACCCTTTATCCCTCATTACACCACCCAGCCCCCTTGTCCATCCATTCCAAGTGTTGTAATTTACCTCCCATAGAGGTGCTGTCTAGTGCCGTGACCTTTTCTCCTGGAGCCGAGTGGCATTTATTTAATTGGGACGCAGCTGGCCATGCGTGAACATGTACAAGAAGCCGCACACACACCAACATGCACACGTCCAAAAACACATACAGAAAGAGGGACAGCACAAATGAGGGTTCAGTCGTGGTTTTAGTTCTTAGCATGGAACAAGATTCAGTTTAGCTGGAGGTCATTTGCAAATAAAGTGCCATTAAAACTCTAAACCAATTTTCACATCTGAAATGTTCTTTTTGGAAACTGTTACGTGCTTGTTTTAAGGCAGAGACACACCAAGCTGACATCAAAGAACTAGTGGCCATAAATGCAGACTTTTGAGTTCACATCATCTGAATCTCAGCTAAACAATCGCACTTAAACACATCACAAAAACCAGAGCCAGCAGCCATTCAGCATGTACATTTTGCGCCTGCATGAGAAAAATGATTCTGTGTGGATGGAGGTAATCTGTATAAGTCATTTAGTAACGGATGACTGAAGACTGTAGATACAAACTGATAATAACCCTAAAAACAAAGCAGCGTTTGTGCTGCTGTACTACACTTCCTGTCACTAGGGAAGGGTCTCCCACTGGATAATTACTGCATGGATTATTATTTTTCAGCTGGTAGGATTAATCCTGTTCCAGATTGACGGCTCATCAGGGTAAGAAGAGAGGCAGGTGAAGTGATGCACCCATCATGTCTAGTGCCTACTGTACAAGCCTGTGGGGGCAGTGCTATGATCTGGGGTTGCTGCAGTTGGTCAGGTCTATGTTCAGCAACGTTATGAACCAAAAGAATGAGGTCAGCTGACAACCAGAATATACTGAAGGACCAGGTTATTCCATCATATTCCAACAATGGAGTTTACTGATGACACAGGCATATTCCAAGATGACAATGTCAGAATTCATCAGGCTCAAATTGTGAAAGAATGATTCAGGGACCATGACACATCATTTTCACACATGAATTGGCCACCACAGAGTCCAGTCCCACCATCAATACAAGATATAAGGAAAAAATTAATGCAACTATGGACGGAAATAAATGTTAAGACACTGCAGAAGCTCATCAAACCTACACCTCGGTGAATGTGTGTAATCAAAGCTAAAGGCAAAGTGTGTGACTGTTTTTTTTTTTTTGATGGGCAGTGTATTTTCACGCCTTGTCACTCTTAAAATATTCTTGTACTGGAAAGTTAAAATGAGACGAAGATTGAAACAGACAACATACAGACTGATGGATGCCATACAGTGAACACAAGCAGGAACACAACACATGCTGGTATATCAGGATGAATGCACTCAGCCATCTCCTCTGTCCTACTTAGTTACACTCACATTTTTATCTAATTTAGCCTGAGACCTACACACATCCAGACCAGTCCAGACCTCACTAATTTCATTAGATGTTGGATAGCTCCTGAACATGTTATTGGTATGGACTGAGGTATAGATTTCAGCTGCAGGCCACAGATTGTATTTTCTGGTTCTTTAATTAGACATTGGACTCATCAGTGTTTCCACCTTGTTTTAGATTAATCAGTTCAGGACAGCTGGTGAATCCATGGACCGAAGATTTACTACGACATATCATTTTACAGACACTCTAGTGATCATAGTCCACAGATACTGGGTCCTACTGATTTGGTGACTTCTCCTATACTAATGAGACAGAAGTGAGACACACCACAGGAAGGTATCTTCTCTTGAGAAGGACGCAGTTTAAATGAGGAAAGAACAACGTAAATTTGGAAAGAATGTTTTCCACTGACAATTAATTTAGTCCAAACCTCCACTTTGCAAATGAATAGGAAAATATATATGGTAGATATGATTTGCAGCTAAGATGTCATTTATGTATAAAATGTGACCACTGAGTCTCCATTTGACATACATGTCTGCAGAAAGGTGTCCTCAGAGCACTGATTTAGTTTCCGATATGTACTTGCTGCCTTTTCTGACTTCACCAGGACATCACACGTGAACATCTCGCCTCCTCATAAAGGAGCTCATATGAAAGATTATCTCAGCAAGATCAGCACAAGCTGGTCCTGACCAGGCGAGGTGAGCTTACCATTTCATTTCCTGTGCAGGCAGGATGAAGATGAGCAGGCGAGGAAGGTGTAATCAGAGGAAGCCACATGCTGGCTGATAAGTTGACTAGAGAATCTACACAGAGCCACATGTTATCAGCACTTTACTTCAGCAGAACAAGAGTGGGGACCAAACTGGTGACCATCCACTGGCAGTCTGATACCTGAAAATGTGATCGATGTGTCAGATTTCTCAGGTGGTCCAGGCGCTTATATGAGTTATGAGGGCCGACTTTTGCAATGGAGGTCATTCATTATTTAAATGAGCTCCATTTTTCAAACCCCTCCACCCCTAACAAATTATCCAGCAGCACTGCCATCCATCTGACTAGCTGGGGGGAGTCAATGGCCCATGGCTCGTCTCTGACTTTGTCATTCTTTGTGCTGTCTTTTCTCTTCCTAACATCCTTGTGTTCAGCTCAGGCTTTTCTCATGTTTTCTTTACACTTCTTTCTCGTCATTCCTGTATAAACTCCCTGGAGTACTCAGTTCCACTGTATTAGGGATAGAGGACAAATTAAAGCAAGCTGTGTGCCCAGGTAGAGAACGGTAAATAATATGTATGAAAATATACTGATTGCAGATTAAGAACCCCTTCAATACAAGGCTGTGAGGTGAAGTCATTGTCCAGGCATTAGCTCAGTACCTGTGCATCCAGTCATAAACCTAAATTTCACCTTGAGCTCCACTGTTTTTTGACTGACTTGGTCCAAGAATAAACAACCTTTTGACACTTTACAGTTCATAACTACTCTTTTTTAAAAAGCTAAAAGTTGGATGTAGAAAAAATAAAAATTCCTCTCACGGATTTTAGTTTCACATCCAGGTATTCTCTTTAATCAGCTTCAATCAAATCTACTAAATCAGTCAAATCTTGTACAAGTGGGCTCTTTGCTGCCCAGTATTTGTCTTTTAGGCATCTGTTAAGGCACTTGAGGAACCATGCTGTAATCAGCGTGCCTCTACATCCTCAAACTGAGAGCTTTTGTGCATGAAAATCCCTGTGGCACAAAGACCTGGCCAATGCAAAAACTGAATAAAGTAATGAAGCAATAGAATGAACAATACGAGGACTGGGGCCATTTCAGCACTTAGTGTCAAACTGCCCACCTTTGCAGAGCAAACCTGTGAGCTGGCCTTTAATGGACTGATGGAGGAGGGAGACGGAGGTGAAGCAAAGGAACAACTGCAACGTGGACATGGTGCAGTGATGTTTACGTGATGACAGAATCAAATGAAAAGACAGAAGCTATCAAGTCCTAAAATATAGGACTTGTTTTTTTACCTAACAACCTGAGACTAACAGTGTTATAGCAGCTTTATCAACAATGTAGGAATTATCATGACAGATCATCACAGCAGCATGTGTTCCTCAGTGTTTCTGGGAGAGAAGTCTGTGTCGTTGCTCTTTAGCTGTTTGCACACAACACACACACACAGTCCCAGTACATATGGTGTGTGTTTGAGCGAATTGCCCACAGTGGACAGTGTGACCTTACCCCGACTCTCCAGCGAGTCCTAACCAGCGCAGTGCTAATTTGTCATCCTCGGGTTTGCTGCCACCGCGCAGCGCTGCAGGGAAACTGGGACCACTGCGTGAGTCGGCTTCAGAGCGCAGAAAAAGGCCAACCCTGGGTTCATAAACCTGAGAGGGAACCACATTTCTTCAGAGTCATTTACTCAGAAAGCTCTTATTTGATTCCTGTGTGCTTAAAGAGGCAGTAATTCAGGTTTTTACTGCCACATAACAATAAATGGCCTCGGTATATCTGTATGGGTTGATGCGGTTGGTAATAAATAGCTGTGACTGAACCATTAATGTTTAATGAACTTCCTGGCTCTCAAATTTCTTTTTCAGCTATAAACTGTATCAGAACAAACTACCTTCATTGAACCAATCGAGGAAATACGAATATTTCTATTTATTGATGTATTTATCTTGCATCAGTATTCTTTCCATCTGTAGCCTGTATCCTAAATTAATGATGCTATTTTGTGGTTTAACATCCTTTTTACTGAAAACTAGTACATATGATTTCATTTCTAACACATATAATCCTGGCAACATAATACAGGAAATACAACTTTCCTCTAATAATCCCCTCAGTGGCAAATCACGCTTGGCCCTTATTTTGGCTCTGACTAAAGAAAGGCGTTAGATGGCAAACCAGACCGCCAGCAAGGCTCTCCTCTCACCGGTGCCTCAGAGGCAGATCAATACCCAGATGAAGTTTTCTCTCGGCTCGGGGATCCATAATTCATACACTCTCGGGTGGTCCTGTATTTACTATCGATCAGACGGAGGTAACAACAGAAATATCGATAGGCCTGAGGGAGATGCTTTCACATCTAGAAAGCAGCTTCTGTTACAGATAAAGAGGCAAGAAAGTGGTGAAGGAGTCACTGTTGATGTGCCTCTGTGCAAGGCATCACATTTCAAAACCTGCAGTGGCACGTTGTGCACATATTTAACCAACTCCTTCATAAGACCACTAGCTAGTCTGGTTATTTTTAAATAGATTTTTAAATATGTACAGTACAAAGTGAAAAGCAGCCAGTTTCAATTAAGAAGCTGAAACCAGAAATGTGTATTTTTGTTTGATAATTGTTTAGAAAGCTACTAGAAAGCTCTTTCTTCTGTGTAAGCCTGTTATCAACTATAAAGTGATTCTCATCTCACCTATGATTAATAATTCAGGTATAACTGAGACAACTACCTAAACGTGGAGGAACAGGAAGGCTGACAGATGGCTGACGCCGGATAGAAGAATGTGTCTTCCTCAGTCTCTGTGGTTGTTTGAAGCTCTTCCAGCTGGCTCTCTGTCTTCCTTCTTGTTTTCCCAGATGCCTTGAGGATCTTCCCAGATCCCCGTCACCACATAATCCTCAGAAGTGCAACCGTGCATATTTTTCATAGTTCAATATGCCAGTCGTGGGTGTCAGTGTTCTATTGTTGGGTGGCTCTTTGTATAACCCACATGAATTCAGTTGATTTTGACAAAACAGCTGCAGCAAATTCTTCTTTTTTGTTTTTAACTCTTGACTTGCTTCTTGATTACATGACCTCCATGTGACTTCTAATAAGTGTTTTGTAGTACACCTTCTGCTGCTCCAGCCTGTTGATCGTGGGTCCAGCAGATCACGTTGAAATATCACTGTCACGACAAAAGCAGTAGACTGGGGTCAGACTGGGAAACAACCGTCCAATATCTGTGTCCCATCTGTCCAGGGGCCACCAAAGACATGGGTAAGATGCTGGGTGGGGAGGAGGAGAAGGACCCAGATGCAGCTAAGAAGGAGGAGGAGCGGCAGGAGGCGCTGAGGCAGCAGGAGGAGGAAAGGAAGGCTAAACACGCCCGCATGGAGGCAGAGAGGGAAAAAGTACGGCAGACCATCAGGGACAAGGTAAGGATACACATCTGGTTCTATGTCAAAGAGTACTACAGGATACTATCCATGTTAGCTTGTTATTACTTCACTCTGTTAGGACTTGTGTACTGCCAGCCTGATGTTTACATGATTCACATCCCCTAACAGATCAGAAATAAATCCATTAACTCAAACTAAACTGCCACTTGGTGAAGGTAAAGCTTTTATAGCTCCTGAGGATCTGGATCCAACAGAGCAGTTGCCTGCTTTGGTTGTAATTCAATTTAGAATATCCTTGTCTTGATATTTTAAATGATCATGATCAAATTTAAAGTGTTGGAGTGTTTGGAGTCTTTCTGAGACATTCACTGTGTTCAGAATGTGTTCACATACTGCAGCACAGATTTTTTTGTATGTGATATTGTCTGTAAGAGGATGACCGTATGTGTTTGTGATGTGTTTGATAAAGAGTTCTCCTCTTGTTTGATTTTGTGCACAAGAATCCTGCAACATGACGCTCGAAGGTTTCACACACAACACCAAATATATAGCGTGGTAATGGGCCACTGAAAGGCACAAAGAAAGGAAGCCAACCTGCAGCATTTGAAATATGGTTTTATTTAGTTTTTATAAGAAAATAAGTGAATCTGTAACACGTCACGTTTGTGCTTCTACCATTCATTCTTATTCACTCTAATCTCCAGTACGGGCTCAAGAAGAAGGAGGAGAAAGAGGCGGAGGAGAAAGCAGCCATGGAGCAGGCCTGCGAGGGGTCACTGACCCGTCCCAAGAAGGCGATCCCCAGGGGCTGCGGAGATGACGATGAAGAGGACGAGGAGAGCATCCTCGACACTGTCCTCAAGTTTCTGCCCGGACCTCTACAGGACATGTTCAAGAAGTAAAAAAAAAAAAAAGAAGCAAAAAACACCACAAATCAGATGAACCCTAAATTCAGGGTCCAGTCTGGCCTGGGCCAGGCTGTGGGGCAACGGGAGGAGGGAATCTTTTTGTCAGGGATTTTGGGTTGAGCAACTTCGATGGTTGAAGGTTTGAGGAGATGAGCGACTGGGGACTTGAGTGTTGGGGGATTTGTTGGGGGGGGGGTTCTCGCCAAACTGTTAGAGGCTACACACTGCCTTTCCAGAAACCTTTTACTTTGTCATTTTCTACTCTTTGACAGTCTTTCATTCTGTCTCCCTTTTATTTTACACAATTACTGTGCAACCTTTCTGTAAATCTGTTTTTCACCCACTCAGATCAGACATTTTGATTGGTTCACTGTCACCTGTTCCCAGGTGGTGGTGACCAATGGAGAACAGTGTTCCTTTAAAGAAGGGCAGGGACTCTTCAGTCGTCTGGCTTCTGTGGTTTTTCACGACACTGCCACCATGTTTTCCAGTAGATGGCGCATGTTTTGTTTATTTCGTTGGGGGTTTTCTACTTTTACAAACCTGCTGTAGGTCTTTATATTAAAAAAAAGAAAATCAGCATTTGAGTTTTTAGGACATGTGCCTTCATAGTAATTGTAAATGAGGGTTTCACTTTGAGTCAAGTTGTTGGTAGCATTTAGGTACACGTTCGAGGATACAACACCAGACACTTTTGGAATAATGTATTTTAGTAATGTTGGCTTTTGGGTTTCTAAAAGTTCTGGGAACAAAGTTTTAGAGGCCGAACAGTCCACTAGACTATTTAAAATCATACTTCCTGGTTCCCCGTGAGGCTACCAGCTTCTGTTTGCTGAAGGAAAACCTACTTCTACTGTAGTTTTACAAAAGCTATACTTCTTAAGCCTGTCAGCTAGTTAGACTGCCATCGAGTTAGAAAAGCAGAACTTTAGAACCTGAACGCACCAAGAACTTATGTTAATGTACGAATTTTAAATCACAAAAATTTTGGAACAGACTTTACTTTGCTCAAGGCACCATTCATACAACCAAACAAGTCTCTTTTTAACTTGTTTGAATCCTCGGAAATGTCGGTTTTGTCTGATTTTACAGATCTTCACATCAAAGTAAAAGTCAAATCTAGTCACTCTGATTTTAGCTGGTGTCGTCCCCATAGACAATCAAAGCACCGACCACTGGGAAACAGTTGAGGTAGCCGGTGAATATTCTGTCACGCTGTCTGTCATTGGTTATACATTATATGAGCACTCGAATAACTGACTGCTATCAAGAAGCTTTTAATTTGTACTTTCTATTCATATTTGACTTTGTTTTTCTTATTCACACATGAATACAAATGCCAGACAATGTCAATGTTACTTTTTCTGAATGTACTGCCGATTTCGTTTAAGGCAACAATAATTGTGAATTAAATCACATTCTAACTGAGCTAATCTCCCCTTCATCGTTGAAAGCGTAAAGTTCACTTGACCGAAAGACCAAAGAAATACTGGTGAGACCTCACTATTTCTTTTGGCACTGCCTAAACAAAGACATGCATGTCAATCTGTTTTTTTAACTGCAGCCCAGTCAGTGTGTGCATGCATCCCAAAGGCAACCACTAAACTAAAACAATACCATCCTATTAGCTCAAAAGTGTCCCGTGGCTAGATAGGATTAGATACTGTCCCTGTAGTAGACTGAGCCTGAGAAAACTGGTCTGCAAGTTGTCATCTCGCACGTAGAGTGTACTTTCTCTTAATCCCATGAAATATCATAGTGATTTGTCAGATAACATTTAAGTAGATGTACTGTAAATGGAAACAATCTCTATTTAGTGAAACTACCTTAATATATGGACATTTATCAATAAAACACAGCATGTTGGTTATTCCTAAATGATCCGGTGGCTATTCAGTGGTTAGTTATGCAATGATGTATGATTAATACATTGTTCCATGAGTCTGTAACTTAGAATAACTTAATAAGACTAATGATGAAGTTGTCATAAGCACTATACAATATTTTCTTCTTTTCATTTTCTAGCTCAGATAGGACTTTCACTAGACAAAGCCATATTGTTTAGATTGCAATAATTGCTTAAAATTATAAAAAATAATTTTTCAACACTAATAGTAAACTGTCTCATGTTTGTTTTCTGTAAAGAAATAGAAAATCTTTGCATATCTGTTTGTAGATCCTCACATTCCTGTATCTTTAAACATGTATACTAATGTATACACAAAGAATATGTATGTAGAAGAAAGCAGCCATTGTTATAACTGTCTCTGTGTACTACATGTGTACTGTAAACGTGTGTGTTTATACCTGTGTGTCTTTTTACGTGTCTGTAACGTGAGACCATGTTGTTGACTCATATAGTCCTGGTTTATACTATGTAAAAGTGTCTTTAAACTGTTTTGTGCACTGGCAGAAGCTAGGGTGGCTCCCTAGTTGTGCCATGTCTAAAAAGAATAATACTGAATACATTCCTTTCAAATGATGAGCATGCAGATATTTAGTAGAGAATAAACTACACCAAATGTAAAAAAACAAGAAAAAACAGACAAGTTTCAGTTTCTGCAGGAGTCTCCAGGCAACAGAATCTGTGCATTGGATCCAGAAAGATTGACTGTGCGATGGGCTTGTTGAGTGTTAAATGTTCTTTGTTGTCTGAGCGGAGGAGGTCTGCTGAGTTATTGGGTCGCGATCACACAGGAGCTTGGTTATTCAGCCAAGACACTGAAAGTCATCTGTGGTCGTCACTACCAACAACGTTTTATCTCTGAATGGCGTATATGGAGCGTGCCAGGAGCCTCACATAAAGTGATGTGATGCAGTAGAGCCAGTAAATCTTTGACTGATGCGTTTGATTCAGTGAAAGAACTGAAACATGCAAAATACGAGTTGGCAGCCACCTTTGAATTCAAACTGAATGGCTGGGTTAAAGTGATCTTGAAGCGAGTGGAGCTAAAAAACATCCTTAGTGGTAACGTCCTGAAGACAGGAACTCTGAGATTAATTGAAGGAAAAAAAAAGGGGGGTGTGCAATTAAAAAATAAAAACAACTACTGTAAGTAGAATCTTAGTTTTTTTGTTAATGTAGGGGTAGTACTAGAAATGTTGATTTCATTGTAAAATAATCATTCAAGTTTCCACGTCTCTACAGAAGAGACCAACCTGCAGAGAGATTTATTTTAATGCAGTCATGTTGTTTATCATCATAAAATCACCACTTGTGTTGGAATAACGCATGATTAGGGATTTAACGGTTGCATGTGCAGACACTGAGGTCTTTCTTTGTGCAGAATACTTTAAACCTAATTGGAATTTATTTGATTTATTACATAAACACAGGGATCCCTACATCTTCTCCTGCACCCAAAGCTAGTTTCATCTGTATCATCTACAGCCCATGGAATAAGCTTGTTCAAGCATTGCATTCTGCAAATCCGGGACTAGGCCTAATTCTTGGGGCCCGTCATGGAAACTACAGCCATACATCCTCTGTATATAAAATAGTCTTTCAGCGGTACTCGTCTCAAGGCGTCACAGCATGTGAACTGCCTTTGAAAAGGGCTATAACCATGTAATCTGTGTGTGAGGTTAGTACTAACTCACCTGTCGCGTCTGTGCTTGTCTCGGTGTGACGTACTGTTTTGATTCATTTTGGTTGCATGAGGGTGGAAAACTGTGTTTGTGGAACATAGTGTTGTTTTAAATTTTTGGTTTACAGTAAATCCTTGGTTTAATAGACAATAGTGTAAAAGTAAAGAATTGTGTCTGTAAGAAAGAGGTTTTACGTGGGATATGTAATTTGCGTATTTTTCTAACACAGATGAAGATGAAAACTGCAAATGTAGACTTTGAAATGGAAAGCCTTAAAGCCTTTAAACAAATCTCTGAAAAATCTTAACTCAAAGGCTACGATTGATGTGATGATTTTAGGGGAGACTAAAGCTAACAGGACTGCAACTTTAAAAACTGGATTATCAAAGCATCTTCTGTTGTCAGGAGCCCAGAAACATTCAGAGATCTGAGAAACTTGACTTGGCTCAGATCCACCATTCACAGCCACTGTTTATCCTCTGTAAAAAAAGATGAGATTCTCTATTGGGTTTGGTGATGCAAAGGAATTGATACTGGCAGAGTGCAAAAGATGTGTTGTACTTCCCAAGCATAAATATCAAATATAATGAGTGATTAAGATTGAGGGAATATTCAATTACAAAGACTTTCTTTAAACTGTATCATTTCTCCAACTCCAAACGAGGCTGAACTTAATTCGTCTCAAAACCTTGATGATGCCACAACAGTTGTCCTTTTAGTAACATGTTTACCTATACAGAATATCGTTAAACAGTAGGTGCCCTGCTCCAACCTGCCAATAGACCTATGAGTGCCGACATCTTAAGAAGCTATTTCATCACCAAGCTTATTCTCCCCCTGATGAAAGTGGAGGTGAGCTCTCTTTAGCTGCGAGCACCACATTTACTGTGAAGAGAAACTCAATACATTCCAGTCTTTTTACCATTTGCACTAGAATACGCTGAAATGTTACACTGACAACGTTATGGCATCTAAAGACTATCAACCATCATTACTTTACTGTCCATCAGCCCTGTAAATGACAAAGTGAGCAGCCCCATCTCCTTAAACAGGGTTCAACACCTTACAGGGGTCACTTTAATCTGGGCCTATGTGCCAACCAACACAATTGAAAGTGTTCACAGATACGTGGATGATGGGTGAATTATTTCCAAAAATGTATACAAAAGGATTCAAACTGAAAACATGTTGGATGAATTTTCCTAAAACTGGTCTTTCTGTTTAATTCAGGTTGAATATCATTTCAGGGTGCATCGTTTAAGAATGTAAAATATAAGTTGTTATGCTGTTTTGTTTTTTATTTTTTATGTCCTTAATTGCATGTCATATACTATGTGGAGCCAATCACTGTAAAACCGTCTCATCAATGGAAATGAATCATTCTTTTTGGAAATTAAATGCATAACATAAATTAAAAAACATTTCTAAACAGATGTATTCTTATTGTCTTATTATATGTCTTATTCTCCTGTTTCTTGACCTTTGTGTGTTACTTTTTAGACTTTGGCAGAAACTTTATTTATGAGACACAAGTAAATAAATGTGGAGTAAACATTCATGTCATCAACAGTGGTAAAGATAGAAACTATTTTATATCAGTATCTCCTATTTTGAAGATACTTGTACTTAGTACTTCATGTTAATTAAAGTATCTGTGGTACTTCATGTTAATTAAAGTATCTGTGGTACTTCATGTTAATTAAAGTATCTGTGGTACTTCATGTTAATTAAAGTATCTGTGGTACTTCATGTTAATTAAAGTATCTGTGGTACTTCATGTTAATTAAAGTATCTGTGGTACTTCATGTTAATTAAAGTATCTGTGGTACTTCATGTTAATTAAAGTATCTGTTGTACTTCTACTTCTGTTTACTGCAGTAACTAAGGGGTGGGGCCTTGTTCAGCCCCGCCCCTACACAGCTTATAAAAGGGACTCAAATCAAGATGGCGCCCACTCACCTGCCGAGAAGAGGAGGAACATTATTTAGTTAAATGTTTGTGTGACTTAAAAGTTCAACTTATCTGGTTTCTTACAGCTCTAAACTACCACACAGTCCACAGTCCCCATCAAACAGCCAGACTGTGTCTGTGTGTCCCTGAAACCGACTGAACTCCAGTTTACCAGGTAAGAATTTAATAGCTGGTGTGATTTATAAGATATTTTATTACTTAACGCACATGTTATTAATCCTGTGTAGTGAGAATGCACCTGTAACCTCAGCCCAGCACGTGCCTCCGTGTATCAAGCTAATTAACTCTAGAAGCTGTTAGCTGAGTCTAGCTAGCTGTTAGCTAACTAAGTTAACCTTGTTTAAAACGCCCGGTGTGTCGTTTAAAAACACTTGCGGCTGTTTATAGTTTACTAGAAAGAAAAGACTCCTAAACATTAGTAGAATAAAATATTCAGTCCACTGAATTCCAGGAATTATTTCTAATTGCTTCGAATTAAAACAAAGATGGCGGCCGAGCGGCTTGTTGCTGAGAAGGACGACAGTTTGTAAACAGGTGAAAAATAGAAGAGTGTGTGTATATATATATATATATATATACTACTAATATAGAATTAATATACCACTAATACAGTACTAATATAATACTAATATCCTACTAATATAGAACTCTACCGATATTTAATGATGGTGGTCAGTTTCTGTTTTATAGAAACGTGTGAATGTGAATCTATAGGGTTAGTTGATGTCTATGAAGTGGCTGCAATTAGTCATATTAGTTAATATAAGTTTTATTATTAATGAATATTAGTTTTCATTATTCATTCATCTGACAACTGGTTTGTGTTGGTCTCTGTTAACAGAGTTTCTGCTTTGGGGTTTAGTTTAAACAGAAGGACCTGAACACTATTGGGGTAACAGATTTACCAAGAGCATTTAGTTTAATGTTTGTTCCTGTAAAAGTAATTTATCACAAACACGTGTTATCATTCCTACTTGTGTTTCAGAACAGCAGTGATGTGCCAGATGTCTTATTGGATTAATTAATTTAATTTGATAGATTACACCACATTCATGAAGGAATCTGCCAGTCGTTATTTAATGCACAGGTGTGTTTGCAGGCACCTTTTCTCAGTGTAGTGTAATAACCAGTAGAGATACTCAGTCCTCAAATGGTAAAATAACACAGACGTGTGCTGATGCCAAGAAAATCCAGTGTTCTGTAACAGCAGCGAGTTGCTTTTTGACAGTCCTGTTAATCCTCAGTGAAACACTCTCCAACAGATTAGTGTGTGTGTGTGTGTGTGTGTGACTTTTCTCATTAAGGTGTTTTGAATTAGAAATGACTGAGAATAGGTTTAGTGTATTTTTCTGTCTCCTGAGGAAAACTCAGCACAAGGCATTTACATAGGGAGCGAGAGAATTTTTCAGAATTATATTCCCATTGTGTTTGTGCTCAAAGTAAGAAAAACAGTCATGAGGGAAAACATTTTATTTTCTGTGAAATGTGATGTACCTTCAGAGAAACCGTACACACTTAATGGCTCAGCAAAGTGGAAAACTGTCAAACTTAATTATTATCACAGTAGTAATAATGGAAATTATGTTTTCCACACAGGCCACTCAGCTTTTAAACAGTAAGAGTAATGAGTTTGTGAAATCTTACATCAGTGAGATAAGCACATGTGCTCACTGCAGGTCGTTCAAACATGAAACTGAAAGGATCAGAAACTATTTCACAAACTTTTATTTACTGATTTTGCTCATTCTCACCTTGTTCTTTTAAAGATCCCCTGTCCGTCAAAATGATTTGACTATCCTGGCTACTTTAATATGTAGGAGTTTATTTTTTAAGATGTATCTATCTGTATTGTACACAAAAATAATAAATAAATATATACACAGTGGCATAACTCAAAAGTAGTTGAAGTAGCTCTAATCTACACCTCCAAACTAATTTTCTGAACTTATGCTAACACCTGACTCCAATTAGCCTTTTTGAGGTCATTATTTAAAGGTGTCACCTACATTTTCCTCTCGCACTATGAGGTTTTTATGGTTGTTCTCAATAAAGATCAGAATTGTTTTGGCATCACATTCTTATTTTTAGGCACATTATATTTAATATTCTTGATTTAGATGAAGATCAGATTAAATTTGATGACAAATGAAAGCAGAAATCCATGACATTCCAAAGGTTCACATCCTTTTTCTTGCCCCTGTTTATAGTATTTATATGAATATATATTAAATACAGTGTGTAACTAAAACACATCAAATAGTTTGTTCTTTGCTTTCCAAAGTTGAAAAGTTTAACATTATAGTTCACTCTCCATGTACAGTATCCAGAAGTAAAAAAGGGGAAATGGATGTTAGCGGCCACTAGAGGCTAATGCAGAAATAATAATTCTCATGCCATGTTATATTAATAATATGCTCATTACATCCCTCAGCTCAGAGTGTGAATTTTGTTCTGAAGGTGGTGCTAGAAGAAAAGCAGTGAGATGTTGAAAAGGGTTCATTCTTCAGTGTGATTTAATTGTTGTGTTTCATGTCCAGGTTCTGACCTTCTGCATCCTCGAGGTTTTTGTCCTGAGGTGTCTCTGAAGGGAAGCTGACCACTGCGTGAAATGGAAAAGGTTGATGAGCATAAATGCAGGTAACAGCAGTGTGTCCATTAGATTTTAGCTCTGAGCTGGTGTTGGAGTAAAGATGGGGGGGTCACCATAATACATTTGTATAATTCACCACGATTCTCCAAAGCGAATTGAATACAGATGTTGCCCACATTTAAACTGAAGTCATCCAGCCTTTGGAGCTGTAAACCGCCAGATGTTCCACGTGTGTGCACACTCACATGTTGGTCCCTGTGTTTTGTGTGCAGTGGGGAGACCCTCAGCTGCACTGGGTCATAGCCAGGAGAGCAAATCATAGACATTTGGACCAAAAATGAAGCCAAAGCAAAGGGAGGGATAAAACAGAGGGAGGGCAGCTGGAGAGGCTTAGGTCTTGAGTGTTAGGCTTATTCTTGCTGGATTTCAAGCTGGCATGTTGCTCCTTTTGATTTTCTTCCACATGTAAAGAAACTTTTCAGGTAATTCCTGCAGCTTGTAACTTTAACAATATTCTAATGTGATTAAATAAGTGTAGTTTTAATATTGAGAAGATAATTCATCCCTTTCTTAGTCTCTTGCCTGGGTCTGAGACGCATGTATAATTTTATTTTCTAGGCATTACAGCGCATCATGCATGTGCTGCAAAACCAAAGCTACTACCAAAATGTAATAGTGTGTCAGAACTAAGTGGATTAAGGTCATGGTATGCCTTAAGGCAGAAGAAACCAGAGTTTGTGGCCTCAGTTTGGGTCAAACTGTTTAACTCCAGGTGAAGATGTTGTTGATGAACAGCTTCTATGTAGCATCTTGGGAAAATTAACATATCAGGGGTCAGATATGGGGCAGCCAACCTCCCATGTGCTGCCAGAATTTACAGCAGGTCAGTGCTTTGGTTGATCTGTGTCCTGACCCAGCCTCAGACAAAATCCCAGCTGCTGGTGAGTTGTCAACATGAGAAACTCATTTACATTTAAAGAGCTCTGTCTTGTGGAGATAATTTAGTCTCTCTGTTGTTAACAAATAAAACTTACCGAAGTGGAATATTCTCCTGGACAGTACTGTACTGTATGGAAAGCTGTGAGATATTTGTACTTCTAGAAATACCACAATTATAATATCTAAGTTTAGCAATTATCACACACAGGAATGGTAGCAACGTGTTGCTGTTTACAGGATTTATGGCCTGCACTCATTCAGCCAGTTCAGATATGGTTCGACTGACTGGCCGAAGATTTACTATCATCGTTTCTGTATTTTGTGATGGAGTTTCATTTTGGATACTTGGCTAATGTTTCCTACAGTTTTCTTTCTTTATGTATTCAGACTGAAGCTGTAACAAATTTTAAATGATCCTTAATAATATTAAACTGAACAGTAAATCAGCAAGAACATTAAATTATAAATTAATAGTGATATTTGTATTTGTATTTTTGCAGATTTTCTTGGATTCAGATCTGAAGTGGACCAAATGGAAAAGCATGTAATGAACGGCTGGATTCCTTCCTCCAGATTTTAGTGACGGTTGCTGATCTTGTTATAGACTCCCATCTAGTGGACACTGAATAGCATTACAGGCATGTTGAGGTTAAAGTACACAAACAAGGAGTACATTTATACTTTTATTTAGTCATTTGGCAGATTCTTTAATCAAAGGTGACTTACAATCACATAGTTACTGTAGTTATGGCAGTGACCCAGAGTGACACTTATCAGCAGCCTGCATTCCTGCTGATAGTCTGATTCCTCCCATGTCGCTCATTAACAGAATGAAAATATCTTTAAGACATGTAAACATAACCTGTAGATTCATGTTTATCTGGTAATAGCTTATTATCTTTATGCAGTTGTTGACTCGAGACAGGCTGTCATGTGATGAGTGGTCACAAGTTGCATGTGAGGCAAAGAAGCAGCAGGACCTCTGATGTGTTTAAAGCTTTTTATTTATGTACAGTAAGACACCTGTGGTTCTCCACCATGTGAATTGGCAGTTAATATTTATACGTATTTACATGACACTAAAGTCATTTACAATTTAACTATGAGGCAGATGAAGACATTTCCTCCAAAGTTATTCACTCAGAAATGAGAGTTGGCTCAGATGTTCATGTTAAAAAAGAAAAGACTTAATGTGACTCTTAGTTTTTACTCATAAAACAATGATTTCTCCAGATTAGAACAAACCTGTATCATTAGCTGTAAACATATTAGTAGTTCTACATTTATGCTGCACACTTGGAAAAGCATCAACTGTACCATGATGGCTCATTAAAACAGTATTAGGGGAAAAGTTAAAATTAACTTAAAATGTACTTTTCTTAATATAAGAAACAGAAATTTGTACAAACAGCAGATGGAGTCATTTCAACACTACACAGAACCTTTCAATGCAACATAAGAGCAGTTAATTTATTGCAAACTTACCTAATTTTAATTCTAGGTTTAATAATTAAAGTATAATTAATTAAATGTGATTAAATACGTACTAAAAAGTTCTATTTTTGATTGTGTTAGTTAAATGATACATCCCTATAAAATTATCTGCACTGCTCCCTTCCTAACCACACTCACTGAAATGACTAAAAATCACCTGATGGTGACCAAAAGCACTGATGTGTCGAGGTGCTGGTCAAACGGCAAACAAACGGATAAGATATAATGTTTTTAAGTGTGTAGGTCCTTATTTCAGCAGCAGGGAGAAACTAAATTGTGTTTTACTTGTTTGAATTATTTCATGTAAGAAAACAAAAATTTAATCTGGTTTAAACCTGAATATCACAAAAGCTTCTGCCATAAAAATCACCAAATCAATGCAAACTGTTTAATACTGTGTAATAACAGTATTATAATGTTTCTTCTTCCCAGGTCTCACAGAGATGTCTCTTCCATGATGAAGGTGCAGGTGTGCAAGTCGAGTGTCTGCCCAGGTAAACATCTGTTACAGGTCAGACGGATCCAAACTCACCATCTCCACCAAAACTAATTTAAAGGAGCACACAGCGCTCTTTGGTATATTTGCATCAAGATAATGACTAAGCTGACTCCAGAATCATCCATGTGTCCTCTTTACCTTCATTATGTCGAAAGAGTGCTCAGTGAACTGCGAACACAAATCCAAACTCAGTGTTCTTAAACCTCACACTGTAAAATGCCTTCAGATTACTTTTGTTTTTGTTTTGAACAAAACATCCAGATTTTTTCCCCGCTGTGGCCTAAAACCTGCTTTAGCATGATCCACTCAGTAAAGTTTAAATGTTGAGTATTTGAACATTTACAAATCGTTCTTTAGGCTCTGTGCACCCGTACATTTGATTTGAAGTAAAATAGCCAATACTTCATTAAATGATCAAATCTCAGCTTCAATGTGAGACTCGGTTTACACGTGATCGATGTACAAACAAGTGTGAGATACGGCTTTTTAAACAACACACGTGCACTTTCCCTTTTTCAGTGGAAAGTCTCTGACATCATCGTTTGATGCTCTCCTAGGTCTCAATTAAGGGGCTGCACCCTTCACAGGACGCATTTCACCGGTGGTCTCAACAAGGCTGTCCAATATCAAAGGCTTCTTTAAACATGACTTCTCTTGCCTGAGCAACAAAGGCGACAATGGATCCTTTGCTTCCTTCCCCCTTTACTACTAATGCTTACGATGCCACTGCACTTTAAATAGTACCTTCCGGTCAACAGAGGTACTAACACTGAGTCTACAGTCATGTAGGAACACTACTGTTCCAATGTGCTGAAACCCAGAGCCCAGAGAGCGAAATGTGAATGTCTCAATACTGAATATACATGTCTCTAAAAATCGGAATAATCAGGTCTGGACATTGTTCATGTCAGCTGTGTTCTCACATGGATGATTTTTGTGTCCTAAATCTTTAAGATTTTGACGTTGTCCTGTTCGCATTAACTAAGCAGCCGCTATGAACTGCTTCGAATTGCTTGGCTCTAAAATCTGGGGCCTGTTCGCTGTGTGCTTCTTTGCCTGAACACCGAGTGTCATTCCTTTACCACAAAAATGTTTTCTTTGTCCTGAAGACTCCTGAAGAACTGCAAGGAGAGTTCATAGGTCAGGAACATGGTGGCGCACATTGGGAAGCCTCGAATGGCGTTGACTGATGCTCCACGGAAGAAGACCTGAACACAAAAGAAGACGTTGGTGAGTTACATTTTGTTTCATTTTGCTCATTTTTAACACACACACACACACACACACTTTACCTGTAACCATAGAAAAAGCTAAAGCTGCTAAAAACATTAACATGACTCAGGTGTTTTAAGTAAAAAAAAAAAAAAAAGTTAAATTGAAAGTGAAGTTATTAGTAAATCGATTTAATATCTGTTACATCAGTTATGACGTCTCTTAAAGATGAAGCTGCAACATTCAGTCAGATTTGTTAATGATTTAGTTTCAAAGGAACAGTAAACTGTCTGTTCTGAAGGAAATGCAGCCGTATAAAATTTAAGGTTTATGTGTCTTGTTTCTCCTCCTCCTTTCAACATGTGCTACAAATTGCTAAAAAAGATTTTATTGATTATTATTGTGTGTTGTGTGTATTGACGTCTCAAAACATTAGATCATAACACAGTCTTGTTGTTTAAACTAAAATCAGTGTGGTTCATAGGAGACGTCCTGTGATAACCTGAACAAGTGATGTGTGACCATGAAGTCAGAAACCACTTTCTCAGAACACAGCTTACCTTCTGTTATTGATCATATGACTGTTTGTTTGTTTCAGAGTTACTGAGGTTTGTCTACATTTTGTAACCTTTGACTGTATCAACAGTATGAACGCTGAACTCGGCTGCAGATCCATTATTGATTTTGAAGTAGGTAGGTAAACTATTTTAATGTCATGCTTTCCTGCATGAAGTGGTGATGAAATGTGATCTTTAGCAGCAACAAGCTCTTCCTGTAGCTGTGGATTAGACATGCACAATTACATTTACATGGGGAATTTCAAACCATTCTTCCTCAAACTGCTTCAGCTCAGACTGATTCTTAGGACGTCAGGCGCTCAAGTCACTTTACAGCATTGCTATTAGGTTGAGGTCTGAGCTCTGACTGGGCCACTGCTAAAGGTGGCTTTTGTCTCTGAAGCCATTCAGACAAAATTCACACCTTGCCAAACATTTTCCCACCACAATGCAACTTGTCCATGCTCATGATTGATTGTGTTTGTTCATATGTGTCTTTGGTGAAGATGAAAGGTGTGAAGACGACAAATTCAAACTAGAAATGCTGATGTGGAGCTAATGTCTTCACTACGGCAAAAATACCTGTACAACTCTGAGTGAGTTTAAGAACAGAGGTGGACGTTGTACAGACTGTGACTTTCACTGAGGCACATATGTACAATGAGCTACGACCATATGTCCATTTTTACACAACTTTTCTTGTTGAACCTTTGTGTGTTCATACTCAAACTGAACTTTTCTTTCTTTGAGTTTTTTTTAAATGCACAGCGTCTCTTTTACTGTACATGTTATGTCTGTGGTTGTGCTTCACTCACCTGTGCTCCCTCTGTCTTGTAGCTGTGGATGATGCAGTGTAAGATTCCTCTGTACTTCCTCTGCCGTTGAGAGTCGGCCTGCATTCGACTCTTCACCACGTCAGCCGGGGTGGCTGTGACCCAGGAAATGGACCCTGAAGTACAGAACAACCTTTAGTTCGTGTAGTCAACATGTAATGATGTAATAAAGGTGATCAATCCTGTCTATTACAGTATTCATGATTCTGTGTTGTATGTTTTAAATAATATCTTTGAAACATGAATAAAACATTCACAGCATTGTTTGTTAATGACCTTGTGTAATAAACCAATAAATAGAATTTTTTATAAACAAATGATTTATGGAGAAAATGTGTAAGATCACAGTAGAACATAGGTAACAAATATCACGTCCAGCCTCATGTCTTCTTGTCTGATATATAGACCAACATACGTCATCTGATCCAAGTTCATACCAACAACTACATGAGGCCCAAACTGACACAAACTTAAATCTTGATGTAATAAACATTATCTATCCTATGCTGTCAGTCAGTCAGGGAACCTCTCAGGGAACCTCTCAGTTCAACATCATCAAAGTGACGGAGACGTCTACCTGCCAAACCTCCAGCGAGCCAGATGGAACAGGGATGAGGGCTGGACGTGGCGTCCGGCTTCAACAGGTTACAGAAGACGCTGTAGGGGATGAAGTAGAGCGTGTATCCAGGAATATCCCTCAGCATCATGGCCCCAGCCCCCCTGTACAGGCCCTGGAGACCCTCTGTCTGCAGGATGCTGCTGATGCAGTGGATGGGGCCTCGGTAGAGTCGCTGGCCAGGAATGTCAACAGAGCGCAGAGGGATGTTGGTGCCATCTGAGACGCTGCCAGCCAGGTGTAGGTTCTCTGTAGATCAGAAATTAAACATAGAAGATGCTTTAATGAACCACCAGTGTTCAAACTAATCCCAATCTAATCTAATCTAGTAGTGTATTTTGTTCTCATATTGCAAAAACATGTCTTCTATAAACAAACACAATACGATCTGCTCAGTACAACATTAAATATACTTTTAAAAAGTATATTTAATGTAATGACACTGATCTGAAGGACAAATGTGGAGAAATGCAACAGGTAACAGTTGTTTTAATGATTGCACTGTATATTTTCCTCGGGGTGATGAACTGAAGGTTTAACCTCCAACCCAGGAACTTCGGCTGGTCACAGTTTGAAATAAATCACACGTCCCAACACTGAGGATGGAGTTAAAGTTGGATTCTGTCTCAATGAGAGAGAGAAGCACAAATAAATAAAGGCGACAGGATTCTCTTAAACGTACTGGAAACGTTATGTTTACCTTCCCAGCTTGTGTAAATTCAACATTAGAGGATGAAGGACTGGATCTGTTTCACCGACAGTCTGCTGTGATGGGACTTCACTGCTCCATGTGTCACCTCCGTGTTAGCCGACGCTAGCATTAGCCAGTCTCTCCCTCTGAACATCTGTTCCGAATCATCCAGTTTATTAAAGTTCGTTTCTGTGAGTCCATCACATCCAACAATCTCTTCGTGTGAGTCAGACTCTGTCCCAGACATGAGAAACGTGTCAAACAGCCGCCTACAGTCCAAAGTCAGGAGGTTGTCGTGTGTAGCAACGAGCTAGCAAGGAAATTCAAACTAAACCACGTGACCGAGCATGCGCAGTGCCCGCTGCGTTAAAGGAGCAGTCTGTAGTTTTTATGAATTCACAGATTCACTGAGCCCAGATTGGTCTAATGAAGAAGGTTTGGAATTCACAGATCTCAGTTAACATGAGCAGGTTCATCACTGACTTTAGTGTCTTTAAGAATCAAAATATAGTAAATATAAAACCACAGAGTTCCTGACAACACGTCAGCACTGATCCACTGCAGCAGCCTGGTGTCAGATTCCTGCTCCAGCATCAGTGACCTCCTCAGGTCATGTTTACATCTGTGCTCAACATGCCAAAGAGCCGGCGTGGCCACGTCTTTAGCTTCAGTTTAACAACATCTTCAACAGCTGCTGTTGTTCCCGTTTCAACTGTCAGTTCAGTTTTAGACTTTTTTCACTATTGATTAAGTAAAAAAGAGTTTATTGTTCATTTCCAGAGAAGTAAACAGTAACTGCAAGTAAACAGCTGTGTTTACATTTATTTAGGATGTTACCTGTAAGTTTGTTTCTGCACGTCTACTCACCACCTGGTAACTTGATTGATTAATTAACTTAACTAATAAACCAGTGGAACATGTGAATATGAAGCTAATCACTGAATAAAAGCAGCACTTCGCTGCCACTTCCACATTTCTCATTGTGGAAACAGGTCATAGTTCAAGTGCTTGAGTCACATAACATTTAACAGCCACATTTCAACACCACAAACAAAGAGAAACGCAGACGCTAAGATGATCCATCCAGGGCGGAGTCTCGTTTGACCTCTCTCCATCATGTAACTGTGGCCAGCAGATGAAGTAACCAGGTCAGAATGTGCTGATCTCATCACTTTGATAAGGTAAAAATGATTCAGACCAATAAACGGTCAGTCAGCGACGTCTTCTCTCCACGAGGCTGTAGTGTCATCCTGACCTGTGGATATTTGAGAACCATGAACTTCATCGTGAACACCGGCACTTTAACGGGAACCTCTCAAATTCGATACAGCATCCTGGAGGTCGGACGTCTCCTGTTGTCAGATGACCTGTCACTTCCCTTTGTGCCATCTCTCCAGTGTGCTGCGTTCAGGGACAGCCCAGTGTGTAGATCATATGTGTTTAGAAAGGCAGCAACCAGTGTGATCAGAAGTCGAGGGCTGCACCAAACGGTGACTGATCATTTCTGACCTGATTATTTTTTATTTAAATCTCCAAACAAAACCAAAGACAACGACAAATTCCAACCAGGATGGAAGCGTCTGCACATCGCTTTTACTTCACTACTCAGACCCAACACATCTTTTCTGCTTTGGAACCAACTGTTGCTCCTCGTTCTGTTGCCAAAGAGGGAAAAACAAACACCTGAAGCCAAAAAAACAAACCTGGATTTACCTGCTAGAACCGTCTGCGTCTGCATCTGCATCTGCAGTCTGATCTTGACCAGGTCCACCGGGGCTCCCACGCCCACTGACACCAGTCCGGTCAGCATGCTGGCCACCGTCAGGTCCAGCATGCCACACGGGTGCCACCCATCACCATAGCGATACTTGCTTATGAGTCTCTGAGTGTTACTGAAAAAGCCAAACACCACTGAGTTGTACACGGTGATGGTGGCCAGCGGGAAAGACAGGCCCTTAAAGAAGCCCATGACCTGAAAGACAGAACCAAAGGAAACTGTTTCAGAGTGAATGTTAATAATTCACAGAAAACATCAGCAGAAAGAAGAAACGACAGCAGAAACTTTAAATCAAGGATCCACTTGGTGTTTGTTCGACTGTGCCAACAATGCAAAGAATGAAAAATGGGGTGAAGTTGCTGCCAAAAGGAAAGTTTTTCTTCCAAGCAGGGAGGGGGCTGAAGATGGGACACGTGTTAAAACTCAAACACAGCTGTGCACGTCTGAGCAAATCGAAAGAGCAGAGTCGATGCTTATTACAGCTCACAGTGTGTCACTGGACAAACACGACTAACTCACGTCACGTATCATCTTCTCTCTTCACAAACACAACTCAACGAGGATTAAAGTCCGACCTGAACCCCGGACTCTTTGTCCCATAACAATCCACAAAACCGCTGAATGAAATATTGTTGTAGGAAAGACTTAAAGACAGCAGCAGCAGGTAGTGCAATAATTATTATAATATAATATAATTATATATATTATATAATAATAATAATAATAACAATAATAATAATTATTATTATATCAGTCTTTATTACAGACATACAAACGTTAAATCTCGTTCACTTCGACACCAACACAAGGTCCAAATGTGGGTCAGGAGCCTGAAATGGACTCGAACAGCTGAGAGAAAACACGTCTTGAGTTCTCAGTGCAGCTTTAACAGCACATCGACCTTTCTGGAGTTTTCCAGAACACTCGGGATCAGTCTCGCTCCAGGCGCAGTACTACTGACAGTACTACAGTACTGCTGACAGTACTACAGTACTACTGACAGTACTACAGTACTGCTGACAGTACTACAGTGCTGGTGACAGTACTAGTACTGCTGACAGTACTACAGTGCTGCTGACAGTACTAGTACTCAGAGCTTTGCAGTTATAGATCAGAGTATTATAGATCAGTGTATTAGAGATCAGAGTATTATAGATCAGAGTATTATAGATCAGAGTATTAGAGATCAGAGTATTAGAGATCAGTGTATTATAGATCAGAGTATTATAGATCAGTGTATTATAGATCAGAGTATTAGAGATCAGAGTATTAGAGATCAGTGTATTATAGATCAGAGTATTAGAGATCAGAGTATTATAGATCAGTGTATTATAGATCAGAGTATTAGAGATCAGAGTATTAGAGATCAGAGTATTAGAGATCAGTGTATTATAGATCAGAGTATTAGAGATCAGAGTATTAGAGATCAGAGTATTAGAGATCAGTGTATTATAGATCAGAGTATTATAGATCAGTGTATTATAGATCAGAGTATTATAGATCAGTGTATTATAGATCAGAGTATTATAGATCAGAGTATTATAGATCAGAGTATTAGAGATCAGAGTATTATAGATCAGAGTATTATAGATCAGTGTATTATAGATCAGAGTATTATAGATCAGAGTATTATAGATCAGAGTATTATAGATCAGAGTATTATAGATCAGAGTATTATAGATCAGAGTATTATAGATCAGAGTATTATAGATCAGTGTATTATAGATCAGAGTATTATAGATCAGAGTATTATAGATCAGTGTATTATAGATCAGAGTATTAGAGATCAGAGTATTAGAGATCAGAGTATTAAAGATCAGTGTATTATAGATCAGAGTATCAGAGATCAGAGTATTAGAGATCAGAGTATTATAGATCAGAGTATTATAGATCAGAGTATTAGAGATCAGTGTATTATAGATCAGAGTATTATAGATCAGAGTATTAGAGATCAGAGTATTAGAGATCAGAGTATTAGAGATCAGTGTATTATAGATCAGAGTATTATAGATCAGTGTATTATAGATCAGAGTATTATAGATCAGTGTATTATAGATCAGAGTATTAGAGATCAGAGTATTAGAGATCAGTGTATTATAGATCAGAGTATTAGAGATCAGAGTATTATAGATCAGAGTATTAGAGATCAGTGTATTATAGATCAGAGTATTAGAGATCAGAGTACTATAGATCAGTGTATTAGAGATCAGAGTATTATAGATCAGAGTATTATAGATCAGAGTATTATAGATCAGTGTATTATAGATCAGAGTATTATAGATCAGAGTATTATAGATCAGTGTATTATAGATCAGAGTATTATAGATCAGAGTATTATAGATCAGAGTATTATAGATCAGAGTATTATAGATCAGAGTATTAGAGATCAGAGTATTAGAGATCAGAGTATTATAGATCAGAGTATTATAGATCAGTGTATTAGAGATGAGAGTATTATAGATCAGTGTATTATAGATCAGAGTATTATAGATCAGTGTATTATAGATCAGTGTATTATAGATCAGAGTATTATAGATCAGTGTATTATAGATCAGTGTATTATAGATCAGAGTATTATAGATCAGTGTATTATAGATCAGAGTATTATAGATCAGTGTATTATAGATGAGAGTATTATAGATCAGTGTATTATAGATCAGTGTACTATAGATCAGTGTGTTATAGATCAGTGTATTATAGATCAGAGTATTATAGATCAGAGTATTATAGATCAGTGTATTATAGATGAGAGTATTATAGATCAGAGTATTATAGATCAGAGTATTATAGATCAGTGTATTATAGATCAGAGTATTATGGATGAGAGTATTATAGATGAGAGTATTATAGATCAGAGTATTATAGATCAGAGTATTATAGATCAGAGTATTATAGATCAGTGTATTATAGATCAGAGTATTATAGATCAGAGTATTATAGATCAGTGTATTATAGATCAGAGTATTATAGATCAGAGTATTATAGATCAGTGTATTATAGATCAGAGTATTATAGATCAGAGTATTATAGATCAGAGTATTATAGATCAGAGTATTATAGATCAGAGTATTATAGATCAGAGTATTATAGATCAGAGATGAGAGTATTATAGATCAGTGTATTATAGATCAGTGTATTATAGATCAGAGTATTATAGATCAGAGTATTATAGATCAGAGTATTATAGATCAGTGTATTATAGATCAGAGTATTATAGATCAGAGTATTATAGATCAGTGTATTATAGATCAGAGTATTATAGATCAGTGTATTATAGATCAGAGTATTATAGATCAGTGTATTATAGATCAGAGTATTATAGATCAGAGTATTATAGATCAGAGTATTATAGATCAGAGTATTCACAGTGAGAGGAGTTCGGTACCGTTTCCTTCCTGTAGATGGTGAGGATGCAGTGCAGAGTGTTCCTGTAGCCTTTTCCCGCCTGGAGTCGCGTCTGAACCACAGAGAAACACGAGTGTCAATAATGAACCTCAGTGTTTCAGCTTCCATCCGTTTCCTCCAGAAGACTGAACTCAAGCTTCTGTTTTCTTTTCTTTCGAGAGTTTCAGATAAATGTCTGTGTACTTTTAAACGTCTACCTCTTTTGTTAACGTTTACCAGGAACTGATCAAATGAAGCCACAGCTACTTAACTGTCTCTAATATTTCTCACTTCTTAGAATGAACCTTCATCATTTCCTTTTTAAACTTTGCAGTTTCCCTCAACACCAACACAGATTTGCCAGAAGAACATGTTGTTCTTCGTATGAAGTGTGGGATCGATGGAGCTGCTGTTGTTGTACCTTCACCGTGTCCAGTGGATGACCCACCACCACACTGGAGGCTCCTGCAGCCAGAAGAGAAAGAAAACAGTTCATGTTCAGAAATAAGACACGTTAACATGAAACCATCTCAAACAGACGCTTTACGTTTATTTATTGTCTTAGTTACTGTTAATTTGGCTGATGATGCACTTCTTAGATAAATCACTGGAGCTACTGTTCTTTTATTAACCCTCAGTTCCACCTGAGATGTGCACAAGCTCACAGCACCAGGCGTCCCACCTGGGAACACGGTGAACCCGTCAAAAAGAAAACGACTTGAGATCCAGATTTCATGATGCAGCACTGAGCTTGATCCAGAATCTGTTCAGTGCTGCATCAGAGGCCGTTACCTGAGGTACAGTCAGCGTCACAGCACAGAACACATGAAGACATTAACTGAGCTCATTTATTTAAAGGCTGTCGAACAAACATAATAAATAACGCCGCTTTATTTATTTCTGCTTCTGATTCTGTGAAAGGTTAAAAGAAACGTGCTGCTGCTGCTGAACCGTCCTGAGCAGGTTCTACTGGGTCCAAAGCATGTAGCTGAACTGTATAATATAAATATATATATAAATATATTTATATATATAACTAACTGTAAAAGTAACGGATTGATCTCGAACAACAATGAAGTTAAAACAGCTCAAATTAAAAAGCAGAACGTCTGAAAACAAACAGTCGATGTCAAATATTGAATTCTTCTGTTTAGTTTCTATTGATCGAGCTTCAGTGTCTGATTTCAAACTTTGTCAGAAACCATGAGTTTGACTTGAGTTTTAAAATAAAGTTTTTAACACTTCATCACATGAACTGTTGATGTTTAACTGATGCTTCTGTCTGGACCATCCTGAGTCGGATTGAGGCCTAACTCTGGGTTTATGCAACTCTCTCCCCCTCCCCCCACTGACCCCCCACTGCCCCCCCACCCCTCAGACCTGTTTCTCCCCCTCTTTCTATTTTCTAGTTGCAGGATTAATGAACCGTTCACAGTCTGGGTGTCTGCTCATCTCTGCAGCCTCGAACACAGTTGAACACTGGAGGTGTCTGTTTGTTTTCGGGGGTGTTTACAGCCCCCCCCCCCCCCCTTTTGCAGCTCCGGATTCTGTCTTTACTGATAAAAACCAAACATAAGTTCAGTTTAGTTAAAGTCACTGAGTGCACGGACCCACCGCCCCCCCAGCCCCCCTCCAGCCCCCCTCCAGCCCCGAACCACACATTTAACACCGGACGCTGGAAACAGATTCTCGTCTCACCTCCGATCCATCCTGCGATGAAATCATCCAAGCGAAAACTGTTCGAGGTCTGCATCTTAATCAGAGCTGGTCCGGTCCAAACTCAGCCTCTCATGAGTCGGAGCTCTGGTTTCAGATCCGGACCTCTGATCACCGAGCTGCTTCTTGACAGCTGAGAAAACACAAAGTGATTCAACAGCTCACTGAGATTAGACAGAACCACGGCAGGTTGGCACCGACAGCCAATCAGAACACAGCCTGAACCGACGGACAGCTCCTCTGGCCAATCAGAGGAGAGTGCTCCACATTCCCACAGCCTATAGAGACTGAGCCATGGAAATGAGCCATGAGGAGGAAACTGAGAAGAAACACTGAAGGTGGGGGGGGGGGGGGGGGACCAGAACCAGAACCAGAACCAGAGAAGAAGACCCTGAAACCCTGGAGGGGGGTCATCAGTACGACCCCTGAACCAGAACCAGAACCAGAGAAGAAGACCCTGAAACCCTGGAGAGGGGTCATCAGAGGGGTCATCAGTACGACCCCTGAACCAGAACCAGAACGAGAACCAGAGAAGAAGACCCTGAAACCCTGGAGGGGGGTCATCAGTACGACCCCTGAACCAGAACCAGAACCAGAGAAGAAGACCCTGAAACCCTGGAGAGGGGTCATCAGTACGGCCCCTGAACCAGAACCAGAACCAGAACCAGAGAAGAAGACCCTGAAACCCTGGAGGGGGGTCATCAGTACGACCCCTGAACCAGAACCAGAACCGGAACCAGAGAAGAAGACCCTGAAACCCTGGAGGGGGGTCGTCATTGATCGTGATTGATTGTGTTTAATGATCATTCGTTTAATATTCAGCGTGTGACTTTGTGACTTTTCTATTAAAGCTTCTTTTTTATTCTGGATCTTTTCACTCCGTCCTCTCTCGTCTCCTCACGAGCTCTTTACAGAGGTTCAGATTTCATTTTCAGCAGCACGTCTGTTTTCTAGTGTATGTTGGTTCAGTTCCCATCTGACCTTTGGAAACAGCATTTGTAGGATCTTTGCTTTAAAGATTTACCCTCCAGAATAACAGGAGGAATTCAATTAACATAAACTCTTAATGTGTTTTTCCTCTTCAGGTCTGTTTGAGTTTAAAGTCAAGATTTACCATGAATCCCTTTAGGGGATATTTGTCCTCTGATGGTCCTATTCAGGAGAAACTGTGTCAGCTCCACAGCTGAGGTCAGTGACTCGGGCGACTTTGTGATAGTTCATGTAATACTTAACGTCTAATGTCTAAACCACAGCACATAAAGGAAACCTATAAAAACAAGGAGAGGGAGCAAAACAACAGCAGAGCTGGAACTCAAACAGCTTCGGTTCCAGTGTCTCGTCCACTTTTCCACACTCGTCGTGCCTTAAAGTAAAAACTTTAAAGGCATAGAAAGACGTTAGTGAGCTGCAGGTTCACAAACAGCGAACATGCATCCAAAAATGAGCTTTTATTGACTTTCACTATGTTCTGAGTTGTTGAACATCTCAAGGTTTAAAGTCCAGCAAATAAAAGCTGAAATTCAGAACTTTCACCTCATGATCTGAAACTCAAATGTGAAACTGGCCCCGATGTTAAATCACTGGTTCAGACCGAGTAGGAGAGCAGCGATACGACTGTCGAGGGGTTAAACCCTCTGTGAACACACAGTGTCTCCATCAAATCATAAAAGTTTCCATTGTCAGTTCGACCTGCAGCAGGTTTGTTTGAAGACACAGGTCAGAGTGGACGGTCCTCGATCTGTGGAGGTAAAACTTCCTCCAACGGTCGAACATACAAAACAAGCAGCTCCTGAAACAGTCTGCTGCAAATCTGCAGGCTGTCGTGGACACTGACCAACGTGGACACTGACTAACGTGGACACTGACTAACGTGGACACTGACTAACGTGGACACTGACTAACGTGGACACTGACTAACGTGGACACTGACCAACGTGGACACTGACTAACGTGGACACTGACTAACGTGGACACTGACTAACGTGGACACTGACCAACGTGGACACTGACTAACGTGGACACTGACTAACGTGGACACTGACTAACGTGGACACTGACTAACGTGGACACTGACTAACGTGGACACTGACTAACGTGGACACTGACCAACGTGGACACTGACAAACGTGGACACTGACTAACGTGGACACTGACCAACGTGGACACTGACCAACGTGGACACTGACTAACGTGGACACTGCTCTCTGTCCTCAAACCTTTTAACTCACTCAGTCCAACATCATTAAAACCTGAATTTATCAACCTCATATTAATTTTAACACCGACCGCGTCTCAAACGGTCAAACTGTGTGAGATCCTCACGTGTCTGTGGTGTGTCCTCATTCAGGCTTCTGATTGGTCTGTAGGGACAGGTGTGGCTGACACGGACGGGTCATGTGAGGTCGAGTTTATCACTAAGAGACAAACTGTGGAACAAAACACAGACGCACCTTAATTCCATTAAATCATCAAAGAGGAAGGACGGAGGAGAAAGGATGAGACGCTGCTGATGACGCAACAGGAAGGGAGGAAAACGCTGTTCCTTTAAATAAAGTTCAGTTAAAACCTGATTAAGGAGCCAGGAACACTCGACCACGTGCACAGACACCTGTGTTACATTAACTGTTGTTTACAGGTCGACACCGTCTAACACAGGTGTGATGTTTGGTCGGAGCTGTTCTGATAAGACTTAACATGAAGTCACCGTCTGTTCTGATTTGATGTCAAACAACAACACAGATGTCCTGTTTTTTCTGCCCTGTGTAAAGTGCACTGACCTGGAATAAGTCCGACTGGATGTTTGTGAAGGAACAGTGACCAGTAAAAGCTCCATCGTCTGTATTTGAAGAGCAACACGTGCTTCAGTCTACACTGAAAACAAAAACACGAATCCTGACAGAATTACTCAGCTGTGCATCTTTTTATTTTGGTGGTTCATCGGTGAGTTTCCTGTTCTGTAGCAGAGACGAGCACGACAGTAAACACGACTCAGCTTGTTTTTATAATTTACAACCAAAGGAATAAAATGAAAAAAGTGAAATGAAAAAATTCACCATGACGTCAAAATCTTTGTGTCTTTGAGGAAAAAGTGAAGCTGCAGTAAAAACTTTTCCTGTTTCCAGTGGTGAAACGTTACTCAGCACACGTGTTCACTGTCTCCACTTTACTTGTGTATTTGCACTTTATGCTGACTCATACTAGTAATACTGTACTTTTACATCACTACATGTTTAGTTACTAGTTACTTTCCTCTCTGCTGAACTTCTCATTAAATCAGTGAATAAATAAAATAAGCTCATCAGCAGCAACTGCAACAATTAAATGATGAAGATAAAGCATCAAGAGTTACTACACGGTGTACTGCTACTTTTACTGTGACTCACTGATAGAAAATAGTTGTGTGGAATCAGTAGATTGACATGTTAGACAGTCAGTGACAACAACCACGAAGCCTGAGCTATGACGTTTTAAAGCCTCTCAGGGAGAAGGAGTCTATAACTTTAGTGACAGGGTTAAAAAAAAAAGAACAGTGGAAAATGTACTTTTTAAAATGTGCAGTAACAGTATTAACATTGAAAGAGGACTCTGTGGGATGTGTAGAACCATCCCAGAAAGAAAGGGTCCGAAATCCATGAACCCAGTGAGTCTGTCAGATACCAAGAGCTGAACTGACTCCGTTTAATTATTGGGGTATTTTGTCTTTTTAGTCTCCAAGAATAAAAAACATGAACATATACTATGAAAATATGATTTAATACAGTAACAGTTACACTTTACGTCCTACATCACTGATATAAGAAGAAACTTAGAGCTGAAGTTTAAGTTTGAAGAGAAAAACATTAAAGACGATGAAATGAAACAAAGTGAGGACACGACTCGTCTGCTGACACCAGGGGGCAGAATCAGTTCATCTTTAGACACCAGGACGATCGTTCATTCAGCCGGTCCGGCTCCTCCAATGTCACAGTTTCAATTACACGCGACCTTTTTGTCAACGTTCATGTCACGGCACATGTGATTCTTAAAGCAGTCCAGTAAACACGCGTGACCTCGGTTCATGAGGTTAAACCAGAGTCCAGAGAAACAGCAGAGACTCCAGAGCCCTTCACTGCCTCAGTGTTTGTCTGCAACTGGTCCTGTTGAATGTGTAGATTCAGTAGAAACGACTTCATGTGTTGAACAGACACAGAAATAAAGTGTCAAATACTGGAGATGCTGAACAAACAGGAGCATCGAGTGTCAGAGCCTCAGCGTCAGAGTCAGTGGATCATTCAGGTCCAAAACAAACAGGATCTATATGTTGTTCAGAGATTATATATTTTAGCTCCGTTATAATTCACATTAAGATGCAACACAACGAGCTCCCTGTGAGTTCAATGAGACAAAAGAGATGTGGATAATTAAGTGAGACAATCCTCCCTCCACCTTCACCACCAGGACACAGATGAGGACACGAGGTGGAAGAACAATAAACCAAATGATGTCGATGTTAATAAATACACAGCTCCTGGTACGTACACCTACTGTACATAAGACTGATGAAGGAAAAGTGACTCACTACCTTAAGAAATCCTTAAGAAAGCTGCAGCTCGTGGATAAATGTGGAGCTGTATCAACGTGTGTGAGTTTTCTGTTTCCAACGTTTTAACTACTACTTTACAACATTTCTAGACAGAAAAGGAAAACTGCTGATGCTACTTTAAATTAACCAGGAGACCAAACGCTGCTGCCTGAGTCTTAAGTATTATTTCCTATATTGTGCTGATTCCATTCAATTCATTCTAATATTGAGGCTTTTATGCAGAAAGAAATATTAATTCAATGATGCGTCTGTGAACAGACCATCGTAGACTCACCATCTTTAAGAAAAAACATATGGCAGCAGTCCTGGACCAGATTTAATTTCACTGTAGGAAGGATGCTAAATAAACTCAGCCTGGATCTCCTCCATGACCAGTCTGACTAATAGTCCGGCTGAACCAGGACCGTGCTCCTTTCATGAATTCTATTAACATCTCGTTTGGTAGACTCTGCAGACTGGGACCTAAAATGAGGCTCATGGCTGCGAGGCACCTTCATGACAGGGATAGAAATGTGTTTTAATGAGCCTGTGTTCTGGGGCGACACAGTCAATTTTTTATTTGAGGCTGAGACTTGAAGAATGTGGAAAAAAGTATTTTTGTCTTGAAACAGTGAAAACAGAAAGAAGGAGTCGTCAGAATGGTGCCGATGAGAAGAAATAAGGTTTATTTGGAAATGTTGAGTCTCTTTTTTAACACGTCCTTTTTTAACCAGTTCAGTTTTTATCACATGTTCTTGTTCCTGCTCCAGATCCATTTAACCAGTTAGTTATTAGTTATTTTTATTTATTAGTTATTTGTGATTTTTATTTATTAGTTATTTGTGGAGCCATAAAAATAAATATTGACGGCACAAGAGAAAAAGACGATGAGGTCATAAATAAATGAACACGATTCGTTGTCTTGAGATCATAAATAGTGGAATCCAGTCAACGGTCAAAGAATAAAACTCAAAACTAATGATAAATAAAAATCTACTAAATATTAGACAGACACTGCTTTTGAAGAACTTTAAAAAACAAACCTATGCATCAGTTTTGTCCATGTCCTCGTTTTTCCCTAAGGTGACGAATGAAGAGGGCAACTGGAAATGGGATTATCATCTGGGGAGCATGAATTTAAAATCTGAGCATTTCTAGTGAAGGTTTTGGCCGTTACTAGTGAGTCCAGACTACTACTACTACTACTACTACTACTCCTACTACTCCTACTACTAACTACTACTACTCCTACTACTAACTACTAACTACTACTACTACTACTACTACTACTACTACTACTACTACTACTACTACTACTACTACTACTACTACTCCTACTACTACTACTACTACTACTACTACTCCTACTCCTACTCCTACTACTACTACTACTACTACTACTACTCCTACTCCTACTCCTACTACTAACTACTACTACTACTAACTACTACTCCTACTCCTACTCCTACTACTAACTACTACTACTACTAACTACTACTCCTACTCCTACTACTAACTACTACTACTACTACTACTCCTACTACCTATAAGTAAACTGACATTACATTGAAGGTTGTGTTTGAATCCTCGTGGTATCTGTCAGATCACAGGTCAGATTCACTGTGATCTAATAAACAGGTGATTTAAATGGAGTATTTTTAAAAACATACATTTATACGTTGCTGTCCAATAGTATTGCAGTATTACAGTTCTGAGTGTGTTTTCTCGCTGGTTGTACTGTGTAACACCGCTGTTGTCTACATTAGTTTAATAAATGTTAAATATCTGATGTGAGCATTTTATTCTTTTAGTGCCATAAAAAGCTTCTGTGTATATAGTCTTCACATTATTTGTGATGAAGGTCTCAGCTACAAGAACAAATGTGTTTTTTAAAGCTGCTGTATTTCATTTGTAGATATTATAAATTACTCTCGTGTTTGGGACAAAGAAATCTCCCTTGTGAGTCTCTGTGAAGGAAACTATTGAGAACTGAATTGGAAATCGCTCAACAAACAGACTGGGTGCGATTCTGGAATGATCTTATTTCAGTTTGGTGCCAAATCCACTGCAGATGGTTTATGGCTCCCTGTTTTTTCCCAGTACAGAGTAGGAAAAGTTCCAGCCTAATAAATACTGTGTCCCAGTTCTACAACAATCAGCAACCTTGGAACCAGACATCAGTTTTGTTATTTTTCAGTTTGTTGGACAATGATAAAAATTATTTGGCTGCACAAATTCAGTGCAGTGTGGAGAAATGCTTTATTATTTTAGTCTTCATTATCCTTCATGTTGCTTCTTTTAAAGCTGTTCAGTATCCACACACAATTCTTCCAATATTCAGTTTTAATTGAAGTTACTGACTTTTATCATATGAATGAAGATAAATCATAATCATATATAATGAATTGTTAAAGTAGAACCATGGTTTGGAAACCACACATTTATTTCCACTGTGCTCTGCTGTTCAGCGTTCAGTGTCTTATCCACAGACACTTTGACATGAATCAGGGGGAACCGGGAATCAAACCACCATCCCTGGTGTTCGTAGACGACTGTCCTACCAACTGATCCTGACAAACACATTCTTCTATGATGTTAAATCCATTTTTACTATATCAAACATATTCAGTCACAGAATTAATTTAATTTGACTTTGTTTTCAGAATTTGAAAGTTGGTTTTAGACAGAAACAGTTTCGTGGTAAATTCATCCAATCAGATCAATTTTGAGCCTGAACAGGAAGCCGTCACTCAGCAGGTCCACGCTGGCCGAGGACAGTCCAGTGGAGAACCAGTGTCACATCTTGATATCAGCAGTGTTTAATTTATTTCATTTCAAGGACTAATGATGACTAGTGTCTGTATGAAAACCAAATAGAGAAAAACATACGTATCGTATGTGACCTTTAGCATCTCACAAACTTTGTAAATCATTTTGAAAAAAGCTTTTAGAATTCATTAGAATACAACAGATTCCTCAGAGGGAATGGATTTTACATTTGACCTGTCGCCAATTAAATGTAATAGTTTACATTTCACGATAATACAACTCGTCTCTCCTCAGTGAAGAATTATCACTAGAAGCAGCATCAGTATCTGAACATCGGACCCTGGGTAGGAACCACTGAGCAGCTGAACTGTGGAATTAATGGAGCGTAATAAAGAGCGCATTGACCTTTGAGAACTGTAACTAAGGCTGCATGGGGGTTAGGGTCACTGAGAGACCCTGGTGAGAGTTCAGGGGTCAAACCGTAAGGAAGAAGATTTAAACCCGTAAGAACTGCTGAGTCATACTTTGTCAGGTAAATTACAGTAATCTATTCACCTGACATGTGGACTTAAGGCTGCACTGATCAATAATTTCAAATTAATCAAAGTGAAATGTGAAGTCAGAGATTGATGGTGTCAGAGCGTAACGTGTTCGTGTCCTTGAAAGAGAACAGAGTTTGTTGTTGTTGTTGTTGTTGTTGTTACATCTCGTGTGGTGCACAGTAACACTGAGAGAAGATTCCTGTGTGTGACCTGTCGACTGTGGCACAGTTGATTTGACTCCCAGTCCCAGTTCCAGGCCACGTGTCAGTGTCCCTGGATAAGACACTGAACAGCTCCCTGTCCACAGGCGCAGGACACGTTTCCTCGTTCTTTTTCCGCAGTTTTGTTTTTTGTCATTTCAAAATCAAAATCCACTTCCCACCGAGGGCAGGTACTGATCAGACCAAATCCTGGTGGACGTACCAACAGTCCAGTGGGACGATCACGTTGATCTGTCTCCTGAATGCACAGATACCAGTTTCAACAACTGGTATTTTGCTGCCATCAGTTCACCCAAAAAAAAATAACTCTGTTTGTCAGCTTTGTAGTTTCGCTTTATGTAATTCTGGGCACATTGTACAAACCTATGAGACCCAGACAGACGAGGTGAAGGACGACAACAGGATGGAAGGAAGACAGCTTTTAGGTTGATGATTTCTGATATGCGTTATAAAACTGTCCCGATGCTCAGATCATCATGTTGGGACATGTTGGCAGCTCTTTCCATCCTTTTCAACTTTAGCACACTTGGTCTTTTTGAAGTCTTTATCATCTATTCATATTAAATTAAAAGAAGTTTAAACAATTATGCTACAAGGCATCTTTTTCAGCTCAGGACAGTGGAAGATGAAAAGTGACTCTCTTTCATTTTCCATTAAATCACAGAACAGGAGCCTCCACATCATTTAATTTATTCTATTACTAGAATATATGAAGTACAAAAGGAACTGTAGTTTATAAAGTTAAATTACACAGTAGTCTACTACACTGTGGCCAAAGCAACAACAAAAGAATTTAAAATATATGACTTGACTTCTGATGATGACCTGAAACACTGGCCAGAGCATAGCAGAGCACAGCAGAGCAGGGAGAGGGAGGACTGTGTGGAGCAGAGTGGATCGAGTCATGCTAGAAACCAGAGAGCAGCAGATTCATGTTCATGGTTTCATAATCACATGTTGCACAGAACCACACTGACTGTACTGATTCTGTGTTCACATATTTTTAGTCACGTAGTTTGAAAATGTTCCAAATCAAACTGGGAATTTTGATTTAGGACTTTTTTTTTTTTGCAGCCCGACTCTGGTTAAAAACCAGCTGCTACATTTCTAAACTGTATAACATTTTAACAGTAGTCATCTCCTCAGTGCACTGAATAATGTATTGTTATATGTATAGCTCACAATAACCCCTACACATTTACTGTTTAGATGGGATTTTGGTTCCTAGCTGTATATTACATTTTATGACTTTCTTGTCTTCGCTTCAAAAGCCTGATTCGATTATCTGCCACTATGCACTAATAAACACTGACACGTTCCTCTGTCTGTCATATACACAATTACATTTAAATGTAGCGTAGTGATTCTCATCCGTGTGTGAGATACCTTAATAATGATATATGTGGACTGTTCTGCTGCTCAAGCAATCTGCTATCCCACACCTGTCTGCGTCTACATATTTATTATGTCAGTCCCTTATATACAGTACACAGGACATCTGCACACGTCTGCACATTTAGAAAAGGCTCAGATGAACGCTGTGGTTAGCTGCACTCGAACTGCTGCAACTGAGCATGTCTCAATACCAGTACTTGTAAGATTAACCAATGTTTCATGTGCATTAATTGGCAGAAACCTTTAAACTAGAGGGACCTTTCATTTGTTATATGATGCAGCAATGGATTAACATAAACATCAGGAGACATAAATCCCGCCTAAATACAAACACCTGGTACGTGTGGTAGCAGTAATCTGTTTCCTCTTGTTTTTAAATGATGATTCTAAAATAATATTACATTTTATTAAAATAAATTAATGTCTGAACAGGACAGTTGTGGTATTTTTAGGTTATAGAAAGATTATGTCTATTGAAAGAAAGGTATTGCTAGTATTATAAATGTTAGTGGTTGGATTGTGACAGGACAAACACCGCAAACTGCTTTGGTACTTAGAGTAAAGTATAATTACATGTATGTTTTACATGACATTACATTTACATTGAAATAGAAGTCATGAAGAAGTCATTTCAGTGCTCGTTAATGTTTTCAAAACACAGATGACCAGACTGCCAGTGTCGTTGCCAGACATCGTGTTTCGCTGTTATTGTAAAACCTGTGCACAAAGGTAAACGATAGCTCCACCTACAATACGAAGAGAAGAAATATCAGATATCTAGGATATTGTAAATCAGAATATTGCAGGAGTCAGGGAGCCACTATTAATATACAGAAGACTCACAAAACCCCCGGGAGCTGTGGGAAGTAACAACATACTCTCATTATGTTAATACAAAATGTGATCCATAGCATTACAGTCAGCTTCCTTACAAAATATATTTGTGGTTGCAGTTTAGCTCTAAATAAAGAAAATGAACATGGTTGTCACAGTTTGATACCTGACCAGGTGTCGCATGTTATATCTTGGTCTGCTTCTATCTCGCTGGTATCAAAAAATGTATTAAAAATATATTAAAAAAGACAAAAACTAATAAAACAACAAATTTGAATAAATAAATCTTAATGCAACAGATTAAAAAAACGTAAAGAAAAAAGCACTGAAGCTTGATGTATGCTCCTGTGTTTAGTGTAGATTTGATGTAGAAGCAGAAATTAAACTTTACACCTTCATCTCTGATAAAAAATACACAGTCAAAAACACAAATATGTGTGGTGTCTGTAGCAGAGTGAAGCATGTTTTTAGCATCAGGAAATAAAAATGTAGCTTCGAGAGAGAGGACAGACCTCAAACGTGCAGTGTCTGCGAGGACAGGAGGACTTCTCTTAAAACAGCCATTAATCCCGAAGGCAAGGAGATGCTGGATAGAAAGCAGCAGCTGAAGGCGACACAGAGCGACACAGACTCACTTTTAGTCATGTTCGATGACTAAAGGTGTGATCACACTTCAAGATGGTAACTTTAATGTGTTAAGGGAGGTGCATTAGAGGGTTTTTTAAATGACAGCACAGTAACTTCAAACAGCTAAAAACAGAACTCAGCAAATGTGCAGGAAAACGTGATTGTTACTCAGTTACTCAGGCTATATGGGTAATCCCTCATTAATTTCATGTAGGATCAGTACAGAAGCATGTGTGGCCCTCGTATTAAAACCTTCAGATGTGTGAAAATAAAAATAAATGAGTCTGTGAGGTTCAGCTTGTTCCAGACAGACAAGTCCAAAAGCAGATCTGCTGATAGAAACAGCAACAGAAGCACTTTCTGGTCTATTAACTTCTCTTAAGGGGGTACAAACTATTCTTAGCTGGCGACTATCAGAAGCCCTCCCTCCTCGATCCTGAGGGCCTGACACTAAAACCTGATGTTTCCTGTTGATGCTTTCAGTTGTGAAACTTCTTTAAGATGAAGCGTAACGTCTCATCATTAGTCTCGTTCTTTACAGGGAGGGAAACATAAACTAAACTAAACGGAGTCAGGAACAGAAGAAAAACAGGAAGGGGTTCTGTCAATCTGTGTGAACACTTGTTCAGCAGGATGCTCACTGGTATGAACCCCTGTGAATTCATGAGTAGGTCGGACTTTGGAACATTTCAGGAGGATTTTGAAGATGAAGACATTTTACAAACATTACATCTGAAGATAAAGTGAGGACATGAAATAAGGACATTTTTTGAAATTGGATGTTTGAAAATTTGACCATTTCTGGAAGGTGAGAACGGTTTCAACGTTTCACCAGATGTTTTTGGAAGGTGAATATGTTTTTTTGAAATGTCAGCATGTTTGTGGACGGTAGCTGTAGGTGTAGGTTTGAGGGTCAGATTGAAACTGTCAGTGACCTACAGAAATACAAGTGTATGTGTGTGTGTGTGTGTGTGAGAGAGAGAGAGAGAGAGAGAGAGGGGGGGAGAGAGAGACAGAGAGAGAGAGGGAGAGACAGAGAGAGAGACAGAGAGAGAGAGAGAGAGACAGAGAGAGAGAGAGAGACAGACAGAGAGAGAGGGAGAGACAGAGAGAGAGACAGAGAGAGAGAGAGAGAGACAGAGAGAGATAGAGAGACAGAGAGAGAGAGAGGGAGAGACAGAGAGAGAGAGAGGAGAGAGAGAGAGACGACAGAGAGAGAGGGAGAGACAGAGTGAGAGAGACAGAGAGAGAGAAGAGAGAGAGAGAAGAGAGAGACAGACAGAGGAGAGAGAGACAGACAGAGAGAGAGAGAGACAGAGAGAGAGAGACAAGAGAGAGAGAGAGAGAGACAAGAGAGAGAGACAGAGAGAGAGAGAGAGACAGAAAGAGAGAGACGAGACAGAGAGAGACAGAGCAGAGAGAGAGAGACAGAGAGAGCGCGAGAGGAGAGAGCGAGAGGAGAGAGAAGAGAGGAGAGAGGGAGTAGCGACGAGAGAGAGAGAGAGAGCAGAGAGAGAGGAGAGAGACAGAGAGGACAGCAGAGAGAGAGAGAGAGAGAGAGAGAGAGAGAGAAGAGGAGAGAGACAGAGAGAAGAGGGAGAGAGAGAGAACAGATAAGCGAGAGAAGAGGTAGAGAGAGAGAGACAAAGAGGAGATCGAGAGTGTTTAGGTACAGAGGAGCAAGGTTAGCCAGCTGCAGACAGCGAGGACAATGCCAGCAAGATACTGTGGACATGAGAGCCATACTAATTGTGAACACAGAGGAAAAGAGACAAGGAGCTGTTTAGGTAAAACAAGGTTGCTGCTACAGCCTCCAGCAGCTCGTTTGTGGGTGAGCATCCTTAATGTGAAGTGACAGTAGTAAAAGAGAATGGGCTGCTTGTCCTGTGGTGTGTGTGTGTGTGTGTGTGTGTGTGTGCTGGTGGGGCTGGGGGGCTGGGGTGATGTGTTAACTCTGTGATTTGGGCCGCGAGGTTGGAAAGGAGCCTTTTTTATGAGAAGAAAAGAAAAAGCAAGTGGAACAAAGTTTGGTTTTTGCCACTCCAGTGGTTTGTGTGAGGCGTTTGTGCTGAAAGGTTAAGTGGGAGAAAGCATTCACTCATCTAACGGTGTTTACAGGCAGAACGGGGACCGGACGAGACGAGGAGCTGGATGGTTAAAAGTCGGCACTGTGGAGAGTAGAAATGTGTAAAGAGAAACTGTCTGGTTGTTTCTGTGCTACGACTGTGCTGCTGATGGACGTTTATTACCCTGTTTCATTTAACAAATAACAACATCACACGTTTGTCCGTTTCTAGTAATTATCAGGTGGTAGCTGCTCCTCTCAGCACTTTTTAGGTCAGTATGTCTCTCTTTCAGTTTCTTTCAGTGCTCAGCCTGTTTGCTTGTTATTTTGCTACTGTACCATGAGTGTTGTTAGCAATATTATTTATTGCGTAAGTATTCATAGTGCTTTAACGTTACAGCCTTACTCCAACGGAAAATAATGAATTTAAAATGGATTAAATATAGTATTTCCTCAAAATTCATGTCAAAGTAAAAGAAGTTTGTTTGGAATCTTTTAAATCTATTAAAAATAAATAATGAAAAAAATATATTTTACATATACATAGATAAACATATAGTATTCACAGTCTTTGCTATGACACTGAAAATTGAGCTCTGGTTCATCCTGTTTTCACTGATCATCGCTGAGATGTTTCCACAACTTGTTTGGAGTTCACCTGTAGGAAATTCAGCTGATTGGACATGATTTGGAAAGACATACACCGGTCTGTATAAGGTCCCACAGCTAACATTGCATGTCAGCGTCTGAAGACCTCAGAGACAGGATTGCATAGAGGCGAAGATGTGGGGAAGGGTACAGAAAAGTTTCTGCAGCACTGGAGGTCCCTATGAGCACAGTGGCGACCCGAACATCTCTGGAGAGATCTGAAAATGGCTGTGCACCGACGCTCCCCATCCAACCGGATGGAGCTTGAGAGGAACTGCAAAGAAGAATAAGAGAAACTGTGTAAAAAAACAGTTTGTAGCATGATACGTAGAAAGACTTGAGGCTGTAATTGGTGCTAAAGGTGGTTTAACAAAGTACTGAGCAAAGGCTGTGAATCCTGTACATGTGATGTCATTCTGTACATGTTGTTTTTATTATTAATACACTTGCAAAGATTTCAAACTTCCTACACTTTCATATAACAGATTAGTAGAATTGTACGGAAAATAATGAATTTAATCTATTTTGTGAATATTTTCTGGATGAACTGTAAACGATGATGGCAGGAGACTCAAAATCAGTCCACTCTGCTTCACGAAGCCCTCCCTCTCCCTGCTCCTCTATGCTCTTCTACTGCCTCCTACACACTCTTCAGATATTAAGCACACTATTACTACTACTACGACTACTACTTTCCTTTTTCTTATGAAAAACTTTCTCTGCCCTCTAAAACTGGTTCAAATGAAACAATGTGAGGGGGCTCATCATATCAAAGACTATCAACAGGTAACCTATATGGTCATTTAAGCTTCAGGACTTGTTGTATAACCTGATGATGTACAACTGTTGTGCACACACGTCTCAAACTCCCTCTGCTGTTTTCTTTTACTGAGCGGAGCTTTAAATCTGATTTTAGGGGAAATCATTTACTCCTACCAGTAAACATTACTTTCAGTTGTTACGTTTTAGACGTCGCTGTGAAGGTTTTCTTTTTGTTTTCTACAAATTTAATCAATAAGAAAACATGAATCTCTCTCTCTCTCATTCTCTCTGTGGTTAGACTCACAGCATCTGACAGCAGCACGGCTCAGTTTCTCTCCAGTGACTTCAGATTTCTCCACCTTGCTCTTTGCCTTATTTCTCCTCGTCCTTCTTTTGTTTCCTTTCTCTACTTCTTCATCCGTCCTTCCTTCAGCGTTTCCCCTTCTCTCTCTCTCCATCCGTCACATTCTCTCTCGTCTTTTTATCTTGCCTATAGTATCACCAAGCTGGAAAATAAATAAATAAAAAAAATAAATAAATCAGCTGGGCTCCTGTGGGTTGTGTTGTTTTTGTTTTTGTGTGTGTGTCCTCAGATCTCACTGGATCTCTTGGACCTGACCAATCAAGTGATGTACCTGAGTGCTCCGAGACAAACTGTGGTCATGTGAATGTGGCATAACTCTGAGGCAAAAGGTCAGTTTCTGCAGTCAGACTACAATTAAATTAAAATATGTTTAAAAATGTATATCAGGTAAAATTATATACTGGGATATGCATCTCTATGTTTGTCATGTCCAAGTGATGTAAATCAGAAACTGGGGAACTAGACGGAAGAGCTCTGATCACTACTCCAGTGGTTTGGATGATCACCTCAGTCTAATCCTTTTATCTTATCACATTTAACCACAATTGTCTTAAATTTTTAGACTAGAAGTAGCAGCTCATATGAGATAAAAATCCACAACGCCTTTAATTCTAACACAAAGCAACACAGCAAGAAGGCATGTCTGCTAGGTTCTGTAGGCTGAGGTGATCTGTGTTTTCCTGTGTTATACCTCCAGACATGACACACATGGCCTGAAACAGGGTCTATAGGATAATAGAAGAATGTTACAAATGAAAGAGGGAGGATGGATTTTAACGTAAGTTCCAGTTTTCATTTAAGCCTGTTTACATTTAGTCATTTGACACTTTTATCCACAGCGACTTACAAGTGTGACCGACCTGCATGTCTACAGCAGTTTGTCCAAAAATAACTGACATTCATTTAGTCTGTTGCGAGGAAGCTGATGCATGGATAGAAAGAGCCAGTAGGAGAGAGATGATGAGAGAAAGAAGAATGAGAATTCAATGAAAATGATGAGTAATACTGTAGTAAGATGATCACATAATTAACCTCTTTCAAGAAGCTCGCTCTGGAAGACTGTTGTGTTTTTACTCGAGTAGGTCATATATCATATAAGGTCATATAAGTTAAAGGTCTGCTTCTGACAGCTCGTTCTCTTCCTTCTATGTCTGACTGTCTTCACTTGGATGTGACAGAGATCTTGACATGGCCCGTCACGTGACAAAACTGATGATTATGCCCTGTAACAGTTTTTCAGCTGAAAATGTGCAGTTCCTGTCAAGAGACAAGACAATAAACGTGTTGGACCTTCAAGCAGAAATGTGAAGTGTTTTCACACCGAGGTTCAAAATTCCAACTTCTGACCTTAATGGCCCTGACACACCAACACATTAAGCCACTGGGCATTAACCTTCGCCTCTCTGGTTTGGATTGTGTTGTCCCTAGTCGACTGACATTAAAAGCCATTTGGCTGGTAACTCGTGTTGAACAAGCCGTGGATAAACCCATTTAGTGCAATTTATTATTTTTTTTGTTTCCAATCTTCCAAAAGCAAAAGTCCTCAGACTGATAACACCAGAGAAAAGTAGAGAAGAAAACTTTGTAGGAGCTGCAACTTTTGACTAAATATTCACAAGAGTTAATTTTACATGTTGGAAATGTTTCAGTTTTCACCATGTCTGCATGGGTTTTCTCTCACAGTCCAAGGACATGCAGTTAGGTTAACTGGTGTCTCTAAATGGCCTATAGGTGTGAATGGTTGTCTGTCTCTACATGTCAGCCCTGTAATTGACTGGCAGCCTGTCCAGGATTTAACCAAACTCTCAAGTAATGATAGCTGGGATCCAGAACCCCCGTGACCCTTAGCAGGAAAAGTGGTTAGGATGATGGATGGATGGATTCCTACTGACCTTTGGGGACTCTATATAGCTCTCCTAGTTTGGTAGTCACTAACTGCCTGAAGCGGTTTGTCTTTTGAAGGAACAGAACAGAAAATTGATGTTAACCCTCAATCAAACTTAATTGGACAACTTTAGTTACAGATACTTCTTTCCAGCATTTCCATCTTGCATTAAATCTGAATGACTACAGTAAAATACGACGACAAAGGGTCAATTAATATTTTCTGTTCTACAAAACATGAGGGCATCTTTATCAGTGGTGACAGCAAAGAAAGTGCTCACTTGTTAGTTGTATTTGACTGAACAAGTGATAAATGTATAACACTATATGTAAGTACTTCACACCAACAGTGACAGTAACATCCCTGTGACGCCGAAAACAAAGCATCTAATTTACACATTCATGTAATAAAATTATGTGCAGCACAGTTGCAGCATTGCTTCTCAGTTCAGGAGCACAGAAATCTACTCCATACACCTGTCAGGGAATAAAGGACACTACAGAGACGGTAGGATGGGGGTCTGAGGGTGGAGGAGATGTGAATCGGGGCGATTTGAAGCCTCCCAGAGCATCTGCTGAATCACTGCTCATGTGAGCATGTCAGCTGAAGACAGAGAGGAGATCAAAACACCAACACTGCCTGGGTTAGAGGTTCCCTGTCCACTGAGGTAAAGCATGCTAAAAACATTTTCTATCATGGGCCTGTGAGGCACCATCAACAGACTGCATGTGCCAAATGGCTAATGTTACTCTGGTAAAACTATTTATTTCCATTTCAAAACAAAAGCCCAAAAGCAAAATGTTTATTTCTCAGAATTTCACCTATTACATGTAGAGTTGTATCTGTTAAGTTGTGAGTGCAGGAAACTGGCAAGAGGTCTGCTGGTCACCTACAGGAACAGACCTCCTGTCCACTGTCTCAGTCTAACAACAACACTAGTAATCATGCTCTATGGACCCAAAACTTTAACTGGAAAGGAAACAATAATGAGTTCTCGTAATGCATCCTGAAAGCCTTGGTGCCTGGCAAAGCAACAGGTCTTTCTTTACCTCTAGCAGCTAGCATCATGATCCCTGTTTTCCAAATATAATGTTTGTTTTGTTTTTTTTAAATACTGACCTTTACACTGGTCCTGTTGGAAAAGATTTTCTGAGATACCATCAATCTATGAAGAAGAGAGTCCTCACCTATTAAGTATTTTGTTCCTACTCAAGGAAACATGCAGCAGTATAACCAACATACAGAAAGGTACTGTTTCAGGAGAGTGCAGTTTGGTAAGTTTTTAAAACCCTTTAACACTCACAGTACAGTAGATTTAGTTTAGGGTTGATTTATTCTTTGGATCAATATACTCCTAAGCCCCAGAAAAACACTGTGTCACAATAGACTCAAATAATCATCAGAGTTGATCTTAGTTCATCTCAGGGGAGAGAGCACACGTCTGTGTGTTTGCAGTATGTGTTAGATGTTGTGCAACACATAAACACCTGAATGTACAGTACGTGTCTTTGTGTGAATCCTATAATATGTGTGAGCTGGGGTAAAGGTTAAGATTCAGTTAAAAATAGGGAATGGATTAAGTTACTGTTTGTTTTGCTGCGTCTGCCTTTGCAGATGTGACTTTCTAATGTTGGACAATAACAAGACGGTGTTTCTATGTCAGAGCTGTGTGTTTGTTATATACTTTTTTTATTACAAAAAGTAGAATCTGATTTTGACAAGAGAATTAGCTGATTAGTTGCTCCCATACTTACCATTTACAATATACTTACTGGCACTGTCCTAAGAGGAAAGCTTTTGAAGAAGAAGAGACCTAAATGATTCTGGGTTAGCCTACAAAACTACGTCATCTCTACATCCATTCAAAGAAACTCAGAACAGAAAGGAAACTGAAAACCCCAGAAGCCAAGAATGGATTACTTTCAAACAAGAATATTAACACTCGCTCTTTACAGTCCTCTGGGGCCTGTGCCCCGTAGGCTCGTTCATTAATCCATCCATGCTTGGAACTTCACGAGTGGGAGAGCAGGGAGAAACTACCAAAGGTAATAGAAACTAAATAAAAAAGAGAGATGAAGTGAAACAGATACATCCAGTTTCTGTTCCAGAGGCAAAAAACCTCATTCAAATGCACAGATATTTGTGAAATCATATTTTTCTCCCAATCAAGCCCTACTACATATGTCCTGCATTTCATCACATAAAGCTGTGATACTGCAAAGTTTCATGGAACAAGTTTGTTGGGGCACACAGGAACATACTGTTTTCTGATTTTGTATTTGTTTTTGATCCATTGGTTCACTTTCTCTGCTTCTGGCAACAACGTGCAATTTATGTTATCCCAAGTTTATTACTATCATTCAGTCCTGTCCAGATGGTATTAGTATTGACAGATGAGCTCAGGCATTTAGCATTACAATTTTAACTTGAGGACTGCAGGACTTTTTGGGAACAAACAGCCCCTCTCAACGGGAGGCTGGTAATTTGATTTTGCCTGTGGACAAACGGAAATACATGCACATCACTAATTCCAGTCTGTCATCTGGACAGCGAAATGATTCACTGGGGGACAGTGGGACAAACAATGATACAGATGCTGCAGGCCTTCCTCTCTTATTATTATTCCTCTCATTCCTCTTATTTTATTTTACTGTCTGGAGATAAACACTGAACTCTTTTTCCTGGTATACGTTCTTTGACATGTATGATTATAGGATATTTTACACATGACCTTAATTCTAATATTTTATTTATTTATTGACAGTTTCAGTAGTTTAATCTTGGTATTTCTTTAACATAAAAAATGATGCTGCTCCTAACCACTACTTTGGAGAGACTGTCCTCTTCTAAAGAACAACCTAACAGGCACTTTTTAACATTCATGTCACTAAGAATATAAAACTGTTTAATAAAGACAGAGATGTAGAATTTTAGTCTAGTTTTTCAAAGTAAAGTATTCCACAACTTCAAATATCGTCCGGCTGGTGGCATTGGAGGTAAAGTCAGGTAATCAAGTGATTAAAACTCGTTTATGAGAACAACCATCTGTCCAAATTTCATTGCAGTACATCCAGTAACTGTTAAGCTATTTTAGTTCAGGACCAAAGTGTTGGACTGACAGACTGACATTGATATCTATTTGTAGAGTCATGCTGCTAGTGTTGTTAAAAATGGAATAAGAGGAGTTTTGTAAAGAAAATGTATTTACCAGACATAACTAGGGACTGTCTTTAGATTATCTTTACAGCTTTACACAGCCTAAAACAAAAAATAAAATAGAAACTAAAGTAGCCTCAGTCCCTATTCCCCCAACTTCTCCCATCTGCTACAAGTGTTAATGTCCTGTCAGTCCGCAGAGAGGGAGGATATGTTCGCTGTGGCTTCAAGCCAGGGGCAGGAGTGTCCATATGTGTCCATGCATACATTTATATCCTTATTACAGTAGCTAGGACCATTAATGTCTCTGTCATGTGTGATAAAATCTGTGCAAATTGTTTTTTTTTTTTTATATATATATGTATATCTGAGAGAACAATGAGCATTGCTGTTTGTGCGCTTTAATGTGCATCTAAGGCAATCGAATCACTGTGATCAAACCGCTGGCTGAGGTCTGTAGTGTAAACACTAATATGTCCTGTAACAAGGATGTTACAGAAACACACATCATCTGTGCAGGACATGGTTGTGTTGGTGTGCTCTCCTGCTGAGACACTAAATCCTATCACAGCAAACGGAGTCTGATTAAGAAATGTGACTGCATGGGACTGAAAATATTCTCCATGATATTCACATTAAACGTGCTGAAGCAAGAATTAGGCATTATCATCAGTGGCAAATGGAGCAAATAGCCAACACTGTTAAAAGATGAAAGTGTGATAATTAGTGTGACACTAATTGTGAATTCAGTTTCTACCATGCAAAGGTTGTGAATGTTGGTTTTAATAGTTGAAAGTCAGAAACATCTCACATTTTTAGGTTTCATCTTGACACCGACAGGACAGGAGAGGTATCTGCCACCTTATTTGGCTACAGCCAATCAAATGTTACACAATGCAGTAACGTCAGTGTTGTATCACAGGCAGAGCAGATGGTCACACAGAGCCAGACAGCTGCTTCAAAATATAACAGGCTGCTGCCACAGACTCTGAACAACAACCCACATTAGCTTTACTGCTAGTCTGCTTCTTATCTAACTTACAAGCATCAACACAGGTTTGTGTTCTGCACTTCAGCTTTTTGAACAAGCCACAAACATTCACTGGGGAAACGTGCAGAGCTAACACCTGTTAATCAAACATTTCTTTTTTTTATTTTATTCATAAAAAAAAATAAAAAATCACAAAAACTTTAAACAATCTAGTATTGTTTTAATTTTATGAAAAAAATCATAAAGAGATGTGATTTCAGTTGGATCTGTTATACAATACACATAAAAATGCAAATGCATGATGCAAGTTCCGTCTCTGTGTAGCATTTCAAGATATTGCATTAGCTGTACAGGTAAAGAGACATACAAGCAGCAGCCTTGGGTTTAGATATGTGTTACAGTCTAAAGAGTGTACAAGGACGTGCATAACATGTACTGTAGAGTAGTCAATACATCTATACATCTCTCAGAAGCTTCGAAATGACATTTCAAATCAATACTTGACATCAGATGATGAATATCTTTAGTAAGAAGTAGTATGAGGGATGTTCAGGGGCTTTTGCTTCCTCATCAGAAAATAAGCCCCACAGTGGTGAACTGTAATTCAAGAGGGACGTGCTACCAAAAGATTCCCAAAGGAGGCAGAATCAGATGCTTCAGTTCTTGGCCTCTTTGTGCTGGGATGTTTTATATTTAAAATGTTCCCTATAGCTAGCAGCTCAAGGACATTCACCTTTATAGACAAAGTCCCTGGCTTTCATTTTTAAACCCAATAATTCTGTTTTAGCAGTTTTTAAACATCTCTGTATACTGTATGGGATTTATTGAATTGAAATTTATCAATTTGTTTTGAGTTTGATTCAATTTTTTTTGTTTCAAGCCAAATCACAAGAGAAGTCATCTCAAGGCACATTATAGTGTTTAAAGGTTTAAGACTTTACAAAATATGTATATTAAATATATAAAATATTGCAGACGTCAAACTCTAAATTTGATTAATTAAAGCAAATCTTAATTACTAAAATTAGGTTGTACTTACTTCTTTGTACTTTTGGAGTACAAAGAAGTAACAGATTTTGATGGAGTAACAGATTTTAGTTTTTATTGCGTTTTAGAAAAAGTCCCAACTTTTGTGAAAATGGGATTTGTGTTTCTTCAGGTGTCTCAGACCTGCACCCTGAATCACAACTTGTCTTTTATAATGCAGAGTGAAACATCAAGGTCACAAGTCACATAAAAAAGAAAGGACTGACTCATAACTAAAGTGTTCTTGACTTTTAAAGGTCAGCATTAGCTGTCTTTAATCCCTGCTGAATGCCAAGTACAGAGCTAACCTCTGCTACTTGTCTCTTCTGAGTGCTTTCTCTCTTTGACAATGCCGCCAAACTAACCACTTTGGTTTCATCCTTTAAACATCAGTATGTTATTTTGTCAGCGCCCACAAAGCTCAGAAACTATTTGTTTCTGTATTTGTTAGTTTGGGGTGCTGTGTCACCTTGAAAATGCCAGGTTGGTGGCTTGTTCTCAGCGTAAACGTTGCCACTGTGCCAGCTGCTGCAGACAGATTTGAGGAATGAAAGGCTGAGGCGTTGCAGGCAGACCTCCGCTTCATTTCTTGAGAGCAGATGGCAAAGACACGATAAGAATTTGCTATCCTCAGCTATTACTGCCTCTGCTGCGGGTGTTGTTGACGCTTTAAGAAACATTAAAATATTTTGTTTGTTCTTACAAGTAGCTGAAATCTTGTGTTGATAGTAGAAAATTTAAAATGCCCTTGGATACACCTGACATAAAAGTACTGAGAATGGAATTGAATGTCAAGAAAGACTCTTTTTAACACAGTCACCTGGGACCAAATGTGGAAAACAAGCACAGACTAATTAGTTGAAAAAAAGTCAGTCTATCATGTACTTACAACATTCTCTAAGGAAGTACAGCAGTGTTATGTCTGTTGGTGTGTTTGGGTATTAACTTGTTTAACTTTCACCACATGCAGTAATAAAACTCTGCTCTCAGTCTGCTAGACTGTTTCGCCGTTTTATACTTGCTTGCTTTATACTTTGCTTTTTGCTCAGGGAGTTTGTACCTACACCACACAGCAAAGGACTGAGCTCAGTGGTCACACAATAGTGGAACAATTCAATTGACTTGTACAGAAAACTCATTTTTCATTAAACAGTGATATTTGTGGTATTATTTCTGATCTACAAAACATTGACAGTTTCTTACATAGAACACCTCCTAGACTCATGTTATGTTACTTTTACCTCCTTTTAATATCTCACAAAGGGCATTTTTAATTAGAAAGAACTAGTGCGGTATCATTTTCAAATGCTTGAATTTTGAAGATGAAAATGTGTCAAGTGTGTAACACTGTGTTGAGATTCACAAAATCTGGGGAAAACTGACTGGGGAATATCAGACTGATCGAAAGCAGGTGTGCAGACAGGAAACTAATCGGGTGAGCAGTGAAGACAGAAATAACACTGAGGGCTACATAGGGTCAGGTGGAGAATGACAGTCTGAAATGACAAGAACTACAGGATCTCTGTTTGCACTGAAGAAACTGATGGAGTTGGCGTCGAGAATGCGACAAAGCAACACTGTCTGAAAAAAAATCTGATTTATGTACTATTAATTTGCAACAACAAATACTGGACGTTGCACTTTGTGTGTCCACCATCCACCTGATCAGTTTGCTGTGACTGAGGCAGTTTAATATGTTTAATTAAATATATAACATATAAACAGATTTTTTTTGTAAATACTTCTGAATATGGTTAATGAAAACTTAATGTTGTTTTGATATGAAACTAACAAACACATTGATTTCATTACTGTGTTACAGTGTAGAAATCAAGCTGAATCCCAGGTAGAAAGGCCTTGCTTGAAGCCAGTACCTGAAGCTAAGTGAGACATATGTGAGATTTAAAAGCCAATGATCACACATGAAGGAGGAGAAACAGCTTCCATCACTCTTTAAAATTTGGCCTGAAAGGTCATTGACTTTGGTGATATGATCATCCTGACAGGTCCTCCGTTTCTCAAATGATGTCTCCCTCCTCCACTCCTTCTTCTGTCCATCCACTTACTGCTTCAGGAACTACAGCTCAGCTGCGCACTAGTGTGTAAAGATTTAATCAACTCTATTAATTGGCATTTTCTTTCTGAAAATATTTTTGATTATGTCCCTGTGTTGCTTTGACCCTATCTACCTCAATCTTCTCCTTCAAACTTTAAAATGTATATTTTCCTGTCACACAAAAATCATATTATTATAAATTAAATGTATTTGCATCCTGCTTTAGGTTGGAGGCAGCATTTCAACTTCTCCCTTCTACTTCTCTTAAGTTTTCAGCATCCTGTTTACTCTGTGTTCCTGACTGGTGGGAGCTGTGTCCTTTGGCTCTCAGTGTAATGTACAGTATCAAATAGCTTCTCTTAAAGGAGCAATCATGCAGCACTCCAGGGGATGCTGAGCATAGTAATTGAACATTCGCTGGGAAGCCGCTGACGTATAGTATGACACCTCTGGGCTCAGTGTGTGTGCTGAATGCTACAGTATCCACTGTGCTGCAGTTTGCTTTTACCTAGGTTATAAATATGTGAATGGCTTGAAATCCCTGCTGGGAAACACTGGACACACTGAAAGTGAGCGACCCATAGTTCTCCTCCTCCCCACAGACTATAGAATACACATGTACAGGTGTAAATGGACTAAATGGGAGGTGCTGGAAGAAATTTAGCATTAAAAATTAAATTACTTATTTGACATTATTTGTGATTAAAAATAATGTCACAATGTCACATCAAGAATGTACTTGTTTTTCGGGTTTATTATTATTATTATTGGGTGTTGCAGCTCACACTAACATAATATTATGGTATCAAGTTAGACAGCGTGCATAATTACCCTCCTTCACAACTTGCCTGCTACAGAAAACTAATAATTTCTTACTCTCTAACTTCGTGTGACAACTGCTGTGTATGTGTATTTTTAGTGTAAATAAAAAAGATACCAAATTGTAGAGATGAATGTAGAGACAATAAATATATTTAAATCAAATGCAAAATTAGTAGAGGGACCAAAGGCTGTGCAACTAAAACAAGCAGACTGCAACAGGAAGTAGGATTCATGTGAGTGAACAGGTTAACAGGATCATAAGATAACCTGCAAACAAGCTACCACACGAATTGACAGACCTGGTACTATCGAGTCTGTCGTCAGCATCTTTCAGCTGACAGGCAGCAGCTCGTTATGTATGGAAGTGAGTCAGAAGAAGAACTGCTAGAAGAGTTTAAAGTAATGTTATGTTACTGAACAAAGTCTGCAGCCAGAACTTACAGCTCAGCAGTTCACAAATCCATCTGTCTGGAGCCAACCTTTGGTTGACGCTGGACAGTATCACCCTTTAGAACTGGTAACCACGTTGGTTTGATTGATTTATTTGCAACAAAGAACTATTAAAACATGACTTCCTGCTACTTAATTTGCCAGCAGCAATACATGTTCACTATGGAAATGCAAAGTTAACTAAATGTTCTTTTAGCAGACATTTAGGACTGGTGAAAAGTGTTAATTAATTGTGTTAAATCTAAGGGAACAAATGAAGTAACGTAATTATCAGACACATTATACTGGGTAATTTGACAGTAGAAAAGTCTAAATTCAGCCAGTTAAAAGAAGATAGTGTACAGCTTTCTTTCATAAGAATGTGAAAACTCTTTCGCAGCATGCCTTGGTTCAGTGATGGTGGAAATGCACCTCTAGTATACTCCGCAGCATGAACATTAACACAATATTGGACTGCAGGACACCTTAAGATGCAAACCAACAACTGTGCTGGAGTATAATTGCCATTCAGCAAATATCTCATAGTGCTGGGCTGCGGCGTGCATGCTCATAAACTCCCCCGCTGGAATAGCTGCTCAGAGATGGACGGGAGTATTACTCACCACGCCGTTATTGCTCACAAATAAAACCAAAGCATAATAAAAGCGATCCTTTAAAAATTAATGTGAGCAGAGGCAGCGCGGAGGCTAAGCACTGTGGAACGTGGAGTGTGAGGAGAGGGTGTGTGTGTGTGTGCTGGAGGTTTAATATGAATCTTTATTTTAAATTATTCTAGTCATTAAGTTGCATCAGCGCCTTTGTGTCACGGTTTTCTGCCCCCGACTGTGTGTGTTTCCTGACAGTACATGTATTTATGGAATTTTTTATGTTCAAGTGTATATCAAGTGTTTTTTTCATATGTGCATGAACAGGTGCTTGTGTGTATGTCCATGGTCAGGTAGAGATACATGTAGGTATAAATATGTTTTGAGATTGTGTGTATATGTTGCATATGTTTTGGTCTACAGTATGAGCACAGATTTATGTGTGCATGCTGCAGTATCTTTCTATGTGCATGTATACATATAAATACCATTGCACCTGCATACTTACTGTAAGCCTGTATACAGTATCCATGCTTATGAGTCTGTGTGTGGACCAGGTATATATTCTGTACATGACATTTATCTCAGTCTTTATTTCTACAAATTGTTGTCTGATAGCAAATTACTGTACATGATGCTCAGATTGTGGTCATCAGATCTTTCCATCTGATGACCATTTATGCAACGCTCCAAAACTGACAATCCAACTTTTAGTTGTATTAAACCTGGCGCAGCAATCTGCAACCCCAACTCGCTGGCTATGGCTTTTCTCTCTTATGTTTTCCAATTGCTTGCATCAGTTTACATGTTACAGTTTCTTCCCATAATCTAAAGATGTGCAGTCAATTGGTCACTCTGAATTGCCTGAAAGTCTGAACATTTGTGGGAATGGATTTTTTATGTCAGTCCTGTGACAGACTGAGCTGTCCAGAATGTACCACGCCTCTTGCGCAATGACAGCTGAACTTGCTCCAACTCCCATTACCCTTGACAGGACAGACAAATCATGGATGGATTTCAAACATGGTCAATTTGGGTCTTGGTTTAAGGCCCATGATGAGCACTAATGTGCTGTTTGACCAACAGATCAGATCATCATACGGGTTGTTAGTCACTGGTAGTCAGTCAGATTTAGAAGAAGAAGAAAAAAGAAAAAAGAAAAACTGAATTATCACTAAATTCTCTGAAGTAACTAATCCTCGTCAATCAGCCATAAAAGACACAGATTTTGACCTGACCAGTTGTTGGTTTTGCAGATGTTTTCTTAGTTTCAGTTTATTTCAAAGTGTTAGATACAGGGCAAAAATGGCTGTGTTTGGTGATCTGCTGAATCTATTTTGAAAAACATTCCAAAAGCTCACGAGCATTTACTTTGGTGAGTATAATTTTACCACAGCTGTCAGAGCTACACGAGTAAAACCCAAACAACACCACACATCTCTGAAGCTGGCAGGAGTTGGTGCCATATTTGAAACGTTACCCTAACTTGAGACCTGAAGGTTAAACCTTTGGTTTATTTCATCTATTAAAAAATATTAAATTGACAGAATAATCCAGCAATTTGGCTCGACTTTGCCTCTTGCTACTGCTCTTACTTTTCACTTGCAGCAAATCACAGGCACAGACACAACCAATGACAAAGTCACACAGTAAAATGCATTTGTGTGTTTTAAGGTTAAATTTAAGATAAGATAAAATAAGATGAGATAAAATAATACTCTAATGATCCCCTCAAGGGGAAATTAACTTGTCCTAGCAGCAGACTCAAACTAACATCTGAGTGAAGTAATCTACAATTAGTCTAAAATATAGTAAATTTAATTTTACATTAAAGTTAGGGTGTTGATGAATGGACACGGCAAGGAAATCAGGGTATTATGTCAATAAGGGTCCTCACAAGTCATGTACGAGCATGGTAGGAATCTACTGTAGATTTATTGAATGTCATTTTTAGTTCATGAATAAAACACATCAACACGGTAGTAACTGTAATGTAAAAGCATATAAAGCATGTACTGTTCAGCCATGGGACCATGTTTGTAAGTGTGGGCCATGTAGTGACTAAAGAAGTCACACAGTAAATATCAACAACTAAATTTGTTTGCTAGGGTTTGAGAAGTATATTCCTCAAAGACAGCTCTAGGAAAAGGGGTCCCTACCACTACATTAAAATGCTCTTAGTATTCTTCACGTGCTGTTAACTCTGACTGACTGACTGGTCCTGTGAGGAAACTAGTTATGGACGTATGGAAACAGGCTTGTTCATGGGTCTAAATGAAAGGTGGGGGGTCAGTAGAGTAATTAATGCATTTTCTGTGTTGATCACACTAGGTTTTAGGAGTATAATCAAATATTCTATGCTCACTGCACATAAAGTGAAATAATAACCTTTTTTAGTTTCACTGATTATGGCTTGTAGCTCATGAAAGTATTAGAATATCTACTAAGATCAGTCAAAACAAGATTTACATTACAGAAAAATCCAACTTCTGGAAATGTATTTACAGGATACTTGGTCGGGGCTTCTTTAGTACAAATTACTGCATCAATGTGGCTTGGTATAGAAGCAGTCAGTCTGTGGCACTGTTGAGGAGTTATGAAGGCCAAGTTGTTTTAATGGCTGCCTTCAGCTCATCTGTTTTGTTTCTCATATTCCTCCTGACAATACTGACATAGATTCTCCATAGTGGTTCAGGTCAGGCAACTTAGCTGCTAGTTAAGTTCTGTAATATGATGTTCAACAAAACAGCTAGTGGCAGCTGGTTGAGTGGGGAGGTGCTCAGGCCTGTTGAAAAGGGAAATCAGCATCCCCATGAAGCTTGTCAGCAAATGGATGCCAGAAGTGCTCTCCTGGAAGACGACTGTGTCGACTTTGGAATTGGTACAACACAGTAGGCCAATACAAGCAGGTGACAGGATCCCAAACTTGGGAAGGTTCACACTGGACTTGTTGTAGCAGTTGTAGCCTCTTTCCTGAAGATGTCTGGATATGGGGGCTCTTGATGCACCAACCAAATCAGCTCCATCTTATCTCAGTTCAATCATTCAGGTCTACATCTCCTCCCGTCCACTGCGCTCAACCAGGGAACGTCGTCTGGTGGTACCAGCACCACACAGTCGACACCAAGGAAAACTGTTCAGCTCAGTGATCCCACTATGGTGGAATGAGCTGCCTATCTCTGCACGCTCAGCCACCTCACTTTAATATTTAAAAAACTGCTGAAAACAGAACTCTTCATCATCTTCCTATGCACTTGAAAAAAAAAAAAAAATTCTACCCTTTCATTCTCACATCTCTTGAAACAGAAACACTTTTTCGATAGCACTTTGCTTTGATGTTGTTTCTTCTTGACTTAGAATTTGTTTGCTTGCCTTGTTCCTCACTTGTAAGTCGCTTTGGATAAAAGCGTCTGCTAAATGACTAAATGTAAATGTAAATGTAAATGTAAATGTAAATGTAAATGTAAGTTCCTTCTCAAGGACTTCTTGAATTGGCTTTGCTTCACAATCTTCTTTAGGCTGAGGTCATCCCTGTTGCTTGTGCACCTTTTCCTAATTCACATCTCCCTTACAGTCAACTTTCTCTGATTAATGACTACGGACTTTGCAAAATAAGCTGATGAAGTTATAAGGTTGTCAATTCCTGCGTTTTCTGTTCTCCACACATTAAGGCTTTATAACACTGGTAAAAACCAAGCAGTCAAATTAATTTCCTCTTCCTTATTTTTTGTGTAGAAATATATGTATCTATATTCATACACATTTCATTAAACCACTGTGCCCTCCTTTGTTATTTCTTGGTTTTCTCTTCATCTCCTTTTGTCCAACACTCCGTCTGTGTCTGTCTCCTCCTGAGTTCTTCCATTATTCAACGATTCACCTTTAGCACCTCACCTATCCCGCTGCTTCGTGCACTAAATCTAGTTTGAGACTTTATTGTCCTTGAAATTAGGTTTGCAGCAAAGCATGCCACACAGTACAGACAATAAACAAAATCTACTGGAACATATGAGACAGACATTTAAATGAACCGTAGCGTGAGTGGAAATCGACTGACCACAGAGTCGGACAGCCTTCGGTTTCTTGCACTTGTCCCTTTTTCTTCTGTTGCAGTCCATCTATCTCCCTTACAGTTACACTGATTTTGATTTGATGTCAAAAATGTTTTTGAAATTATTTTTGAAAGCAACATACGGAAAAATGACTTTTAGCCAATTAATGTCCAATGTGGCAAAAACTGTTTTATCATTGTGGTAGTTTAAATTTTAAATTGTTGCATACAAATTAGGTTATTCTAAATTTAATATATCATAACAGACCAGAAAGGCCATCTGAAACCAAACCGTTGACTTTGAAGTCTTGTATAAATAATCAAAGGCTGACATAAACTCCATTGTTTAATTAGCAGTCATAAAAGCACGATTAGTTTTAGGTCTACATCACATTTGGAGTTGACTGGCAGGTAAAAAGTATTTTCACAGATTATAGGGTAAGTCACTGAGAATATTCCCTACTATCTTCTGAATTAATAATTTCAACATTCTGCCAGTAACAAATTCTATGAGTAGATCAATGACCTAAAGTAGCTGTGCAGGGCTGTGATGAATCCTGTTGATCAGGGCTACTAGACTCATATAAGATAAGCTAGGTCTGAGCACAATGTTGCTGGAAACTGTCCAACTTAGATTTCAACACTTTGTCCCTTTCCCCAATGCCATTCGCTCTCCAGGGGAAGTAAAATTAATCACAAACCAGCCTGAGGTGTTTTAAAGTAAGACTATGTCTCATAAGCCCTGTTCGTGTTTCCCCTTTCCATCTTCGAATTGGATGTTGGCCCACTCAGCACAGCTCTCTCTTGCTTATTTGGAGCTGTAAAGCAATCAAACAGATTTCCTTTCAAATTCCAATGATAAATTAAATGTAAAAATGCCACGTACAGCCCTACAGGAATGGCACTAATTGCATTTCCCCTTTCACTTTACACTTATACAAAATTCACCTGCAGTATTTTACCCCCTTTGCCTCTGTTTCTGTCGTTCTTTCTCTCCAATCTCAAAGACTAATTTAGGAAAATTCCATGAGACCACAATGTGTAAGATGTGTAGATGCAAACCCACACACGTGCACACATAATTGCAGACACATACCTGATGTGGTTCATAAATCGCTGTCTCTGTTATAGTTCTGCCAATAGTGCCTTCATGCTGGCTGCACAGTGTCTTTATAGTGCAGCTTTGATGTATATGTGGGGTTGGCCTGGGTGGGCGGGGCAAGTGGCAGAATGAGGTTGTGAAATGAGCAAGAGAGGTGATACACAACAGAGGAGAAGGAGGAAAGAGGAATACTAGACTGACGCTGGAGGACGTGTACCATTTGTGTGCTGAGTTTCTGTGCCACACTGGGACACTGTTGCCATTGTTTCACTTCCAAACTACTACTGTATGCTCCTTGATGGTCAGCAACACTTTCGCTTCCTCACTCATGAATTGCCTCATGATTCATGCATTTCCAAGCTACTGTAGCTTGATTACATCTCCTGTGTATACAGCACATCTGGTGTATTGTTGGCAGTGAAATAATAACACTGCTACACAACATGGCGAGGTAAAAATTAAATAATCCTATGGCTGTCAGACCTTCCCAATGATCTTAGACAAAATGGATCAAATGCTGATAACTAACCATTTTATAGCTGCCTTTTTTTCAATGATTGTCTGTGGAAACTGGTTACCAGGCCAGCGTGTCATGATCGAAGCAGAAGGTTCAGTAACCAGTAGATTTAAACACAGAACCATTACATTCGGCTTTACTGCTTTGGATAGGATTGCTTATGCGATTATGTACATATTGATTGTTGTGAACAGTGTGCAGATCTACAGAACAGCTTGCACATGGTTGTCTGCAGGAAGAATGTTCAAGGCTTAGTGATAGACTATGAATACAAAATGTCCAAAAGCTTTTACCACCTTAGTCTAAAAGAAATCTTACAATCCTTATTTTCAGATTGGAAATCTTTTTTTTTTTTTTTAAATCTACATTATATATTTTCATCACAACCAAGAAAATGACATTTTCTAATAAGAAGTATGGGAGCTCCACTTAGTTACACCACTGCTACAGAGTGCTCTGTTCTCCCTCCAGCCTGCCTCAGAGCTCTAAGCCTGTCGTAATTGCTGTTGTACTGTGAGTGTGTGTGTATGTGTGCATGTGTGTGGATGCTGCAGTACTGTCAATAAAGGTTTGATAGCCAAGCCAGTGACTGCCTCTCTCCCTCTTTGCAGCAGAACAGAGGAGATGGATGGTAAAAGAGCCGGCCCCGCAGAGACTTTTATCTCCCTCTCTCCCCCCTCCTCCATCACTCCATCCTTAATCTTCTGCCATTTTTTCCCCTCTAGTCTTACTCCATTCTCTCCCTCTCTCCTTCTCTCTCTCCATCTGTTGCTAGCCATCTCTCTTTCTTTGCCTTTTTGTGTGAATGAATGTTTCTCATTTCATTTCCCTGCAGACAGTCATTTCATGCTATCCTTTAGGTCTCTTTATGTCTCCCCCTCCCTTCCCCTTGAGCTTTTTGAAAATGCTATTTTGGCCATAACACTACAAATCTTTCTCTTTATCAGTCTCTGTACTTTTGTGTTTTCTCTAGGCTTGTTGCTGTGCAGCACGTGTTTAAGCATGTTAACTTTCTAAAAAAGTCAATTTACTTTTGTGAAGTATTTGAAAATGGCAGTGTGTGATATTCCTTTCATACAACCCACTGATAGCAGTAGTTCATCTCTCTATTTCCTCTCCATTCTTATGATAATTCACCTGTGTTTCCTTACCATCCAGCCTCTGTTTACTCTATCCATTGAATCAAGCGATACATTTTAATTTTCGTAGAATGTATATTTGATAGCTCTGTGCACAGCTACTGTAGAAAACTGTTCTCCAGGGCACCAGCATGTGGAATAGATTTAAAATGTTAGCACCTTACAACCATATCCAGACAAACTTGATTCATTAAGTTATACAGGCATCCTACAAATCTTTACCTGTCTAGTCGTGAAGAGGACTACAACATCAATGCAATGCAATATTTAGTGACCACACACTGATGAGAAAACATTTTCAGTCTAATGCACCAGTCTATTCTGTGCACCTGGATTTAAATTAATGTTGGATGATGTAGTTTGTCAATGCCTTTTCACATTGTGCAATTGGACCAATATGCAGCTTCTTCTTCTTATCTTTTACATTACACATCACCTCAAGTTTAGTATCTGTCATTGGCACCCGCTGAAACAGTTAGACTGCTCTTTAACAGATTCAGCCTTTTTTGTTTGTCAGTTTTCTTTCAAATTTAGTGAAGTAAGAACATTGTATTCAGTACAGAGACATTTGTTTAAATGACAGTAATAGAAAGTTGGATGTTTCCACATGTATTGCAGATACAATACTGTACATGTAGAATAGGTTTATATCAATGTAGGAGATTCGTTTTCAGCTGCTGTTATGTTGCTTTTAAACCCCCAAAAAAAATCCAGACATAATAAAGGAGAAATTTCTCATTTTGTGAAGTATTTCCATTTTAAGTTTAATGGAAATCACCTTGAATGACAGCTCAAAAAAGGAACATATAAAACATCTCATTGATTTCTTCCATTTTGTCTGTTCCAGATAAATATCACAGTCAGACAGGGATCTTGAACTGTATTAGTTTTGTAATTAGCAAGCATGCAACCTGATAGAGAGTGATGAAAAACAAAATACAGCCATCTGAATGGAATAACGGTGAAACTGAGCACCATTTCATTGTTCTTCTGATTACCTACAATGCAATTATACACTCTTGCACCAAGTTAGAAATAAAGGGCGGGGGGGTTAATGCTCAGGTGGGAGTTTGACTACTAAAAACAATGATAGTTTAATAGGTAGTGGCTAGTTTTGGCTGCAGTTCAAAAATGTAAAGTTGGAGCTAATGAAAGCTGATGGCCTCCTGTGGGGTCTAAAGCCAGATCATAATCTGCTGCAAGAGCCAACTCCCGCCAAATCTAAATATTAAATTGTTATATTATCTTTCTGAGCTACAGGCTACAGCTCCCACCAATCTCTCCGAATGTTTCATCCTTCAAATCCTTCAAAACAATAACAGTGACTAAATCATAGTTTTGCACATTTTAGAAATGATTTGGACTTGGATGGTTGACGCGCATTCAGTACAACATGATCATTAATGATTATGGTCACAGATTTAGTTTCCTGCAGCAACATGTGTGTGATGAGAAGCTGGAAGAAAAACTGTACAAAGGAATAAAATTTGGATACACTTGGGAATTCATCTTAGCCCCAATCACTGCAAGCTGGTCATGCCCTGATGCAGCAAAGCAGGCCCAAATCATGAGAAAGTTGTCAGAATATCAGAATGTAAAGCAATAGATCACAGTAACTGAACTGTGGATGTGTCAGACTGATAAATCAGTGCGTTTACATGCACTTAAGTAACCAGGTTACATTCAGCTTTCTTGATAAATCTGATTTCTTAAGTTCATGTAAACAGGAAACCTAGTTCCCGTAATCAGCATAGGGGATTAGAGAAAACTGATTTCCTGAGGTGGATTTCTCCCACAGAACTACAAAATCCAACTAAAACTGGAATCAACACAAAGTTCCCTGTAGACTTCTAAATAAGTCACTTTTCACAGAGTATTCCTTTAATTCAGACAGTTTGCGTTGTAAAAAGAGCACTATGACTGTCACTGAGTGTGCCTCTCTCACAGCACTGTCAGTCACCTACCTCGACACATACATAAAAAAAAAGAAAGAAAGAAAGAAAGAAAAAGCGGTCGGGAAGTTGTCTTTTCTGTCTCCATACAGCTATGATCTGTGAGCCATATTTCCAATATCAGAGGAAAAATCAGATTACTCTTTCACTGCATGTATACTTTGATTTCACAGGATGACCAGGCACAGTGACTTCTTGGCAAAGCTCTTGTGCAGATAGTCTTGTGCCAAGCCAGCGGTCTGATGCATAACCACTAGTCAAACAAACAAGATCTAATGTGTTAACTGATGTGAGTCTGATGTGCAGATTTTCTCTTTTTACATTTGGACTAAATCAGATAAGTTGTTTTCACTTGTTTCGAGTGTTTCTGTTAAGCTAAGCTAATGCAATGTGTGACTTTAAAGTAGCATATTCTCAACTAACTATTGCTTTAGTTAGTTGAGAATATTCTCAACTAACTATTAGTTAGTTGAGCATATTCTCAACTAACTAAAGCAAATGCACATTCTTCGCAAAGTGTAAAGCTGTAGCTCACCAGATAGCACCTTTATATTAATCAATATACACTCATCAGCATGGGCACTCTGACTAGTCCGCAGCAGGTTCAACCATTGTCGTTCCTTGCACCTCTTTGTTAGGTACCGACCACTGCATAACCACACAAGACCTGTCATAGTGAAGATGCTTAACCACCAAACTTTATGTTAGTTTCTGGACTGTAGTATTCATGTAACTTCACCTTGTGACACTGAACCACTCTATTGAGAATTTTGTCTCTCAACACAGTTGATCTTGCAGCCAACATCAAAGATGAGTAACCTAATATAAATGTAAGTACTCTAACTCAACAAATCTTGTTGGTTTTCTTTTACCTTAATTTTCTTTTCTATCTTGTAATTTCACTCTGCTCCTATTGTGCAGTTCTGCTTTTGCCTTTCTCTTTCATTTATGCTTCTATGTTCTCCTATTTTCTTCCTCTTCTTTCTGTGCCTTTTTATTCCCTCCTATCTCATGCCTCTCTCACCATCTCTCCCTTTCTCAAGGTACATCAGCTCCATCACTATCTGAGTGGCTGAGGCTACTGGCTGTACCTAGAACTGTTATTACCAAGGGATTTGGCTTTAGTTACCACTTATGAGTCAGCAGAGAGAGGAAAAAGCATGGAGAGCAAGACAAGAGAGAAACCAAAGGAGGTCACCGAACAACCTGAGTCTCCATTTGGAGGTTTTGTTGCTGTTTTGATCAGCCATTTGTCTGTGAAGCCATTCATCTACCGTGTGGGTGTGAAAGCAATGTCAGCACTGAGTGATTAATGTTACAAAACGTTTTCCTAATGTGGTGAGGGACTTAGCTGGTGGGTGATCTTAAAATATGTTGTCAGAATGGAAATGAGGTCCATCAGATCCCAGAGCAAAACAAATTTCACTAATAATAAAAGATGAAAAAAAAGTAGAAAGGGTTACTGATAAGAACCTTATATAGTTACAATAATAATCAGCTGTTATTATTAATAAAAAAAGCTCTGATTACTACAAGTAAGACAGAACCAGTGTGATTAAAAATGTATTAAATTCATACCAAAATGGCAGAATTGGCAACTACAGCTAGGTAGTAAAACAATAAAGATAATTAATGTGGAAGAGGTTCATGTCCCATCTCATGTAACAGGTCAACCTTAAAAAAAAACTTTTCTCCAAATGGGGTTTGTAGGTGAACCTTTCCAGAGAATTGAAAATATTATTTTTTTACTGAGCAGTCAAATTTCTCAGCTGTGACAAAATGCTCACGCTCATTTGAGCAAGTAAATCAAAATTTTAGGAAAAATGAATGGCTGTAGAGTGGAGGTGGTTTAAAAATTCAAGTCAAGATAAAAAAGAAATCAAGCAAAGTGAGGGAGCTTAAGATGGCAGTTGGGTAACATAGTATTAGAGAAAAAGCTAAAACCGATGTGGGTCCAAAGAGTTCCAGAGTTCCAGGTGTAAAGTCGTGTCTGTTCAGCAGATCCGTGTCTAAGCAACAAAACTGGTCATATACCTGACATTGATTTAGTAAGGTGTAGTGTGTATGATCTTTCAATAATCTTAGCAGAAATGCAACATTATATTAATAATTCTGTTTTCATTGGCGTGTAGTGACGTGAAAATAAGAATCATTGCAATTCTTTGGTTTAGAATGAGTCTTCTCCCTAAGGAATGGGTCTCCTTTCACACATTTGCCCATTTCTACAGTAGCCCAAACAGATAAAGCAAACACTGACACTAGGAGAGCGAATTTAATGACAAAGATAAAGACCTAGAACACGGATAAACAAAGGTGTGGTCTTTCCGAGATGGAAATTGCTGATGAGGTACAAATGTTTCCAAATGCTAAAGTGGCTGAACTCTACCTCTGCAATAAAAACTGGAAATTTAGAGGAGATATCGTAATCTAAACCACCTCTCTACGTGAGCTTACTGTATTCTGCATCACAGCTCTTCGTATGTCTGTTTTAAGTTTATAAGTTCTCCTTTTTGTACTCTATGATGGATGTCCTGCATTGCCTTTGTAACTGTGTTACTCAACTGGTGTACATATATAATGATTATAATTTAATGACTGATTTATACTAGACAGGTAAAGAGTCAGAAGCATTTAACCTTTATCCCTGTGTCAGTGTTTAAAAATGCCTGATCGCCATCTTTAATACAAATAAATATCTAAATAAATTTATCTTCCCAAATCACCCAAATCACCTAGTGACTGAGATCATGTAACATAAGAACAAAAAGCTTTGGAGCTACCATAGATAGCGACTAATAGCCAAACTTCACAATTTACAGTCCTAGTGGATGAGGTTTAAGATTTTTCCCTATTATAAAATCAAAACCCTGAACAGTGTCTACTGAAACTGAGACAAAATAAATATCTAAACATCAGTTGACACATTGCTACTCAATGTGCCAACTGAAGTCTACTGTCAGCTCTTTCACTCTTTGAAAGGGAGAAGTTATGCTTCACTGCTAAATTACATCACTGCACCTTTAAAATACCATCTGAAGGCACATAAAGGACATTATCCATGAAGCATAATATGCTATGGGTTGATAAACAGTGATAGCCATAACCTGCAGTTGTTTGTCCTTTTTTGCCTTTTTTGTTATTGCTCAGTACAAAGGCTGTGAAGCTTAAACTGTAACTTTATATTCAGCCTTGAAGCACATTTCTGTGCAAATTGGGTTTATGATTACAGCCGTTTTTGCATGGTTTATGTCCATTCTTCTTCTGTTCTGTACCAAAAGCAGCCAATCACAATAATCTTATTATACTGCGCACATTTCATCTCAACTTCTTATCCTCAGTGCTGTCTGCATCTGTCCCGTTAACTATTTCCTGTTCATTAAGTTTTTGTTTCCCTCCTAAGGGAGAGAGGTTGCCTCCATATCTGCATGCGTACAGACGTCCAATCCTAGCAGCGTTGCTGCCAGTTGGCCCGATCTCTTGCATCACTTAACTCCTCTCCAAGGTGCTGTGAACCGGTGTCACCACCAGTTCGCCTGTGCTGCAAACTACATTAACTAATTAACAGCTTTCTGCAAGACACATCTTCAATACGTCAGCGAAACACGACCTGTGCAAAGGCATCACTGCTCATATAGACACATCAGTTTGAGAGGCATATCATTAAATACTTCACAGCCATGGCAACAGGACAAGACAAGACACCACCCTGAAGAGAGACAGCTGAACGGAGAGTCTCCACAAGATGTTAATGAAGTCTACTGTCACACAATGCAGAGAAAACAAGAAAGAACAAATAACTGATAACATTATTAGTCTGTTTAAAACAAACACTAAAAGAACCACATCTACAGTCAGTGCGTTAACATGGACTAACCTGGTTACTGAGAGAAACCAGGTTTCTCTGGCAATCGAGGAACACGTTTACATGCACTCAAGAAACCTGGTTACTGGAAATCCGAGTATACGTACATGCAGCAAAAGAGTAATCTGACTTCTCCTCTGCCCTGGGCTGATTTTACAAGCATGGTTCACAGATTTAAGACCTTTTTTAAAAAAACACAATCGTGTCACTCCATGTGATCTCGCTTTCAATCCAGCTGCTCCTCTCAGCTGACATTAGTAGTGTTGAGTTTCAGCAGCCTTTGTTATAAACATGCGCTCTTGCAAAAAAAAATTAGAAACCCGATTACGCGTTTACATGGCAGAATAATCTGAGTTCTCTAGGAGAACCAACTGTAACTGTTACTTGAGTGCATGTAAACGTACTGATTGTCCTCTCACAGAGTTAGGACAGCAGGAGGAGGAAGCAGTGACTCGGTGGTAAAAGGTGATTTATATGCTGCGTAGGATGCAGATGCTGGCAGGATCGCAAAAGCAAGGGCAGCAGAGAAAGAGGTGAGGAGAAAGAGGAGGTGACAAGTGAATACAAAAGGAAAAGCTGATGATACAGATATTGTAGAAAAAGACATTAAAAGAGAACTAGTTTGGTCTGTTGAAGTGAGATTAAGACAGTAGTAAACAACAGAGGACAGGAGGAAGAGCAAAGAAGAAAGAAAAGTATTGTTAAGAGATGTAGGCAACAGAAGATGAGTAAAGTAAAAGATAGGGATACAGGTGGCACAGAGTAGATATGAGAGTCAGAAAAGTATGAGCACAAGAAATGATTTTGATAGGTGGGGAAGTGAAGGAGAAATGACAGGAGACGAGAAGGAAAGGACTGCGGCGAGAAAAAAGAAAAAATTAAGAGAGGCAGGAGAAGCACAAAGGACCTCAGGAGAAAAATGCAGAGGAGATAAGGGCAGAATGAAAGGTTGGAGAGGTCTGTAGAGGACAGGGGAGAGAAATGGAAAGAGGAGGAACAGGAGAAGAGGGCATTACAGGGGCATGAGGGAGAGGGATGGAGAGATGTGTTGTGGGGAGCACAGAGTGGACAGATGTTGCTGTCAAATGTATGTGTTACTAAAGTGGAGCTGACAGGATTCGTCAGGGCGTTTTTCTCAATGAGCGAAGGACCACAGCAGCCTCAGCAGCCTCTCCTGTGTTTCCCAACAGAGGAGAACATCAAGTCTGACCACTGCAGCATGTCAACATATGTTAAGTTACAATTCAGTGATACAGGCATACTGAAAAAAAAAATGGCTCAAGGCTGGAACTGTACCCGATTCCATAGCTCCAGAGTGTGTTATTAATGTATTATAATCAAATCCAAGTCAAAGAGCTATAGTGCATTTTTCAAAGAGTAATATTTAAAACCCAGAGGGTTCTTTAGAGTTCATATTTTTATGTATATTACACGTATGGTGTAACAGGAGACTTGTGCATAGAATTTCCAATTCTTGTGTTGTTAAAAAAAAACATGAGAAGTAGACATGGTACTACATGTAGACATGGCACTACATGTAGACATGGCACTACATGTAGACATGGTACTACATGTAGACCAGAGGCACTTACATGTAGACATGGCACTACATGGAGACAGGGTACTACATGTAACATGGCACTACATGGAGACATGGCAGACATTAAGACATGGTACCCTACATGTAGACATGGCACTAAATGTGACATGGCACTACATGTAGACATGGTACTTACATGTAGACATGGTACTACATGTAGACATGGCACTACATGTAGACATGGTACTACATGTAGACATGGCACTACATGTAGACATGGTACTACATGTAGACATGGTACTACATGTAGACATGGCACTACATGTAGACATGGCACTACATGTAGACATGGTACTACATGTAGACATGGCACTACATGTAGACATGGTACTACATGTAGACATGGCACTACATGTAGACATGGTACTACAATCTTATCTTGGAAATGGTCACATATAAATTATATCCACTTATTACAGTGTTCATTGCAACATAGTCCACTGTGAAAACAGATGAAGTGTCATATGGGTCCTACATCACAAAAATAAAAGTAAGAACACCCCCTTAAGCTGTGCAGCAAACAATATTATCCAGATTTGAGAAGAAACTCTGTCTGCCATGATATCTGCTGGTGTGCAAATAAGACCTGGTATGCAAACATATAATCCGGGGGCGATGTTAAGTCAAGTCAGAGGAGTTTTATTTATACAACAGTTTCCAAACAAAATGAAAATCCACAGTGTTTCACATCCACATAAAAGAAAACTGGCTGATATTGTAAGATCACACAATTTCAAATGGGAACTTTGCCTCAGATAAAGACAAAACAAAAAACCTAATGGGGAAAACAATGAAAGAACAAAAGAACAAAGGAGGATCTGGGATCCTTTTTGTTTTTTACCCAATCAAGGTAGAGACTCTAATCTATAAGCTAATCAGCTGTAAGATGTTATGTTTGAAACAGAACAAGATACAACATTTCTAGATAAGTCATAATGGTAAACATACATGTGATGTTGACCTGCCTATGAATAATGAGATGCTTTTGTGTCACTTCGGAGTTCACTCGATAGTTGCTAAATATCTCCCACTGATCAATTCAATAAAGGAGACAACAGTTGACTCTAATCCTTTTTTTGAACATTTCCACCAAACGCCAGTTAACAAGTTTAGCTCAACTTGGAAACAAACACCACACTTTGATATTAACAATACCAAAAGGAATGTATTGGAAAAAAATCACAAAAGCCGACATCTGGACAGACAAAATCTTTAATCTTTGTCTGGTTTATTAAGGACGTTCCCCTTTTTCTTTCTTGCAGCTGCCAACAATCAATATCAAATGATTTATAACTTTCACTACACTAACACGAGGGATATCTTTCCAGATATTGCCGGTCTACGCCTCTGCATTATTGCTGTGAAAGTTCAAAAAACTATTACCAGGACGTGACATTAATTAACTTCCAGAGTCTGCACTCTTCTGCAAAGCTGTATTAATACAGCATAAGGTAAACCCTGTGTTCTCACTTTCCCGAGGAGCCCATTAAGACTTCACACACTCAAGCAAAACCACACACCACACACATTAGATGTGACAAGTGAACGCCCCAGCAATCAATGGACTCCTAAACTTTGGATTCAGTGCAGCATACTAAATGAGAAAAATAAATTTTCCCTGTGTTCATGGACTGGAATGCTGCAGTAAGCTGTTTTAGGACAGCATTCACTCTGACCTATGCACATAAAGTTCAAAAGAAGATATAAATAACAGGCGGAAGTGTTGGAGAGGACAGGTATTGATTACTGAGGGAAGCAGGGTGGCACTGAAGCCTGGCTCTGCCTGAGGATCTTCGAAGTAGGACAGATTTAATGTTCAGAAGCACCCAAACTCATGCACCAAGTCTTAATATGTCTAAAAACTTGAGACTTTAAATTATTTCAGAGTGACCTCTGCAGCATATTGTGTACAAAATGGGTCGTGCAATACATATCATATCTACAATAATATACTATTCTAGAGCTGTACTTAACGATTACTTTTTTGATCATTATTTCTCAAAAAATACTAACATGGCTAGTGCTAATTATAAATTGTATTATTTAATCTTTAAAAGCTTCTTTGCAACAGTGTGACATTAATGAGAAAAACCTTGTTTAGTTTTATAGGACAGTATGTGTATAATAACTCCAGAGCTTGTAGTCAGTGAGGAGACGCCTGATCCATCCTGAAGGAGTGACAGCTCCACTAAACAGCGGAACATTATCACTTCTTCCTCTTTATATCCACTGCTGGAGAGCAAACAGAATCACTGCATAGAGTACTCCGACACTGAACTGCAAACAAACATTTGTCACAGTGTCTGCTAAATGCGTGAAGCTGTGATTGAATCTGAGCAGGGATGCTGTAGTTTTCCCCAGCCAGAGGGTTACAGAGGTGGAACCTGCAATATGCAATATGTTGAACTCGCTTTAAAACAAAGTCAATGGATTGTTGGCCCAAAGCTCCAGCTGGCTGCCAGGGTGGAGCACAGCTGCAGAGAGGTTGTTTAGCCCCAACAAAACTATTTCTGACAGGTTAAATTGTGAGAGGGTTTGTCTGCCTGGCCGCACAAGCATTTATTGAGTGTGGAATGAGTTCTTGCACAAGGTTTCTGAGTGTGTGCGTGTGTGTGTGCCACCATGTTAACATTGGTGTGTGTTTTCTGTGTGTGTGACCTCTGGTTGTAGATTAAGGTCACAGTCTCTCTGTCAGGCGGCACAACATGAGTAATGTTTTAATGTGAACTTATTAGGCCCTCTGTGCTTTTATGGACAGTCTGTGGCCGGAGATGGAGAGGTTGTTTTTCACCCGGAATGACTTGACCCTGAGCTTGAACTAGATTTTCTGCCTGGTCAGTCTCTAATCCCCCAGATGACAAAATCTCCACAAAAATCTTTTGAAATTACAAATAAACTTAAAAAATCCAGCTTAAACATCTGTGAAAAATTTGTGCTTAGGTGTCTATGTTAACGATTGAAAATTATTTATTATTAAGTATACCAACAGTCACCATAGTCGTAAATATGGTGCAGAAGATAAGTCAAATATAAAAGTGTAAAACAGAGAAGTTGCACATTTATATGTATCAGTAGAAGCTAAAAAATATAATGTAATTTCCCAAAAGCTAAAAGTTTAATGTAATATCTTCTTTATTAGGTTCTCTCAGTGCATCATTTGGGTCCAGTCAGTGTGTACAATTTTAACACATTTGATACTATAAATCAACACACAGTCAATCATCCTACAAACTACTGTACATCCATTATGGGATGTTCATGACAGTTTAATGGCAGCAAATGTACATTTTACCAGAAGTTAATCTAAATCCCAAAGGAGTCTGTATTAGGGCCCCTCGTGTTACATGTTATATTTTAAATGTTGTGGATAAAAGCTTGTTCACCACCCAGAGGGTCAACAGCTCAATCCCTCAGTGTCCTTAAACTAGATACTGGCCTGAGGCTATACACCTTCGCAGCGTTTGACCATACCCTACAGTGAAATTATTCTCAAACTGAAATGTGAAGCGCTTCCTCTGTGACTGTATCATTTGCTTGTTTTTGTCACTTATATTTGTCTCATGCGGTGAATAACTAAGTCAATGAGAGTGGGCTCTCTCATCAATGAGGACTGCTACCAATTTAACATAGCATGTCATTTCCCTAAGTCCCTTTGGATAATGATATAGTCCAACATCAGTTTGTCTATTTTTGTTTTGTTTGTTTTGTTTTGTTTTGTTTTCTAATCTTCTGAGACAACTGTCTCTTTAGTTGTCTGTGGTCCATATTCAGTGTGGTACAAACCATGATACCAAACGGCACAGTGACCACTTTTCCCACTTTAAATAGGCAGACTGACTGATTACAAGTTTTAGGACACCTGTGATGCTAATTACATGACATACATTAGTATGTATGTCTTTAAGAAGGTCCAATACTATTAGAACAGTCCTACTAGCTTCTGATGAATAACTCTTGTCTGCTCACTTCCTTATGTAAGATCCCAGGGCAACAAATATACTTGTGCCACAGATCCTATCTAATACAACTGAGCAGCAGTATTTCCTAAAGGAAGATAAACTTCATTAAAACAATAAACTCCATGTTCATTAATTTACAGTACCACACAGTACTTTACTGCAGCTTATTTGACAGTTGGATTGAGCTAAATTCTATATTCGTATCTACTGATTGCAGTTGCTTCTTGATGCTAGTTTGGGTGATGATCATTTTCATTCGGTCAGAGACAAACAAAATGTGCAGCAGCCCGTACAGTGACTCTGCATTTTCATGTGATGGTTCTCAAGCCGCTGTACATTGCCTGAAGCTGCTCCATTTGTCTTTTTTAAGCTTTTCAGTGGGGAACCAAATGAGAAATCTGGTTTTTACCCCGAGACCAAGCACAGGATATTTGGCTGTGCCCAAGGCCATGGCTTCATGAAACCATATTATTACTTTTATCATCTGGAGAGTCATCACAGGCAGTTCATTGCGTTTGTTTTTGTTTTTTTCAGATTAGGCATGGCTCTGTAGTCCTGCTGAAGTACTGTGGCAATCTGTCTCTAAAATCTTCAAGTCCTAAGTCTCCAAGTTCTGGAAAATATTTAACTTTCCTTTCAACTAGCAGATACATATAAAAATAAACTACATCTAGTGAACATTTTGCACATACAAATACACTCAAACGAATGTAATGTGCTGTGTCTTGATGTACTGCCCTCAGGTAACGCTACTTTAAGACTGGTCATTACTGAGCTAATTCTGTATGCAAACAACACAGATGAATGATGTTTGATGAATAGTGGGCACAGAGCACAACAGAAATTGCTTAATCGCAATCCAAATGCATACATGACATGATCTTTTTTAGTTCATTTTATATAAAACTCATTAATATATTATTAGATTAATATTAAAGTTTTACAAGACTTGGCTATTATAGCCAGCCCATACAATTTCTCCTATCTGGCCAACAAATAGGCCATTTGGCCGGACACAGCATGTTAATACAAGATACCAGTGTGAAAATTATGTATTTTCCATGTCCAACCATTCAGTATGAGCTTGTTCTTTTTGTTGCAGTCTTACAATGTCTCACTACGTGTTACTGCCTATGTAATTAAGAGGTTGTTTGCAACATCCATCCGTCTATTTTTCAGGTGGAGGTAGTGCTGTTTATTTAATGTCTGCCTTGACCCATCACTGTGCATTCATTAATATCTATCATAAACTGTTAAATGTGTCCACAGGCTGTGGTTTTCCTCTTTCAAACTCTACTTTTCCTTTTATTTGAGAAGATGTTTGTTGTGTTTAATAAAACCCCCTTCACCACGCCACCCACTCACCTACAGACACACACCTACAGATACACCCAGGAGAGATGACGGGTAGCAATCAAACCAAATTACTGCTTTTCTTTTCTTACCTTTTGGATTTCTTGTCATTCTGTTAGTGCAGGATACGTTTTTTCTAAGCATTCTTGCAGTAGACTCTACATGAACTTCCTCAACTCAGGTTTTCAATAACTACTATCTAAAACGCTGCACATGTATCACAGAGTTAATGGGGATCAGATGCCCTTTACTCCTTTCACCTCCTCCCGACCAGAGCTCTTCCCTACCTAAGGCTCCAAAAACTGTATTTCACAAAGAAAAAGATAGGAAAAAAATTACCTTGACATTTTAGACAGTTAACTCAGTGGGTTCTCATCTGTGTCCACACAGGTCAGAGTGTCAGCAGTTCTTTTTCTCCAGCCCAATTTCTGCAGCAGCTAATTTAACTCATTTTCTGCTCTGTGTGCTGAGTAGTTAAGTAGAGCTGCAGTGATAGTTAACACAACACAGGGATATGTTTATATGTCATTAATGAAGTTATTATTAATAACATTATTAATGACATTAATAATGTCTTTACTTGCCAGTGAAAACAACAGACTTACTATTACTTTATGCATATTAGCTATTAACATACTGTACATAAAAATAATTAGGCATAAAAGTTCATTCTTGATCTTGAAAATAAACTCAATTTGATGATAAAGATAATACAGAGGAATATGAATAAAAACTAAAGAAAAAGTTACTGTGTGGATGTGATGAGTAGTAGTATCAAACATGTCAGTATAGTTGCAGCAGCATCAGTGTACTAACCTATTTCATGATTCAACTTTATACAGTGTTACCTCAGACAGAGCACTTAGATTGTGCTGAGTTCATTTGCTTTGTGCATGCTTTACCATTACTGCCTTATTCATCAGCTGTTTGGTTACCAGTTGACTATTTAGGCCCAATCATATTCATGGACAGTAGGTACACAATGTGGCCTTTAGAAATTGATCATTACTCAGCTGATTCACAAATGATAGTTCCACTTGTTCCAATATTGTTAATTAACATTTAAGATTTTAAGTTCATATAACACCTCCATTTACTTTCAATGTTACAGTCTAACCTGCCAAATCTCTACTTTCTAACATCAGTGAGCTTCAAGCTGGGTTCTGCAACAACTGGCTGTGAGGAACTACAAAGATAGCTCTAGAAGGAGCTTTCTAACATATCACAAGAAATTAGCAAAACATTCTGCACTAAAACTGCACTAACAGGCTATGATATGACACTGTCACTTATCAGACGCTCCTATGAAGCTCTGATAACCAACATCTAACAGAAGATGTTTTGCACTGCCTTTCCCCTGCTCTTGAGATTTCCTTTAAAGATACCAGGATTCAAAAAAGACTTAATTTAATGACTATGCTATGCTAAAGACAAATCCAGGGCTCTCCGTGGAATAACTAGTTCCTATAAAATTGTGCCTTACTGAAATGGTAGCTTACAAATGTTAACTAATTCAGATGAGCAATGTTTAAAAAGAAAACGTTCTTGTGCACATTTTAAATCAAATTCTCTCTGCTAGTGACCTCAGTTTTAAGAATGGAATTGGTGAATATAAATGCAAAAACAGGTCCTCTTTGTTCTCTATTGTTTTCTTCTGTTCAAAGCTGCCCTCCCCTCTCAGCCTGATAAACACGTGGGGCAGCTCAGCCAGCAAACTGCACTCGTAGTCTGGGCCAAACAGGAGACTTGTGCCTGCATTGCAGAGGCTGTCCGGACACATTGATTTGTAGCTATTGAGACAACACTGATACGTTACTGAGAGTACAGACGTCAGCAATCGCCTTCCGATTTTTAAGTGGGAGGCTGGACTGTTGAGGAGGAGAGTCACAGAGACAAAGAGAAACATGAGGTGAGGATTTCTCATACTGGAACATCTTCACTGTGTTGCCGTTTTCAGTCTGTGTATTACATCTGTTACTATAACACCATTCTTTGTAGAATCTGAGAAATGGCTCTGCAGGAAAAAGAGCTCTCAGTTAGAATTTTAACCAGGCAATAGCTGATAAAAAAAACTCTGCGTTATCATTTTATCAAGGCTTATGCATTTGTGTGTCATTGTAAACAGAGCAAGGATGAAGCCAACTGATTTCAGCTCATGTTCGGCTGTAGGAGCTGTGCACGGCTACCAAATGCAATCAGTGGTAAAAGCTTTATTTTCAGGGTAACGAACCCTCCTCGGGGTGTGTGTGTGTGATTTATGCTCCCTATTCAAACCACTTTGAATCACCCAGAACTGCCTCTGATTCAGAACTGACCTTAAAATACCTTCCTGCTCCTCCTCCTCCTACCAACACAAAGACATGATTTAGCTGGACTTCTGGCCTCCAGTTGGACTTTTCATTATTTTTCAAAGAAACACTCAATATCCAGGACACTCTTAAAAGGACATCCTGTTTCACATTTGTGTCTTTAACAATGATATAGCTTCTTTTATCAGCTGAGAAAAAATGTGGACTGATAACTGCCTGCACAGCACTGACTATTACACAAAGTGTCAAAAATATAATCATTATTTCCAAGGAGGCGTCACAACATTTTTCTGCCTTTGACTATCTCTATAATTGTATTTCACGGCTTAAAGCACAGCACATGCAAACAACAGATCCTCTCTGATGCCACTGATGGTGTGAGTAAAAGAAAGCAGTTTAACATTATATGCCTTTCCACATATTTTCTACATCTACATGTTCACTCAGCTGCATAGGAAACAACATTATTGTACGTGTACACATAATATGCATGGATACAGATTTTCTGGAAGATGAGTTGAAGGTGTTGGTTCAGGTTGATCAGGTGGGAAGACATTCATATGTTTCTTAATAAATTAATCATATCACATGTGAAGAGTTGATGTAGCCAATGTTGCCATTCAAGTACAGAACTGCTTTGCTCCTTCCAACAACTTCGGCCCAGTAAAAGATAACCACTATTTTAAATGACTGCATGTGGAGACATGCATTATGTCCTGATAAACTGTTGGTCCACCAACGTTTTGCCACCACAAGTAAAACAGAAAACTAAACACATGCATATGTGGGTTTTATTCTATTACATATGAAAAACAGTATGAGTTTGCTACAGTACCGTGAGTCACACAGGTCGAGTGTTTTACAAAGACTCAACTGCATTATACCACTGTGCACAGGATTCTGGATTTTATAACAAACAACAAACGCTTTCATTTTTCTTGTGAAGCTTTGGTTGCTCCAGTCAACATGTCTTATTGTCCCTGTAGAGAAATTAAACCCCATTAGCTCCTAATGGGGCAGTTTAAAAAAAGAGGTCATCATCACATTTGAGTGATGGTTTATATGACTGATTCACTCACTGGCCACTCTATTAGGTTCACATGTACAATCTAAGATAAGTAAGATTGAGAAGACCGCAGTCAAACCAGCATGTGGGCAGCAAGGCTCCAGGCTCAAGGCTCCAGGCTCAAGGCTCAAGGCTCCAGGCTCAAGGCTCCAGGCTCCAGGCTCATCAAGGCTATTCTGAGAGCCCGCCCTGGATTTAAAACCCCACAGGTTAAGGTAGTTTTAGTCAACCTGTGCTAACCAACCTGTAACAACCATCACGAAAAGCACAGCAAGTCACGCAGAAAGAAACGCTGCACCTGATGCTAATCACACTTAAATGAATCACTTATTTTTACTTTGCTCTACTTTGGATTGTTTCTGGTTTCCATCCATCACGTCAAGAGAAACTGTAACTCACCCGGGTGAAGTTCATCTGGTCTCAGGTCCTCATTCCTGGTCTTTCTCGTCCCGTGCTGCTCTTTAAATTCTAATTTTTATATTAAACTTCATCCACTTGAGATCCAGTTTTAACTTGTGGAGCTAACTCCAGGTCATGGTTAGCTAACGGTAACGTTAGCCTCCGGCTGCACGTCAGCGCTGCTAACGTTAGCAATCGATGAAACACGGACTTAATCTCCGTCCGTTTGGCAGGTTTCTCATCCTGTTTTGATCCTGAATCATGAAACATGATTAATGTCACTAACTATTTTCTGAAGAACGTTTGATTCTTAAAAAAAAAAAAAAGTTAAAGGTTAGAAATAAAACTGACGTCACGACGTCACGCAGGTGTCGTAAACGACAGGAAGTATACGATCATTTCCCAGCATGCCTCACTGCTGTGGAACCTTTAGAACCTAGGTGTTCTGGGTAGTTTTAAAGAACAACCAGTTCTAAAACATTTTTATAAGAACAAGGTAAAATGGAAAACATTTGATCTAAAACAATCACAAAACAGGCTTTGATACCATTATATACAAAGTCTGTTTTGTGTTGATCATCAAAACGTCCCTGTGAAGATTGGGTAGATCTATTAATTCCACTAAATGTTCATCTACAATACAAAAAGCACAGTTTTCTGCACAGTTACGCCGCCAGTCGTCCTCGAACAGCATGCAACCTGGGTCTAACAAATAAACATGAAACAACTCTTCCAGCCTGATGTTCTCCTCTCTGTCATTTTACGAGTCAGCTGTTGAAAAAATGTCCAGACTTTTATTCCAGGCCATGGTTGCCTCCAGATTTGACGTTTACTCGAAAGACATTACAGAGCTGCGCTCAGAGCTGTGCTTGCAGTTCAGCCTGAGCTCTGTCAGTGGCTAATGGAAGGAGGAAAAATGAAAAAGCAGTAAAAGTCAGTCGCCAATTACTAGATTCAGACTCAGAGCTGAGCCATTAATCAAAACTCTGAGCTCTGTCAAGGTTCTGCATCACAATCCTCTGCAACATGCTGCACCGTGGAAAGGCCGATTCTGTTTAGATGGATGGATAGATAGATATTTGTTGGACAGAGTAAGAAATCTGGACAAACTGGGAGTCATACAGCCGATGAGCGGCTGTGACAGACTCAGGGAAGCTGTCCTTTTCCTCCTAATTAATGTCAGATCTCCAGCTCAGCTTCACCTGTGGCTGCTGGCAGCTCAAGCATTTGCAAAAAACACTGTGAGCCACCAGCCAATGTAGGTCAAATTCTCCATTTGGCGCAGTTCCTTCCATTGACGTATTTTTAGCACCATCCCTGCAATTAGTCTCTTATTGCGTATGTTTGAAGCTTTGTACCACAGTTAACAGAGAAAAGAAAGGCCACCGTGAGTCCTGGTCAGCTGAATTGTTTCACTGACGAGGAGGCTGTGTTCTACTAGTTGCTGCTGGGCAGCCCAGTTGAAGGATCCACACCATCTGATAGTGACGCATGCACAAATGATGGGATTTCTCCTGATATACACAATCTACTCTGTTTAGTTTTGTTACATAAAATTGTTGATCACTTGCATTGACTCCTAAGTAAATGATAATCGTTGCCTTAGTTGATTGAACTGTTGTTCATGCACCGCAGGGTCAGGGGTTCAACTCCTGGTTCCACCTCATGGGGACAATGTCAAGTATGTCAAAACAATGTTATCACATTAATGCACTGGATCCTTCAGTAAACAATCATGGTTGAACTACTCAGTGAATGGACATGATTCTTCCCTTAGGAACAGCTTTGACACTTGGACTCGAAGACTGTGTGCTCACAGAAAAACTGAAAATTACTTCCTATCGCTTTACATTTCATGTTGCACCAACTTGAAAATATCTACAAAAATGTAATGTGACCTCATGTGAACCTAACTAACCTAACTAACCTAATTAACCTCCATTTTCCCTGAGAAACAGATACGACACAACAACACAGCCATCAAAACAGTGAGTCCTCCTGAAAGCTGGTAGCATTGTTGCAGTTCCTTTGCTCATTTACTAGATTTATCTATCAACTGTCCTTAGTACCCCCTCCCTGCTCTATAAATTACCCCTAATGCCAGATTACAGCCCTTCTTATTACCAGACAGGTAAAGGAGCTCCTGCAGCGACCTCTCCCAAAGTCAGAACCTGGACACAAAAGCCTGATCTATTAGGATTCTGCACCTGCTGCTGAAATATGTCAGAATGTTAATGTTATGAAGCAGTGAATAGTCAAGGGTAATTAAGCATGTTGTAAGGTGAGGCGTTCAGTCTAGTAAATTACGAGTAGGAGTTTAAGATACTGGACATCTTTAGGTGCTCTCTCTGATTCTTCTATCCTTATCTCATTTTCTGAAACAGTGGCTGCTTTTACATGCTCGGATAACTCTGTCCTGCTTACTATAGTAATTAAAGCCACCAAATCATACTTTCAGCTAATATTCTGATTATGAGAAACGCAGTTAAGATGCCCAGTGGCTTCTTCTATATTAAATTGGCTGCTGTGGTCTGGAAACATCTTTCTCAATTTAACAGAGACACTACAAGCACATTAAAGCCACACAGCATTCTGGGCTTTTGAGATTCTCTTGAAGAAGCACATTCTGTGAACGTTTTAATGCAAGCAAAGCAGCGCTGCTTAAAGTAGCAGAACTCTCCATCAAATCAATATTTAGATTCAATGGAATCCATTAACCCTCAGCACCAGAAACATGATTCTTACAAACTGCTAAATACTGTGAAACCATGAGCCATTTTATTCCTGTGTCTGCCTCATAATAGCTTCCATCACTATCACTGACACAACAACTAAAAATATTAACTTCACCAGAGAGGAGACCAATCAAGTCATGGTGTCTGTACAGGCAAAAGAAACAATACATAGAAAACATACTATTTTCAAATAGGAAATTGCAGTGTCCCAAACATGGTGCCCTGAATTGGGAGGTCTGTGTATATAAGAAAATCTAATTAAATAAGGCCTGTTTACTGTTTACAGTTGAACTTGTTCTATGCTAGACAGTTAGATGACAGGTGAGTAGCTGGATAGTGTAGTGGTAACATCACCGCCCTCCACGCGGGAGACCAGGCTTTGAATCCTGCCGTGGCCTTCTTCCAGTAGGTCCTTAGGCTCAACCTCTGTATGCCTACCCTTCCTTTCCCTTGTAATGTGCCCTGTACCTTGTAAGTGTCATTCCATAAAAGCGTCTGCCAAACGACTAAATGTAAATGTAAATGTAGAAGAGTTACCTGGGGATAAAACAGAGTCTGATCATTCAACATATTTCATTCTGCTCATATATACTGAATGGTCCAGGTTTCATCATACTAAATATCACAGACGCACAGATAAAACTGATGCTTTCTCTTTCACTGACTAACGCACTGTAAATCAGAACACAAATAAAAATAGCAATCAAAATGCAATAGCATAAATTTTACAGGCACAATTCAAACTTTCTAGTATTAAATAAGAACATGCTGAGTATCAACAGCAATCACAACAATTATCCATAACAGCCCCTAATTAACTGTATGTTATCTCTAATTTGAAGCAGAATAACAGTATAACAGTAATAACAATGCAGAAGCTATATTATGTTTGTAATATGTAAAAATGTAATGAAATAAATACTTACAGATAAATTCTGTCCAATGCAACAATATAATGAAGAAAATTAGCAGCAGATAATGTGTTCCCAAAACTCTATGCATAAAACCATTTAAAGGTCTCAAACAGAGGGAATAACAACCTGAGAGTGTGAAGTGCTCTGCATTGCTGAGACACGCCTGTGTTATTTAAGGTAAAGTTTTAAAATTAGGTGGACAAAACCATAGAAACATCTGTGATTAGAATCAACAGCTTTTTCAAAATGAGCTCATAGTAGTGTTACAAAGTGAATATTGTGACCTTGAGGAAGGCACAATGTATTGCAGGGCTGTTTGATTAGACTGACTGAGATTTAGCTTTAGTTGTATCTAATAAACTGCAAACTGGGTGAAGCTTCTATTATCAGGATTTACACTCTCTTCAGTGAAAATAAAAACGTTCTCCTGGGAAAACACACTCAGCCATGTTAGCCTCTGGTTTGTCATTCGTTTCCGAGTGCTTTTGACTTCAGAGGCTATTTTCTGAGTAGCAAATTTATGATTAGTGAATTTAGAAAGATACTGAATCATCTGGTGCTGGTCATCAACCCCGGGTTAAAAAACTGCAACAGCATCCTGATCGAGCTGCTCCTGTAGCACAAAGCACAGAAATGAACTCATAATGTGTAAAGACTTCTAAGCTGATCCATTCTTCTCTAATTAGTAAATGTGGAGCTCGTGAACATCTTATTTAACCATTTTATTGACAATCTGACAATGGTCCATCTCACTAATTACATCTAGGGAGGAAAACGTCTGGTCATAATTTGTATTTGGAGATTTTGAACAAATGCAAAAGACCTGAAGCACAAATAAATGCTTTATATGAACGAATACAAGTTTTGCATTGTTTTCCCTAGTTCTGAGAATTAAGGGTTAATGAACCTATGTAGCTGTGAAGCGGAGAGTCACGAACAGAACAGGGGAATCACAAACTCACATGTTTCTGTTTTCATCTCCTGAGTCTACCTTGAAGTCAGACAGTCAGTTTTGATTTTTATTCCAGACATCTGACCTGAGAAATCACTGTGCTGTGCTCTTGGTGGATTTTATTCCACAGCGTTCAGAACCTGCAGTGAAACCGGCCTCGTCCAGCTGCTGCTACGCCACCTGAAAGAAAAATTGAACCCCAGGATGATTTAAATGATTCAGTGACTTTCCAACTTGACAAGAATAGGATTATTTGATGGGAAATGCAAAGCAATGGAAATTAAATTTTTCAAGAATCCTTTCCCTGCTTTCAAATAATTTGAACTTTTCGTTTATACAGTATTTTAACAGTATCACAAACAAAGTTTAATCTCCATGATCGCTCTCTGGAGGGCATTCTGTGATTTCAGTGCTGTTCAGACCGACATCTGGTGTTGCACACAATTACTGAGTCATATAACCAACATCTGGATTGCAAAGGTCATATAATTGTGGCGGAGCAGAGATGCATCATTTGGATGAGACTTTATTGGTCCCTAAAGGCCGGGCAGGTGTTTACTACAGCAGAAATCACAAGACTTAGACTATGGGAAAAGATCAAACTACAGATAAATAGAGAAATAACCTGATTAAAATCTATTATTACAACAAGCCAACATCAAAGATGCACTAAACAGTTTTGTTGCAATAAAAGAAAGTTAGAGGTGGAAACTGCTGATGGAGGCGCTCAGAGTTTAGATTTTTTTGTCTGGTAGTCTTTTGGATTACCCAGAGTTCCCTTGAATATTATTTTTTTCCATCTGGATAACTGACTGAAATGGCCCAGTGTTTATGTGGAAAATCAAATTACTGACCTCCCCTGGCAGCACTAACACTGCTCAGAACGGCCTAAAGGCTGGTAATAAACCCGGGGCAACATAAATAGGAAATGTTTCTTGCAGCAGACAACAACCTGACCCACAATTCCCCCAAAACTGGATTAAAAACAGGAGGCTCCAGAAATCACATCTTTCAGTATACTATAAACACCGGTGCATGGGTAAAACCAACCATCCTTTCCTTTTAACACCCTGCCATCCAGACAGAGCTTTCCTCCACTTATATCTTCCCTCTGTGATGAGGCCGAGGAGAATGAAGTCCCACAAACAGGAGGGGGCCCAGGAAGATTAACTCCTTTAACATGCAAGTTGGAATAACAGGTTATACCAGCAGAACAAAGAACATGTGACCTGCAGGGAAACAGTGAACAACAGGGAGGCGACAAAATCTGCATTATCACGATGACTGATGGGGTTAATCAAAGCATCAGCAGCTTAGCCTGGGGGGTAATTCAAATTCATAAATAAATAGCTTCTCTGGCCCTAATGAGCCTGTTTGTTGCAGATTCATTTCTGCATTTTTTCTCAATATTACAAAGAAAAGTCTGGAACCATTCCGGCGGGAGAGGGACACCCACGTTTAATGTGTTGTTTGTGTCTCCAGCAGTCGGCTGCAGGGTATTTCTCATCTCCGTCTCCAGCACTTAAATGGATAAAATGGGTTGCTGCGAATGCTGCCCCTTCAGACGAGGAGAAGGAGTCGGCGCTAATCAAGCAGCTTTAATGCAGGTTTGCAGCAGGAGGACACCGGCAATCAGCTCCAAACAGACGGACGGTCCAGCCTGGAACAGAACATGATCAGGTTTGATGGGTCTGCGTTTCCTTTATTTCTGCACTTGTGAGGATCAAATGTCTGTAGAGTGGTTTAGATTTCTCCAGTTTTATTGCTGATTTCTGTAATGAGCTGTTCTGCAGAAATCAAGATGTAACACATAAGGATTAAGAGTCTAGACTGGTTTAAATGTCTCACTTCACACATCAATTTAAAGTCAGTTCAAACCAGTTTTTGTAGCCTGTGAAAACTCAACATGGACTGAGCTTCAACACATTTCTGCATTTGCTACATTGCGTATTTTTTTACAGTAATTCATTGCTTCCATACAAAAGTTCTTGGATACCTGTTCCACATTGGTTTACTCTGGTTTCTTTTGATGCTCTTTGTCTTGACTACAGCCCAATGACAACACCACCTTATGGCAAGAATTGCCGAGACACCGGCTTTTTCTTCTTTGCCACTTCTTCTTCTTGACTTCAGTCAGTCTTTATCTACTTTAAAGTTGAAGTTGTTTTTTTATTTTCTTCACTTTCTTTGGCCACTGGGCAACAGAAGCTGAAGCTTTACTTTAAAAGGAGGATACCTGCAGAGGAGAACAGAGAGGAGGAAACAACTAGAGGAGAGAGAAGACACAAGTTAATGATGTGCAGTGGTGGAATTTGAAGGATGGTTAATGTCCCAATTTTTTAAAATGTGCTGTAGCTCTTATATCTTCTTGTCCCAAACTGTTTCTATTCTACGGTCTGCAAAAGTGAAACTAAAGATCATCACTCTGAACTGACAGAGATCTTTATCAGGCACAGTTGTGATCTGCATCTACTCTCCAAATGGACCAATCGGGCACCTCTATCACCTGTGGTCCTTGCTCCTCCTGTTTATCCCTCACACAAAGACACTAAACCCCAGAGGATCCCACTGGACAATCTGAAAACAGTTATTCAAGACCTTCCTAATTTATTTTGCTTCTCTAGTTCCAGGAGTAGTTTGTCTTAAGTTGAGTTCAGTAGTTTCCGTATTTCTCGTTCAGAACGGTTCCGACTAAAATGAGAATGTGATTAATTTGTCAAAGGAAGACAAAACAAAATAAAGGTTATAGTGAGTGTCACAGCTGTCTGCAGGTTATGGGCTGAACGTGGGCTCACAGCAGGAAAGAGGACTTTCTTCAAAGTCCAGAATCAAAGCTTGACAACCATCAAAAAGAAGAATTTTAAATATCACATCAGCTCCACAGCATGTTGATAACCCGGTAATCTAATTCAATATAGTGATGGAATACTCCTGTAACCACACGTATGCACATACAATATATTTTATTTATGTTGGCCATTTTAATAATGTGACTGAATCTGTGCTCTGCAGTCGGTGCACTCCACAGCCTAAAGGGGACATGTCAACCATCACATGACACTCCAGTGAATGGCAGCGTGTGCATCATAAATAAAAATCACATATATCTATACAGTATATCTCCATACTGCACCGTTTCTCCCTCAGGGATCAATAATGTTCTCACACCAACTGCTCCTCACTCATCCCTGGTAATTGTGGGTAACAGGGAAATGTGTTATGTACAGTGTGGTGACTAGGTGCTGTGGGCTGACCTCTGCACTTTCAGTAAACCAGAAAAATACACGATAAATTCATAGATTAAGTCCAACTTTGCATGAATACAGTCCACCAGAGCTCACCCATCTAAAAATAATTCCCTATGGAGCCCAGTAAAAACCAATTTACCCCCTTGATGAATTCTCAGAGGTCTCTGCGGAGGGCTGGACAGACGGCATTTATCTGCCAGTGGGGACCACTATGAAAGCACGATAAATTACCTCTTTCTGCATGAATTAGTAAGCACTGTAATCTATACCGAGGACATTAGCATAGAGACCCCGGGTTCTTCTCCTCACGAGCTAAATCTCCAAGCAACATAAGTCAGCATCAATCGGTTCATTTATTCATGAAGGGGCCTGTGGTCTAATGTGAACGACTGGAGGAGGTTTACCAGCAGCAGTAAAACAGCCTCTGTCCCGTCATCTGTCAAGGGATCAGTGTGAGCAACACTAATGCTGGTGGGGATAACCAGCTTATCTGGACTTAAACAACAAGTACAAATTATTCTAATTTTCATGTTTTTACCAGCAAATACTTTCTAACTTTATTTAAATACCTTACACTTGACTTGAGAACAAAATAGTCAGGAAATCGCCAACATGATCTCATCCCACAGAGTGAATAAATGACGTGTTGTCAACTCTTTACCGTCTCACGCTGATGCTAAACTTACTCCTTGGTTTTGATAAACAACTAAATGTAAATGTAGAAGAGTTACCTGGGGATTAAACAAGTTTTCCACAGATCTGCAGAGTCTGATAATTCACGTTGCACATAAATACCGAAGGTTTCTTCATACTAAATATCACGGGCACATGGATGAAACTGATGCTTACTGACATTGGAAACACGAAGACTCATATACAAACATGAGAACCTGTGCATCATGACACCATCAGAACCTGTGCATCATGACACCATCAGAACCTGTGCATCTCATACCAACAAATAACTTGACAAAGCAACATTATCTGAGGACTTAGGAATGAAAACGAGCAACACACAAAAAGAAAGTTTTACCTCATCAGTATATCAGAACTTCATGGTTCCCCCTATGGGTAATATAGTAGAACAAATATTTAGGTGACAATTCGTGTGCATTCAACCAGCTGACTAATCTGATCTTAGACCAGATGTAAACCATGAGGAGCACACACTAGTTCTGCTGTACTTTGCATGTGAAAATGGAGGTACAATGTGTTTCAGCGAGGAAGCTGAAGTCATTCTCTATTTCAGGCCTGACACATAGAGACAAACATCTATGGAAACGTTTGTGTTCGACCACAGCTGACGCTCAACCCATCAGAGATTCCCAGTCCCACCAGTTTAGAAGCCAAGGCGTGAAGTGGGAGGAGGAGATATAAGGATGGGGGTGAAGTATTTCATGATGATGTGACGTTTATGTTTTTGATGGAAGATCAGGCCTGAATCGAGGCCAGGGAGGAAATGTGATGTCGGTGCCACAGGACAGAGTCTCAGGCTGAGTCTGACCGGAGCTTTCATACATATTCATACAGTCAGAACACATCCGCATGGAGATGAGCTGCGAGTCCTGTAATGACCACAGTCATTAACAGCACCATCAGTGTAACAGATTCTCCGTCAACATTAGCTCCTGTCCTCGGGCAGCGTCATCTTGTTCCCATCCAGATTTATTATGATTCTCGACACACTTCATGTTCTCGCAGCAAGGTACAGACGGCCACATTTGGCATTATGGACACGTAGCTGAAAAGGCAGCGCATAAACAGAAGCAGACGCATCGGCCACATATGATTGATGAGCAGCATCCAGCAGCTGTTGCTATGTCACCTTATGCAGCATCACACAAGTGGGAGTGGCCCGTTTACAAGGTGACCAATGAGATCCCTCGTCCCAATCTAAAGGGGAAAAAAACTGCAACACATATAAAACTGTGAAGGTACTCGTAAAAACAGTCCCAGGACATCACTTCTACAGAGGGCACGAGGACAATACCCTCATAAAAACAAAACAGTAAAAATATAAAAATGAAGTTCTGGAAGTGTAAAGCATGAGTGAGCAAAAGCAGCAGAAAGGAGAAGAGAGAAGGGAGAAGGGAGTGATGTGGAACTATTTACCCTTCACACAAATGAGACAGAGTCGGAGTGAATAACACCATTAGGGTGCTGGCAAAGACACAGGCTCATCAACTGTGCTGCTTTAAATATACAAACACCGACGTCCATTAGACCCAGGGATTCCCGGACAGGGTTTATAATCCAGTTCTGAAACTGGAGACAGGCTCTGTGGTTGTGAAACTAGAGGGGATCTAACTTCTCTGGGACACAGCAGGAAGACAGGAAGCTAATGTTTCCATTTCTACATTAATTACGTTGTTGATAACGTGAAAAAAAAAAAGGTGCGGTCTGTGGGATTAGTCTTTCAGAGTTATTTGTTTTTACCTGTCACTGCGTTTAAGCCTTTAAAAGGTCGTTTTAAAGCTGCAGTGTGGAAGACTTAGAGTAGTGGAATGTGTTTTTATGAATATGATGTCATTAGAGTGTAATCACCTGAAAATATCTAAATATTATTACAAATATTATTTTGACTAAATTTCTATCTCCTCAGGGAGCGTGTTGGGAGGGAGCCACAGTAGAGGAGAGGACACACTAAACATACAGTATCTACTGGACTGTAACCTCATTTAATGTCACTTCAGTCTAAGTTTATTTATATACTGTAGCACCAAGTCTCAGTCACAGAATTATATTTAAAACCCAACAAATGTCCTTAAGAAGCACTTTGTCTATGCAACTAAACAGCAAATGCATGTTTCATTAATCTAACTGTGATCAAATGATGTTTTCTATTAACACACTGAGGATAATTCAGTAGAGACTCTTCTATTACAGCGCTGTTAAACCTTTTTCATCTTTCACTCACAGCACTTGTTTAGTTACTGGCAGTCTTTTATTCTGTACCCTTTTCTTAATTACTAAAAATATTTGTTGAATAATCATTTACATTGAAGTAACCCACACTAAATGACCACCTCAGTACCTCTTCCTGCTTCTTGCTCGTCGCCTGCAGCCCGGTGCTCGTGTGTGGAAGAAGCAGATTGTCTACAAATATTTGCCTGAATGACTTTGTGCTCTGAGGGCGTTTTGAAAGTGCTCACATGTTTGGAAAGTAATGGCAGCAGAGCTAATGGGCGTATTGATTGCTCTTCAATTGAGGAGCCAGCAGCCTCACAAATTAGATGTTTTCAGCAGCTCTATTTATCATCTGAGAGGAATTCATTGTCAGGTTGGAGAAGTTTCAACCAGCTTGGTTCACTTTAATTCAGCTGCACATGCTGCGATGGGCTGACAGTAAACCGAAGAGAGATTTTAGACATTTGATCTGGAATTCTTTGGAATGAAATCATTCCTTTAAAGGTCGTGTTCACGTCTGCAGCTTCACATTTGGCTCAGATGTTGATAATCGTAGTTCTACTTCAGCTTTATGACGGAACATATACTGTGAAACGTGTTATAGAAGTTATATATATATAAAGTGTGGACAGCCTGCAGACAGAGTAATCACTTCATAGATGGAGCTGTGTCACCGAACGCCTCTCAAGATTAATGTCCTAATTATATACTGATTCATTTTTACATGGAATCTGGTAATTAGAGTGTGATGAATTTTGAATAAAGCACAAGAACCGACTCCCTCGATGTGCAGGTTTCTGATGATTAACCTGGAAGCAGCACTGTTTCACAGCCCTGTGCACTCGATCATTCTGCACATCAGGAATGAATAAAGATGTGTTTAGCCTCCATGTTTTGTCTTGAGACTTGATGTTTGAAAGCTGTACTAGGTCTCTGGAGTAGATTTTGGCTTTAAGGTGTTTGTGTTGGCCGCTCCATCTGAACAGGTGATAAACTGTGATCTCATTATCTGGCATCATTTCAGCCACAGAGTTTCTCACTTCAGGAGCCGCTTTATGTGGGCCAAGCTGTCTGACACCACAAACAGCACAAACTTCCTACTTCAAAGTTCCACATGTGCAGAACCTAAAAAGAACATCCTCCCAAACATGACAGCCGACCGAGATTCGTGTTGGAAGTCTGAGGAGTCTGGAGAAAAGAAAAGACTTTGTTGGTTGATTGGTGTGTCGTGAGAAACATTGGCATTTGATTTCTGAGCGCCGGGGAAGTACATGAAAGTGCGCTTTGGAGGATGAAGAGTGTCTGTTTTTGACAAGCCAGGAACTCCCTCGGGGAAACGCTGCCATCAGCTGCAGCGTCTCACTGTGAGTCAGACAGCGTGTGGACACAATACGACGCTTCTCCTCCCGGAAACACCAAATGCTGAAGAACCACCAAGAAAGGTGCAGACCACAACCTCTGCCATCTTTTCCCTTTTATTCTGGGGGCAGCAGAGTAGTTCAGTAGCTATCACCCAGGTCGGACTGTTCATACACATGTGCAGCACTCACACAGCTACAGGCTTCAGTTACTGGTTATATTACAGCTTCAGATTTGCTTTGTTACACACTCAACATCATCTATTTCTTATTTTGTTCCCCTTTGTCTTTTTTCTTTCGTTAGTGTTACCGATGTATTTTTTACTGCAAGTGCTACAAAATGAATAATTTAACCAGATTCTCACTGAGCAGTACTGACTCTGAGTTAACTGAGTTAACCCTGTGTTAAAGTGAGTGTCATTTCCAGGTTTTTAAGGAATTCCAGGAGTTTCCAGAAAAGATATCCAGCTAACATTCCTGTTAGAAAACTATGTCATGTTCCTCAACATCAAAACCATAGAATAAAGATGTTATATGACAGGATAGTTTATTGTTATTATCTCTATTTACTGTATATTCGAGCTTTGTGGTTGTTTTCTAGTCTCTTTAGAATTTTGAACAGTTTCTGAAGATCTTTGCTACCAAACCACCACTTCCAGAGAATAACAGACTCATATCAAGCCTTAAGTAAAGCTGCTCTCAGCTTCAGACAGAATCATTTAGGATTTCAGCACAGCAGCACTTCCAGCCTCAGCCAAGCTTTTCACGTGCATCTGTGCTGCTGCTGCAAGTACAGTGAAAGGTGAAGTATATTTTTAAGTAGCACGCAGGATATAGGTGTATAGGGGATGAAAGAAGTGATGAAGTCAAGCCGAACAGCTTTCAGTTTGGCACTTCAGGGGTCGCCACAGCAGAAACATGTGTTTTTACCCTTCCCGCCGCAAACCCCCCTTTTTTTCTCAGCATGGGACCAGCACCAGGGTCGCCCTTGGTGACTCAGTCGGACCGCACCCGGTGGGGTGGGATGCAAACCCCCTCTTCTGAAGTGATCATCCAGAATAAACTGTTCTCATGTGAGAGGAAATATGAACTATAGGCTGACTCAGCTGTTTATTGTAGATGGATGGTGAAGTGTTAAAAATGTGAGCAAATAGCAGCACTAGGAGGAACATGAGCTACCTCTACAATCACACGTGCACACTGTTTCTCATTCAGAAACACACCAAATTAATAAATTAACATTTGATTAGATGATTAAACATTTGTAAATGTACCACATTTAACTGGCATCCGAGTCCTAAATGCAGCATTCTGTCTTTTCCATGTGTTCATGCATGATGTACATTTACACAGTAAATCAAATCTCTTCTCTCTCAAAGTTCAGGCTCTTACTTTGAAAGTGTGAATTTCCTCATTTCCTCTGCAGCTGTCCAGGACAGCCCAGTGATGAAAGTGGACATGAGGCTGTGATTAATGGTGGGAGTAATGGTTTAGTCAGTGCAGCGTATGAGCCCAGCTAACAGCTTGGCTCTGGGCTGTGATTGAAGTCGACAGTAGAGTCACCTCCACAACCTCTGACACCGTGTTCCCACCTCTCTCTAGCTCACACACACACACACACACACACACACACACACACCTTTACAACAACAAGCGGCACACAGTTAACAGAGAAGACCAACTTGCAAATGCAGTTTAAAAATTATAATAAGAACTTGTAAGAACAAGCATCTGAACAAGTGGCTCTGGCAGATAGATGAGTAACAGCACGTCGGACCAAACAGCTTGACTGTGATACAACTGCACTCCAACAGCCAAAGCAAAGATTGAAAAGTGCTCAGAGAAATGTTCTGATGAGAAGGGGACTTGATATATTGTGAGTGTAAGGATCGAGTTGGTTCATGCTGTTCACGACACTTTGTCTCACTGAGAGTCAGTAAATGTACACGAGAAGAAAAAGAACCACTGTCTCTGACCAGGATGTTCTAAAACTGCCAGGAAGTACTGAGTTCGTGGGTCTGATCTGATCCTTATGAGGCTCTAACACACACACAAAGACAAGATACAAAGCCTTTAAGAAACCAGGAGCCTGTCTGGTCTCAGAGCTCAGGCTGTTAGTGGACTGCTTGGAAGCTCAGAGGATATGAAGTAGATTTGTCTGAACAACAGCAGATCCAAAGTGAAGAGAGCTGTTCTGTATAGTATATATGAGAAGACTAAACACCTATAAGAAGCCAAATAAAACAGACAGATACTCAAGAAGGGTTAAACACAGTATTTCTGTATAGAGTCAGGTTTGAAAAGTAAAACTAACTAAAACCTGTGGAATAAACACAGCAGATAGTTGATGATGCGTTCGAGGTCACACGGTATGATGGATAAGGAGCAGTGTCTTTTTGTTATTGTCATGGTGCTCCGTGGTTATTAGGGTTTCTGTATTTAGACAGCTGTTGCTGAGTGCTGTGTGGTTTCTGTCTCAGCTGCTCTGACAGAATGAGTCATGAAGTGAAACAGAGAAGGATGGTTTCTCCCTTCAGCTAGTTTTTTCCCCATGAATGATGAAATGCACTTTTCTTGTTGCAGTTGGTGGAGGAGTCAAGAAGACACCACCGACGTCTGCTGAAAAACTCTGAACTCATATTTGTAGAGTTTCTTTTTTTCCATTAAGCTGAAGGTTGAGGCTGTTTGTATGCTCTTGATGAAACTGCATGTCCTTAGGGCTTGAAGAAAAGACGTCCACACTTCTTACAGACTTTTAACATTTTTTAACAGTTTGACGTTTTGTGGGAAAGTTCAACTGTATTAAAAACACTATAAACATTCTCCACTCAAATGAGAATTTAACTTTACTAACAAAGCATGCTGTCCTAATACAATACTAATATCACCATATCATTTTTTTTAATATGACAATGTTAACCATGACATTTTCTACAGGTACAGTAATAAAGAAACGTTATCCTAACTGGAAACTGGTTGGATGGTTCAGTGGTAAGATCGTCCAGTAGGGTTCCTTAGGCAAGACCTCCTGATGCCTCAAAGTAAATGAAACTTAATGTATGCACCAAATATTATTCAGTCTATTCCACAATTGTGAAGGAAACAAACAAAAAACTAAAAAAACACTAATTTCAACCCAGTTCAACAGTTCCAATACTTCACCTTCATTGAATGACCAGGCAGTTGAATGACAGGTACGGCTTGGACGAGGGGCAAAGGCGACAGATTGGTAACAGAACACCAGTCAAAATGCAACGTCCAAAAACTTGCAGGGTGTCAAAACACCAGTGAGGTAAACAAGTGAATATGAAGATACAACTTATATATACTTATATTCTGTTAAACTGGGGAATGTGCATTGATGGGTTATTTAAGTTATCTGCTTACATCCACCTGACATGAACAATACAGCTTTTTAAGTGGGCCTTGTTTTCATGAGACAGTTCTCAGGTCTCAAGCTGCATGATGCTCAGGTTAAAGTCATGAAAAACAGCCACACAGTCAAAGCTTTCTGTACTAAACAAAAGAATAAAATCAGTTTGAGAGGTTAGATTAATAACATCCTTATTGGCTGTGGTCACAACCTTTATTTTCCTTGTTCATCTGTTTCAGGCAGTCAGAAGGTCTGATAGAAGAGGTGTGATGTCTACAGGGTGCCAGCTATGACTGACAGCTAAGTACAGTGAGTGGGCGGCCAGCAGGACACACTGGCAGTGAGGACTGGAGGTGGATGAATGTGCATGGATACTGGGTATAAACAAGTCTGTGCCTTTCTAAACTGTGTCCAATGAATTCAATGTTCAGTCACAGCAAAGGACGTGAAAACGTCAGAGATCTCATCTGTTGATTTTTCATTTTGTAAAATGTTTAAACAAAATGTTTTCACTTAATATCATGGTCAATTTAAAATAAATTATAAAGCAGTAATATGTGCAAAAAGTTAATAAACACTTCCTAAAGCAACTGTAGATGATAATAGATTGTAACAAAGCAGATTTGTAGTTTGTTAAAATTTATATTATGAAATCCATTTTTCTCAGGAAAGCAATGACAAGATGCACATGTGTTACTGCATACAGGAAGGTTTTATTACCTCAACACACACACACACACACACACACACACACACACACACACACACACACACACACACACACACACACACACACACTGTGAACTATGGCTGTTATTTAACAAGCTCGACAGGCAGTAAGTGTGAGAAACCTAGTTCAGGGAGGCTGGATGGCTTGTTTTGTACGCACTACTACCTCACTTAATGTCAAAGCTGCAGTTAGTGATTTGCATATCCAGATGTTTCATATTACAGTCTCCTCTCAGCCAGAATAAGATGCTCATGATGAACGATTATTCCCTCAAAGGAATAATTCATGTCACTGTGGTGCATCTTAGACAGCTGGGAAATTACAAACTTTAGAGTCTGAATAAAAAAGAACTTCATTAGACACAAAAAACAGCAAATTGTCAATGTCTGGATTCAAAAAAATAAAAACAAAAACATGTCAAGGCACAATAAAGAGATCACATCAAACACAAACATCATAACTCATGCTCTAGAAGACACTAAATAAAAATTAAATAAATATAATTTCCCAATTTCTGAAAAAATAACAAAAAAGAGCAAAGCAAAAAAACCTTAAGATACAGACAGAAGATATATTACAGTACAAATGTAAGAACTCGGGCTAAATAATAAAAAGGGAGATTCCTGCAGCAGCACAGCATTTATACGGTTTAGCAGTCGTTGGCTTCAAGAGAGAAAACAGAGAAAAGAGACAGCTGAAAAACTACCGCATTGGTCAAAATGATCTGCTGAGTCAAACAAGTTCAAGAACCTGCGTTGGAAAAAGTTTGGCAAGCCCATTAGAGCTATCTGCATGTCAGGTGAGTTGTCTTACAGCTGTCAACCTGCAACAAACAAAAACCTAGAGGCTGTCTTTACGAAGTAGTTACTGTAAACATCTTTGGTCCAGTGATTTCGTTTTGCTATATTTATTTTATTGATTGACCAGTAAAACACTGATATAATGCCTCAACTGGGTTTACAAAACAAGAAAGACAGAAATGTTTGGAGAATGAAGTGTGATAAAGAAAACTTGGTTCAACATTACGATACTGGCTAAATGTATGTGCTATAACTTAGCTAAATAAGCTAAACTGGGTTTATGGTACAGCACACCATCATCTACGTAACGCTGGCATAGAACATCAAAATCAGTTCCTAGTGTGTATTTAGTGTGGAACATTTAAAAGAAGAACATGAGGAGACCAAGAACTGAGCCCTGAGGACCACCATCAGAAATAGAAATAGAATAGATAGATAATCCCACAGAGACAAAAAAATCTGAAATCTGCTCCTCGTGACAACAGAACTGTGTCTGGGTCCAGTGATGGTCCAGCAAAGAGGAAAAAAGGAAAACCTTCTGTGCACTCATTTCATTTCATTGTTTTATGATTTGATGATTCTACGTGCATCAAATCCAAAGACATCCAAAGACAATCCATTTATACTTCTCCATCCTCTGGGCCACCACTGGCCAGAGTTGTCACAGCCTGCCTCATTTCAGTGTTAAACCAGCTCTATGTTTATGCAAGCTGTTAGGTTTGCTGGCTGTCTAAAAACTTGCCTGCATTTATTTCACATTCTGCATTCCATTAGGTGGCATAAATACTCATTAAATGCACCCAGCTGTAACCAGAGTCTCCTTGCTTTTTTTGATTAATTCTTTTTCCCTTCACTGCATGAGGATGTTTGCCCTTGACTCAGTCAGTTTGCACTGGCCATGAATGAGAATGGCCACCCATTGGTATGTATGTGAGCAAAAGGTGAGATACTGAGCCAGCAGCCAGTGACACAGGCCATTATATTCAAACACCAGAGGGCTGAACTGTCAAATGCTATTGTCATTCTGATACTCCGTCTCATACACTCACTCGCTCTTTGACTCAATCTCTAACATGCACACGCATGCACAATCCATTCACATCTGTTTATGTCTCTCTCAACCTGAGTGATTTCCTCAGCCAATTCCTATTTAAAATGCACAAACACAGTACGGGTGCACATGTGCACACACACAGTCACTCCACCATTATTATTTCAGTGAGGACAGACATATTATAAACACCTCTCAGTTTAACAAACGGGAGCTGGAAAGTTGCCACAACAATTTCACCAATACTAAACATTCCAGTTTTTAAAAAGGATTGATAGGATTAATAGAAGTATAGTAGATTTATCAAAACATCCCAATTCAAGTCTGACAATTAGACTTAATTAACATGTTTATGTTAACAAGTTACCTGTGAGTACCATGTTCCTGCTGCCAATGTCATTTTCAATAGTTGAAAGATTTAAAACATTATACATGTTCAAAAACGTAAAGCAGTGTCACTTTTTTTTTGCATGTCAAACCCATTTTGCTTTCCTATAGTTTGGCTAACTGGGTGGTTGGTGCCATCCCCAAATTCAATGCTGTCTGCAAAAGTCTGACTAAATTACCATTAGAATGATGCTTCTACTGTAACTCATTCATAAAATCAAGTGAGATCTTTGTCTGCATTAATTTATTTTATGATGAACTCACATATGCACGCAGACAAAGTGCTGACACACATGGACTCTTAAAAACACACGTAGAGTCATCATTACTGTCACTTTTTCATTAAACTGTATATAATGTAAATTCTTCTTGCACCTCTGGGTCCAGTGATGATTATAATGTGTCAGCATGTCCCAGCATTAAGAGGCTCTGAGGGTGCAGCCGGCTGATCACTGTATATATTTCACTTCTTATAAGCTGTACTGTCTGCACTGATAAAAGCCAGCGACACTCACAGGGCTTGTTCCATCAAGCTGATTGAGTTCTGGAAAAGCTTGAGGTTATGCCCAAGGCAACGTCGGCAGGAGATTCACATTTCTCATGACTTTGGGGTTATTTTGATTTGACATAGTAATGTATATACAGTACTATACCAGAGTGTGCTGAAGAGGGCTGTGGGGAAGTGGCAGCTATGTTGGAGGTGATAGGTGGACATGAAAACCATTTTCTGACATGAACTCTGGAGAATCTCTGGAGAATGTTGTCTGGACAGGAGACAGAAAATCTCAGTGTTTTGTGCTGAGATAAAACACGATCGACACCTTCTACCTCACTCACAATGACCAGCTCTGGTCACACAGCCTCAATCGGACACTATGCAGAGCTGGAAGGATGAAGCTGCTTAAAGTATTCTTTAAGTGTTCTCTGTATGAAGTATTCTTACATACAGCTCTTTTGGTAATGTTTACAGTTACAGGGTTAAAATGCATGTCTAAAAACAGCTAAACTCTAGTGTCATGGCTTTGGGCTTGCACGGCTGCTTCTGGAACAGGCTCACCTGTTTGTCTGCATGTAGTTAAAAGCACTTCAGACAAAAATGTTGTAAAGTATATTTTCCTCTATTAGACCAGATCACAGCCTTTGTCTCACACTTGAACTGTGAGATCTGATATTTTAGTACAAGAAAAGTTCTTGATATTTACAAAAATTGTCAATATGTTAATAAGAAACACAACACAAACGTCAATTTGAAATTACATTCCCTATAAAAATGTATTTGTATTACAGCCAGGGCTACTTTAGACCTAAGAGTCAACAAGACGGTGCCTCTGTGTGCTCCTGAATTTTAAAACACAATATAACCTGCAACCAAAATCATCCAATTTATTGAAACAAGACTGAAAGAATAGAAAGGGAGCATGTGTTGGCTTAAAGTACACACACACAGTGAGGGTGTTAACGAGGTTATGTTTTCATTTTGAGCCTGCTGGCACACACCAGCCCACACACACACACACACACACACACACACACACACACACACACACACACAGCAAATATGTTGTAGCCTGAAGTCACATATTTATTGGCAGACCAGACAAAATCCAAACATGAAGTCAAAATGAATGTGAAAAATATTAATACACGATATAATCACGATGTTCACAGATGGATGGATCAGTGGAAGCCGAGTGGCAGGCTGCCCCAGGAACACAGATGGTGGTGGAGGTCATCCCTCTGCACCGTCTGCTTTTCATGCTCAGGAACACAGGTAGCTGGGTCAGGATGTACACACACTTAGAGGGAAATGAACGCTGTACCACTGCTGTGTGCACAAATGTACATCATACAAATGCTTGAGTTTACGAAAACATGATGTATAAAAAGTGTCCAGTTATAATTTGTTTAATAAGGTTGTTAACATACTGAGCAAATGTATGAGCTGCAGCTTCAAATCAGCTAAACTGGGTTCATGGTACAGCTCATCATCATCTAGGGAGTTTTTAGTGTGGGAACATTGAGAGCATGTGCAGAAGAAACAAACACGACACGTTTTAGTCGGCTGTGATCATTTTAATGGTTATTACATCCACTGTTCACTGTGGTCATTACACATCATTCTCCTCCTTAAAAAACGCTGCTTCCTTAAATTCACATCACGTTGTCATGTGACTTGTTGAAAACATGGCTGAAGCTAAAAAAGATTGAACACGTTCCCTTTTAAGTGCTGAACATTTTCGCATTTCAAGCACAATTAAAGCTCCTCGCAGGCAGAATGACGGCTTCATGCCGTGTGAAGACCCTTTTTAAACTCAATGCTAGTGAATCAGCAGGTGTGTGTGTTGATCGTAACACTTCAGCAGCTGTGACAATAATTAAGCAATCACCTCAACGGACAAGAGGCTGTTTTCAGTCTCCAGGCGCCTGGACGTTAGAAACTGAAGTGATCCACTGAAGCTTGTGTGCCGGCTGAAGAGATGAACGAATAAGTGGATTTACAGAACAGAACAAATCACTTTGGGATAAACAGCTGATGAGAGACATTAATGCCTCATACCACCTTCTGAGCTCGGAGTTTATTTAGTTTATTCTCAGTGTCTGCTTCAGGTCTTTGTCCTCATTTTGGTGTATGTTATAAATTAAAACTGCAGTTAACTCAGTTTTAGTTTTTACCATATTCACAACATGATCATTTAAAACGTTGTCTTGGGAAATGAGCGGAGAAAACATGGTGAATAGTTTACAGTGATTCAATTTGAATTCAATTAAAAGAAGGTTCTTCCACATTAGTTTGCTGCCTGTATAAAAATACACTTGGGTACAAAGATGTAACACAGGGAGACACAATTTAAAAAGAAAAGTTTATATATTTCATAAACATCAAGTTCATTTGAGTTCAACTCTTTATCAAGTTGATAATATAATATATAAAGAACTGTGTGAACACATGGACTAAAAAGGTTTGTAGGTTTTTGTATAAATATATATATATATATATATATATATATATTTATATTTACCCCCAGTAGGGGTCCTTAGATAAGACCTCCTCACACTTTTCCTGCCTTTGTCTTGTACCTTGTACGTCGCTTTATGTGTTTGTCAGTTTATCCCCTTTATGTTTTACAGGTAAATGTTGGACTTTCTTTAACCCTCAGTGATTTTTCTTTGAGTCTGAGTGTAGTGACGGGTGGCTGATGGAGGGTCAGATGTTTGGATGAGAGGTAGACGGATGGACGTCTGTGTGGGGTTAAGGGTTGATAGATGAAAAACAGGATGAGGAGTTTCTTCCCCTCATGCTGACTGACTGGTGACCTGGGAAAAGCACACCTGAGCTGAGTGTGTGGAGACTGCATTTTCAAAATGGCACCTCAGCAATTTGTGTCGGGCTGGTGTTAGGTGTGTGTGTGTGTGTGTGTGTGTGTGTGTGTGTGTGTGTGTGTGTGTTATCCTTGTTTGACCTATTGGGTCAAAACTTCTCAAAGTCACAAATATCAACAATGAAAATATTTCTAAGTTGATAAGACACAAACAGTCCTGATCTTTCGTGGCTTTATTGGACACACCTATTAAACATACAGCTGATGGTGGAAAAAGTAAGTGAAACAGTGTTTTATAACTGGTTGGCATCAATAACACCAACAAGCTCTTCGTGTAGCTGTGGATTAGACTTGAACAACATCCAGGACGAACTTTGGATCGTTCTTCTTTGACCTGTTTCAGCTCAGACAGATTCTTCTGCTGTGAACTCTTCATATTATTCTACAGCATCTCTCTGTAGCTGAAGTCTGGACTATGTCACATCTAAAGCACTAGTGAGTCTTAACAAAGCTGTAATCAAGAGGATCTGATCCTAAAGTCGTTCTTGTTTACAACACGTAACTGAACTGAGAATTCATTTAATGAATAGAATTGAAACGTTTAGCTCGTGTGTGGCTCCACAGTTTCTATCTCTGGTTGTTTAACAGCAGATTTCACATTGTCAGTGTTGATATATACTGTGATAGGATAAAGATCATTTCCAAGGTGCTGGTGGATTCAGCAGCGTAGAGAACCGGACCGTGACGTGAACAACATACTGTAGAATATTCTCAGCTGTTTACCTGAACATTACTGTATAATTTCTAATGCTTATAATTGATTTCCAATACATCTCAGTGCACTTCAGTTAAAGAATTACCAGGACTTCTGCAGTGAGACTAATTAGTCTTCAAAGTGATTTTTCTCTGAATCGACTGGGTTGTTTATGGTCCTGGGCTGTTTTCTATCGAGCCAGAAATGATTTAGGTCTGTTTTAATTTATGTGATCTGTTTTTATGCTACTTGCTGTTTGTGAATGAGTCCCTGATTGTGTTGGCTGCTTTAGTCATTGCTGTTTGTTGTATTGATTGTTTCGCTGCAAACAGTATTGAAGACCAGAAATCCATGTGGTGCATTGTAGAACCATATGTTGTCCGCTGAGACGCTCGCGCTGGAAGTTCAGCACTGTAGCACAAACACTTCCTTATGTCGAAGCTTTGCCGATACAAACATGCACAAACACACGGACTTGAAACAAACACACTGTTTCACCAGAGACTTGTTTATAAAGGGAGAAAAATGAGGAGCAGTCGTATTTTATATAAGTCACAGATGCTGTTTAGGAGCTAAAGAACATGTGTAGTCACAAACCTGTCTGAATAAAACAGGTCATAAAACATCACGACGTTTACTCCTCCCAGTGTTTCTCTTACAAACACACGCCCTGCTGGATGTGGCTGTAAAGGTTGGAGGACTTGTTGACTGGTCAACAGTTTGGTCCAAAATCTTCCATTGGTGATCAGTTTGGTTTGTTAGTGGTAAGATCGCTGCCCTCCATGTGGGAGACTGGGGTTTGGATCCTAACTCCAGTAGGGGTCCTTAAACAAGACCTCCTAACGCTTGTATGATAAATGACTAATTGTAAATTGACTCGTTTGACATTTTCTCTGCAAAACAACTGGACTTGACAGGTGGACTTTTCCCTGAACTCAAAGTAAAACAGAGAACAAGCTCCTGCAGACTCGGTTTTACTTTCAATAGCATAAAAACACCGATTCTTCAGGACTTGATGATGTTCAGTTGAGTTATTTTTCTGGTCTCTTCATCATCTTTTATTTTGTTGTTTTTCCCAGGATGTATTTTTCTAAATCTACAGAGAAGGGCTAAGACCTGATGCTTGAATTGAGCTGTCCAGTTAACTTTAAGTCTGTCATATCATGAGACTTTCTGGAGTTGGGGAAAAATGTGATTTAATATTTAATGTTTCTTAAAAGTGAATCAGCTACGAGATAAAAACCAAAACCAGAAATAAACACAATCCATTCTAGGTATTAAATGTTTTAACCTTCCTCACTCTCTGCTTTAATATATGCAGCATTGATTAAAATCCCTATTAGTTAATCGACCTGCCAGCTGTAAAATACCATTTGGCATCATTTCGCATTTCTCACCTTCTGTTTATTCAGTGGAATTATGCAGTAGAAATAATGCTTATTATCACCTATTAGAGTAAAGAACAGTTTTGCCAAAGCATCAAGGCTAACCTATTTTTAAAATCACTTTCCTCCCTTGTAGCTTTGAATGTGTGTTTGTGTGTGAGGCTCGCTGCATGATGAGCTGCATGTGTGGAGGTTAATGGGGTTATTGAAGACACTGAATGAATAGGATGTTATGCCACCCAAACACTGCACACATTTGCACTTTGTGTGAGAAGCCACCCTGCTTTTACTGATCCTGATCTTCAAAACATTCTTAAATAAAAGAATCACTGATGAAAGAACGCAGTAGGTCGACAAGACACACAATTGGTCCTGCAGCGATCATCTATAATTAGTGAATCAGCTGCTTGAGGCAAATCATCATGAACTGCACAAATGTCAAATTTGCATGACTGCAAGGTGAAAAATGCGCTTCACCTTCTGCCTGACCGCACCTGTAGACACCTGTAGACACCTGTAGACACCAACACCTTTAGCGTCGTGATTGAGATGCCAAATGGGAGGAATCAAATTCTGATTTGGGATGAAAATGTGTTGGGAGGAAGCAGATATGTTGTTGAATAGTGACGGTAAATGGACAGCACTTAGCACTTCCAGTGCTTTTGTACTTTAATGCTCAAAGTCCATTACTGTCTCCAATTTCCAAGAAGACTTTTTTAAAAGCAGCCAACATTTTAGAGAAGTTTTCAAACATGTTCTAATTGGATCCAGAAACATTCTCTAGATTTTTCCTCCTATCTGAATCTGTCTTCTTTCTGAAGGTTCCCTATTGTTATTTAAATCTGAAACTCCCACTCACTGTAACACACGCATGGCCACTAGGACAAGCTCACCTTCATTTGTAATGCATGCAGTTTATTTTCTTTGAAGCCAGTTCCATCCAGACCTTTGTCCTTCTACCTCCGCTCTAACCTGCATCCCCTCCATCTTCTCCTCTACGCATTCAGGTGTATTTCATTTCAATTCAATTCTGAAACATATTTGGCAGATAAGTGAAGAAAGGGGTTGTGCTATCTCTTCTGTCTGGGCTGGAACAGAGGCAGACTGTTAACAAAACAAAGCAATTTCCCAGCACAAAGGCAGAGCGAGAGCAATCTATCATCAGCCCATGAGAGTCGGGCAGGCAGGCGGAGAGGCAGCAGCGCCCGGGCTTCAAAATGGGCAGAAAGCCCCTGTTTGTTGCTGAGGCTCCGTTGTCAATCTGCTGCAGCAGGAAGTGAAATAATGTGAGGGCAGATTTAAGCACTGCCAGCCTCTATGAAGACTTCTCGGCAGGCGGCGGCTTCCTGCTCGCCAACATCATGTGGTGACGTTAGAGAGATTAAGAACAAAGGAGGAAGTAACAAAGAACATGTCTCGTGTTAGTCTCTAGTTCATTCCTCCTGCTTGAAGATGCTGATCGGGATTATTCGAACACATCCCTAAATCAATATTTCAAGCACCTCTGAGAATATTTAAAGGGACGTTAGGTAATATTTTTCCTGCCCTGTTGCACAAAATGTCCTCAATATATTCTGGCTGCATGGGCTGATGGTGCTGTTGTTCGATATCAGTGACTCAGCAGTTATTTTCCAATCGCTGAGAGTTCAGCCTTTCAACATTTGTTCTATCTGTACTTTGAAGACCTGGAGGAGTCTTCAAAGACACAGTGATCTGTGTCACTACACATTCATTTACACCTTCGCAGATGTGATGAATAGTCAGTGTCCCTGTTCTTTAAAATCACGTTTTAAACTAAATGCAAGTGAGATCTTCACACACTGTAAAAGGTGCATCACAAAAATCAGCTGTCGTCTGTGACTGTGACTGTTTTAAAGAGATTCATCTTATTCCTACAAAGATCAAAAACACTCACACTAGCTGTTCTGACAAAGTGAGATTAATGTAGTGAGTTCAATGGAAGTGTTCAGATGGACACGTGGGATCGTTTTATATGACGTGAGGATGTATCTGACAGCTGTTAATATAAATTACTGTAAGATCATGATCATGAATTATTACCACATTAAGGTGGCAGTAATTACTAAGATACTAACTCAGTTACTACAGTACAATAGTTTGGCTTTTGAAATATAATATGTAGGATATCATGGACTAAATAAATACTACACAGTGGTGAACTAGACCAGTTGGTGTAGCAGCCGGATAAAGTTTTTATGGTGTGCAAGGATGTGACAGACAAACGTTCGGCAAAGGAGGTTTCATTAAAATTTTTTAACCCAACTATTGTATTTCATCTGATTTATCACATCTTGTACATGATACGTTCTTCCTGTTTCCTCTCATTTTGTTTCGGTCTTCATGATCCACAGAAGAACTGTAGTACTGTGTGTGTGAAGCTCTGTATGTTGTAAATGTGTTTCTACACCAGCAGTAAAGCAACATCTACACATTTATTTCCTTCACTTTTTTCCAGTTTAGTTTAGTTTTCCAATTACTTCACTTCCAGGACTGTTACAGGGAAACAATCGCTGAGTTGTACAAAATGCAAAACTGTCTTTTAAATTGAATGTGGAGAAACAGATTTCCATATTCAGTCTGCACCAAATTGGTACAGTTGCACACATGAAGTAAAAAATAATTGGAGATATGCATCAATATCTGTAGCTGTAAATCTAACCTACGTAAAACCTCTTTCTCTTGTTGACAGGAGCAGCCCCTGTCTGCACTCTGCACTTATCAGCAGAAGTCAGAAGCTCCAGGAAATACAGATAAAGTGAACCTTGTTGATCCCCGGGGGAGAATATGGATCATTATGGCAGTGGAGAAAAGCATATTATGACGGAGAGCAAAGAGTAAAGAAGATACTAAGTGATACAGGAAAATAAATTGAAGACGGCAAATCTGTGTGGAAGCGAAAACTGTTCTTCCACAATGGCTGAAATTGAATCTGCAGCGTGAGGCCGAGTCACCGCAGTTTACAGAGTGACAAATGTTGAGATTTCACTGGTGACTCAGTGACTTAGAAGTGCATTTAGAGGTCTGTTGTATTGAGGTGCAGTGTGTGAAGACTTTATTTCCTTCTTTACCTTCACAAGAAAACACAATGGATGTGGGTTGTTGAGTCAGTGCTGAGGGAAGCGACGGCTCATAGGAAAACTGGTTATACTCCGACGCAGGACCTAATTTCTCTCCATCTGTTATTCCCTCTCTCCTGCCATGCTTTCCTGTGTATTTATCTTCATTTTCCTCCATTTCACGCATCCTTTTCATCTCCTTCTCCCTCTCTTGTCATCTGTGCTGTGCTCACACACACACACACACACACTAAACATCTTTCCGTCTGCACCACACACACACAGAAACACTCCCCACTGACACATTCGTACAGGACGTGTGTTAGATATTGAGCCAGAGAAAACGAGAGAGGAGGGAGGGAAGAAATGAGGGAGGGAGTAGTGGAGCACAGGGATATCAGCCAAGTGTGACAGTGGAGTCGTATTTCTTTCCCCGGCCGTCCGCTGTGGACTCTGAGCAGAATACTGAGTGCGCCCACTGCAGAGCCCAAGGACAGACTCAACCTCCACACTAGGAAGAGCCACAGAAGCAGCCCGAGGACCTGATCAGCTGCAGAGCCGGCCTGAAGGCCAACATCACTCCTAGTTCAAGTCCAGATGCCGCCTGAAGGTCTGTTCAGATGAAATATTTATGAAGGGACCAGTTGAAACTGAAAAACACATTCACAGACCGAGCTGGTGTCCGTTTGTCCTCCTCCGTAGGAGTGTCCGCCTCTTATTCTCCTCAACTACAGCATTAGTCTTGGGCCACTTTGCTTCAGAAAGCTGCCTTTTAGCATCTACCTTCATCTACTACAGCATAAACCACTGCCTCCTAACTAGTGTCGGAGCTGCTCTGACGACACGTCACCAACAGTTTTAGCATTAACGTGTTTTGAGTCTGTTAAATATGTTCTGAGGGAGTTTGCTGATGTCTGACAAGCTGTGCAGTGTGAAAGTCTTTGTTTTGACTCTTGTTCAACATTGAACATTGCACAAACAAACAGGAACAGGGGACTTACATTGATTTATCCAATCATGAAATCACATCATGTGATTGCAGACGACCTAAATGATGGAATGTGTTCATTTGCTGTGACAGTTTCATATTTGTATTGACAGCCTCTCAGCCCTTCCAATCTGTCTAACGTTAACAAACTCCATTAAACAGCAGCATCGTTTCATCTTTATTAGTCCACAAAAAACATCTTAAGATGAACTATAATTAATCTTTATTAGGACACGAGTTGGATTTCACTGCAGTGGGAAAAGAGCTTTTGACCAAATGTGCAGATGCAGACGTATCCGTGATTCAGTGATGTGAACATTATTTCTTTCAGATTTAATGTCCCTTTACATCCTGGTGCACGCTGTGATTTATTTGGTTCATTGTAAAATTTAAAGGTTCATACTGTAAAATGAATAAATAACACGGTAACTGTTATTTGGTCAGAAAGGACTTTGGAAACAGGATTCCTCTTCTTCAGGCTGTTTTTCCCTCAACATGTACTACAGTTGGAAACAGCTGCCCACAAAACTGTGAGGCCCAAACTCACAGATGCTTCCTAATAAAACTGACAAAATCCTCCTACTGTACATCAGCTCTACAGCAAAGAACCCGGTCTAGAGAAAAGAAATAAAGAGTAAAGAGAGATTTCAGGAGTATGAACATTTGTGTTGATAAAGGGCTATAGACCATCCTTTCTGAGTATCCTTCGACACAAAGGTCAGTGCATAGAGTCATTTAAAGTAAATTTGACATTTTTTGCCAGCCCCTTGGTACTAATGTCAGTTCAGTCCAGACAGAAATATCTCACTAACTGTTGATCTCATGATTACATCATGATATTAGCTGAAGGCAAAATCAATGAAAACTGGAGCGAACACGTTCACGTCATCATAGTCACTATGATTTCTGTGGAAACCGGGTCCAAATGGCTCTTTGGGTGTTAAAGGTTGCTGACCCCTGTCATAGTGCTAATCTGGAAACAGGAATTAAAGGTAGAATATCGTTTGTCTTCGGTAACATTTAGCAAAGTGTTAGCACGCTAAACTCCTGATATCTGCTGAAAACCTGAATATCTCAGCTAATGATAACGTTTCCCTCAAAGTACCACGAGCTTCATACACTCATCACTAAATGACTGCATTTAAAGCAGCTTCAAATCCATCCAGGAGTCCAAACTGTCACAGCAGTAGAGCAATGACGGTGATTACCCGGATGTCCCTCATTAATGAAGCGCGTGCAGCACATTAGCACACTCAGCAGAAACGTCTCTTCCATTTGCTGAAGCGTTGACGGGGTAAACTCCATCAGCATCGCTAAAGTTCACTGGATTAGAGGTTTGTTCATTCACGAGCTCGCTGCTTCCAAACCTTATCGCTCGATCAAGACTCGCTGGCAGCATGATTGGAGAGGGGGGAGTGTTATCTGCGTAAAAACTATCTACCATGATTATAAACAAAGTTAATTAAAAACCATCCCCGACTTTGCTCAACCGTGGAACTCTTAATCTCTAAATATGAAAAAATAAATAAACGCTGCCAAATTTCTTTGCACAGAACAGCGGCTGAATCTGCACCATAAAGCCCCTCTGCCCTCCAATAATGATGTAGGATCCAATCTCTTCAGTCTCTAATTGCAGGGCTGGTGCCCCACCCACCCTTTGTGATGTGTAACAGTGTGCATAATTAACTGAAAGGCTTTAATAGTAATAGAATCGCCGGCGGGCTTCGACGGCAGCCCTCACACACACCATTAAAATGCAAATCAAGCTCAGTGATATAAAAAACAGAGATCTATGTCTGCATGGAGACTGAGAGATGAACACTGAATCACACCAAACTGGTTACCTACCCTGCAGCTCCAAGATCCCCCCCACCCTTCAGGATGTAGCTGCTGTCCTCTCTACTGTGATCACAGCAGAGCCATCTATCTCAGAGAGTTATATCAATGAAATCAGCAGAGGAGCAATAAGTCTCCGTGTTTCACCGCTGTCTGTTCAATAAGCTGAAGTTGCCATGCAACGAAGCCAATTCAGCCAATGAGGAGCGAGATACCCTGGAGGATGATGGGAAATGTTGCACCAGGGGCCAAAAGCAAGAGTTGCTGATGCAAAAAGCTAATTTGTTTGTATTATGTAGGTGTAGGTGTAGTATAGGGACTAGATCCCATTTAGTGTCTCACTAAATAATTTAACATCTTTAAAAAGAGCACAAGATGATTCTCTTCTGGCTCTGAGGTTCATGTGTTGGGTCCAAAAGTCTGAGATCTGAGCAGTTCTGAAATAGAATTAATACACCACTCAAAATATAAAATCCATCTTTAATGGAAGGAATCAAACTTAGAATCTGACCTCTTGTTAAACGCACCTTCAGAATGACACACAGAAAAACACCTCTGAACATTTACACCGTGTTTCTGTTCTTCTGACTTGAAGAACCTGGAGGTGAATCTGCACAGAATTGACGTTTGGCTTCTTCTTGCACAACAGAGTTTCAGGTTGCATTTCTTGTGCAGCATCAGGCTGTGCTAACAAATAACTCTCCAAATATTCATCATAGTAGCAGAGAATTTCACATGCATTCAACAGTGGTTCAGTTACAGGTTTAGATAGTAGACTGTACTACTATGTCTGTATATAGTTTATAATAGTTTACGATACTACGTACAATAGGTGGTAAAGTGCCTTTATTCTTTGCCGTCTTGCATTGACAAATATTCTTTTTGAAATGAATGAACCACAACACGTGTTAAAACATGTCTAACATGCAAAACATGCAATAGAATTCTTCATATAAACTATGTCAAAGTCGTTTTAATATATTAAATAACGAATAGTGAGTAATTTAAAAACAAGGACGTGAAGAAAAAAGAGAAAACTGAAAAGGAGACTTCAGGATACGTCAGATCACGAGTGAATCGGATTTGATCAAAGTCAGTGAGAAACAATAACGTCTAACTTTGTTTTATCTTGTTTGCTCCAGTACTGTGGAGCTGAATCATTACATTCTCCCCCTCTCCCTTTTCACTCACCTTCACTTATTCCAGGGGGTTCTTCAAGCTGTCTTTTAAGGAACACCTTGTTCTCCTCTGGAGTTACACACACTCACAGCTGGAAGCTGCCAAGTGAAACCAGACTCTCATCTACTCGCCACAGAAAAGCTAAACTGGAGCAGTTAGAGGTTAAGTGCCCCAGCGCTAATGAGGAGGAGCAGGCACTTCATTTGCACATCCCTCACCAAGATTCATCCTCTAGAGCCTCTGAGTTAAACCAGCACCACTGTGGTCCAACCTCTAACCTCTCAGGGAGGAAATAAGGATTTTAAATTCTGTTGCATTTTAATGTAGTTATTTCAATTTTCACAGTTCAAACCACCGTTCACTCCTACAAACCTACGACAACCATCACAAACCTGCATATTAATGAAGCCTTGTTGATGTTCAGTAGGAGAATCATGAAGTAGAATTTGTGGTATAACAAATAGTGAAGAGATGTACAAGTATGTACGGTGTAGTCATGTGGTTTGTTCAGAACCCGAATCCCTCACGTTGTCATGGTATTCATCACGTCTGAGTAATATATCTTCCCACATGTTTTTGTCGTCTCTATTTGTGCAGCTTTTGATCACTTAAATGATTCTTTTCAGCATGTATGAAAAAAAAGAGGTCTTCTCACCAGGCAGCACAAACACAAACACAAACACAAACACAACAAGCTTTCAGTACCGAGAAAAACGAAGCTCGTGCAGTCGTGACTGCAGATCCACAGAGATATTAGTGGGAAGGTTGTGCAGCACAGCAGGAGCTGATTCATCAGTCAGATTGTGTGTATGTCTTTAAAAAATAGTTTGCGGGGGAGTGCATTAGCCTGACTAAGAAAGAGAGTGCAGCGTGTCGCGTGTCATGAAGCTGTTTGTTGAGTCATGATGGATGAAAGTGGTGAAACAGCAAAACTAATGAAAGCAACTTTGATAAAGACGTTTTGGAGTCGGGGGAGACCCCTCCTTACCACATCAATGGGAGCTGTTCACAAACACCACAGAGCAGGAGAAGCAGAGGCAAATATGACACAGATTAATGACACGAGAATCAATTAACTGTACAACATCAACGTTTGTCCTGTTTATTTACTGGCGCTCAAATGATGAGAAGCAGGAGAAATGACTTTGAAATGCAAACAAGACATTAAAACAGCCTACAGAAACACTGAACGTGTGTCGAAGCACATTTCTGCCAGTCGCGTGAACCACGGCGTCATCTGCTGCTACACTCGGTGTAGCTACAGTTAGCTCGTTATTAATGGGCCTCGCTCCATGAGCGCGTAGGGAGCAGATGGCAAACTCTCAGCAGATCGGGAGCGTACATGCCGAGCATCTACGCCTGGTGTGCAACGAGAAGCAGGAGGACACGAAACAAAAGGGCCCCCTGGCTGCTTCGAGGGATTCCAAACGTGATGCCACTGCTAATCCCATCACAAAAACACAGCTAAATCTGCCAGGACCAGGCCACAGTCACGCAGATTGGCTGTGGCAGAAGCCGTTGATGGGATAGGCCTATAAATAGGACTGCAGAGCTGCAGCCTCTGGTGCTGTCAATGGGGACTGGGTGGCAGATGACTTTCCTCCAACGGGGGGTGGTCTCGAAGAGAGCGAGGAGAGGATTCCCCCTGTGACTCAATGCCAAAGAGCTCGTCCCCAGTGTCATGCGCTCGCTGTGACACGCAGAGGCAGAGCAGCCGCGAGGTGCAACAGCAGCAAACACACTCAAACACTGGTTGGCTGCGACTTTGCAGACTGCACGTCAGAAGATAAGATTATATTTGGTGCTTTACTTTGTATTTCACAGTTGTGGGGTTGCTAATGTTCAGTCAGTGTACCGGCTCACTGCAGGCTGTGGAGGTGAGAGCAGTCCGGGTTGATGTCAGCACAGCTAAAGTCACTGTAGAAAAGGTTCTCACCTTAGAGTGTGCAATTAGAAAAGAGCAGAGAAGTAAGAAAGAAAAAACATATATAGAGAGAAATGTGATCGTTTGCAGATAGAAAGTAAAGAGCAGCAAATACTATAACACAAATTATAAAAACATGTCATTCATAATTTGAACCAGCAAACAGACATGTTCCATACAATATGTAGTCGACACAAACACTGTTCTTTAATGGTAGAACTAGACAGTAACCTGCTAATTAGCACAGACATAAGTTTGTAATTACTGATAATAGAGACTATCACTGAAAAAACACAACAGCCGTTCAAACTATGAACGAGTCAACAAACTCAAGACTTCATCTCTACAAGTTAATGTCAGTGTTTCTTTCAATCAGCACCACGACTGTTCCATAACCACAGGTTTCACAGGTATTTGAAACATTCCTCCAAAAGAAATGTTCTTCTGTAAGTGATGGGGCCAAAAACAGTAAATCAACAGCTGTTCAGAATTTAAATTCTCTAAATATATTTATTTAAATTTCATAGTTTCAGTCATATTAGCAGTGTTTTTTTTTTTTTATTTATATTTTCATTGAGCTACAGCTCATTTACTTTGTCTGCCTGCAGTATGTGTCTATATTTTAGGCTATCGACACACTTTCTGATTATTTTACATAAATAAGTCAAACGAGGTCCATCCAGTTTAAAGACGTATAGATAAACAGCCGCTTGTGACTTGTAACTTGTTCTAGTTTCCATCTCTTCTTAAAGCTTCTTTCTTTTTTCAAGTGACAGTGACACAAAATTAAACAGTCGATTTAAAAGTCAGAACTCGGAGAGTAAAGCCTCGGCGGCAGTTGAGTGGCAGCGCTGGATCCTCGGTGTGTTTAAGAACTCGCATCAACTGGTGTGATCCAGCTGATGGATTATGCAGATCCAAAAACATGCATCACAAAGCTGAAAAATAATGTGTGTGTGTGTGTGTGTGTGTGCAGGCTTTAGCAGGACTCTCAGTCATGTTTTCTCATGTCTGCAGTCATACATGACTAAGTTACTGAATGGATTATGCACATGTGATTGAAGAAATGTACTCTCACTGAGGTGATCATGCCAGAAAGGGATTATGTTCTTTCAGGGAAATCTCCCCTGACGAAGTAGCGCACTGCTGTCAGACTCACAGAGTACAACAACTCTAAGGGCTGTCAAGACCCCTGATGCAGAAATGTATCAGTAACTCACGCTGCTATGATAGAAACCTCACGTCTTCATGCTCAATGGCTGCGGTTTTCGTCCTGCATCAAATGGAAACGGTTTTAAAAAAAAAAGGCAACTTCTGCTCTGGCAGCAGAGATCATGAAGCAGGGGAATTATAATAACCAGCTGCTGAAGCGTTTCGTATGTTGTTATAAATCCTTATTCAACATTAATAGAGAAAATGCAATGTTTGGAAACTAAATGTAAATGTATGACTAAGTTTAAACCAGCAGAGGTGGAAAATAGGAGCTCACATTAGGATCAAAATCACAGTTTTAATCCAATTTTATTTTATTTATATAGCATCAAATCACAACAGATTCATCTCAAAGCACTTTATAGTGTGAAAATAGGACTGTATACAGAATTATATAGAAAAAAGTGGAGCTGAAGTGTGGGCGGCCATCTGCCTCGACTGGTTCGGGTGAGTGGAAAGAGGAGAGAGAACAGAACAGCAGGCAACAAAAAACAAGAAGCAGCAGCCAAGTAACACGTGAGTGTAAATGATTCTGGCTGCAGTTATTTCAACGAGACCTCTTTGTTTACATCTCTTCACTTCAAGTCTGAACAAATTCATGAAATGAGGATAAACTAAACAAACTGAAGACACCAGGTTCAGATGAGGGAGCTGAGACTCCTACACAGCCACTGTTCACCTCCACGGGTGTTTTCATTTGCTTTCCTAATTAGACTATTTCTCAGCACACGTCTCTCCACCTACAACCTGAGCTGAGGTGTAAATATCCAAAACTGAAAACGTGTGGGTGTGAAGTCTCCTCACTGCCCATCAGCACATCTATTCCCTGCATCTATATCAGTATTAATTTATGTTCGAAGCAGAAACACCAACCTACTGTGAAGAAAACATCATCTTAGTCCCGTCCTACGTCGGTGGCACTGATTTCTTTCACTGAAAAGTTTGCAACACTTCAAGAACAAGTGGACTCATTTAAAACACGTTTGACTACTTGTTCATCCTTGTTATCAGAAATGGGAACACTACTTTAGTGATGATGGAGGTTTGGATTGTGTTTTCATCCTCTGTACGCCCATTAAAATGTTGTTATAATGTAAAAACACACACACAAGCTGAGTTCTTGTATCTCTGCCTACATTTGAAAGAAGTGATCTTGTTTCTGTCAAGGCTTCTGAAACATGTCCTTGTATCGGCACACACGATGCTGTTGCCTAAAATTTACAAAATAAACTGCAAACTAAAGCAAAAAGAATCATATTTCGATTCTGTTAGAATGCAACTAACTGTGTGAAGGAACGAAGGACATCATTAAAGGAAAGGGAGTTACCATGAGGTGTTTGAGGTGGATGGAGAGCAAATAGTGTAATGTGCGAGACTGATGAACCGCAGACCTGAGTTCAAGTCCAGAGTCCAGAGAACAGGAAAAGCATCACGGCTGACGATCAGATGTTATCCCCTTCCCCTTGATGACCTCGTCATGTCTGGAACAGCCTGAAGTTTCCCTCAGACTCTGGTGCAGAGTGAAGCTCTGTTTTCTCTTCTCATTATTCTGTGAGTTACATATTTGTTGCTTTCTTGGATTTTGCAGAACTGCTTAATGAGCTCTGGGCCGCTCACACAGTTTTCCTCCAGGACTTTGTAACTTTTAGAAAAACTAATAACAATTAAACGTTTACTCTCTAAATTCTACTTATGCTACTGTTCCTGCTGCTGTACTATAGTGCGTATTGTTGACTGTTTTATTACCTTCAGGATATTTTCAAAAACAGATTTTGTTTTGGTTCTAATCATAAATTTCCTGAAGGATTTCTTAATATTGTGACAAAGACATTTGAACCTTTTATCTACATATGAATTTTTTGCCCATTAGAATTTTTTTCATGTTAGCATCAAATCAACATCATTTGTATTTGAGACTTTGGTTCCCGACAAAATACTGTCACAAAGACACCTCCGTTATTTATTGGGGATGTATTTGTATTTTCTGTTTGGAGCCTCCAAGCATATTTTAGCATGCGATAAGCTAAACTAGTATGATGAACATGGTAAACATTATCAGCATGTTTACATTAACACTGAGCTTAAACAGCATCACCAAGTGGCTGTACAGTCCGCGTACAGTTTGAGGTAACACACACGCAGAGTCTATCTTAACTGTAGTTTTTCTCATCTTGTTGTGTTTTGGAGTAAGAAAACAATTCGTGACAAGGTGAATGTTAAGGCAGGTAAACACAGCATACACACATTTTGGTATCTTTTGGTTCTACATCGCACTGTGTGAATAGTTCGTTGTCATGGTATTGCAGCCTTGTGCTTTACAATTATTTTTATTATTGAAAATGAATGAGGTCAAACATTCAGCCATATATTTTTGTAAAATATCAATCCTTTCCTCTTTTTGTTCATGCAAGCAGATTATAAATTCAGACCTTTGTACGGTAAAGTTTCAGTTTTCTCCCGCTCTGTGAGACCTCTAACTGCTCCCACAGCTCTTTGCCAGAAAAACAGATGGCTCTCCTGCAGACCAGCATTCGTACAGTGTTTGCAGATGATCATAAAATGAGCCACAGTGGATACGACACAGTTTCATTAGGGCCAGAATATCTCGTCATGTGAAGAGAAACAGGAGCTGAATAACAATATGACACAATGTCAGGCAATGACAGATGCCTCTCCGGGGGCCGGTCGTATGGCCCAGGAGACAGAGAGAGAGAGAGAGAGAGTAGTGAAAACATGTGTATTTGAACTTAAGAGGAAACACTGTCAGAAGGAAAAGGACAGAAAAGAGAAATAAGAAAGAATTTCCTGTAAACATGTCGATCTGCTCTGTGCTCTGACAGCACTGTTCTGCATGTGAATGCAATGAAGCACAATTAATAAAATAAGTGGAAATAAAAGCTGTGTCCCAGCTGCACAGCACCTTCTGTCTCTAACCCGCTCTAGTTAATCAATAAAGAGTCCAGTTGTAAGCAGAATGCAGATGTTTGTTTTAATTTTTTAAAGGTATTTGCCATTGGTCTTGTCGATAAAATCAATGCTCCTGGGTAGGATGATATAAATTGCAGCCACTTCTGAGCTCTTCCCTGGGGAAATGTGGACGGCTTTAGCATTGGTAGTGATGGAGGAACGGGTGTGGGGGGGTGGGGGGGCTGCGTTCACTGCAGTGACAGCAGAATGTGGGGTGGTTTCATTCCCTTCAGCTAATGTGATCATTGGTTGACAGATGTGCCTGCAAACAAACACAATGAGTTCACTAGATGCACAGTTATTGGTACATAAATAATGGAATGACTGAATTTGTCCTCTTTAAACCATGAAACACTAAAGATGTGAGCAAAATTAAGACTTTCAGGTTTAATTCAAGGGGTCTGACAAAAGTGTGGCAGCAACAACCTCAACCAGGTTCTTCCTGTAGCTGTGGATCAGACCTGAACATCGTTCAGGAGGAACTTTAACTCATTCTTCCTTCAGAACTGCTTTAGCTCCGTCACATTCTTTGGACGTCTCATGTGTGACTCTGTCCAAGTTGTTCAATAGCATCTCTGATGGGTTGAGGTCTGGACTCTTCTGAGTCCTAATCCAAATCACATTGAACAGAGAAGGCATCATTCAAAACTGAGACAGCTGGAGCAGTTTCTCATAAGGAGTGAACCAAAATACCTGTGGACAGGTGCAGAGGTCTCATTGAGAGTTACAGAAACGTGATTTTACTTTAGTCAGTTTCACTTTATCTCAGTGACCTTTGTGGGTTTTTATCAGAAGGGTAGCTTCTGATCATTTTGACCACGTCTGTACATGTTTGGGCCACAATTCTGTGTGTTGACCCCTGTGGAACAAATAAAAATAATAAAGATTATGAATACAGTGTTTTCCTGAAGTCTGGAACCAAATAATAAATGGTTTGAGATCAGGTGACCGACTTTTTATCATTTCTTTACCTCTTGGATGTTAAGGGGGGGTCAGGATCATTTTTTCAGCAGCCAGGTGATCAGTAAAATGCTCATGTCACTGACATGTTTGACAGACGCTTTCATCCAAAGGTTACATTTCAAATAGAAAACAATACATCTTGATTTATATGCTTACTTGCTTTCTGTTGGACTATGGGAAGTGTGGGTTCCACAGTTTCATGGAGCTTGATCTATACTAAAGATTAACACAGTGATTTTCAGAGTTCTTTTCCAACAAGTCCCTCGTATTTAAGTACGTTGTTACAAAAAGAAAAGTTCGAAAACTGGGACTTTTTCTGTTTCTAAATTATCACCAAGCCTTAATGATAAAAGACTGAACTAACATTTTATTGAATAAACCAAGTTGACGGAACAGTTAAATTACAGCACAGAGCTTTTGTTCCCAACATCAATATGCAGTATGACAATATGATGTTAAACATTAGTGATGGCTTTCCTCTGTTCCTTTTTGGAGGATTTTAACTGTGCGCCTGAAGTCGGCAGAAGCCACACGGCACAGCATCTACCCATCAAACCGTGAGCTAACAGGCATTGACAAGAAATCAACAATCATATCTTACTGAACAAATATGGAGGATGACTCAGAGCGATTCTTTTCAGAGAAGACAAACGGAAGACAGAGTCGGCCTCGCAGAGGAGCCCTAATGCATTTGGAAAGCTGTGAGTAAGTTGATGAGATCGTTGCAAAGGCACAAAGCTGCTGGAAAGAAGCCCCTGAGCCAAACCACCGCCTCTGGCTCCCAAAGAATCAAAGCTGCAGTGCCGTGACAAACCCGGAGAAGGAGAAGTCACAATGAATTCCCCACACTGTGACTGACCCCCTCGCTTGCAAAACTTGTCAACTTGGCTACAACATGGATCAGACATGCCTGGGAAAAGACATCTAATCGCTCACCAAGAGAAGAAAGGAGGATGGAAAGATTGTTGCAGACAGAGCAAAGTTGGTTTGATTTATGATGTTTGATGGAGCTTATCAGAGGCGGGCAAACAGTGAGGAGACGTCGAGTTGACAAAGTAATATTCAAACTAGAAGTCATTCTAGGGCAGATTGACAGTTAATTCCCATGAGCCTTCTTGGAGTTCTGAAAGTTTGGGACTGTGCGTGGAATTTCAAAGTGAGCCTGAACATCACTTTTGCACGTTTGTTTTTCATTTTCTCGTTCGTTGCACTGTTGTAGTGACGAGTCCTGGAGACTGGATGATTGAAAGACGGAAAAGTCTATTACAGAGCGTAACGTTCCATATGAAGCTGTTTTACCTGTTTATCTTAAAGTATAATTAACAAGCTGCTCTTCTTTAGACTAAATACTAATGGAATGAAAATTGTCTAAACTGTATTAACTCTTTAATAGTAAGTAAAAAAGCAATTATCTCCAAAATACTTTTTAAGTGTGCTGTAAAGTACCTGGACTGTCAAACACTACATGACTTTCATATAGTCATATAGACTTTCTACAACATGTGTGCGATTAGTGATTAGTGTGGGACATGTGTGTTTATTTTATAATACTATTTATATTTTATATATTATACTGTTGTTTGTACCAAGAGCTCATCCAACCTGAACACAATACCTGATATTTTACCCTCCTTAAAACTCCACACACACTTTCTTAGTAGTGATGTGTCGAGTAATCTGGGAACATTTTTGTGAATCGCGTTTCGAGGCTTGTGTTGATGACACATTATTTGGTGACGGAAGTCTTGTGAGCCGGCTGGGCCATGTGGCTGATTCGTTAAATGGTTCATTGGTTCGGAACATAGAGGGCATATTGTGGACTTTTTTATTGCAAAATAAATAAAGCACTTTGGAAAAGTCATTTTTAAATAAACACTGTCACTTCACAACCACCTATTGTCCACTTGATGGAGCAGTAGAGCAAATGAAGCTTCTGCCCATGAGCGAACCGATTGGATGGAAAGCTTCAACGCTTCGTGAAGCTTCATCTCACCTTCTGACTTAAAGTCACTAAATTTAATTTACCTCTTCTTTTTTGTTCTCCGTGTGCTGGTAGCTCCTCATTCTGATAAAAACAGTGACCACATGTTGAGAAGACTTTTTATACTCAGCTAACAGGAAGTGGATTAAACCAAGTGTGTGTCTGGGAGGGGAGTGAGCCGGTTTTAATGGAACTTGATCTTTTTTTGAGGATTCATGTTTTCTTTAACAATAGGAGGCAGTGATACAACATGTAGTCTGTCATCCAGCTGCTGTAATATCTAAAGAAGAAGAAGAAGAAGAAGAAGAAGGTAGTGCTGTGAGGTCCGTTATATGTATTTCAGTGTTTTGTTTCTGTGACCTCAGCTTCTGTTACAACTGGTTTTTGGGTTTGGCTTTTTAGGTTTAAGTTAAATTATATTTCTACTGCTTCATCAATGTTAGCATTCTTCTGGAATCTACTACAATCTACTACAGGGCCCGTACTCACTTATTTTTAGCTCTGCTTTGTTCTCCACCAGAAAAAAATCTAGAGTTTTTGCTCTTAACTGTTCTACTTTCTTCCCAAGCTTGTATCTACTATGATATACTAAACTATACTAAGTATTGTTCCATGTATGTTAAATCTTTGGTTGTCTTTAGTTTTTCAATCCAGTTTTTAAAGTACATCCAGTACAGATAAGATAGTAACCTACAATACCAAATAAAGTTAATTAATTTTATTGAATTGATGCAGTGCGGATCAAAATCACAAGTACTGGACTACTTTAATTTAATTCCCCCCACTGGGAAATCAGAAATTTAACTTGCACAGATACAGTAGAAGTACCTGTACCAGATTTAATTAGAAATCACTTGAACGCACACTGTACATTCACTGTGATGCAAGTCTGAACAAGGTTGCACAGCATCCTCTGCACATCTCATTAGAAAATATTCACATATTTAAACTCGTTTAGTCATAACGTGTTGAAGTCCTTTTTGAAAAAACTCCTTGATTCCTTGAATTTGTGTTGGTGCGTCTTAGTAATTCTCCTTGGTTTTCTTTACATAACAGATCCATTAGTTCTACCAGTTCCATCTCTCTCCCCTCTGACCTTGTGTTCAGCACATGGATGACCATGCCCCCCCCCCCCCTCCCACAATTCTCCTGGGAGGCTCCTCACCTTCCCTCCTCCTGCTCCTGGTGTAATACAGTGGATTGATCTGTGCAGCTCCATACAATTAGCCAGGAATCAAAGCTTTTGACTTGGCGTCCTGCACATCCAGAACTGCTGACTCAGTGAACCGCCGCTGAGCACCGAGCCTCATCTCTGGTGCAGGTAACTGGCCTGTCAGTGTTTAACTGTTTTGTATTAAAGGATTTATTTAAAATGATATCTTGGAATTATTGTAAAGACGCTTGTGTGGTGTTTTTGGTTGGAGGCGGCAGCAGCAGCAGTGAAATCCAAGGTCTCACACACATGTAGAAGTGTCTTCCAGGACCCGAACACTGCACATTCACGTCCAGATTAGCAGGATTGAATTCTAACTTTGTCCTTTTTATTCATCTGAAATAATAACTGTGCTGTTTCATGGTGCTTTCAGTGGCTTGGATATAGATGAGGTTGTTCACTTACTTGAGGGAATGCTGTGGTACCTGCAGTGTGATGTGAAAAGAGGGATGGGATTGAAGCGTGACACTCTTTCAACAGAACAGCCAAAAGCTCAGCTGCATTTGACATAGTGTGAACAGTTCATGCCTTATGTTACACACAGTCATTTTTTATTTCAAATGCCTCCGTTGTTGTTGGTCACTGTGGGGCAGGAGTGTGGGAGGAACTAGTTCTTTGAGCACTATAGTTGTTAGAAGTAATCAATGAATCAGGACTTAATTTGGACTTTTTCAGATTTGGTTTGGTTGGGACAACGATAAAAAGAAAAACTACAATGAGAATGACAAGAGTACAGTATATAAAGACAAAAAATTACTTTTTCTTTTTTATTTGGACCACCATCAGCATTCCTCATTTTCTTTAAACGGTTTTCAGAGCTTTTAGTGTCCAACCGAGCTATTAAACTAGAAAATATCACTCACTTAAGCTGCATCTTGTGTTCAAGTTTGGGGTTAATATAGTGAGAGACTTGGACAAAAAGCACATTTGGCAGCACTGGAAAGACCTTTTAAATACATTAGTCTTTAAGTACGGATAATTTGTGCATCCCTTCATAATACAGAGAGTAAGAATTATAACAACAGCAAATAGTCTGAATTATAAATACTACATAAAACTGAATGGACACAGTGTGGTGGATAATGTATTACTGTAATATTCCTGACAGTCATTAATGTGGTCTGTGGAATGACCTGCCTGAGGAGTTTAAACTGTCGGTGAATCACTGTCATCTGTTAAATGACTTCTTTAACCTCACTTTAACAACTTACTTTCATATGAAGTCTCTTATCCCTCTGTGTTTCATCATTGGTTTAACTTGTGATTGTAACTGTTTTTTACTTTTCTTTAAAAGATGAAAATCTGTGTAATATATGAAATATAAAATGATTTTAAACCTTCTTGTAAAATAGTTTTTGTAATTGATTTTTTGATCTTTTAAGCTAATTTAGAATAAACGTTATTATACCTAATTTCTTTGAATGTAGTATTAAAAGTATTCTTTAAATTAATCCAGTTAATTGGTCAGTGGTGATGAATTTGGGGTGTTGTTTGCAGGGCTGTAACACCCCCACTGTGACTGTGAACACCCTGAACATGTCAGTTTCTGTCATTGTTCTACGTCACAGTACAAACCTGTGTATCCTGTTTAAAAGTTTATTCTCACCTCTACAGCTTTGGGGGGTCTTTCCTCTAATAGAAACGTGGGAGTTTGGGGGTTTAAGGAGCATCTTAGCTCTTCATGCTCTGTTCTGAGGTTGTTCCTGGGATCTGTTGCAGCCACTCTTCCATCCTAGGCGTCGCCAGTCACCACTGGGACCATCCTCTCCTCTTCCTTCAGCCCCATGGTGCTGCTCCAGCTTCTCATCCTCCAGCTTCTTATCCAGCTGTCACTTGGAACTGCTGCCTGACTGTAGAGGCCAGTTGAGTGCAGCGAACTCACTGTCATGTTCATCCTGCTGGAAGTAGTCATCAGATGACGGGTACAGCTGCACCTGTACCTGTTCATACTGTAGCTAATCTGCATCAAGGTTTGAAGTGTGGTGCATCCATTTGCAGATACATCTACAGACTTTATGTAACTGTATACGCACAACTCCATAGACACAACATAATTCCTTTTCAAAATCAGCTTTATTGGACAGAGTGCACCCCAACTCTCAGCCAATTATAGCTGGGAAAGGCTCCAGCACTCCTGTCACCCCTAAAAGGAAAAGTGCTTAGGATAATGGATGGTTGGATCAGCTTTATTGGTGAGGTATGTTATGTGCATACACAGAATTGTATATACTGCACATACAGCGGGAGGGTTTTATGTGTTGTGTCGTGGTGGATGTATGTACAGACTGTGCAGCTTGTCTTTTAATTGACAACTAATTTATGAAAATATATGTTACTGCATGTTTTTCTGTAGGTTTCAAGAGTCCAAGCCAGACACGCATAAGGACCTCAGAGTCCACGATGTGAAACTGCAGTGTGACAATCTGTACAACAGATCTATTTAGCATTCATATCATTACCGAAGTGTCTCAGTCATCAGTTGAGTACACTCGAGCGTGTGTGTATAAGGGTGTAAAGGATGATAAAAGCTCAATCTCTCTCTCTCTCCCATCGCACTTTAGTTATCTTTGCAAAGACATTGTAAGTGCAATGCAATCGTGTCACCATCAGGCAGAGTAAATTACTTCTGAAAGCGGTCATTTTTCAGTTATGCTGATATTTGGCGGCAGTGAGCGCTCTCTGGTCATTCTGCAATTTGGCCTCGTCTGCAGTGCACCTCTACACTCTAGCTGCAGAGCGCCCAGACACAGCGAGCACTAACGGCATTCACGGGAGGTGTAAAAACATGTCATGCCACATTAAAATGACTTCTTCTGGCTTTGTATTCAGCAGGCAGGTTATTTTACCAGGTCATGAGATTGCTGAAAGTTTCAGCTTGCTTCTTCAGACTAGACCCAGGAGTCACAGGCTTTGACCATGGATCAGTATTTGACACCCTGGATGGACTGATTTCTCACGCAACAGCTAGTTTGATTCCCAAAATATAGAAAATAAATGTATATACAGTAATAATTACAACAAAACATCAGCTCTTGTACAATATCCACTATCCACTATACTATACAATATCTTGTACTGAACATTAGCATAATCCAGGCTGGCAATTAGCTGCCACCAAACCATAACAGGGAAAGCAGTTTAATGGTGTAAGAATGAAATTTCCAGAAGCCTGGAAATATAGTATAATATAGTACACATTTTCTGCACTGGCACTAAAATCTGGACATAAATCGCGAGCTGCAGAATTGGCCTATAGAAATGTAATTTCAAGGACTGTGATTTGACTAAGTGCTGACACATTTTTACCTGAAACAAGAAATGTAGACTTTTTCCCATTTTCTCTGTTAAGCACCTTATGAATGGAATGATTACAACAACCAATAAATGTCTTCTATAGTATTCTTCTACAACAAATCTGAACCTGCCTTTTATGATCTCAAATAGTGGGGACACTGTAGTTTTATGATGAATTTTTACTGAATATGAGTTTTTTCTCCTGCACAAAGTGTTGCATTTACTAAAGTTTTGGTTAAGAAATTGAATTGGCTTCATTCTGCATGACCAAACTCTAATTCTGCACCACAGAGAGAAGAAACAAAATGGAAAAACATTGGCCTCTGAATCTTTGCAATAAGGGAATTAAATTCTCTGAAGCCTTACTTAAGCAAAAAAAACAATAAACCTGCCACCTTTACTCACAGTTTTTTCTTTTACCTACGATATCGCTCATGGTGTGTACTGTGGCAGAAGACAGTTCATCTAATTTATTGACAGAAGATTCAAAGAATGTTATTGATTCCAACTATGTACAGTAAATACAGTATGGTGCACCTTCCCACACTCTTATGTCTTCTTCCAAACCATTTCAGCTGAGCCTTGTGTTGAAGAAGCTCACCCTCCCACGCACACACACACACACACACACACACACACACACACACACACACACACACACACACACACACACCATTTTCCTTTTCTTTCTCCTGGATGAAAATATCAGGGGAACTCAATCAGCATGCTGATAGTGAAATGCCACTGAGCAGGGCTGGAGGGAATGCACCTGAGAGACTCTGTGATTTATTGCGAGGCGAAGCTGAAGCCAAGTCGCCAACTCTAATTAGAAAATCCTGTGCAGGCAGCTGAGTGCAGCAGCAAGCCTTAAATCTCGGAGCAGTCAGACTGAAGACTGCTGCAGCATCTTGGCTCAGAGTGGAGAAAAGATCAGTCCTAGCATCAGCACGTGGGCTTTAAGGTCACAGTGTGCAGCACGGTGTGTGCACATATGTGTAAACATGTTCATGAACAAGAGAATGCTCCACTCTGTGTGTAGTGTGCACAGTGTATGTGCATCAACAAATGTGTGTGCGAGCTGGCATTTCTATATGAGTTCACTGATCAGCCACAACATTAACGTCATTCCAGGAAAAAATGAACACTAGGAAATGACGTGATCTGCTGCCAAAACAGTCAGCGGCTCGGTCCATGCCAGGCGGTCACGATGCTACAAGTGCACGTCCAGCTGAGGCTGCAGATGAGTGAAGAAGAGATAAAGTGTCAGTGAGCTCAGTTGGTAAAGTAGTCGTCTATAAACCGCAGGTTTGAATCCTGGTTCCTCCTGACCACATGTCGAGGTCTCCATTAATGAGACACTGAAACCCACAGTAGCACCGTCATCTACTGCAGCATGTGCTAATACAGCAATTTCCCAAGAAAGTAAATAAATCAATAAAGTATGTTATTATTATTATTATTAACAAGGTAACTGCTTCACTAATGAGCGTAATGTTAAGGTGTGTTCACCTGAAAATGTGAAATGCCACACACAGAAACATCCAACCACCATGAACCTGTGCAGAGAAGTTAATTAACTGCAGTGATGTTGGTTCATAAAGTGTTATTGTTCCGTGGTTGTGCTAACCTGCTGATCACTAGCAGATATTAGTGTGTTAGTTCTTCCTTACATCTATACCAGAGACACGGTCTTAGTCAGTAGTAGTAGTCAGGCAGCTCTACAGCAAGAAACAGTACTTCAAAATAAAAGCATGTTTGTAATAATTATCAGAAGGTGTGGATAATTTTGATACAGTAAAGAAGAAATAATTAAGTACTGCAGAGTAGGGAGCTGGCCAGGAGGCAGCAGTGAGGGGCAAAGAGAAAGGATGATAATTCTTCCAGATGCACAGAGACCAGAGCTGTGAGACCGTTGTTGTCTCCAACAAGGCAGCGAGAGAGATGGAAACCAGCAGGTGAGTCGAGCAGAGTTTATGGAGGAGGAGGTGATGTAACAGGTGAGTGGCAGCTGAGCTGCAGGTGACTCAGAGCTCAGGTGGAGTCGGTTAACACTGACAACAATCAGGAAGGTAGATAGTGAGTAGTATGTTGAGTACAATAATTAATCAGAGGGAGGTGTATGGAAAGACAGGTCCCCACAGAAGAAACACAGAAAGTCACAGAATACAGTCACATGCAAATTAATTAATTAATTAATTAATTAAGCAAAATTAACTAATTCCTTCAGTGATTATATATCATATGAATTATGTTTATAACATCATTTTTGATGAGATAACCTGGAGTTCAGGACGATGCTGAACCTCTCCAGGACACATCCAGTCCTCCACTGTGGACCTGTTTTGTCAAAGTGTGCAGGACAACTCTAAAGTTAACACGACTGAACAACAACAACCTAAGAAGTGGATGCTGTTGTTTCTATCTGCTCACTGTTGTTTGTATGTTACTGTTTCCATCATCTAGGAAGGGCGTCGATGTGGTGAGGGTGAAGAATACACAGCAAAGAACCGTGATCTGGGGATTTAAAGGCCTTCTCTCATGGTCTTATCTGACTCTTTGAATAGTGGCCCCTCTGACACATGAATCAGACGTCTCTCTGGCTCATGGGGGGTCTGGACTGGTTTCTGTGTGTATTTGCTCTCATGTTGGACTGAGGCCCAGGGTCACAACGCTTGGATGAAGCAAAAGAAAAGGCCACGATAAAGGTGATACACATGGTGTATTTCATTGTCAATTCTCTCCCACTCACACACACACACACACACAGACACACACACACACACACACACACACACACAGCCTCACACACACACACACACACACACACACACACACACACACACACACACACACACACACACACACACAGCCTCACACACACAAGTCTAACCACACACACACACACACTCTCAGTGATGCAGAGCTGAGACTTCCCTCGTCTGTCTGAATGGCAGCAACACTGGCACGTTGGCAAGTCTGTGAAATTATATTTAAAGATGTGTTGACACACGCACAAACAGACACACACCAACACTCAGATACATGGCTGACAGCCCCCGCTCCCACTAAAAAAACACAGCAGTATCAGTGGAGGCACGGCTTGTCTGCTGAATTGTATTGTGATTTCTCCTGGCGTGCAGAGAATACATTTAAACATCTGTCCCACTGCAGATACAGAGCACACACACACACACACACACACACACCAGTATTGTCAAATAATGATCCAACAAATGCAAATTACAGGCATTTTTCTATTCACATATTTATACCTGAGGATCAGAATAATGTTTATTCAACACAACGTTGAAGTTCCACCGATATAGAAATATAATAAATAGTATTTGAAAAGACATCTGCAGTTATTGGTTATTAAACTAGGATCGGCTTCCAAAATATCGGCTACAAAGATAGTTCCCATCCGTGCACAGATTTTATTTTTCAATGTGAGCCCAAGGAAACGTCTGCACACATTATTCTGACTAGAAATATATAAAAGTCATATTTATGACTAAAAGGAAGCTTTTATGTTGTTTTATGCTGTATTTATTTCTAATTATGAGTTTAAAAGCTTCACTGACGACCATGTTTCTTTATTTAGCTGAATTTGTTGTGACACTGGACAGAAAGGAGGTTCTGGTTCAAAACATACAACTGAGAAACTCTTAAGACAGTGAAAGCACCACAGTGACCTCACACACAACATGAAATAAACTATTTCATGCTGTTGTTTAAAACTCAGAATTGTATAACACCTTGAAGTATTTGTATTTGTGAATCTCATTATCTCCTCACATCTCTCAGGAGGAAAAAGGAGAAGGAAAACATTAACATTCAGATGCTGTACGTCAGCATTTAACGGCCATATGGGACCATTCTGGAGTCACTAGTAGCATTAGGTGTCATGGCTTTGACCTCTGACCTCGATACACCTGACAGCTTGTAATATTACTCATCTAGAAAGTTCAACATGTTTTACTGTTACACTCATTGTAATTCAGAGTATTAGTTAAACACCTGAGACAGACAAGGCCATTTAAAAAATGGAAATGATCACCTTGGACCAGCCTGTTAACACATTCCTTCTCATCTGCATTCATCCACCAGCCGGCTCACCTGACACAGCACTGATAATATCTTCACCGTCGATCACAGCGTGACCTCCGCAGAGCTAACTCACAGCCGATTATGCTCTTTTCCCGACTGTCTTGGTTAATTAGTATGAGTTGTGTGGTTGAGAGTAGAAAAGCTCCCTTTCAATTATTCCTTCTGCTTCTCTATTCTTGAATATTACACTGCAGAGTCCACTCAGTATTTCTGCATTGAGAATGAATAATAACACCTGTAGACTCAAACCGTTGCAGCTGCCTCATTTGAGTAAAACCACTTGGCTTGATTTATTGCAAATTCATGAGTGCACTGGTGACAAAATTTTAGTCAATGTCACTTTGTATAATCAGTGAGTTTAAAATACAGATATGGCTAAAAGTGCAGCTTCACCTTCTCACTAGCAGGATTATCCACAGTATTCAGTTCAATACATGAAGATCACTTTAGTCACAGCCTTTATATTTATATTTTATTCATTTATATTTATATTTTATTCATTTATATTTATATTTTATTCATTTATATTTAGCTGTATTCTGCCCCTTTGTTTCATTCACAATAGGGTAGAATTTGAAGAGCACGTGGACTCCATAGTAGAATAGACTGGACTCTGTCCTCCACCAAAAACCCTGCAAATCGTTAAAGGCTTCAGGGAAGAAGCATTTGATGATCAAATTATAGACTAAAGATTAAATTGTATTCGTATGAAACTGACACATGTGTGAAATATCTCACAGCAGAGAAACTTAACCAAATGATCCTGCTTGTGATGAGTCCTCAGTGTGACCGCAGTTCAGGAAGAATCCAATTAAAAGTTGACTTCGACAGCTCAGTGTCTGTTGATGCAGCTCCTGCTGTGCTGGTCCCATCTGCTGTTTGTACATAACATAATTAAGAACTTTTAAACACAGAAATCATTAATTATGCATCAAACCAAATACTGTGCTCCTTGTTGCAATTATGCAAAAATCTATTTGAATAATTCAGGAGTAAAATGGAGACGTCTTAATTGTTACCTAACTATTAACCCACAAGTCAACCGTCAACAACCGCTGCTTTTTAAATAGGATAAAATAGTTTGGAATTAACAGCCGGGCAGGAACATGGTGTGTGACTGACCTTTAATGCATCCCCATCTGTTTCTACTTGATTTAGCTTCTGCACGATTTCACAAACTAAACGGACAACATGAAAGACGCATCTCTCTTCACCTCTGTAGGAAACATAGCTGAAGCTAATGAACAGTGAAACTTATCTTAATAATGAGTCTTCAAAAGGAACTGAACTCAGTTCCAGTTCTGTCTTCATTCCACACCGGGCTTTGGTCTGTTTGTTCCTGTGGTTTTCTGTGTTTCTCTTTAACGCACCTGTACCTGCATTAAAGGGTTTTAAGGCAGGTTGTAACGTTGTCTCACTGCTGCTGTGGTCTGGAAGGCAGCTTATCGCTGGTTCTGCCTGTTAAACCTCACCAGGAATGATCTGCTCCTTTTTAGCATTAATGATGTTTCAGACTTTTCTATATGGACAAACTGAAATATATGAATAACTTTGTCTTATTCAGTTGCAAACTAACAACCAGACGACGAAAATATATCAGAGACGACAGGTTTTTGATGATTTTGAAGCATGAAATAATTTCAACCGTACTTCATTATATCTTCCTGATTATAATGTAAATGTGAAAACCATTGTAAGTAGGACGGACCAGATTAAGGCATTTTAATTATCTGTGTCTCTTTGTCAAATACGCCCTTGATTAACTGCGACTGGCACACGATGATCCTCTGTGTCGAGATAGAACAGAAACAGCTATTTGACAAAGGTTTAAACTGCAAAATGCTAATTTACCCACAAATAGGGAGGAATAATGCAGCAGCTTTCAAATCAGAGGAGCCACTTTGTGATCAGGGCTGGGGAGATTTACTTAAACTTAGAATAACAACAGGAGAAGCAGCGGTCGAAGAGAGAAAGGACTCGTCACACTCATCAAGTGGTTTCCTGTGTAACGTGGTTACTGTCGAGACTGAAGGGTGTTTGTAGGTAACTAGTCTCTTACACATGTGATATATTCACACATGTAAGTGTTGATGGTAATTAGTTTCTAGTTTTGTGCATCTGGGAAATGATTTTTCCTCCCCCCTCAAACACCCAACAACATTCAACACGATGTGTTTTTGTGTGAGAACAGTTCATAGACTTTATATCCATCCATGTTTGTAATAAAGTCACAGTTCAGATATTTTGAGCTGCTGGTATTGATGCATGGCAAAGCTGTCAAAACATGTCACGGCACGATGTTCTGTTGAACATAAAAAGGGACGAGAATCACTGTGACACAAAAATAGATCACAGCAGTCAGTGTTTCTCTTGGTAACATTTCTCCGTGGTGGCTCACACGTCAAAATCTTGGCTGTCGTGGCAAAAAAAATATATAAAGTTTATTGATCCAATCAGTAAATGGAAGAATGGGATTAATAGACTGTTATTTAGTTTGTGCACAGGCCATCACCTGCCCTCATGACTCTTCCTGAAGATAAAAGGATTCCTTCTACCATTTAAAGAAGTCATTTACCAACGATACCTGTGGAAAAAGTCTCATTGTAAACGTTTGTTGTGAGCTGGGATCTGGATAACGCTGGTTCTGTTTTTACCAGTTGATTTGATGTATGGGACATTCAGGACTTGGCTCAAAGGTTCAGTATAAAAGTCTTTTCTTGGCCTCTCAAACACGTCATCATCTGGACTTTTAATGAAAACCATCTGTGGTTAGTGACCTGTCGCGTCATCCTCTGTTTTTGAGAGTTCATCTGATTAAAGTGTCTCCTCAACACAGTGTTGTGTTCTGTATGTGCACGTGAATCAGGCCTAAACCTACAGGGACTGAATCCACGTCGACGCAACCACCTTCTGTATTTATTTCTTATCCTGTATTTCTCCATGATTTGCCTGATTTGCATGCAAGCAGCTGATGGAAATGAGTGAGAGAATGTGTGTGTGTGTGTGTGTGTCTATATGCTGAAGACACACTGAAACGTCAGCTATTTCCAGGAGTCCAATATTTTCCACCACCGTCAACAGTCGCCTTGAGGCACAGATGAAGCTCCCATTTGGCTGTGAGTCTCTAAAACACACACACACACACACGCACACAAACACACACACACACACACACACACACACACACACACACACTGTATCCTCGCCTCCTTGGGTATAATTAAGTATTTGGAGAAACAGCAGTCAATAAAACGGAGAACGGTCGTCTCCTCGGTTTGATCAAAGCCTCGACTCACGAGTCTCTGGTGAACACTACTGTTTATATCACCAGGTAGGTTTAAAAAGATGAGATGTCGTCACTCAAACACACTCTGCACTGTAAACACAACAGGCCTGAGAATGGTTCTTTGTTATTGAGTATTGCTGTGCACGTTGTGAGCAGACACATTCTAACTGTACAGATTTGGGTTCTTGGACGTTTCCTGACATATGAAGTGAAACAGAATACAGAGTAAGGTTTAGTGAGAAGGATCCTAGACAGCACAGAGTGCTGCTGACTGTCTCTCCTCTTTCTTTTTGTTTGAGGAGTCTTGCTGAATAAATAGTTGGAACCACTGACCCGGCCCACGCACACTTAGTACAACATGGCTCCACAAGCAGACTCCTAATTCAATTTATCTTCTTTGAATTATTCATGAGAACAAATCACTTCACCATCTTCAGCATGTGCACTTGTGTGTGTGTGTGTGAGGGAGTGTGTGTGTGTGAGGGAGTGTGTGTGTTGCACTGTATTAGTGTGGACGTGTATTTTTAGAATGAATGTAAATGTCTGAGAATCTGAAATGAAAGTTTAGATTGATCCTCTTCATGTTGACATGAAACTGTCCACCTAATCCTAATCCTAATCCTAATCCTAATCCTAATTCTAATCCTAGTTAGATTTCAACCTAATGTTTAATAAGATGTATGTTTTTGTTTTATTTACCCATTTAGTGATTGCTGATCATGTTTGTTTGAACCTCGATGTACAAATGTAAAAAGCTTTGTATATTTCATATGATTATTGTCAGGTCCAGTAAACCAAAATCCTCTGTTTGCCCCCAGCTGAGATTGAGTCCAGATAATAAAGCATCATTTACAGATGGAAGTGCTAAATGTTCCTGTTCCTTCATCCTGGTCTGTTACGCCTGCTCCTTCAGTGTGGACAGCGGCTTGGCTTTAAGTGTGACCACTATCAGTACACACTCGATGGCGGAGCTCCGACTGGGGCGTCTCCTTTATGGAGATTGATAGCAGACGTTTTGCAGCAGCTGCAGAAAGCGTGACCTGTGCCATAAGGCTTATCTGGGGTGTGGAGCCACACAGGTCACATCTCTAATGAATCAAGGCAGATATGTACAACAGAGAGTTTGTGGTGAAGCTACTGTGAGAAACTCAGTGTCCTTCAGTGTCCTCTGCTGCTTTTTGTTTTTAATCATAAGAATGGAACTAATGCTCAAAAAGCCAAAGTGTCTCCTGGTGCAGTGATTGTTTGTTGCAGTAGCGCCAGTGTTACTGATAACACTAACATGAAGTATTCAAGTGTCATGAGCGATGTTCAATATCAGGACTCTAACATTCAGACAAAATAACCAACGGCTGATTTTCATTTCTTCTTCTTATTATTATTTTTTTTATGTATCTACAAATTTAGTTTTGAGTGAATTGTGGGAACTTGTGATGGTTGTGACCATGATGAGCACTGTGATGGTGTGTTTAGTTGTTGCAGGGATATTATCGTTTTACACTTCAGACTCTGAGTTTTGTAAATTCTCATGTTTTGTGGTAAACAGGTATCTCCAGCTCTAAGACTTATGACTGATGATTGTTTTACCTTTGATTAGCTGAATTCCTGTGAATAATGAGCTGTCACACACATGCTATGTAAACCAATTTAAGTCCATTGGGATAAATAAAATGCCATCTATATATAGTATTGATTGTATATGTTCGAAACCACAGATACTAAAAAAGTACAGCTAGTGAGAACAAATGCAAAAATCCTCCTACACCTTGTGAAACTTGACTTATTTGATGTGTTCATGTAATGTTTGGGATTCCTGGGCCAATTCTTACAGCAGACATCTACTGTAATCATTATCTCCTGCAGACGGCGGTTTAGCAGACTGTGCTGTGTGTCTGGCACAAGATGAAGAAGCAGATGACGCTCTTACAAAAGGCAGAAGGATTTCTGCCGGGGTTGGCAGCTTTACAATAAACTGACAGCAGTATTGTTGTTTCATCCATGGAGTTATCACTGGGACGAATGATTTGATTTTTCCAATGAGAGGCATCACTGGGAGCTGAAATGATTATGTTTGTTGGTAACTGCGTCTAATGGGATCAAATGATTGGAAACAGACAAAGCAACAGGAAAAGAGAGGCCGATTGAACCTCGACCTTACTACAAACCGTGTTTGATTTGTTTTTAACCGTTCACTAACTTTTTGTTTTGGTTCATTTCAGCTTGGAAACACCAGGTTATGTGGAGTTAACTGGTTCAATCTTACATCTCCATATCACATTACCAGCATGCCTTTCAAAATAAGGCGGTGTATTTAAGCTGAAGTGCTTTTCTTCTCTGTGCGCTTCACCTGAAAGCTCTTCTATAACTGCTGTAATAATATGCAGCTTCTGCGGCTACGCTTCACTTGGCATTTTAATTTTTAAGCTCTACCTTTATACCAGCCCCCACCAGGAGGCTCTGGCCTCAAATGAACTCAGATCACTTTTCTTCAATTAACGAATGCAGAATGTCAGTTTGTACTTTATATGGAAGCAGCCATTGACTCAGTGCACACTGACTCTGACCTCTATAGCTGTCATCTCAAAAGATGTTATTCATCATTCACATTGACAAATGGGACAAGCTTTTACTTTATCTCAATAAAAAAACAAACTCTCTAAACCGTGGTCAGGTGAATCCTGTTTGCTTTGTTTCTCTGACTGTTCCCAGGAGCACAGTAGCTTCACTAAATGTGAAATGGAAGATGTTTGGAAACACCAGGTCAGAATTGTTTGCTAGTGAATTAAAGGCACATGTCACAGCTGGTTTGGAGGCTGATTCTCTGTTCTGATGAGACCAAAGCTGAACTCTTTGGTCAGAACTTGAACCACTAAGGACCACTAAGAAGAATCTGTAAAAGCGTCTGGTCAGAATTGAAGCAAGGATGGATGCAACCAAATAGTAGAGTGGTCCTGGTCCAGAGTGCTGGGATGTGTGTGTTGTACAGTATACACAGTGCACATTGGTAGAAATATAATCAAACCTGCTCTGTGACGTGGAGACAGTGTAAAATGTGTATAAAGAGTTCCTAGTAATGAGTCACAGTCACCCACCGGTCATTACAAGTGACAAGGTTCAGTTTGATTAACTTGATAAACTCTGTAGTGGAATTTATTTTCAGTGAGTATATCAAGGTTACAGCAAGGTCACAAAGATTGTTGAACAGGTTGAACGGCATGCGTCAGGGGTCTGCGTGTGTCCTGGCCACAGTAGGTTCATGGCCTTCAGCACAGGCAGCCGACCTGAAGACCAGGAGATGATAAAGTGACATGACAGGTGCCACATCACACACACACACACACACACACACACACACACACACACACACACACACACAGTTCATCAACGCATTAATTAACAAAGTCTTCAGATCCCTGCAGCTTTCACCTGTCGGATGTTAAGCTACGTTTCCCCTCTGATGCTCTACATTACTTCCTTTTGTCTTTTCCTGTGTTTGTTTCTCCATTGATTCCATTTTCCTTTTTATTTCTGTTCCTACTGTTTCCATTTCTACATCTTCCTCTTCGTTTCTGTCACTGCTCTCTTTCTTTTGCTGCTGTTCTCCCTCCAGTTCTTTCTGTTTCTCTGTATTTATCAGATGTTTTCTCTCTCCTCTCCTCTGTCCATCTCTGTCACTGTGACTTTTCAATCTCTCCAGTTAAGATGCTTGTATTTCCATGATGTCAGTCATTGTTCTATTTTTCTTGATTTCCTTTTCATTCATTGTTTCCACTTCTTTACACTTACATCTTTCTGTCTCGACCTTTTCTAGTTAGTTGTCCTTCCTCATTGTGAATTTATTTCCTACTTCTTATTCTCTATATTTGTGTCTCTGCATTTTTTAACACAGTTCAGTCTTTGTTTGTCTCTGTTGTTTTACTTGTTATTCATTTTTCTTTGACACATTATTCTCTCAGATTTTGTCTCATTTATCTCCCCCTGTCATACTTCCTCCACGCCCATCACTAGTTTTCCGGTCTTTTCTTTGTCTGCTTGTACTTGTACACTTTCTCATTTATTTCCCCCATTGTGCATTCCTCCTCCTTGCTTGTAATCTCTTTCACTTTGTCCCCTTCTATCTTCTTTATCTCCATTCCCTCAAACTATCCTGCACCCTCTCCCTGTCATCCCTCTCTTTTCCATGATTTAGACAAGTGTAATTTCCCTCGTGGCGAGCGTTCACCTGAGCCCACCGGCAGCTGCTGTTCTCCAGCCTGCCTGAATTAAAATGGGAAAGTTGCTGCTGCTTCATTCTTTCTGACCTCTCAAAGAATGCATTTTAGCTCTTTAGAGATAAGGTTTTTCCATTATGGTTTTTTGTTTTTTCTTTTTTTGTTGTGTTGTTTTTCATATTTCTGCACTGAAACACGGTCATTTAAGGTGGAGGACTTGTTGGTTACAGCATGAATGAAATGAAAGACAATTATCCTTTAGCCTCTGTCCACTGCATGGTTCCTCTTCAGGTCAACTCAGCTCGCTTTGGCACAATATACTTCATTGTACCTCTGCAGATATTGTACCTCTTGAATGGAGCTGGTCATTGTGACACTGCACAAAACTTCTGTGATGTCGTCTTCAACACGGAAACTATTGGTACTGAAGAATGCTGTTGTTGATCCTCGATCAGTGGACATTTATCACAGCAATGACAACATTTGATACAGAAGAAGCTGAAGGCAGCAAGAAAGATAGAAGACAACTGAAAGACAGGAGAGTTTGGGTCAAACTCAAAGACGACAGTCGTAGAGACGCTTCCCTGTGAATCAACGTTTTCTTCTGTCTCCTTTTAGTATCAGTTCACAAACACTATTCTTCATGTCTATGACTCAGATGGTTCAGGCACATATTTCTAAGTGATATTTCATTATTATAAATATATTGTATTTTGTGCTCCACATTTTCTTCCAGCTCTCTCAGACTGGGCATTTAAAAAAAATTGTCTTCTTTAGCAAACAAAGTCAGTACAAGAGTCAAATATTCACAGAACTCATAATAAAATGTACTGATGTGTTTTATTTTGAATGGTGGTGAAATGCAGATGGTGCCAAAGCTTCAAATCTGCAGCCTGCAGTCTGTACTCAGCATCAATTAGGAGCACTAATTATCACCTCAAGTGAATTCAGGCTTTAAATCCTCCCTTTCTGTGACTGGATTAAAACCATAAACTTGGAATGAACTTAGCAAATAAGAGAAGAATACTTTTATGTATTTCCCCAGTCAATATCACAGAGGGTTTGATGTTTGGGCTGCAGCCATCTCTGCTTGGTGACATACGGTGTGTTTACCTGCAGTTCCATCACATTACCATTAAAAATCGACATGCCCTGAGCCTTCTATTATCCCCTTTATCCTGTTAGTGAGCGTGGTGTGTTTGATGCCATAGGAAAGCTTTAATCTTGACTTTGATATAAAACCAAGCAGGACGAAGGAGAGCAAAGCCTCACTGATCTAATCACGTTACAGTACCTGTACCAGCCTAATGACTGGGCTTTAAAGGGGCACAGCACTCTAGGATTCCACCTGAAGAAAACGTGGGGTACAGTCCAGTTGTCGATTCAGTGTACGATAGAGCGACATGCCTCAGGACCAATATCCTGATAAACCCATATTCAAAAAACAAGCTTTGGGGTGGATTAAGGTGATGGCAGGACTCCTGCTGTGCTGTCCAACTCGTGAACTCAACCTCTGCCGTAATCCTCAATACTAATGTACAGAACCTCACCTCAGTGAATCGTTAGTGTTGCTGTAGATATTTTGTAAAGTCAAGCAGTCGTTGAAGCATGTGAAATCTAACGTCATCATTAATTAACGTATGTAAAGGAAAACATCAAACAGTGCAGATGGTAAAATACCACTGGTGGAAAAGAGAAGAGGAGAGAATAAAAAGAGGCTGAGGAGAAAAATGTAAGAAAAGAAAATGGAGGATCCTTGAAAATGTGTGATGAACGACTGCAGCAATATTTTCAGCTTCCCTGAAAACTCTTCACGGCTCATAAAGTTTCAGGAAGAACAGAAAACGTCTCTCTGTTCTCTCACTCTCTCATCCTATCATCTCTCAGAATAGACCGCCTGTCCGGCCAAACGAGGATTGTTTTCTTTTTGGATAGAGAATAAATGGCCTTCTGTTTCATTCTTTTATTTTATCACTTTCATTTTCTTGTTTTTATACCTTCCTTTCTCAGAAGAGGGGAATTCAATTCAATTCGATGGAGAAGAGCAACAACAAAATCCAAACCCAGAAGATGGAGGATGATTTATCACTTCTCTCCCTCTCTGTCAAGTGTTTAGGACAAGAGGGGAAGGAGAGAAGGGAGGAGAAGATGATGGAGGGAAAACACGCCTCACTTTTCATATTTATGAAGACAAAGGTGCAAAATGCACAGAGAGCTCTATTTTGTTTATTTCAAAGACTTAGTCTTCAGTGCACATCTGCATGTGTTTTACACTGACCCCAGGTCAGTTTCCCTAAAAGAGACCCCATCTCCCCTGAGTTGCTGTAGTGAGTTCACAGAGCTCCACATGCATTTTGTTTCTAGGAAATGTGTTTAATCCAAAATATTCTTCAAATAAATGGGTCTGATGGGAATACAGGTAATGTACAGGGTGAGCGCTGCAGGTTCAGAGACCTGGTTAATTGGAGTACAGCTGATAATCAAACAGCGGCAGGTGGTGGAGATGCTGTAGTAACTTTAATTTCATTTTGTTGGCAGTAACATATGATGATATGTCGTGACGTGACGTGATATGTCATGACATGACATGACATGACATGACATGACATGACATGACATGACATGACATGACATGACATGACATGACATGACATGACATGACATTTAACAAATTGTATTTCACTTTACGTCCAGTCTTTGGTGTTTGTACTTTCAGTGTTCCCTTCACTTGCCTCATAGAGCCAGTGATTAGTTGGCAGAACCAACAGAGCTATACTGTGCGCCTGAACTGAAATGGAGTGGAAACTGGCTCTGTGAAGGTCAGGTTCTGGAGCATGCCCACTGCTATGTATAATAATTAGCAGAATATGTATCTCTGCATGAGAGTGTGTGGTTGTTCTGATCCAGGCACTGGGGGGGGCTCTGGAGGCTCAAGCCCAGGTTCAATTTGTGAATTAATCTGATAATAGTTTGTGATGGATGAAGCTCATCCTGCCTGTATGTCTGGGATCTACTGCATGTCACCACTCCAAACTTTACTCTCTGATCATTTTGCTATTTTACTTCATTTTCATAATTTGAGTCAAGCACGACAGACGATGTCATGTACACACTGAAATAAAGGAAATGTGAAGTTTTAGTTGGGCCAACAGCTTGTGTCACATGAATATTTGAATGCCAGCTTCAGCCCATTTGTATATTTGTAAGTATTTTTTCTAACTTTCACTGGCATGCTTCAGAATCTGTCCTCAGAGAGACAAGAACGAGAAAAGGCAAGTGAAGTGAAAGGAAACAGGGAGAATAAGAGAGGAGACAGAAAACGGAGATTTGTAGAATGAGGGAGAGAGAGGGGTGATGCACCAGGAAACAGCAGGATGGGAAAGAACAGTAGTGGAGGGGAGCGAGGCCACGAGATGAAGGTAAGGAGGTGGAGAGGAAGAGAGTCTTGCTCATGCCAAATTGATGACATAACACGTTAGTCCCTCGTGGATGTTTTAATGATGCACTGAGCTGAGTCACACAGATCGTGCACTTACTAAAAATGTGCAGCTGTCGTGACATACAGCAATACTGAGACCCACGGGGAAAACCTCCACTTACTACAAAATACATGCAGCGTATTCGCAAAGTACATCTCTGAGTATTCATGTTAAAACAGTTCATGCAGGTTTCAGTGCAGAGCCACAGATCAGTTCAGGTTCTGTTTCAGTCCAAGCTGCTCCAACATTTACAGCCCTTGGTGCCTTGGCTCTGCAGCCATCACTTCATCCAGAGTTTCCCTATTTCCTCAAAGAAATGTTTGTTTCTGACTAAACTCTCTGTGCTGGTCACAGTCAGAGCCCAGAAGTGTTTGACTTAAATCAACTCGGTTTTGTTCCAGTGTGTTTTGGAGATGTTCAGTGTTTCCTGATTTCTTAGTTATATTTGATTTTGCTTATTAATTTGATTAATTAAGGGGCATTCACAGACAGATGATGCAGAGTGTCAACACACAACATACTGGCCGGAAATTTGGAGTCAGACGAAGGGACAAAAGACACATGGTGATTAAATGCAGCTGTCAGAGGCGGCAGTGGGTCACCGAGGTTGATGAGGGGATGAAACACAGGTGTGCCCTGCGACATGATCCACTTTGTTCAAAACCAACTCAGATTTTCAGGTTTAATATGTATCCCACAAACACTGTGGGGAAAAATACAAACAGTGTGCCCTCCCCCATGGATGTAGCATAAACTACACACATCCAGGCACCCAGGTGGTTAGAAACAAGAAGTGAATATTTGTAATAAATATCACACTGGCACGAAATGAACTCTAACCAGCAACAGTGGTGTTAAGTGATAGGTCTTTAACTTGCTGACAAGTTGCCAAACCTCCTCTCATAAAACTTTTAAATTTAGTGTAGTACAGTAAAACCGACCGTGCAGTAAAATGTACTAATGTCGCTCAGCTTCTGCATCTTTATGACTGCAGAACACCAGCAGCACGTTTTTAAGTTTAACTAATATGTGCCTGCCATCTTGCACAAAACATTAACAGGAGGAATTGTTCTTCCTCATTTCAAGTTTCACAGATATCACATGAACTTTCAAGGAGATTTCTGCCTGGAGACCTTGTTAATTTCTGCCCCTGATTCAGTACAAAGTACAGTGGGAGATATCAGTGCCCATCTCCAGAGGGCCATTGTCCTTAATTAGAAGTGTGGTACATCTCCTTCGTCGCGCCCTTCATCATTACCAGCTCCTCTGCTCCACACTGAGGCTTCAGGTCACTTTCAGTTCATTTCTGTCAGCTGAGGAAAAACTGTGTTATTTCACCTGCAGATTTGTTGGTGGCAGGAAAACCCCAGGTAGCTAATAAGATGGTAGCAAAGTGTGTTGGCAAACAGCATGAAGTGAAGAACCTCTGACAGGCAGACAATCACAAACGAAACATGTTCAACAACATTTAAGTTGTTATGAGAATATTAACTTACAGTTAAACTGACAAACTCCACGAAAATCAAAGGTCGACTCTGTTTTAATGTGTTCATCATAAACACTATTGAGCTAGTAATTAACTACTATAATGGCCTGTGTGTGACCCTTAACACACACACACAGCTAAATAAACCTCTGCTCAGATTGAAGTTAGATGCAGCTACTATTACAGGTTCAGGTCATTGTCACATGAGATAAATTCATACAGGAAAGTTTCACTTCGGTCCAAACTAGAGGAAGCTGTCATAACGCCCCCGAACTACTCACAGCTCTTACTTTATCCCATTCATATATGGCACAATATATATTATGTGAACTAGAGACCTGTACATGGACATGTTTAGCTGAATGTGCACTGACTGTTGATCCTATGCTGTAGACGCTGTCTGTCAGCGTAGAACCACACACCTTCATGTGGTAGGGAGAGACCAGGTATGTCATCCAGAGAGGAACAGGGAGAGAAAAGGTTTGAGTAAGAGATGGAGAGATGGAGGAAGAGAAGAAAAAACAGAGAAACAACAGATTCAGAATAAAGGAGTCGATACCAGGAGGTGAAAAAAGACAAACGATAGTTTGATAAGGAAGAAAAAATAATAAGAGGAAAAAAAAGGAGCAAATTAGATAAAGGTAAAAAGAGAACGATAATATTCAAGTAAAAGATGGAAAAAGAAAGATAAAAGAGAAACAGGAGAGGAGGCGGCGTGGAAAATAGAGAGAGTCAAGAGGATGTGAAGGAGGAAAGAAAGGTGACTTTAATTTAATTAGAGTGTTTGAAAGTTCACATTTCGATGTTAATTTGGTTTGAAAATTCAGTGGATGCAGGTAAAGTAAAACCAAAGGTCCTTTGTCCTTCAAGCAGTTTTACATCTGCTCTCTACACAAGCTGCACCTGTTGTACTGATAAAAACTATTTAACACAAGCAGGGTCCCAGTCCTTCTGTACAACACTTCATTACGTCATATTTTCTATCTATTCAACAACATCATGCAACATTGAATCTGTCGTCTACAAAATCTGAACAATGTGAAAACTGAAGTTTTCACTTAACAGAACAAAATGATGAACAGAGCTGTTGTTTGAAGTATAAACGAGTCAAACTTTAATTTCTATCAATTTACTGACAATGTTCTGTGTGTGTGTGTGTGTGTGTGTGTGTGTGTGTGTGTGTGTGTGTGTGTGTTCACTAGAAAACAGACTGTTTGTCTTCTATGACCCCTGAGAATTAGGAGACAGTAACAGCACCTGTTACCTAATGACATGAAGGTTCAGTACTTATATTTGAACTCTGAACTACAACTTTTCAAACAGCACTAAATAAACACAGTTAGACAATAATGTAAAACAGCAACGGACAGTTGATTCACACTGGATTTGAACTCCATCCATCCATTAAACCTCCAGCAGCTCCAGTGACGCTAAGGCATTGGTTATTTGTGGCTACTGGTACCAATGACCTATGTAGTGGTGTTTTACAGGAAAACAGCCTTTTAAGGTTAAATGTAGTGTTTTAGCTGCTGCTTTCTGAAGCAGGTCTTGCTCTATTTTCCTGATTAGCTCATCATGGACAGAATATGAGGCTGTTGGTGCTACTCTGCTCCCAGCCTCTCTCTCTCTCTCTATGGCTAAACACACATTTGGTTTATTTAGTCCACATGGATACATAACAACTGATGGGGCTTTGCACTTCAGTCTGTCAGCTGTGTGAGTGTGTAAACAGCAGCAAATACAGAGCCTTACATCCACAGATCAACAGTGGCTTAGCAAGAACGAAGGGATTAACACGAGAACGTGAGGGCGAGTGAACGAATGAATGCTGAGCATTAATGGCCAGAAGATGACTGACGGTGCACAATAGAGGATGTTTGTGTGACTGAACTGAGGTAGGACTGAAATAGATGAATGAACAACTGCCAGGGAATGAGTCAGTAATGAATGGATTCATTGATTATGAGGTACAGTCCCCTCAATTACATAAACAAGCAGGACTCTGTACAGCATTAGCACATTAATGTCTGTTTGAAGGAAGCAAATAAATGAATGAGTCAACAAATTGAGCCACAGAGAGCGACAGCGTCTGATTGAATGAGAAGCACAGATGAATAAATAATGAATGAATTAGTGTGTAAATGATACGATGAGCTGCAGCAACAAGCTGCAACCAGGTTGGTGCCATCTAGTGACATTTGAATGATTCAGATGAAATATAACTAAAAGAAGAAGGAGAACAATGTGCAACGTACAACATGGATGAAATGCAAAGCTCTACACTGTTCGTTCTATTAGAAAGTTTCTGTTTGAGTCAGACCAAGTTGGCATGAACATACGGTGGAAGCTGAGTTCAGCTGGAGCTCCGTGAAACTGAAAGTGGAGCACAGGTCTGTGTGTCCAGTGCTGGAGAGGCCAGACGAGGCTTTGTGGCATCAAGCGGCTCTGTGGGGACAAAGGTGATGCAGGATGTCAAAATATCTCGTTAGCTTTCTGCAACCTGCCCATACAGGGGCCCAGGGCCTCATCTGCAGCCAATCTGGGGTCTGCTGTCTCTCCCCAACATGTAGAAATATAGGATGTGACCCGGATTCACACTTAATCTGTCACAGACCCCCGAGGTTAAAGTCTACGAATGGGGAAATAATGTTTGTGGTTGAAGGCAGAAATGAGGCTGTGATGTTCCAGGGCTGGAAGTTGGATTTAGTTGATAAGTAAATTCAGGACTTAACTTGTAAGTCTCAGAAAACTGAAGCCAGTATTACGATCATAGAGGAAATTAAAATAGATTCTTAAACACAGCTGGTTTCTCAAACAGCCCCGACTCCAGGATCATTTCCTACATTTCTACTCGATGACTTTTCCTTGGGAAGGCTTTTTTTAAACTCGTTCACTGCAGATTCAGTAAGAGTCGAATCCACTCAAGTGCAGAAATGTAAATAAAACATTCAAGGTTCAGCACAGATCAGTTAAAGGTTTACATGGGGTTGTAATGTCCAAGGCTGGAGGATGGAGTATTGGTGGTGGTAATCCTTGACACGTCAGTTTAGGGATGTAACATTTACAGAATGAAGATTAGTCCTGTGATGTTCAGGGAGGGGACGAGAAGGAAACCTCATCAAGCGCATTAGCGCTCAACCAACATTTTAAGGATGCTGAATCCTGTCTCCTGGCTCAGATGGAGTCGACTTACTTACGTAGGTAGAGTGTCACAGAGGTCAGTTAACACACAAGCAGTTTAATACATCTCTATGGACGTTTTGATGCTCTACATAAAACATGCTGCACACCCGTCACCTGCAAAAGAGCTGCTCTAGCTATGTCACAATCTGCTCAATTCAATTCAATTTTATTTGTACAGCACCAAATCACAGCAGAAATCATCTCAAGGCTCTTTATAGTGTTTTAGGTTTAAGACCTTACAAATATAACTGTATAAAACCCAGCACCCACGGATCTCTTCTGCTAATTCCGGTCAGAGATTTTTATTTTCCTGCTTGTTTTGGGGTTTTTCTTTGCCTGTGTCATGGACGACCCCCCCGCCTGATGATTCTGACTCGGTTCTGTGTTTTTCTTACTCATCTAGCTGCAGTTTTACAGGTGCGGTGCTCGCTGCTGCCTTTGTTCCAGTGTTCTGTCGTCTCACCGCCTGCTCTTTTCAGCACTGCTCCCTCTTCTCAGCCTGATCGCTGTTGGCGAGACACTTGCTGGTTCTTGTAAGCTGCCTTGTGCATTGAGACTTTGCCTTAATAGGTTAATTAGAAGCAGCAAGTTTTTTTTTCAGATGTTCAGTTTTTTCAGAGCCCCGTTATCGTTGGTTTTAGTGTCTGGGTTTGACGCCGCTGATATTTTACTGCACCTCTTGCTAAACGTGAAGGAAAGAAATCTGTCAGATTTCTGTGTTCTGTGTTTTTAATAAATACACTTACTCCATCAGAAGATTGAAAGTCTGTGTATTTGGCTTCGGTTTAACTTTACGTTTGTGACAAACTACTGTACACGTGCCAGAGCAGTCGTCTTTACAGAGGGAGAGTGTTTGACCCAGGTAACAGTCAGATAAAGACCAAAGGTTCAATTGGAGGTAAGCTGAAGTATAAAGTGTAAAGTTTGCTGGAACTTCTCAAACACAAACATGAGGAAGAATTATTTTAAGTCAAAGTCAAAGTTTTAGTCGCCAAAATAAATGCAGAAAATAATCGTTAATAAATAAACGTTTCTGCCCTTACGTCATTAGGTTTTAATACTGGGCTTCAACAGATCTAACTGTATCATAACCTGTGAACTAACCAGGTTATGAGTAAGAACCAATGAGCAAAACGAGAATCAAACAGACCAACCATGACTCTGTTAACTAAATACTGAACGTACAAGCAGCCAACCACAGTTTCTGATGCTCAGACACTCAGACGTGCACACACACACACTCCTATAAGACATTGTTTGAGCATTTGTCATTCAGAACATCTGCTGCAGCCACTGATTATTTATCAAGCCTGGAATGATGACAGAATCTCTAATGACCTGCAGACAATTAAGGAACAAAGACCCTTTGAAAAGTGGAGATTGGATTTTACTCACGGATCTGATTGAGATCGGCGTACTGCAGAGATGTTTGACTCTTGTGATGTTTATCCACCCCCCGTTCAGCTGCCACCCTCCCACCTACTCATGCTGGTTGTGCCACTGAACAGTCCATTTCTGTGAGACTGCACATTTGTACACAGACCAGGTAGCATATTAGAGCGGAAAGACTGAATTATGGCCTCATGCAAAAAATCTTTTTGCAGTCTAATAACTTACTGATGGCTGTTTGTGAATATTTTCATTTGCATGCAAACTGTGCAGACTGAATGAACCCTCTATTCATGCATCTATGTGAATATTTACAGTGTGCGTGTTTCATGCATTCATGTATGCAGTGCTGCATGAATATCTGTGTGTGTGTGTGTGTGTGTGTGTGTGCACATGCTTTGCAATTCAGAAGCCATTTGTGCAGCCAAAGTAAGATTTAGATAAAAAGTAAGACGTACTGTAACAGGATGCTAATGGAGCGAACTGTTTATGAGGGAAATATGTATTCAGTGAAAGCAGGAAGGGCTCTATGCATCTATAAATTACTTTGGGGGCTCTGCTGCCTCTCTCAGGGACGCTGATGTATCACAGAAAGAGAAAGAGAGAGAGGTCTGCGTGTTTGTTTTGTAGAATCTTTTGAAAGACAGAAAACTGAGAGAGACAACGGAGCCGTGCATTGGAAACAAGACGAAGGGGAAAGAGACTTTTAATCCAACTCCTCTAAATGTGTTGGTTTGATGCACTTGAACTTTCTTCTGCTTCTTCTGTCTGTTGTTTTTTAGAGGGTAGGTTGACGACATCTTGTCTTAATGAGAGGTCCCCTGTCAGCCATGAACCGCTGATATTGTGGTTCACTGTAAATGTATTAGTCACTCATCCTGTGGCTAATATATATATTGTTTTAGGACTCTGTCAACCTTCCCTCTGCCTTATAAGACCCACTGGGACAGGAAGGAAATATTCGTTGTGCTCCTTGATATTGAAACTTGTACAAATCTGGAAATAACACATAGCTGAAGAGTTGAAGTGGAGAAATAGTTACTGTGTGAAGCTGATTTGATTAATAATGTGTAATTTTTCATTTAGATGTGTCTGTACACAATCCACTATATATAATATAAGAAGAATCAGTGGGAAGTTTTCCTCAGTACAATTTCTGTACACAGCTGTTCAAAAGCTCGGTGTCACTTCGAGGGTTTTTAGAAGAAAAGAGCTGATTTTAATGGAATATGTACAAACTGTAGGTATAGAGAGGTTGGTACATCCACCCTGGAGGTACTCTATAGTTTAAAATATCAGCTAACGATGGTTTAAATGTTTTATCATATTGAAATGAAAATTGAAAATGTTTGTGTCACATAGAAATGATTAGAATTCAGTATTTTTGTTTGTTTGTTTGTTTGTTTGTTGCCTTAACACAAACTTGTTTCCCTCTCAAGCCTCCAGTCACCAGTGACCATAGGAGCTTCCTTCCTACTAACATCTGAACCTTCATCCAAAGGTTTCTACGGTGTCCTGACACCTGAAACCCATTGAAATACCACTGCAGCATGTTCTCAGCCAACTGTGTCACATGGCCTTTCCCATGGCTTCTCATAGCTTCCTGTGTACCTCTTACCACATGACACAACAAAGGATCTGACAGAGCAGCCACGTCTGACGCCCTGGGAATGAGAACAGGCTGAAATACCTCAACTTTCAGCATCATTCCCCATTTTTCTACCTTCTCTTTCTCACTGTCTTACTGTCTGCTGCTGTCTCCCAGGATCATCCCTTCCTGTGCTGCCTTCATCTCCCAAGAAGACAAAATAAAGAACTGCAGAAGGCTCCAGGCAGCAAATCTCAACGAGAATGACAGTGTTCTTTTCACTCGAGAGCAGACCAGCCGCACCAAGGCAGAATACCAACCAATACAAGCAGTCTTCCATCTAACAGACAAGAAGCAAAATAGGTTTTGATTTGTTTGAACGTGGCTTTTGGCCTTGTTAGTCTGCATCAGGAACTCTGTGACAGGCTGGTGAAAGCAAGGGGCATTTTGTCATTCTGTTGCCGAGTACCAGGGACACTATGACACAGGACGGCAGACAGAGAAGTTTTCTGAAGACACTGCTGAGATCTCCAGTGACTTTGGGAGTTATCTGAAACTCAGATGAGGAGGGGGAGTCAGACACAAACGAGACTTTGAAAAACCACAAATGAGAGCAGCAGTAATGACGGAGCGATCTGCCACGACCTAATCTCATTATCTGTCTTTGGTTTGTCCATCTTTTTATTTATTGATTGATTTATTTTGACAATTGTTGTTTGACAAACGATCTGACGTAATCCGATCAAGTTGACCTCAGAGAAGACTTGTCAGGGCGTGTTCTCAGATGGTTTTGATGGGTCCAGTATCGGTGCAGAATACAAAGACTGTAACATTCATGGCAGCAGCAGCCACCACTGGTCCTAGAGGACGTGACAGACACAGGAATAAATGGCTCAGAAACACCCCTTGGCTTTGCCAACATAGATCAGCAACTCCATGAGATGTCATTTTTCTCCTACTTCCTTTAGTCCCTTTTTTATAAACATGAACAAACACCCACAGTATATGTTATGGAATGTCCTCTAAATGCCATCAAATTACTGCAAGTCCTCAGACTCTAAGGACAGAGGCTGTGTGGACCAGTGTGTGATGAGTTTGAGATGTTAGATGTTAATTTTAGTTGATTTGTTGCTGCAATAGAGATCATTTTATTCTCATGTGGATGTGGAGCACCTTGAATTACAATGAAAGATGTTATACAGACCTGACGTGAATAGAGATGGAGACAATGTTTGGGGTCTAATCCCTAAAATAAAAGCACAAACGGATGAATTATCAAAATAAATAAATAAATAAATCACCTGTTGTTTCTGCAAACAGACAGTACTGACCCATGTTGTTCTTTTTTAGATTGAATTCTACAGTATGTAGTTGTATTGTTATAATCTGTCTGACATTGTGCCTCCAGACGACTCTGTGCTATAGAAATAAGATAAATTGAACTGAATTGAAGGACAACGTGACATAGTTCAGCTTTTGTATCATCACTGTGTGACTTTATAACAAAGCAAATCTGATAAAGTGGTAATTTCACCCGACACCATGATCTTTGCTAAACTCAGATCAAGTCATTTTTCTACCTGAACCTTAAAAACACAGATAATAAATTAAAGAATAACAATTTGGAGGCTTTAGATAAACCCATCATTTAAATGAAATAGTGTATACATTCTTCTCTCACACATAAAAGAACAGAAAGGCTTCAGTTTCTGCGTCAACGCTGATGGTCCTGAGCTAAACGACTAAACAACATGTTGTTGCATTTGATGTTGGACATTTTTAATGTGTGGTTTTCACGCTTCAACCCGACTATGAAGAAGAAAGAGTGATGCTGCATATGTGATGAAATGAAGTGCACTTTATTATCGATTATTTTCCATTCAATGATTCTTTGTGTTTCTTTTAACAGAAGCTGGTGAGTTTGCTGAACCGGGTACCTCTAGTAACCTATAAACACCTCTAGAGTTGAGCTTAGACAGTTTTGCAGCATGGCAGGTGGCACATGGAAACATGCAGCCCTTTAATAAATAAGCTGATTTAAATGTTAATACTGTGTATAAATAACTACTGACTACAGCTCCACCTCCACAGGGTAAACATTGCTCACATTGGAGCCTCCACCTGCTGTAGGTTTCACCCTGCTAACATGCAGGGGAGAAATTACATGTCAGCCACAGTGTCAGAATGATTAATTTGTCTCTGCATCATGGCATAGTAATCCTCCTCGTGACTGTGCGATCAATCACATGTGGCCCAGCAGGTCGTCGTGGCGTTCACCACATCGCCAAAGCAAATGCTGAGGTGAGACGGGTTCCTCCCACAATGCAGTCACAACAAACAGCTTGATGGAGTCTGGCAGGAAACGGAAAAATAGAAAATCTGGTTCCTGATTCTCAAGTAATGGAAAACGGTTGTAGCAGCAGTTCACTGCGTTGTCACAGTGAATGAGGAGTTCAGAGGTTTTCTATGTCAAAAGTTTATTAATCAACGTGGGGTGTGTGATTTCACAAAAGAATTCCAACTTTTCAAACTAGTTTCCCGACATAGAGAAATGAAAAGACAATTTAAACATGAGCTCTGGTTGAAGCTGTTGAAATGTATTCTTAATATTTAAACAAATCTGAGGCTCCAGCCGTTAGAGTTGTAAGAAAATACAGAAATCACTTGACTATTGCTTTATGGATTCTCAAAAATACAGTATTGATGGATTTTTTGTGCGTTGTGTTTAACAGGTCAACTTTTTAAAGATGTATACTGTATATGAGGGTGTGTTCTTCATACTGCTGCTGTTACTTAACTATACTAGTTAGTTTTAAAGAATAACTGAAACGCATGGCCCGGCTGTGGAGCTCAGTGAAAAGACAAAGATCACCGCAGTATTTAGGATTCATCTTCTGGGGACCATGATCTACTGAAACAAAAATTTACTTTGATCTTTTCCATTGTTGTTAAAACTTAATTACAGCCTGAAGTGACGCGGAGGACAGTGTCTAATAAAATCAATAGTCTGACAAGAGGACTGCAGGTTGTTAAAATAACTAACCACATCGTCAATAACAAGAAGAAGTTTTAGCTCAGTTTGTTGGTTTAAAATGAGCAAGTTGAGTCCAAACCGGGCATTAATTAGAATATTTACCCTAAAGCAAATCATTTCTGATGATCTCTCCTCTCGTAACGTTGTCCTGAACTATACAGGTTCATAGTGATTTACAGGTTTGATCAACAGGCCTCGTAGGTGAATTTATTGTAATACAGTATCATGGTTTCACTAAAGGTTTGTGAGCCTTTAAGCACTGCACAGAAACACTCCTGAATTCTTCGGAATTGTTATTTCTTGTGATCACAAACTCTCAGGAGTATTAATTTACCCACTCCGTGCAGGAGTCCTGTAGGCGCGCAGCACATCTCGCTGACCGGGCTTTCAGAGCATCACACTGCTAACAAGATCAAAGTGTGTATTTGTGTGTGTTTTGCGCTGTCAGATGACACACACCTAAAACGTACCAACATGCACTAACCAGCTCAAGGCAGCGCTCAGCTTTATTGTCAATAAATTACGTATTGATTTCACAGTGTGGGTGGGGACTGGGGAATCGGCTGAGCTGTTTAATTGACTATTGAGTTTTCTCTGTGAAGTGATTATTGAATTCCTGCTGTTCTTCTCCTTGTATGCAACCTGCCTGCAGCCATCTACCAGGAGGCAGCGCATTGGACGATATTTAACAGCATCATTGTTTGTATGTGTGATTTAATCCTTGTGGAAAGTCCAGGGACCTTTCAGGTGAACGATGCTTTGTATTGTGGCAAACGTTCTCTAACCATCCTGGAAATGAATTTCTATTCTTAGTGATAGACTTTAAAAGCTTCAACTCCTTACAAACTCAGAGTCCACAGATTTGTTTTAGGGTCTGTTTATTACAAACAACCTAAATTAAACTTTTAAAACTGAAAAGATGTCAAGGTGGGTTTCAGTGCATGTTTTGTTTTTATGCTTGGCTCAGGTGGAAAAGCTGGTGTGTTGTTAAGAGTAAAATTATAAAATTATAAAAGTACAAACGTAAGATACAAAAAAAATGAGTACATAAACCTCTGTGACGTGAAACCAAAGCAGCAGATGAAAACTGAGTTCTCACATTTCAGTTGTGTTTTATTAATTGTTTTCAACGGTAATCTAATAAATTACAGCTCTCTAGTTTATTTAAAAAAAAATGTTAATGAAACAACTGTATTTAGTGTAAAACTAGTTTGAAATCTTAATCTTAATATAATTATCAGGTAATTTGTCCAAAATTGAAGTTGAATTACAAATTACTAATATAGGTGTAGGTACATTACAAAGGAAAAATAAAGGCTGCAAAATGACCACATGTACCGACAGCTAGTACCAACTTCCTAATATTGTGGTAATTACATTACAGTAGGTAAAATATGTAATGTAATCATTTAAAACTAGTTTTACACAAGATGCAGTTGTTTCATTTAAATTGTGAAACAACTCTTTCAAGTAATTATTTAGTAACTAGAGAGCTGTAATTTACTAGATTACCCATACAACTGGAAAACCAGCTCCACCAGCGGTTTATCTCGATGATCCAACTCCTAATATTCACAGAAGAGTGGTGGGTGGAAACGTGTGTGAGTCGCAGAAGTGTACTTAAGACGTCACGCTGCTCACTCCATTCGCAGGGATAATAGGATTTAGAGCCACCTATAGTGCTTTGTATGTGCGATAGAGTGTGTGTGTGTGTGTGTGTGTGTGTGTGTGTGTGTGTGTGTGTGTGTGTGTGTGTGTGTGTGTGTGTGTGTGTGTGTGTGTGAAGGGAAGCTGGTCAGCAGCCATCTTAATATGGACTTCCTGCTTGTTCCCCTGCAGGGCTGAAGCAGTGTGACACACGTGTCGTGCAGAGCCTCACCTTCAACCTGAGCCAAATGACCAGCTGACCATCACCCCGTACAAGGTCTCAGAGACGTCCAATCACATGTTAGACGTCCTACACTTCAGGGGCTGCGATTAAAGCTCCCACATAGGAGAGCGCGTCCCAGTCAGTCTGCCAACACTGACGTTATCTGCTGTTTTCAGGTGTCCACACGTTTCTCTCTCTTTATGTGTGTGTGTGTGTTTGAATAAAATAATTAACACAAATTATGAAAAGTGAGCAGCAGTGACACTAATGTGGAGAATCCACTTTATGGATTTCATTTAATAGATGTGTAAGGGTATAAAAGATGAGCACCTTAATATAAAATATTGTGATGCTAAAGATGATATACAGCCATATGAAATATTAGAGACACTTAGTTCATTAGGTGTACTGATGAGGAAATTTCAAGTATGAGCCATTGGTTCTAATACATTTCTCTCATTAAATCTGTATTAATTAAAACGAAGGAGATGAGAAAAAGTTTGGGGGGATGTCCTTGGTTTCGTGTCTGAGATCAGTGTGAGTTTCATTTCTGTGCATCTGATACACTACTACTTTTATTTTTCCTTAGCACAAAGACAGAGTGCAATGGACTGACTGTCAGCTGAACATCTGTATCATCTAAACAAAGAACATCTGAGCAGCAGTGTGGATGGTGCATGGAAAGATTGAAAATACACAGAGGTGACGCTCTAGAGGAGCCGAGGTGAGCACCACAGAGCACCACCACAAAACTACCACTACATCAGAGATGTGCTTCATAAATGACCATCAGTGCTCAGTAGCTTGATTCTGCATTTGCAGTTTGAAGTCAGATCATCTTCATGAGGTTTCTAATCTAATCTAATCTAATGTGACACCTGATGGTTAAGGTTAAGGACAAGGCTGTGGTCACAATTAAAAACAGCTGGAAGAACACAGGATGCAGCCTGCAGCGTCGCAGACACACGTCCTCAGGACTCTGGTGCGTACTGAAGGTCAAAGACAAAGTCAGACATTTGCTTTGTTCTTCTGTTTCTAGAAAATCTACTGAATGAAGAAAAAAGACGTGAGAAGAGACAGAAGTCCTTGTCTTGTTTGCGTGAAGGACCACGTGTCTGAAAGACTCAGACACGCAGTGAAACGTGTTTTTCTTGTGGATCCATGTTCTGTGTTCACGCTGCTGCAGGCGCTCCTCCTCTAACTGATGGTTGCATTCGTTTACAGGGGTTAAACTAAAAACACCAATTAATGTGGTAACGAGATGATGTTTAATCGCTCCATGCAGCAGTAAGTGGAGCTTTATTTCTGTAACGACCTTTTGAAATCCAGACTTACCAAGGAGAACACACATCAACAAAAGGATGTGAAAACAGATCTAGATGATCAAATGATGAACCATTAAAGTCTGAATCAGCCTTTTTCATGTCAATTCTTCAGTCTGCTCCACCACTCATCAGACCTGTCAGTGAGAAGAAGACGGCTTCACGTCAGTGATGTTCTCCAACAGAACAGCTGTCATTACACATGTTCCACTGACTCATCACACGTCGCTGTAAATCATCATCACGGCCATAAATCAGTCATCATCATTAAACACCAGAGAGATAATCAATGTCTAATTAATGAAGTCTTTATTCAAAAAGAATTCACTAATTCCATCATTTCATCAGCATAAAAAGGAAAAAAGTCATTAACAAAGAAATAAATTTAAATAAAAATGATTATGTCTTAAAACACCTCTGTCTGAATCTTGATCTCTTCACCGTACTATTCCTTACTCTGTCTTTGATTTCTTATACTGTGTTCATATATTGGCAGAATGGTAAAGATGTTGTTCTCTGAGATGTTGGTCGTCTGTTGTGTTGCTGTTTCACTGTTTCTGCTACTCAACTAGCCTCATTCAGCAAACTAAGCTAAATAAACTACTACATTTCAGGTAAACTCTTCAATGTTAAGAGTTAGAAATCGATTTTATTTATCTTCAACAGCTGTTGTTTGGTACCCGTTGACACTTATACGATTCTTTCTGTAAGTTTTTTAAAACGTTTTATTAATATTTATTTTTATGATATGATATTAAACTCCCACTCAGATTTTGAGCACTGACGTGAACAGTCACGTTAACAACTGCGTTGTCTTCTATTCAGTAACACCATCAGTGACTGCCCATCACACCTGCAGTCCGTTTGTCTACATTTACGTTTATTGAGTGGATATCTTCAGTAATTCAATGAAATGTCTGAACAGAGACAGATCCCTGTTGGAGAGCGGCTGCAGGCAAAAATCATCAACCAGAGGAGACACTGGCATAAGAAACTGCAAAAACATGAGGCAGCAGAGGTTTTCTTATAAAGAATCTAAAGTCATTTATAACAACATGATGGGTCAAACCTCATCTTTAAACAGAAGCAGCATCTTGTTGTTGTATCATCCTGTAAAGAGATGGCTGATCGGGGGGGTTGGTTCAGATCATGTGCACAAACAGCATCACAGGGTAACAACAAGCACTGTGTCTCCAGTCTGACTCGATCGAATCCAGTGAGCCTTGAAGATATAACTATGTATGGGAGCCGGTATCAAACCAGTCGCCTGTGTGGCTTTGCAGGACTCAACAGTCTCAGCAGGCAGCGAAAACAGCCACAGCAAGACCTGAGCCTGAGCGGACTTGATTCAGCTAGTCCCCCCCTGCTCTGCTTAAAGCCAAACTTCATCACACAGGTTTGTACCAGTATGTGAGGTTGTAATGTTTTTAATTCCCATGTCCTGCTCAGCTGAGGAACATATAAAAGATGAAGGTTCTCCTCTCTGCTGGTGATAGAGTGACCGTGCAGCATCCTGCAGCCATTAACTACTGAATCAGTGTAAATTTATATTAAAGTCACAAGAAAACTTGTATAAAGAAGATTCTATTAATCAAAAGATGACGTGTCTGGTTCTGCTCATCGTTCTGCTCAGTGGTATTAGTAGTGCAATGCTGAATCACTCTCGTAGTCTCGCTGCTCAGCAGATTAATGAACAATGAAAAGAAATGTAAGTGAATCAGCCTGTACAGACAGCGGGAACGTGGATCTCTTCTACCTGAGCACTCGTTCACCCAGGAAGCTAAAAAATAACACAGAGCAAATCATTTTAATGCATGATAGTTGGAATTTCTATATGTGCTGTATATGGTATGGATGTTCTTTTTATCTCTTGTCGAATGGTGGAAATTGATGCCTCTCTGTGTAATAGAGCTGTATTTCACCCTCAGGGTAACTGATTACTCTGTCTACCCCTGCTTGGTGCAGACTGATGATGACAAAAATGAAACCTCTTTGTCTTCTGTGTTTGTGCTTTGTTCTTTTCACTTCTCTTGTTGTTTTATTTCATTCTGAGAATCATAAACCTCTCTGTATCAGCTTTATGTTTTATTCTCTCACGTGTCTGGTTGTGTGCGTTTCACGTGAAGTCTTGTTTTCGACGACGGCAGATGGAAGAAAAATGAGAGGAGGCAGCGAAACTAAACTGCCGGACGTTTCAGCGCCCGACTGCTGCTGCTGGAGAGTCAAATAGTGGTGTTGCCATGGTAACACGTTGCTTTCTTAATTTGCGTTTTATCTAAAACTAGCAGCATTTCTCTTTAAAGACAAAAAGAAGATGAAGTTACAGAACAGACAGTGAGGTCCCTTTTAGATTATTTTGAATTGATTTCACTATTGAGTCTGCTGAGTATTAGATGAAGGTGTTTTCAAGTTGCACAACTACTAATACTACTAAGTGTCTAACTATAGTTATCGCAGATGGAAGTAGAATAGGGGAAAATAAAAACGTTGAATGTAAAATTGCATGTGCAAGGTTTCTTTTAGCAGAGAAGGAAGGAAATCAAGTCCCTTCAGGGTGCTGTGGCAAAGTCGTTCCAAGGAATATTCAACAGCATGGCCTCGTGTGCCATCATCTCTCTCTCTCTCTCTTGTCTCCCTCCTTGATGTTGTCAGCGCCTCTATTTCTCGCTTTATGTCCTCCGAATAGCAAATCCAGTGCCATAAAACAGAGCAATAACAGCATTTTACAACGCAGCAGATGTCACTGTGTTTCTGGGACGCATCCTCATTTGGCAGCTCTGAGCACAGCAACTCTGCAGCGTCATTCTGTCCATCACTCGCTGTCTGGGAAACAAATGAGGAGGCACATTTCAGAGATCCAAGACTGAGGAATGTGATGGCTCCATTTACAAATCCCCTGCAGACGTATAAAGTAAAGAAACTGCTAGATCTGGTACAATCATCAAAGTTTTGTCTCTTTGTATTTTGTTTTAAGTTGAACTGCTCAGGTCATCAAAACTGTAACCAATCAAGTGCTGTCTGAGGCGAGGAGGAACACTGTAGGTGACACATATGCAACGTCGTCTATGTGTTGATGTCCTACGATGTACTCCATATCAATCTGTCGAGTGATAAAAACACTGCTGCTTGATCTGATTTTTGATCTGTCAAGTAAATCTTTTCTGCTTATAGGAATTAAGTTGATTGCTTTTTCACAGTATAAATTTTCTCTTTGTTAATCATATAAACATATAGTCTATAGTCGTCGTCTTCAGCACCATGGACAGTTCCAGATCTTGTCGGTGCTGCTTTGAAAAAAGATTCAAAGAAATGAACTTCAACTTAATGATTGAAAGATTAGGTTGGTCAATAATATACAGACAAGTTTTCTGAGAAACTTAACTCAAAGTGGATCTAACTCTAATGTGGATCTAACATTCAACAGATCTTGTCTCAATACTTAATTTAATGAACATGTACGTAACATTAACATAAAACATCTTTTAGTTTAAAACAAACTGTGTTTCTGTTTCTCCTCTGCTGGGTTTTAAGGTCCAGGAAAAAGCTCCCTCTTCTTGACGTCTCTCTTGGGCTTTTAGAAGTCAACGGTATGTCGTGGTACGCGGGAGCAGACAGCTGCTTGTACAATGTACAATTTTACAGCAGACAAGTCACAGCTAGAGTGGAGGCTAACTGGGTACACTCTTGGCAGAGCTGATTGCAGTGTAATTCACTGCAAAAGTGTATTGATGAGATGGAGAGAGAACCAATCTGCTCAGTAAATTCACATCCCTTTCTCCTCTAAATCAGTTTCTCAGGCGTTGCCCTTTACTTGCACCTCAGCTTGTTCCATTCCTGTTACAAAATGAGACTCTAGTCTATTGCCCATGTCTTCAAATCTGCACTAATTGATTTTTTGGGTGTTTTTTTTTGGTGCCTAGAAAAGCTAAAAATGTATATCCATTTGAAATTATAATCTACATATACACTACAAGAGACATGTAGGGACTCAAACTAATGAGCTAAAAGTGATTTCATTACCTTAAAACTTTAACATCGGAACCTTTATTTTTGTGGGTTTTTTGTTTGTGTCCTATGTTCTGAGGAACAAAGACTAAATTAGAATCACAGCACTGAGTTGTATGATTCTGTTTGTGCCAGATGAAATGAAACTCCCTTCAGGCGTTTCTGACATACAGCGTTGATGAGAGTGGGACCTACACGAGGACACGGTGACATGATCTTTAACCTTTGACCACCAGAATGTAATCAATCCATCTCTGAGTCCACCTGGACATTTGTGCCAGATCTGAAGAAATTCAATCAAAGCATCTCGTTCACAAGAATCTGAGATGTGCGAGTCTGGATGAATGGACGACCTGCCTGTCGCTGACTCAGAGGCGTAAAAACCAATTCTGCAACAATCAGCAAGAAGCCAGAAATGCAAATATATAAAGGTAAGTAGTCGTCCTCGGTTGCACATCACTCACATGAACAGGAGGACGTGTCTCTGCTGTGTCACTGTAATCTGTGTTGCTACCATTGAAGTGACTGGCATGGAGTTATTATAGTGATGTGATGGAAAAAAAAATTAGACATTGCATGAAACCCAGAGGGAGCAGGGTAACATTTAATGAGTCCACATCATCCGTCATCAGCCTCATGATGTGGGCAGCTGGCCAGTGGAAATCATCCAGCCTTAAATCTTTAGGTGCACAGAGAGGTTTCAGTGTTTTCATCTCCTGAAGAGAGCCTGGTTCTTCTTCTAGCTACAGTATAGAGTGTTTCTCTCTGTGAGACTGCCTCATCTCTCTGAGCAACATATGGCTATTAGTCAAAACCGTCCTCTGCTTAAGCAGAGTAGACAGCAGGAATTACATAACAGGTTTACTCATGGTTTCCCTGTGTGTGCGTGTCTTTTATTTCATTTTATACCCAGAAGAGTGCACATACATGAGGAGAGGGGGTTGTTCATATTTAAAAAAGGAGATTTGAGATGTTGGCAAGCTGTAATGTGTCTCAACTTTTGCCCTGACAGCTGTATTTAACAAGCAGCAAGAGTGGATTTAATAATTTGTGCTAACAAATGGCTCAGTCGTCCTCCTCTGGCAGCTCTGGAACAGCTCTACACACAGCGTACTCGTCTAACTGGACGTTAGCACAGTAAAACACAGGACGTCCTTCAGACCTCGTGAGTGTGACTTAGCGTCCATGCTAGTACGTCGTAAAACAGATTCCAGGACGTCCAGATTGAGACGGTTTCATTTAATTAGCTGCCACAAGAAAGCGACACACTGCAGGTCACTAATAAAACAACAAACAACAAGTCGCTACTGTGTTATAGCAGCGGCTCAATAAGGTACGTCCATGTCTAATACAGTGGATTTCCAACGGCCAAAAAAAGACATTGCATCCATTTTAACATAGTAATTGTTTAAAATGGAAAAAAGTATTGTGATTGTATGTGCACTGAGGATGTAGTATGTACAGCTGTGTATTTTGCCATGTAGAAATATTTAACACAATAAATCTGATTACTGTTGTCACTTAAACATACAGCAGAGATATGGTCATATAGAAATAATTTAAGAATAATAAGGAATGTGCAGAAACCTTCTCATTAGATTTACAATATCTTCAAATGACCAGATGCTTCACAGCTGATTGTCTTGTTCTTGCCATCCTGCACTCTCTGCCCTTTAGTATCTCTTCTCGTTCCTGTTTTAAGACAAATATCTTAAAAGAGATTCATCACCTCACTTATTTTCACTTCATTTTTTGATTTGTTTGTCTCGCAGCTAATATGCTTCTCTTTTAGCGATCCAGCTGTTCTCGACTTTAAATGCTGCATAAATAACTTTAAACCAAAGTATTTGTAGAGAAAATACAGAAATACATTAAGTAAAAGCATCTGAAACACACACTCTAGTTCCCAATGCTACTAAAGCCCCCACAGCATATTCATAGAAGCTGGGGTTACAATATATAACCAGTTCTTTCATTCTTGTCATACACACCAGTTACACTATTGTTCTTTTGTCTGTTTGCAGTTTTCTCTTGTACTCTGTGCTCTTGTATAGAAAATGCTCCCACTGTGCAGCATGACACACACCTGGTAAAGATATGAATGCAAGTCTTGCTCAAGGATCTTGCAAGACTCAATGTGCTGTTGAACTTTGTCCCTGTAAGGTTGATAAACGGCGCTGCTGTGGGAAGACGGCCTTGTCTTTGTGGATCCCATGTTAAATCATTCTAGACATGTTTTATGCTTTAAGCCATGACTTGGAGCTGCTGAAAGTATCTGGATGTAGTCTGTTTGTGTTTATCCAGGCAGCCACATAAAAACACATTAAATAATGAATTAGTAGTACAAATCATCTGTGGTTAAAAATAGTTATTGCACAAGTTCTGGCTCAGAGAAAATTTACCAGTTGTGTCAGCCCCAAAATTTAATTTGTGCTAATGAGGAATGTTTGTTTGTACGATCCCACGTTTTCCAGGTTTATTGAGTTTGATGTGAGTTTATGTGATGACTTGCCTGGTGCAGGCTAGTGACTAATGAAGCTAATGAAGCTAATTTTAAAACGAAGCCAAAACAATTACGGAGTTTAGCTGTTAAAGCAGCAGCAGAACTGAGACGAATAGATGGAATAAACCAAATGATTCAACTGTATAGGGGGTGAGTGCTGCCCGAGGTGAAAGCAAATCCAAAATGTTTCTGCTAGTAGCACAGCAAGGCAATTCAGCAGAACTATCTTTAGGCTCACACAGGCTTACTGTACAGTTTAGTGGGTGCTACTGTAAACGTAGAGACTGTGTGTGTGTGTGTGTGTGTGTGTGTGTGTGTGTGTGTGTGTGTGTGTGTGTGTGTGTGTGAGGCCTTTGCGTGACTGCCCTGTTTTTCCTCATCTCCAGCCATTCAGCAGTCACCAGCCGTCCTCTGTGCAACCACAGCAGCAAATTATAGTTAAGGTGACGTCTACCACAGTGTTTGTACTGTGAGTGTGTGAGTGAGAGGCAGGAAACAGAAACTGCTGGATTCTTGTTTGATGCATACACAGACTAAATGGGTCCGTTGGTGTGTTTCGAGTGAGTGGACTACTTACAGTAACACAGCTGATTCACATGTGCAGAGTGCATTTGCAAGAGTGTGTGTTTTTGTTGCAGCGGAGTGGAATCCATCATCGTCAGGCTACTATTGATGTGAACGTCAGAGTCAGGGAGGACCGATCACACTGTGATGCACCAAAAAGCACTCACCATAATTAGACAGGCACACACACACACACACACACACACACACACACAGCTCATATTTGCACAGGGACATCACTCACATCAGAGTAACTCAGGGCAGTTAGTCATTTAACCAAAATAAACCAACAGCCGTGTCAGAGTCGCTTCTTGTTTTCTATCTAATGCACAACATTTATCTTGTATCATTATTTTGAGTGTTCTAAGTTTTAAGATCTAAATACTCTATATGGTCCAATGTAATTCCCATAAATGTATTAAAATGTATGATGAAGTATGAAAAACAAATCTGCAGTTACCCCAGGAGAAACCATGGAGCGGCGTCACCAGTCACAGCACAGATACTGTTCCAGTTCAAAGTCTTGTGTGGACGTGGGGAGGCCGAGTATCCAAGAGGGCATTTTGTAGTAGAGCAGTAAGGTTTAAGACATTTGGCCGTCCCAGAAGACTCGACATTATAACTGATATTATGATCATTTGTTTAGTACTAACATTAAGCTCCTTTCATTCTGTCTGAAAGGTGCTGGTTTGTGCATCATGTGCATCTGATTAGAATTAAAACCACTTTAAGATTTAAGATTCAGTTCAAGGCTTCAGAGACTGAAAGGTTGATGATGGTCTTTTCAGTCATTTTACAGCAGGATGTGCGACGTGGAAGTGGTGGATAGCAGCTTACCTTAATGTGCCTGTACCTGCAGCCTTTTAAATGAGATATAAAAGGAATAAACTAGAACAAGCCTCTTTTTCCATGTTCCATTTCTATGTAGTATGTTTGTTTGCGTACAGCATGTCGTGTGCTTGCATTTGCATAGTGTTTAAACGCTGTGTGTGAATGTTGTGCACATGATTTAATAGTACTACATTTTTCTGTGCATTACAAAGTGAAGCCACTATAATAAGTGCTGCTTCAAAAACGCCTGCAGTCATATTAATATTAACATCATCCACTAAGTGAAACACTTGAAAATACAAAGAACAGCTTTTAGTGTTGAATTAGAGGAAGAACAATCTCTATCTCTCCAGGGGAAAAGTCCTACAAATCTTAACATATGAAACAAATATTAAAACATACAAAAGGTCCTGTGAAGCGTGCAGAGGAGCATTAGAGTCCTGATGAGTCATACTGTGCACAAGGAGAATTTAGTTTTATGTTTTCTTAATGCTTCCTCAATTAAATTTCTTCTGTAATATTTGAGAGTCGAATGTGCAGAAGGCATCCGGGCTTCAGTTGCTCATCTCTGTCACTTTCTCTTTGCCGGATACATCTGTTCACTCTGCCCTGCGGGAATACAGCTGGGCTTCGGCCTCCATAGGACAATACAGAGGAGACGAGAGAGCGAGACAGAGAATGAGTTAGAGAAAGAGAGAGAGAGAGACAGAGGGAGGACGAGGAGGAAAAATAATCACTTCTGCTTTCATAAACTCCACGTGTCTTGAGCGCACAGTCCCAGAAGACAGTGGCCTAATGTTGTTGTAATGTAGATGAATACACCATGGGGCTGGACAAATCCGCTGTGCAGATGTTTTCTAAGATAAAGATGCTTCACTTCTGTTGTTTAAACCAAGAGAACAACAGAGATAAGTGAGCAATTATTATTAACTGGAGAGACTTGACTGATGCACCTCCAGACTTCATTTTAATAATGCATCAGAAACTGGACACTTGTATCTTGGAGCACTCTTCACCTCAGATGACGGATTCCTGTTCTTGAATTTTCTATTTTAAACTTTTATCCTTGCATCTCTTACAAGTGCCAGTGCTCAGGCCACAGCTTCACTATTTTAATCAAAGAGCAAACTGAACAGAAAAATGCTTACTGACAAAAGCAGCTGCTCAGGTCACTTACAGTGAAGGAAATGTGCAAAGTCTGCACAAGATCGATGTGTTTCCAGGTGGAACTTTATACATTTTTTATTATTTAACTGTTTTATTCTGTCCTCCACCAGCCCGGTCCTGTGACCAGGCATGTTCATAGAAACTCTGCATGCATCAGGCTGTGGGCTCAAAACCAAGCAGGATAGATAATGAGAAAACTGGAGACAGTTTTTTCTCCGTAATGATTCCTCCTCTGTGGCGAAGGATTATTGTACGAGTAGGTGTCAATCAAACAGACAGATGACACCCTGTGTTTGTGCCACTGCCTGCTCCTCCGACCTGAAATTCACATAGTTACTTTTACTTTCGACTGCTCTTCTTCCCACATTCCTCCACAAATGATCCACTCTGGCTTCAACTGCAGCTAAACTATGAAGGTACAGTGAATTAGTAAATGTACTTCAGTTTACTTTACTGATTAAACCTGGACAGTTCACAAGGAAATTAAGTTAAGTTAAGTTTCTTTATTGTTGATGGCCTCTGCACACAGACCTGAGCCTCCTCCTGCCTGGGTGAGCATCAGTAAAGTGATCATTAAGAACTGGACCTGACCAAACACTGAGTGTTTCTGTGCGTTCAGCTGTATTTGAGTTAAACTTTGACGCCTGATTAACTGGTTAAATGATGTTAAATGATCAACAGTCTGTGGGATGGTTGGATTTCCAGCCACTCTGAGCAGTTCCACAGTCTGGTTCTCTTCACAGCTTCTGTCCAAAGATCTGCATGTCCTCCCCCCCGTGCTGGGTTTCCTCCAGGTACTCCTGTTTCCCAGTTGAAGAGATGCAGGTTAGATTGATTGGTGACTCCAAATTGCCTGTAGCTGTGAGAGTGACAGTGATGCTGTGCCTCCACATGTCAGCCCTCTGAAAGACTGGTGACCTGTCTTAGTGTACCCCTCCTCTTGCCCAGGGACAGCTGGGACCGGCTCGAACCCCACACAGTCTTCTACAGGATAAGTGGGTATATGTATGGAGCTGGTTTACTGCAACTTTGTGTCTATGTAGTTTTGATGGACACTAACTAGACAGACCCTTTATGTCAGCATTGACAGTGCAGCTCATTATATTTGCCATAAGCCAAAGGAGCTCACTTACATTCAGTGTGAACAGCCATGTTGTGTCTGGTATGAGTTGTGTTGCAGGTTCTGCAAAGAGGCTAAATGAAAAGCAGAGTGTGTGTTAACACAATGTGCAATAACAGGTGTTTGGAAAGCCCCCGTCTTCAGTAAACCATGTGAAGATCCACCCCCCCTCCAGAGAGGCATTAAGAACACGGTCGGGCACGACCAGCCCAGACCTCACTCACGCATCCTAGTTGAACTTGTATCTGTGCCTGAGTCGTAGGAATATACAGAGCAGCTCAGAGTCCGAGGGACATGATGTAACTCCTCGCTGAGCTATTTTCGATGAGCCTCTAGGAAGAAAATCTGTGCTGCCTGTTGAAAGAAAGAGACAAGTAGATGAGGCCGGTTATCGGGTCGTGTTGTTATGAGATGTTTGTTAATGCTGTTTTCGACACATCAGGCCTGATGTCGTGGATAAGAAATGATGTCACACAGCATCAACATGTCATCGTCTGTTTTTCCCTGATCATGTGACTCACACACGTGCTGCTTGCTTTACATTTTTATCCAAAGTTCCTCTGAGTTACACTGACTCGCTTCATGTTTACAATCACTGGCAGGTTTGCATGCAACCCTGGGGCGGGAAGTTAGCGTGCACAGTCAGTCGCTGTGACGCTGACAAGGTCAAAGTTCATTTCACATTGTTCTGTCATTTGTTATTATTATTTTTTTCATCCACAGAATGAAAATAAATTAAAATACATGTGTTTTGTTCCTGAGGCTCACTTTACATTGTTCTCAAAGTCACTTTGGAAGCTGTACAGCCCATAATTATCATTTCAACCAGTAGCATTCATTAAATACAACTATTTGCACCATTGTCGTGATTTCAACAGTTCGGCAAATAACAAATAAAGGTAAAAGAAGACTGAACAGAGTGGAATTGTGGTATTTTATTTCCCATTCCTCTTCATTTAGATATTGTTTGACTCTTTGTTATTAGGTAAAGTGCTTTTAGACGGGATATGATGAGGTTTTTTTCCACAGTCAATGAATTTTAAAAACTAACTTTAATGAGCAGATATAATTACCACCAAAGAAAAGTAATTGGCATTCGCATGATAGCAGCATGATAAAACAGGGTCCATCGTTTTTGTGTACCAGGAGCACTCAATCAAAGCGACAACATTAATAAATCAATATGTTTGTGAGCACCACAAAGCGTCTCGGCCAAGTGAAGTTCAGATCTCCACAGGAAGGGAAACGTTCTTAATCAGATTAATAACAGCAAGTGACAAAGCTAAAAGGCCAAAATAACTATTATCACTGTCTTCCAAATAAGCACCAAAACATTTAAAGCCACAAAGGTCACGATAAAAACATCCAATCTGTCCTAATTAAGTCCTTATCGAGCCGTCACCCTGCAGCCTTCAGGTGTGTAAGTGAGAAAACCTCACATCGTCCAGATCTGCTCCCCAGACGGCACCAAACCGCCTCAACGTGATCCCAGTGATTTTTTTTCTACTCTGCATATTTTTCCCTCTTTCCCTCTTTTCCTTTACTCTCCAGCACTTGAGCACCTGAGGGAAATGTAATTGCATCCCGCTCATAGCAATAATACAAGCAGACCAGCCTCATGCATTATTCATATTGTCTAACATGGCGTGCTGGATTTTTAAATTAGAGGTCATCTTGTGTTCGGCCTCAGGACGCCATGGGAATTACCTGCTCTACAAAATGCATGTGTGTGTGTGTGTGTGTAGTACAGTATATTCATGTCTATGTGTTCATTATTCTGATATATTTGTGTCTGAGTGTCTTACGTGAATGTGTATTTCTGTGATACATACCGTGTTTCCACATGTGTATTAGTGTGTAGGTGTGTTTGTCTGTTTACTATTTGTTATCTCCCTGCTGGGATTAAAGCTTCACTATCTGCTGCTGCGTAAGACATTCATGATATTTGCACCTTGAAGCATATGGCTCTGTGACCTGACTCGTGTCAGAGCAGCGTCAGGTCGTACTTCAACTAATCGGTCCGGTCTGGAGCAGGAAAGCAAACAAGGTTTGAATACAGGGGCACAAAGGATTCATCCTATTTTTAAATAGAATGTTTTATCTTTAGTTATTCATGTAGCACAAATAGTTGCCAATGAAAATGTAACAGATATTTTGAATCTCAGATACACAGCATCAAAAACGATTTGTAAGTAGTAAAAAATTATTCTCAAGGTTCACTTAACAACTATTCTGCTGCGCTCTTGTATGTAATTTATTCACCCCTGAGTTCAGGGGTGAATAAACTGCTCAATTCGTAGCAACTGAGTCAGAGAAGAAGGAAAAAGGTAGTAAAGTGACAAGTTAGTGGAAAGTGGTAAGTAGCAAATGATGGTGAGAAGGTGGCCCATTCCCCGGACTGACTTTACACAGGTGCCGGTGGCGCAGCATTAACAGCGTGAGGTTTTAGGTGAGGTCCAACATCGTAGATGTAGAAGCTGAGAGTGAAGGATCCTGGTCACAGATTCTGTTTCCTGCAGCAACGTGTGGGTGAGAAACGGAGACTCAAGGAACACTATGATGTGCAGCTCAGGAGAACAAGGACGTTACTGGATCAGGTCAGAGTGGGATTCAGACTGGGGCCTGGTTGAGCACAATAATAGGACTCACCCCTTCTGCTGCCCTCCTCCAACCGTTTGCACATCATAGCGGTGTTTTGTGAGTCTCCAGCATGGCGCCGGAAGTTGCTCAAGGACATTTGACAGGCCTTCTCCCCAACACTCGACACTGCCTCTAGTCTTTAACGCAGATTACAGCACATCTGATACGACCTCACGAGGCAGTTTGAGTCAACGCAGACCCTCCAGGTTTGGCACCTTTTATACAGGACAGTGAGGTGGCACAGCCTCTCTGAGTCTGAGTGTGCAGTGTAAAGTGACATGATACAAGAAATGTCTAAGAAACAGCACAATGACCACATGGCAGCGTGGTAACCTGCTGACATTTAGCTGAAAGCAGAGCAAAGCTGCTAGCACAGCTGTAGATGTGGTCTTCTTTCACCTGCATGTAAATGTTTTTCTATTTTTAGACGCGAACACACACTCTTCTACACACGTTCACACAGGTGCACTGTGAATACATACAACACATACACAAGCTGACAAGCTGCAACAAGAGCATCTCACTCTGACATGTTTGGGATTTTTCAGCATGAATTCACTCATAGAAATTCTCTTCGAGGAACATATAGCCACCTTTCATCGTCCTGTCAGTGCAGAAAAATGTAACCACAACACTGAACGTGCAGCGCTGCAGGACACGGAGCTACAACACCTGTACGTTCATCCAGCAGCCGCTGCGTTTTTCTGCTCACTTAGCAGAGCGGCAGGTTTTCATGCAGGGTCTGAGATTTAAATTGTGCTTCAAGATATTATTCAATCAAGTTTGACTGTTGAATCAGGCCAACACACACGCGGTGTGGTGTACAATATATACAGTGTGCTGTTTGACATGCTCAGTAGAAGTGTGAAGCACTATAGCTCCTTGTGGGCTGCTACTTATTTACCACACACCTCAGGGCTAAAGTTTCTGTTTGTAATATATATTTTCCAAATGGAAAAATTAAGTTCAGATTTTTAGGAGATGAGGAGCAGAACTTTTCACGTCAGTAGAAAAACACAAAGACGTAAACTGGTCAAACTGGTCAGGTGTAAAACAATGATGTGCAACATGTACATTACAACCAGTGAACGTGTGTGTCCTGATTTGTATTCACACAAATACGGATTCCACTACTCTGATGTTGCACCTCCATCCTTCTCTTCCCCTCCCTCCTTCCTGACAGTGAACACTGTGTGCAGTGTGATGTCAGGCCCTCCTGCTGCTCGTCGATCATGATTTTCCTGGTGCTGGAGCTCTCAATAACTCAGCGGGCCCTCATGCACCATGAGAGCGCAATTAGGTCGACTGACAACTGCATTTTTCTCCTCGGGAGGAGAAAAGTGGCACGACCCCTTTGGTATTACTCTCAATGGAGATTTTGACTGATGTAATGAACGGATGGTTTCCCGCTGAGCTCGGCTCTGCGCCGCGTTCGCCTGTCTTCCTAGATCTGAGGGGTTGTTTTTTTAAGGAGTGAAACATTTTGAAAGTGGGTCAGCAGCGCTTAAAGGTTGGCACACACAGACGCAAAGGTCACGTCTTATCTTTTTAAAATGAACACAGAAGGTGAAAATGTGCAGCTCTGGGGGCTCTTCTTCATCAACCTTTCAGACTTCAGACTGTTTATCACTAAACATCCTAGCTCGACATGCTGACATGTTTTCAATCTCAGCATAAGCCGTGCTGTTTGCCACAAGTCGTGTAAAGTTTGCAGATGTAGAGAGAAGAGTGTCAGAGCTCAGGACATTTATGTTGCACCACGTTTAAGTTACAAAAGTTAAAAACAGTATAAACGGGTTCATTTTTACAATTCTTGCCAGTCCGAACGTGTGTACTACTGTAGCTGTTATCTATGTGGGATGTTTCTATACAGTCACTGAGTTGACAGTGTCCTGCTGAATCAGCAGCACAGTAAAGAGTTAAACATCGGCTCTCCGTGGATCAGGTTACTATAAATCCCCTTCTGTCTGCAGGTGTCTTTGTCTTAAATGTTATACAACAGGGCCACATTGTCCTGTCCTCCTGGGAACCAGCCATTGTGCTCAGTCCACACTGGAGGACATTTTGTTTTTGACCAACCATGTTACTGAGTCTGTACCTTCAAGAAAACACTCTCAGCATTTTAATGCTTTCACACAACAGCTGCACAGTAAATGTTTCTCCTCATTTTTAGTGTTGCACCTTTTAACTACAGGTACACAGGTGTTGTTGATGTGTCCGTGTGTGTTTCTGTGGACAGTATGATCATAACATGCTTCAGTACTTATATTTAACATATTTCTATTTAAGTTTCACTGAGCTTTTACCTGAAGAGACACAGCAAAATAAAACTGCTGTAATGTGCAGCGTAGAGGCTTGAGCAGTGAGCCTTTCATAACCACAGATTGGAGTTGATTTGTGAGACAACTGCAAATAATGCGACAGTCTTCAAGTTTGCTGGGCTTCAGGTAAGTGAGGATGACAGAGATAAATAGAAAATGTTAAAATAAATGCAAGAAAACGGATGATTGTGGTCTAAAAAGAGCAGAAAGGAGGTGAGTCGGAGCAGCAGCAGCCAACAGGTGCATCTCATCAGTAATTAGCAGCTTCACAACCTGCTACTGAGCAGCTGAAACAAGAAATAATAGATCCCATCAACAGTTTATGTGCTAACACTAACGTTGTCAATAAGTTTTTTTTTTCGGGATTTCCTTTTAAAACACTAATATTAATTAGCACCAACCGATGCTGACGGACATCAGACACAACGCTGGAGAAGTCACTGATCAGATAAACACATTTTAAAAAGCGTCTGCTGAAGAACTAAATGTCAATCATATCTTGAATCACATCCTACATTTGGTACAAATACATTTCAGCATCCTGAAAACTTTATCAGCAGCTGAATCAGATCCATTTGGAGCTCCACACCTGAGGAGCAGGTAGCTGCAGGTAGCTCTCTGGTATTACAGCTAACCAAGGACAGTAGCAGCCGTCTGTCTCAAGGACAGTCCAGCAGACAGCAGCGATTTTCTCAAGGACAGTCCAGCAGACACAAGGTAGAAATAGAAAAACAAGCCAGGGCCAAGAGACCAAAAGGTGAAGACAGCGAGAGAGGGAGATTTGGTGATGGAGATAGAAAGAGGGGTGAGAGAGAAGGTTGAGGCAGACTGAGAGTACAGAGAGAGACAGTACAGCAGTACAATTCATCAGTCTGGCTAAATTAAGCAGATTGCTAAATGTGGTCCCCTGTGCAAATATGAAGAAATGTGCCTCTTAATGTGATTGCCAGTGGCGGCCACGCCATAACTCACGGTTGAGGTCGGATGATGAAAGTGTGTGTTTGTGTGTGTGTGTGCACTCACAGTGAGTGAGAGAGATGTGGTGGGGGTTTGATGGGGTTATACGGAGACATTTACGATGTGATGATGCCAGGAGAACATCAAGAGCAGAAGCTCAGGCCAGTCAGCAGCTTCACCTTGTCAGATGCAGAGTGGAACAGTGATGCAAGCCGCTAACAGCTGAACTAGAACCAAACTGGAACTAGAAATGTCTTATGTGGCAGAACACGGAGAGACGTCAACGTACACGTACACAATTTTTAATGTGTTCAACTCACGTCATACTGTTGGAATTGGAGGCATTCTGCAGCACATATAGGAAAATTAATTTGAATTCAGTTAATTTATATTGTGTCACTACATTGTAAAGTTAAGAAGCAGAGAGATGTTTCATTTCATTGTGTTTTGTTTTCTGGCCTTCTTGAACGATGTGAAAATCCCTGCATGCTCTGGAGAATCTGCTCATAAAACAACAGATAGCTGCTGAACAATAACATAACATCATCTATTTGGTCAATTATCCACATGAAGACAGGAAACATGCAGCAAATAACAACATGGGCACAGAAATGTAAGGTGTGTGACTAATGGTTGGTTATTAACGTCTTGGTTTTAGGGCAGTTTCTAATTTTGGAAGCAGTTACCTTAAAAATGGAAGACAACGGTCTCCGGGACATTTACAAAAACAAACGAGGAAGAGGCAACAAGCAGTTAGGGAATAAAACAACACTGAAACTGAAGAGGCAAAAGCAGCTGAGTCTTTCAGTGACCCTGAGAAAAAGCAGCAGAAGAAAAAACAGCATCGACATTTAATGAGAAACAGTGAGCGGGTCGTGACTGTCTCATGTCTGACACAGAAAACTGGGCTTCGTCAAGCTGCAGGTGATCTGAGATCTAGTCCTGAACAGAAGGAGCACAGCGACACACAGTCAACACATGAGTAGGAAACAACAACACTTCTTTCTTTTTCCTAAATCTATTTTTAGTCACAGTGCTTTTGTAAACTCCCCCCCTCCTTTTTAAACCACTGTGACCTTTCTGATGGTCTGAGGATCAAACTCTGTCCTCAAACTGATTTTAAATAAAGATTATTTATAAAACACTCATATACACTGACTGGAATTGTAACTCTGTATATTAATATATATAATATCCTTGAACATAAATGACGAAACATGTTTATTTTATTAAAATTAAAACGTCAGACAGGGGTCGTATCCATGGCTGATGTTGCTAGGAGACGATACACAAAACATCCCCAGCGTCCCGCATCTCTAAACGTTATGTTCAGTTAGATACAAAGCAGAGTTTCCAAGTGATGGATCCTCTTCATGGATCAAATACCAGAACGGTCTGTGTGGATACTGTGCTTCAGATACCCCTACCTACTGTAGACGTGGAGAGGGACCCGGCTCTGTTGTCGTCTACATGCTGTAGATCCATTTCAGATAGCTTCCACTCTTCCTGTGACACTGACTGTTACAGCGCTGCCTCCTATAGCAGCCATTGATTATCTGCTCTGATATGAAAAAGGTCCAAGTTTCCCGAAGTCTTTCCCTGAAGACTGTGAGAGTGGACATGGTGACCTTTAGTATTAGATGAATGTTACTTAGACGCTGCTTTCATCAGAAAACTGAGGCTGCAGGTCGGCTGCTGAACTGCATGAGTTAGGTTTAAGAAAGAAAAATAAAGAGTGGGTACGTTTGGTTTTAGGATCGTGCATCAAGAGAAAAGATTTTACACAAGCTTCCTGCACTAAAGTCCGACTCCTTAGATGTTCATTAAAAACAAACCTGCATCCTTCATTTTTACTTTGCTGCATAATTGAGCATTTTATAGCTTTTGAAATATTAACATAGTGAAATGCAGAAAAAATCCACATGTGCCAAATGACCCTGTATTTTTTTCAACATGTTTTGGTGAAACATCATCACCTGTTGTGCTCGTTTTTGCACTTTTTGGACACTTTGAGCTGCATTTATATATAAAATCGAACTTTCAATCACTTAATGTATAGACTGCAAACACAAAACCACATGAGTATTATACAGTATGTGCAACAGCTGGGGATGCAGCTCTGTGAGTGAAAACACTTTTACAAAGATTGAATAAACTTAAACACTGACAGACAGATGTTGTCGTATTCGGAGGAACATAATCGACATATGAATAAAATCCATTCACAGGAATCCAGTCAGTCGTTTGGGAAAAGTTGGGTTGAGTTAAGAAAAATGAATCACAGTGCAAAATACAACTTGTTATTTATTAAAAAAAACTGCTTATAGAGAATGGGTGCAACCACTGTTTTACATTTTATGAAGTAATGATGGTCAAATTTAAGATAAAGTGTAATAAACTGTGTTTGATTCAAGTCTCACTGTAAATCAGTCATTAGATAAATTAGGATTCCTGCAGCGTGAGGGCTTCGCTTTCTGTGCTGAGAGTTTTTCCATCAGGGATTTGAGCCTGTGACCTTCCAGTCACACAGCTGCTGGTCTGTCTCAGCTGCTCCACAAGCTTCCATCCATCCTTCCAGCCTCCACATCAGCACCTTGTGCAGTGATGGGTCAGCCGAGTGGGTCAGCCCACTCCAAACAGCGACTGAAGCCAATTACAGCCTGCTGGGACTAAATAATCACCACAGCACTTTACTTAGCATTTACATAAAGAGCTATAATGACAGTATAACGGTTTAAATATTCATCAAGCTCTCTTTGCATTTTTACTTCCCACTTTCCACTGAATCATAAACAGAATGGTTTATGTCCATATGCCTGTTCACGTTGGTCCTGCTCATGTTACGACGGCCAGCACGAGAAAATAAATACAAGTGATTCACTGCATGATCCTGAGTTACTCCTCAAAAAGACATGTTGAGTTTGTCTAAATGTAAATGTTCCATTCGTGGGACCAAGCAGCATCTTCTCATCTGTTTTTATTTCAGTGGACACACACACAGTGGACAAAACAACCGAGGAGGAGTGTGTGCGTGTGTGTGTGTGTGTGTGTGTGTGTGTGTGTGTGTGTGTGTCAAGACTTTAATAGAATATCATAGCAGTACTGCAGTGACTCTATATATTTTAGTATATCCACTCAGTAACATCATCACTAACAAACTACATTAGAAATTTCATCCTATCCTGTAAAGTTGCTGCAGAGACTCGTCACAGTGTGAAGAACCGTACGATAAAAACATCACTGGAGGACAGGAAATATTCAGTGTTGGTTCTAAGAGTGGTGCTAAAAGAAAACAAATAACCGGGACAAACAAGTCAAGAGAACAGAAATGCAGTCAGTAGTTTTCATTTCCATCATCTTTAGATTTAAATATTCAGTCTACGTTTTATAAATAAAATGATGCACGACATCAGCCACAACATTAAAACCTCCTGTTTGATATAGGTCCCCGTCATGCTGCCAGATCAGCAGCACTTCTGAAGTTGTCCTCTGGTACCTGAGATGGGGCCTCGGCAGGTCGCACATCTACTGGATCTGATCTGGGAACATTAGAGGACAAAGCATCATGTTGAACTGAAGTTAAACCACAATCACAGTAAAACTAATGAAACTAATCAACAGCTTATTGAAAAGTTCAGTGATGATTATTCCTCTTTTGACTTCTCCTGTCTTTCATTAACACATTTTCTCTCCTTCGTACAGTTGAATTTCTTCTATTAAAACTTGTACTGAACCAAAACATTAGAGTATTTTCTAATATTTCTTCAGTTTCAATCATTTCTTCTTAATTTCTTGCTTCAGTATTTTTATTTCACTGTCCTCTGCTTTAATCAGTTTTATTTCCATATTTAATGTGTTTTCAGATGGTTCTTTAAATTCCCTCCGTTTGACAGGAGCTAATAAAGAAAACTTTAGTACAGGATCTAATCTGTCTCACTGAGACACATTAAATCTCTCCGTAGGAATAACACAGCTCCGTGGGGTCAGCCTGAACTCAACCATAACTTCTTATTACGAGGATTTTTCTCCGGGGGATCAATGCGTAAGGGGCAGAGCTCGTGACCGGCTAGTGACACCCCTGCTGTCCAATCGGTGACGGGTGCCAGGGCCACACTGGCCAATGGCAGCGTCCTGTGGGCGTGTCTGTCCGCTGCGAGGTGCGTTTTTGGAGTTTGCTAAATGACTGCAGCAAGAAAATCCAGTGTCGGAGCGCACCGAGCCTGGCGCTGCTGCCTTCACTGCTCCTCCGCGTGTGTGTATGTGTGTGTACGTGTGCGCGCGCCGGGCAGGAGCCAGTGTCGTTGCTGCTCTCGTGCAATGGAAGAGGGTCCACATCGCTCTGGCACGCGGGGCCGCGCGTTATTGTAACAGCCAAACCGGTCCGAGGGGATTGATTTCTTTCTTTCTGGTTAAGGGAAGCGGTGCCCGGATGGGAGCGGATGCGGAGCGCAGCAGAGGCCGCCGGTGCGTCTCCAACTTGACCAGCACCAGACAATGGGAGTAGCTGATCCGCTCTGCTGCAGCGCCAAGTGCTACTACTACTACTCGCCCCTGGGAGACAAGTACGAGAGGAAGCAGGAGAAGCAGCAGCAGCAGGAGGAGGAGGAGGTAAAGAAGAAGGAGAGGGAGAGGAAGAAAGGGAGGCAGACTTGTTCTACCTGCAGACCTCCTTCTCGGAGCAGCAGAGCCGGGACTCCCGCACCTGCCGATACGCACGGATCCAAAGCGACGCTGCGCTCGTATCTGGGAGGCGTGTGAGGAAAAACCTGCAGATCTGAGAAGACGCACTCCTCTGCGGTCTGTTGGACTTAGGGAGTATAACACAGATCCAGTTTGGAGCCGGTGACACAGCCGTGATTCCCCCCCCCCCCTGAAGGATTATGTCTTCTTTTCCCTTTGACCGCTGCGGATCCCACAGACTGGACTTCACAGTAATTGGGTCTAATTGTGTGTCAACTATCAGCAGCCTGTGAGCGGCTCACCTCATCTCGAGGACCCCCCTTCCTGCTCCTCCTCCCCTTTCTAACCCCCCCACCCCCCCTTAGCCAAAACCTGGACGAGCTCCCTCCCTGCAGCCCCGCCGGCGTGTCTGCCTGCCTCTGTCCGTGGTCCTGAACAATTTCGCGGTGGATTTTGTGGCTTCTCTCCGGCTGCGCGGTGCCCGGAGCTGGAGGCGTGAGAGCGGACACAGCATGAATTCATGGCCCGTGAGGAGGTCATGAGCATCCCGCGGCTCGGCACCGGCGACTCCGGGATCTGAACATTCTCGTCTCACCTTGGAGGTCATAAACCACCAACATAAACCCCCCTCCCCTCTCCTCCTCTTTCTCCTCCTTCTCCACCACTAAAGGATTTTGTTTTTCTTGGGAGAATTCATCCTCTCAGGAGTGTGACCCCCCCTTCAGCAACACCTTCACACCCCCTCCAAACAAAATGAGACTGTACCGACTGAACGTGCTGGGGATCTATCTGTGGGAGACGGTGGTGTTCTTCAGGTAAGTGTCGGCATGAGCTGAACTCCACGACGTGCGCGTCATTTGTGTGTGATTTAAACGAGCATGTGCTGCTTTGCTGTCCTCTGGATAAAAGTGTTGAAGGTGGAACATGGGGGGGTCCGCTCTTGTCAAAGCTGCCTTCGGGCTGAGTGTGTTATTGCTCATGTGCACGCGTGCCTGCATGTAGAGGGAGTTGGATTGAGTCGCACTGAGTCCAGGCAGGACGGTGTGGGCAGCAAACAGCGGCCACTAGTGGAGGATCTGGGTTCTCCACTTTATCAACAGCGACTTCCAGGTGAGCACGTTTAGAAGATGTTCTCATCGGAGCCTCATGAAGCTGTTGGGTGTGAGAATATATACAAACAGGCTCTGATGTTTGAGCTGGTGTAGGTCGAGTCAGATGTGAAGGTGGATTTTAATCTGGATTTTCTCCAGTAAGACTGTTTCCATCTATGAGTGTCTTCTTCTGCTGCACTGGTTGAATATCGACCAAATCCAAAACACAGAAGAAGAACAAACAGGCCTATTACAGTATAACATAGAATATTTTGGGGACGTGTTCCTACAAACAGCCATACTTTGTTATTCACCTGCTGTTTCCATGTTGATATTCCCCCTTCCACCACACTAACTCGTTTGTGCTGCCGCTCCAAAAGCTGCCTGTACATCAAGGCCTCAGTTTGAGCTGCATGCAAACCCAACAGCAACTAAATCCTCGTGTTAACATGGGGAGCAGTTTGGTAATGCCGCTGTGCAATTGGATCTTACTGAAAACATAAAGCTCCACTTCATGGTTTGGTGCTGTCATCATCAGCTGGTGATGGATTAGGTCTGGTGTGTGTTGGTTTTGGTTGATGGAGGATTTCCTGTCAGCAGACAGGCCAGATGAGTCCTATGTTTACGATTGAGGTGCTTGTGAACATTGCCATTGGCCAGGATCAGTGCTCAGGTTCAACAATAATGGCTAATGGGGGCATTATTTTAGGTTTAGAGGACAGTTTTACAACATGCAACATTAAAATATCCACTCATATCCAAATGATCAATGACAGTGACGATAAAAGGCGAGAAAAACATGAAACCCAATAAATAAACCTCATGAATCAACATAACAATAGACAACAAAATCGTTTTTAGGATAATTTGAGGACATGACTGCGTCACTGGAGAGACTGTGATTGGAGAAGACAGAACGCTCTGGAGGTATTTGGCCCCAGGCCACTGTGGGACACGTAATGCATTATCAACAAGGTGAATGCATTTAATAAAGAGTGAAAACAGGACGAGTGTCACTGCCCTTCACAGGCGTTAAATTGCTCTCCTGGGATCATAAAGAGTTTTTTGAGCTCACAGGCAACAAGTGAAATATTCTAAAGAGTCAGGCTGAGATCTGATAACTCAACATGTCTTAGTACTAACGAGTATAAAGACGTTCACGCTTTATTTACCAGAAAACACAAAGAGCTTTTACACATCAGCATTTATTTACTACTGTTTATACAAACAGTGTTGTCATGGCTGCTGCTGCTCTGGACGACATCGGACTAATGCCAGAGGAGCTTTGGAGCTGTGGTTTGAGAGACGTAGACATTAACTTGGCTGATGAAAAATGTTTTCAACTTTCATCATGGGACCTGAGCTCGGCCCATAGAGAATAAAAGTCAGGAGCTCAGTCTGTGCTGCTTGAGGATTTTTCCCCCCCAACATAAAAATGCGCTGTGAAATTGCTGCAGTGTCTTTTTATTATTTTTATAAAATGTTAAGTAGTTCAATATTTAAGGAGCAGCTCAGATGGGAAAAGTGCCTTAAAGACAGTTTTAATCCTTTATTTTCTTTCTTTATTAACTTGAAAACTAACACTAATTAGTTATTAGTGGGATGAAAGACCTGATTTTGTAAGTTGTAACTTTCTTCATCACATTATTTTATATTAACACACGTTTCTTTACTCTGGTTCCCACATTAATCGCTGGCAGTAGGCTAAACAACAGAAACACCCCTCTTAATAATGCAGTTAAGTTCAACATCAGCATAAACTGCAGCCTACAAGTCTTTAATAACCTGGAGACTAATCTGCAGAGAAGACACTCAACATTGTTCTTATGTACAGTACAACAGATGTATATTCACTTAATGATTTTTACTAAATGTCAGGTTTAGCTTGGTTTCCTGTGGTATCCATCTGCCTAAATATACATTTAATAGCTTTTTCCTTAGAATTCACACTGGATGCATATTGTATGGAAATACAGTAGAATTTGGTAATGGCTTTGGGTCCTGCTTTGCATTTCCAACCTGCAGGCTCACGGCACGTTTTGCGTTATTACACCACACGTGGATATTATTTCCCTGCATGGCCTCGGAGGTATTTCATTATGTGGACTATCAAAGACGTTTTCCTACCCGCTGCAGCGACACCCTCGTTCCCTTTGAATGAGGCAGACGTTTACAATTGGGACGGGTGGTGGTGTTGGTGGGGGCGGTTGCAGGAGTTTTGCATTCAGCGCATACTGTTTAGTTAATGAACCAGAGTCAGGATATTGCCGTCTCAGCTCCTTAGGCTTGGACTCTGCAGTTCCCTGTTTAATTGATATCTCGTCCTGACCCAGACCCCCCCATTCCACATTCAGCCTTATTGCTAAACATTGATTAGCCCGTCGATGGCTGGGGCCAGACCTGATGAATACACATTTAATGTTCACACACATCTCGCTCTCTCTCTCTCTCCGTCCCTGATCGTCCCTGATGATTTATCACAGAGGAGAGCAGAGAATTTAGAGATTGGACCTGCAGGAAACGTTCGTCTCAACAAAACCTTTAATCTTGTAGAAGTTCAGGGTTAAATCTTTGAATTTGGTTAAGACAGGAAAAGAAAATGACAAGAAGGTGAGAGGATTTCCCTCGTTACTGACACTGGCTTTTTTTTGGTATGAGCACCAGGTACTTCAATATGACTGTAACCAGCTGTAACATTACCAAACCAGAACTCAGAGATACCTGTATGGGATTGACAGGTTGTCTCTGTAGCAGACAACAACAGGGTCCCATTCTGATTTCACCTTGTTCCACTGACTCATGCACTGGTCTGTCTAATAGAAAACTGATTTAAAGTTATAATTTACAGGAACAGGATTAACAACCTGTTCATTTATTTATTTACCTACTGAATTAACTTATCATTAGTTTTAGTCATTTGTTAAAACATTTAACTTGAACATTTGGCAAGGAAAAACTCCCTGAGAAGACAACGGGAAGAAACCTTGAGAGGAACCAGACTCAACAGGGAACCCATCCTCATATGGGTGATTACAACTACTGTAACTACCATTATTAGCCAGTGTGCTCTGTGGCTGTTCCTCGAGATTGTTATTTACTTTCCAATATTCAATCTATTTATGTACTATACATGCCTCAAAAGCTAATTGCATGGTTGCCAATCAGAATGCAATAATTAATATTCTGGCCTTCAACAGTTTCAGTAGTGAGATTGTTTTTTTCTTATATATTTATATTATATTTTGTTTCTCCCACATCAGTACGACTCTGTCTGGGGTCGAGCTACTGAGGATTTACAGTGATTACTTCCTGTTTCTGTTTCACATTTAAACCCTTGAGTTAAATCCAGTAAAGGAGTTTCACATGAAACAGGAAATGATGCATCAATAACGTTAGCCAACGTTCAATCTTGGCTTTTAGGGAAAACGTGTGAATGACCTTTTTACCAAGAATCCTACTCTTAATACTTTACCTTTTCCAGCTTTACTAATCAGCTGTACACTAAGAGCATCTTGAAGGATCACTGAATGACTCAACGTGTTGGATACAGCAGTAGACGCTGATCTGCTCAAATCTCAGACCAGAATGATCAAATCAAATTTGTCAGTGTTGGACCCTGAATTTCACGTGTGCACAGATTGGAGGCTGCAGCAGTGTTTGTGCTTTCTAAACTAGATGTTTGCTTCATTTCAGGAAAAAGGGGGTTTATGCTAAACTGGAGCATATTTACAGTGTGTCACAAATTCCTCTTCAGGGACTTTTGTATTTGTCAATTATGAGCTGAATTGGGAAACTAGGTAGATTTCATTTTAGTGAGAGGCTCTGTTTGTGGTTATGGCTTCGTTTGTCGCAGTGAAACTGCAACTAATAAAGTATCTGCAGGTTTCAAGAGCTCATCTTCTCCAGAGGAACAAATCACGTTCCCTTGCTCTTTTGTTCGGTTGCTTTGCTCATTTCACACCCACTTCTCCGTGATAACGCAGATTGATCGCCTCTTTTGTTTCCAGGTGATTGCACAGATCGTTACTACGCACACAGGCATGCAGCAGCCCTCAGTATGCAAACTACTCATCTTCACCACAAACAGAATGCGCAGAGTGACCTTTTCCTCTATGGATTTCTATATTCAATAAAACTTTACTCTCTCAGGGGGAAACAGAAAGCCTCCACATGAACACATAATCTAAACAATTTACCTCTGGGCTAAAATATGGGCATTACTTCCACACATTTTATGTGCAATACTATCAAGTAGCTGTTGAAGGGGAAAATATATACACAGCCTGTAGGGATAATCTATAATTGGTCTTAGCAGGATGAATATTCCCGTTGAGCCTGCAGTCGTTTACCTGTCTGCTGCTGGAAGGTAACCTTGAGCTGGCCTTGAAAAAGCAGCTGCATGTTGGGATCTCTACTCAGACACACACACACACACACACACACACACACCTCCATCATGTCAGTGTAAAACCTGTCATGAAATAAATTGATGCTGAAATTTTGCAATTCAGAGGCCGTGCGTTGACTTTCCTAAATTGATTTAAATAAAGCAGCCCTGGATGTCAGACGCTGTAAGATATTAAATAAAAGTCCTTATCCGGAGCTGGCAGGCTGGGACAGGTCTGACTTTTCACAGAGAACAGAGTGATTTAAAAAGACTGAGGTTCCTGGTGCTTTTGTTCATTAAATAAAAGGTTAGCCTCCACGTAGACAGTCAGAAAACACAGAGCTGTGACAGAATGACTTACTGGAATGTCATGCTACCTTGAGTGATATTTAATTCGGTGTAACATTTCTAGTTGTGACATTCATTAGCTGTATGTGTGTAGTGAGTCAGCGTCGGTCGTCATCAGTATTTACAGTCACGTTGCAGGCGTTCCTCCGTTTTCTCACAACCACATTGTAAGTTTGACCTATACAACGTGGAACATACCGAACAGGAGCAAGTCTCTGTTCTTGGTTGTTTGTGTGAAATGCAAGGTCAACTTGAAGTGAAAAAGAAGGAGGAGAAAATACTTTTTTCTCCAGTGCTGTTGCTCTCTGGGGAAAACCGAGCACTGCTGCTGCTTTTATATCGTATTATTGTAAATGCTAAAGCTGCACACTTGAGATTTACACTCGAGACAGAACTGAAGACTTGACCCAGACATGACTGCTGATACTTCACTTATTTGACACAGACTCCCTAAAGAGTAAAACTACTGTATGAGACAGTGACAGACTTTGTATGGTCACGCACTGGGAATTTCAGATTTGCCTTTCCTGTTGAAAGACTGTGTGAAAACACTGCGAGCAGTTTTCAAAGTAAAATAAAAAAGTCAAATTCAAGTGTGCGGTGTCATTGTAATAGGCCGCACTTTTACATTTGAAAGATTTGCTAACGAGGACTTCATGTAAGACTTTAGATTTAACTCAGACTTGAACGAGTTTAAAAGCAGCTCTGATAAATAAAAGCTGTCTGAACAACAAATTCTGTATCCACAGGTAATAGAGGGGAGAGTAGATGCTCTTAAAGAAGCAGCGTTGTTTTAGAACAGAAACCAACACTAACCTCTACTGTGACGTGGTAAATAGTACAATAAATAGTTTTATCTGTTGATATGGTTGGAATCAGATTGATATTTAATGGTTGATATTGGCCATTGATCCAATGAATCCAATTTACTGTGTTTCATCTGCAAAAAGGTTTTATATCTGCAACAACATTGTGTTTTCTGCTAAAATAATAATAAGAATCAAACTGTCTAGGTTTAGACGATAACTTGGTTAGGTGGAGGTCTATATTCTTCATTCATTTTAAACCATATGAGCAGAATCTCTTTGCTATTACACTTTGTTTGTATTTATTTGTACAGGACTGTAAGTTCTGGTAGACAGCGTCACACTGTGCCATGTGTGAAAACAAAAAACTTTATTGACTCTTTTTTGTGAACAGTAAGACACAAAGTTTGAATCATAATAAAATAAATAGCTGCTCAATCCGAGCACTAGCTTCTTCTGTTGAACTTTCACTCAGCAGCCTCAACAGATCAGATTGCAAAGCAGCCCGAGGCTCTCAGTGTGTGTGCTGCACCTTTTCTTTTGGGTTAAAGGTGTAAAACTACCCATGTAAACAGAAGCGCATTAAATCTGATGATAACAAGAGGATAAAATGATGTGAGGGGCAGTGAACACATACAATTATCTGTTGTAGCTGTTTATCCTCCAAAGGACAAATCTGTCTTTTTCTTGCTTCGATGAACATGAAAGTCAGAAGTCACAGTTCACAGATCAGTGTCAATAACACAACTGAACTTCTGGAGCCAGCTGGGGTTTGCTGTGTTGCTCAAGGACACTACAGAGCTCAGCACACACATCTGCCAGATTCCCTGTGTCTGAAATCATCCAGTGTCAGTTAACATACCGTCCTGCTTCAGCCAAATTAAAGCGAGTGTGTTATTTATGACCCTGCCCTCAGGCTGCTTCATTTGTTCTGCAGGTGCCCGGCCAATATTTATCACTCACATCTCCCCTCATAACAAATCATAACATATATATTTTTCCTGTGATCAATTTCCCAAGGCCTATAATGAAAAACAATCGACTGCTCTGGTGGAGTTCGCTACCATCTCTACAATAATTAACTTCTGGGCAGGTTCATTTCTAAAACTTGATGTATGATAATACATTATTGATTAGCAGACAGAGACAGATTCACACCATAAATAACATAGAGGATATTATCAATGGCCTCTCAGCGCTGTAACATAGTTACAGTGAAATTTACTGTTAGGAGCCACAGTGCATTTCTGTAAAGAGACCAGAGCTGATCGGCAACACAGGACAGATTACATAGAGATTTAGATTAATGTTCAACCCCGTTTGTTCACACGTCATCCAAATTCAGCACTGCTACTTTTCCAAACTGATTTGTCCCATAGGATTTCATTTGGTATCTAGAAATCACAGGTTTTACAGAATTTAAAATATTACTACTGTGAATAATATTATGTAACATGCCAACTAATCAAACTTTACAGCAACTCTAATACTGTTAAGTAGGCGATTAAGTGAAATCACAAAAGTACAAAACGGATTTAAAGTTGTAAGAAAAATGTTTTTCCAACAAATTATGGATTCATTTGATTATTCGGAGATGCCATTGAATGTTTTCATTAGTTTAAAATATGGATTAGTTAATGAGAATTATGCTAAGTTCTGCTGTTTGGGAAATTAAATGTATAATTCAAGTTTCATTTCCAACTTGCCTCAAAGCTTTTTTAATTTGAGAGGCTTTAATACGGCATAAAACCTGTTACAGTTGGTGAACTCTGAAGTTTCCAAAGTGCCTCACAGCAGCATGAGTACTTGCATTTTTAACACAGCACAACCCAGTGGGAATCACACTCCGGTTCCTCCAAGAGTTTGTGCCAAACTGAACCTACCTGGCAACAAATGTGATGCACAGTGATACAAGGGAATTACTGCAAGTTTTGACTGATTAACTTAGTTAAGTAGATATTATTATTATTATTCAGCCAGCAGTTTCCTGCTTATCTGCTTGTGTGAGGCGACTCCTTAAATCAAGATCCTAATAAAGTGAAACCGTTTAACATTTGGCTCAGAAATGCAGCAAAAATTTAAATAATAACCGGTAATTCAAACATGGGATCTATTATTAGGACTTAGCTCATTTGCTTTATTTCCAAGAATTAGATGCAAACATTCGAATCAGTCTCAGGTCTGGAGCTGGGACCAGGCGGTGATTTAGCCTGGATCACTCAAAAGAGTGGAAGCAGAGGGGGAAACAGCTAGCTAGACTTTATCCACTTGTATAACTGTGCAACACAAGTAGTACTTCTAAGAATAACCTTAGTTTATTGAATAATCCTGAATGTGTTGTGCTTTACAGCCCAGTAAACGATGCAGGTTAGTAGTGGTTAGTAGTACCCTAGGAGTTGGACATCCTGTACATGGAGGATTTGGTTTTTAGTTTGTTTTCTTCACTGACTTTAAAGAAAATGTTTTTCCCTTCAAGCCCTAAGACGTGTGTGATCCATGTGAGACTACGTTAAAATTGTTTCCAGTGCATTCTGGGTGAGAAAGCAGATTTTGAACAGAAAACAACTGAGATTGCAGGATGATGCAAATGTTGGCACCGCAGCGACAGCAGGAGCAGAAAAGCCAACGAGCCAACACAACCCACTGCAGCAGCAACAAACACAAAGTCAGAGCGAGTGTTTACCCGATAATCTGCAAATAGTTCAGCTCAATGGGCCAAAATGGCTTCAGAAAGTCCGAATGAGGAGTTTGACTCTTTGCTCTTTGAATGTGAAAGTGGGACTTTGTCGCAGTGGTTTGTGGGGCTGTTAGAGCAGTGGAGTGTGTGACACAGCTCAGCCATCTGAGTATGGGGCCTTCATTTTTACTGATGAGCAAGTGTTTGCTGAGCGAGCCACGCAGCCTATCTGTTAGTGCCAGGGAAGCGAGAAGCCCTTTGCTTTCCAGAGTGTTACTAAATGCCAGGATGAGATCAATTAGGGATTCAGGTCTTCAGAGGCTTTAGGAACATAATGAGGAACACTTAGAACTAATGATCGGAGCCTTGCATTAGCCCACACCTTGCTCTCGCTTTTCTCTTTCCTCACTGTGTGCACATTAGACGCTGGCACAGGACGACTCAGCTGTTTTTTCCTGTTCTTTGCTGCCTCAGCATTGGCCACGGGTCTCCACAGAAGCCACGGCCAGCATTGATCTGAAATAATTAAAGCAAATCCAAACTTTGATCATGGAAATCCAGAGAACAGGACGCTCAGGGGCGAGATTATCAACAAGAGCAGATGGAAAGGCCTTGGACGGCTCTCATTGCGTTGGTAGTTGTGTGCCAGTTACACTAGTCGATAGCGACAGTTGACACTCAGTCTATTAAAGTTTGTTTTCACATACGAAATAGCAACGTGAATTACTGTGAATGCCTCGTTTTTGTCCGTGTATTTATTATGTTTTGGGATTAGCAGACTCTACTGTGGTAGTTGCTCACTGGAACAGCACTGCAACAAAAAATGGTCTGTACACTGATTAAAAATGCTTTACCTTTGTTGGTGGTAGCTGCTGAGGTGTTGAAGCTGTCACACTGGATCTGGATCTCTACAAGCCACAGACGCAGCATTATGAAGGCAATACTGGAAAAGACATTTCATGGTGAGCCACAGCTGGGGAGGTTGTCTCTCGAGGTGAGAAATCAAGTGAAATAACCCACAAAAGACAAAGTGCAGTAATCCAGTATGTGTGTGCAGTCTGCAGCTACTAATATGCTTCATGCCGCTGCTGTGGTGCAGACTTGAAACAACAGTTGTAATGCAGGAGCTTTTTGCTTCTGTCTCCTTTAAAAGAAAAAACTCTACAGTAAGTCAGAGAAACAGGCGCTTAAATGGTTAATTCAGAAACAGAAACTCAGAGCAACTGTTGGCAATAATATGATAGCAGGTGGGTTTTTTAAAAGCACCAATCTGATCTATTGGCCCAATATTAATGCAAATGGAAGCGACAGATGGCAGACACTTGGCTCTGTGACCCAATGAATATGTATTTTGAAAACAGAGGCGGATATTACTGGAATGTGAAATTCCTTTTGGCCTCTGTGTAACATGACTCAGGTTTTGCTAGTTTTGCTGTTAACAGGTGAAAACGGAGGAAGAACACACACGGGGTATATAGCCAAGTTTCATATTAACAGAAATATGTTTAGCAATGAATGCGTTTGTTTATTGTGTTTGTTTAGATGTGTTGATGAAGATTCTCACTCATCCAGATGATGTGATTTTGAAATTGAGCCATAGAAACTGAAAGTTGGCTGGAGGCCTCAAATTTATCCTTCAGTGTGGTTCTGACTCTCACTTTGGAAAAGGGTGCGAGTAGGTCGATGCTTTCAAGATCCAATGGCCACACCTCCGTTCAAAAAAGTAGGGTGGGCCAGCGCAGGTGGAGCAACACCTCCGCACCACAATCAGCAGTGCACCTTCAAGGAACCCTCATCTGTATAATCTACATGACTGTGAGGTGATCGGGTCTTAATTCAAATTCACATGACTCATAAAGAATAAGTGCATCAGACTGAGAGAAGCACACAGTCTGTGAACAGGCTCTAGTTTAAGAGAGAGAAGGGCATTGACCCTTTTCTATTGATTGTTTGTAGCATTGCTCATTTAATTTCTGCACGACTGCAGTAAAAGCAAGGACAGGCACAGAGGCTGATGAGAGGAAAGGATAAGATGTTTGATTAAAAGGTGCGCGACGTTTCATTCATGAATTCTTATCAAAGCTCTGTCACATTATCTCCCGTCTTGTTTGCTTCCAACCACAGTTTGTGTGTGAGTACAGTACCTCGATCGTTCTGGTCTCACTGCAGTATCAACATCTTAGAGTGCGACTAAAAAGGACAGGATTATGCAAACTGAGATAGGGCACGGAAGTCCTCCTGTGTTCGGATTTGGGTTCAGCACAGTACTGTTCTGCACAGACTCAAGATCGTGTCAGGATAGGTGGGTTTTGAACAGCAGGGTTTCCACTGTGTGACGTGCAGAAGTAACACGATGTGTAGGGGATTCATTCTTTCTGTGTGAACAACTCAGGAACTGAATTCAACATTTCTTTACTTGGTTAACAGAAGTCCTACAGGGAAAGAACAGCTTTCTTAATGAGCTTTAGCAAAACCACAATGTCCAGTTTCACCAACGGTCTCGGTTTCATTACATCTAGATTTAGATTTTTAGATCCTGCACCATTATGAGGGACTACATGTTGTCTGGCAGGTGGATTTTCATGTTGTTTTCCCTTTTTGTCGATCAAAACCTAAATCTAAGTATGGCATTTAAAATGATGCATTCATTTAAATTAATTAATCACAGAAAAATCAAAACAACAGATGGAAAGCAACCAGTTATTAAACCGAACATCACAGTAAAATCCACAGAGTGATCCAGTGTGGATTAAAATAATATAATAATTATGATTTGATTTATTTATCATTTAACTTTGAAGTTATCACTCAAAACATCACTCGTCTCCAAAAAGTCAACAGAAACTAAATATTTTAAATACTTTCACTAAATGTTTATATACTATTAGTTTATATTAAGAAATCACAGAGCATGAAATCAATTCGATTATTTGTTTAATACAACTACAATAGAGCTGACGGCTGAGATCTGCTGAGTGAAACTGAGGATACATTTCCCAAGTGTGAGAGCTTAAAAAGGGCCAAGCATCAGGTTTTTCTCTAACAGTCAGACAGTGTCAGTGTAATTCAGGCTAAGTGTCGTCCCATGCTACATGTCCGAGGGAAATTATCTTTGTGTCGAGGGCACACTGCTGTAATCCCAATCTGTGACTAATCTGATTGTGCAGTGTGTTTGTTCGATGCTAATTTGAAAGCCATTTCACACGGGTCTTAAGCCGTATTGTGTCGTCTCTGCAGCGAGAGCTGGGCCCAAACAACAGAAATTAGTTTTTTGTTTTTTTTAGCTTGATCCTATCGTAGTCCTACTTGTTGTGGTTGTAAAGAGGATTAAGCCTGGATTCGTCACGTCGCGGAGGGAATAATGGGCGCAGAGATAATCTTTGATCCACCTAATTTGCCATCACACAGAAAGGAACTGAATAAAATGGGATGGGCCTCAAACACCCAGCGTCCTCCTATTGATCGGCCTTGACTGTAGGTGTGTGAGCTCTGGGAGATGCTGCGGCCCGTTATCTGATCTGTGATGGTTTAGAGATGTCGTGTTTCTCCAGGTCGTCCAAACTAACGCTCCAGTGATATCTGAGGTTCTACTGACAGTTCCAGATCATTATCATCAACTGACTTCACTTCACTCGCTCTCATCAGTCACCCGTGTGACCTCAGGAGAGACGCGAAGAGACAACAAACTAATTATCCCAACTGGGTAATCACTTATGGAAATGTGCTTGATTTCATCTCGGTGGTCACACTAATCTTAGATCATTTTCACAGTTAACATAATAAGACTACACGCTTCTAATAAATGTAATTGACTTGTGCAGAGCTGCTTTCTGCTTCATGTAGGGGCAGAGCAGAGGGGGCAGTAGTAGTATTTTGAGCTGCTTCTGGTAATAATTGAATATGCCGACTGTCATGGATCAGAGCCTCGGCAGCAGATAATAAACAACAGACATTTACTTTAAAAGTGTAACATCATGCATGTCCATACTCTGTTATGATGTAAATTAAATATGATTATTTAATATGACACGTTTAATATTCGCAGTGTGAAACTGCAGTAACTACTGTATGTAATCCTTAATGAACTAGTGTGTTTCACTGAGCCAACGTCTGGTGAAACCTCTCCACCTTAAAGCAGCTCTAACACTGAAGTCCAGGGATGTGAGTTCCAGACAAACTGCTTTATTTCTGTGTTGGTTTTAATTAAGCAGAAAGGATCCCATTTAGAAAATATGTAGGAGTAAGAGCCCCAGATCTGCAGCAGCAGTGTAAGTAATTTGTCAGATGTTTTTTATCCGAAGCAACTAAGAAATGAGGATCAAAGCAGGCAAACAGCTCGCTCTTCTCAGGGAGGAGACAAATAAACAAGGACACAATTCACAAAACAAGACGTGGAGGAGGTTTGTCTTCGGTTGTGCAGATTTGTGCAGATTTGTGCAGATTTGTGCAGCTTGTTGCACCAACGTGAGACCACTGAGCCAGAGGGCTTTGTTTGGGATCTTTAATTGTGTTCTTGGCAGAGCACACGGGCCCAGATGGATTGAAAACCTGGATGATTTTATATTATTAATAGTTCCGAAAAATAGACCTATACAATGAAATCTTTCAGTATTCAGTTACCCACTGGTTAGTATTTATGGTCTTTTCCTAATCACTGCTCATATGTTTAGATGTTGTTGAGTTGTGAGTTATTTATACTTACACTGTATATTATTATTTGTATATTATTATTTGTATAAGTGTGTAACACATGCGATCCACTCTGGGTGGACATGAAGTATAAGCATAGTCTCATTACGTATTATACATGAGACAATGTTGGAAACAAGAACAGGTTTTCTTATCAGAGCTGGATGGATACAAACCGTTTTTCCTGTTTTATATCTATGATCTGTGCCACAGAAAAATCAATATTAAGTTTTTATTTTAGCCGTGTGACGACATAAAGTGCAGCGTTCGCCTGCAGAAACACGACCTTCTGTCACCACAACAAGGACAGCCGGGGGGGGAAGTCTGTGATGACACAGAGGAGTCTCCACTAAATGTGCTGCACATTCAGCATTCAGAAAAAGATAGCAAACAGCTCGTCACCAATAAATGTTTAATAGTAACGTATTTTTATTTTGAGTGAAACCATAACAGAAGTGAGGTCATGTTAATAAAGCTGTGTATGTTGGTATGTTTTGATTTTACTCTGTATTTTATATTAATCATCCACGAGCCGCAGGACTAATAATAAGGACATTCATTACGGCCTTTGTGATCAAATCTAGTTGACTTCAAGAAGGAGGACATACTGTAAGTTTGAATAAGAGCCGTTTGCTGTTTGCTGCTCAGCTGCTCTGCTTGTTATCGGGCTGTCAGACGGGCTGCGATGACAAGCTGAGAGACGGGGATTACAAACCCAGACAGGAGCACAGTCATCGCTCTGCTCACCGTACCTGCCCCTAAAAACAACCCTCCATCCTCCTTAGTCACCACATTTTATTTGTGTGTCAATTTGGCCGGATCTTGACACATGTTGGCTCTGTGCTCTGTCATTTAAGAAATCACAGGCACACCAGAAGTGAAGGTCTGCAAATAAAGGGTCAGAATTTCAGACTTTAAAAGACCACAAATATCACAAAACCTTGATGTATCTTGGTCCGATTGGCCTGAGGCATGCTCTGCAGCGACACGTTCATTTGTCCTAAATTTAAAAGCGTACTTCAGCTCACAGACTGATTCACATGGCCTGAAAAAGCCAATTATCAAGCTGTAAATCACTCAGACTCATGTAACAACATGTTAGCATCAGTGTAGCATTCATCAAAAGCCATGACAGCAGTTCTAATGTGATGTTAACTTAACTGGAGCTTTTCATTCTGATCATAAACATCATCAGTCATGATGAATCTAATATAATTATCTGTGTTATGATTTATAATCATTAACATCATCAGCATCACTGTCGTCATTTAACAGCAGAGACGGAGAGAGCGGAGGCTCATTCGTCAGCTGTTCAGTACAATAAGAATCAAAAGTTATGTGAAGATCACCTGAAAATCACCTTTTAAAGGCCCCAGAAATACCTAAAATAAAGATTAACTCAAAACACATAGAGAAACCTGGAGTTAAGGCTGTAATGAGGATTATCTGCTGAAAACAGCTGTTCAACACTAAATGGTTTGTAAGGCCAAATATCAACAGATCAATGATCTCATTATACTGTAAAAATGTTCTGTGTTATTATATCAGGTTATCACAGCGTTTAGCCTGTTAGTTTTCCTCAGCTTTTATTTTATTTACTAAATAAATAAATTGTATGTAAAGATATTGGATTGTTATATATGTTCGTTTGAAGCCATTTATCTGATCATCATCAATATCCTCATTTATGATCATTAAAATTTCATTATCAGTATCATTTACTGTTGTTTACAACATCATCAGCCTCAGCACAGTTTGAAGCAGAGGATACACGGTCGAGTCTGAGAGCGCTGTATAATCAAAGTAGACACATAGATGGATGTGAACCTTTTGGAATTTTAGGGTTTTCTGCATTAATTTGTCATAAAATCTGATCTGATCTTCAACTGAGTCAAAAGTATTAACAAATATAATGTGACTAAAATAATAACTGATCTTTCACAAACACTCGCACTGTGAGGTTTTTATGGTTGTTCTCAATAAAGACATGAAAAGATACTTTTTCTTACCACTGCAGACAGAGAAATAGATACTTTATAAATCCCTAAAGGGAAATTCACCTGACAGGTGGAGTGACCCAGGTGTTAGGGATAAGGTTAGAGTTAGGTTGGGGTCAAGTTGGCTTTAGTTGTGGTTGACTTGCTCCTCTTCAGCTTTTCGTGTGTACCACCTTGCGATTACACAAATCCACCCTGAGACAAGAACTAACAAGGTATTTGTCCCTTTTTATTTAACTTTCCGAGCACGGCTTCTCCATAATTCCCATTTTCACCCGGCGGACTGTGATTGTGATCAGCAGTTTCCTGATAAAGCGACAGCACTGACTGCATTACGTGTTTATGAATTGCTAATGGTGCTATTTATCAAGCCGTGTGCCACGATTTACCATATTGAAAGTCACGGTTAGCGATTTTACATTTAGAAGGTGAAAATTTAAGCGCGATCAACTGTATCATCTGTCATTTTAATTTATGAGAGATTAATGCAGCGATGGCGCTCTGCTCCTCGGCACTCATCAGCTGCTACAACTAATGGATGAATAATCGCCATTCAGACTTTTAACACTTGTTTGGAAAATGAACTTTTAAAAACTTGAGCAGTCACAGAAAGAGAAGTCCTAACTGGTTCATGTCGTTCCACTCCGTAGCCCAGACTCAACTTTGTGAGTTAATTATTTTGTCTGTGTTCAATCATTGATACCCTGAGCTGAGAGGACATCCTGACGGCTCAGACTGACTGACTGCTGCTTCACTGGACGTCTGAGTGCTGCAAATTGAAAATGTTCCAGCGCCAAAATGAATTATTCCTGATAAACACATAACTCCCCCTAACTCTTTGAAAGTTGGGCTCGAGTAGAACAGAAATAAAACATGCATGTCAAGAAAAATTCCTATTAGGCTTTGAGTCAATATTTCATATATATTTATGCATTTTTATGAGTCATGTTTGGGCTCAGATGTTCAGAGAAGACTTTAATGAGCATGAAAGTGGACGGCTCTGATTTCTTTTCTTTTTTAATTTCCATTTAAGCTAAATAACATTTTTATTGAATTGGGTGGAGGTTTCGCTGCAGCTGTTGTTGGTGGTGGTGAATTTACTCCATCACAGGGGTTAAGATGTTTAAAGTTGCATGCATGCTTTATTGCTGCTGCACCATCACATAAAACTGTATAAATGATGCACAAATAAAAGAGCTGAAGAGTACATGTGTGTCCTGTAGTGCAGATGTTTAGAGGAGCGTTTGCTTATTTAATATTATAAACAGAAAACACACTGAAATCTGACACTGCAGCTTCTTTCACACACGACTGACAACCTGAACATCTCCAGACTCGACCGAGCTGCATGTGAGAACACAAACCTCCGAGATTAGCTTGACTTTATCCTGTGAGCCCTCTACTACAAAGTCTGTGTAATGTCCAAGTGAGCCCAGGTGGGAGCAGAGCAGGTGGTCCGGAGTGTTCACAGGGAGCGAACACTAGAAGGTTTAGGAGGTATTTACCTGACTTCCTGTTGTTGGGTCATTCAGGAAACCGGAGTTATAAACTTCAAACACTTCATTTCTAATCGTGTGACTTCCTCTATTGATGTTAACAAAACACAAAGGATTTTCACTGTGTACTCTTTGAGTCACGTCATGCCTCCTGCACGCTCCACACAGTGACCCCCCCAAACCAAACAGACTATTTCCTGAAGTGACCTTTCTCCTGCTGTGTGATGAATATGTGAACGCACACGTCTGCAAAGTGTCCGAACCTGATCCTCCAGACATGTGAAAGCAACTTAAAACCGATGCTGTAGATTTGTTTTTGTGTGTTGTTGGTTAACGAAGCTCATCGTGGATCCACAGTCAAACGAAATGGGTCAGTACAGCAGCTTATTTATAGCCCAGATCACACCACTGTCCGTGCTCTTTCTCCAGGCGCAGCGAGAAATTATGCAATCAAATACAAACTGCACTACAAGTGGCTGCTAATGCAGTTCCACTGTAAGAGGAACCCGGGGTCAGTCCGGTCCTCGCTCAGAAACAAGTCACTGTCAATTCACTTTTCAGTCTCACGTCTAACTGAAGCAGCAAAACATTTCATTTCAAACCCCAAGAGTGGGCACTTGAAAATGTTTGTACATGTGAGAAGCTGAAAGAAGCATCAATAACGGATAATCAGCAGTGAGTGAATCAACAGTGGAGACTGAGAAACAAATTTAATGACAATTAAACAGTAAATGTTTATTTTACACCATAAAATAAATTATAATAGGACGCACAGCAGGGAGGGAGCATGCTAAGACCGTCTGTCTTTGTTAGGAGCTTTAGACATTTCAGATGATGAGAATCAGGATTTTTAAAAGAAGTTTTTGCAAAATAAAATATTTTTCACAACATTTTCAAGAACAAGATGTTTCTGTTTCCATAGTTAGGACAGTGCTGCCAGGTAACAAGCTGCCGCTGGAGCCTCAGTCTTGTTATCTAACTAAATCAAAACGGTTTTCAGCCACATGTCTGTGAACAGTGTTTCAGGTGAAGTGATCTGGAGGCTGAGCATGGAGCGTGAAAGTGGACTTCTTTCTTCTTAGGTTGGAAGTTGGTAGAAGACCTCAAATATATCCTGCAGCTTGGTTTCACTTCACACCTGACCTGAATCAGCTCGTTTCGTTAGGCTTCCTTTGTCCCACCTGGTGTGACGTGAAACCAACCTGCGGGATACGTCTGAGGTCTGGTGAAATGTTTCCATGACTTAATTTACACATTTGTAAAGCAAATCCACAGATAACACATCAAACTACACATAACTAACACGAGTAGTCTGATATTTACAACACAGAGCTCGAGAAACTGTCTCACTCAGGAGTTTAAAACACTAAACTACAACTTAACTGTGTGTCAAAATAGTATTTAACTGCAGTTAATAAGCTGAAAATAACGATTCCAAAGCACTTGTAGTTTAAAAATAGACATACTATTACTGTGTATATTACAGAAAACACTAATGTACCATTTTCGTTATTTGAACTACAAACAGACTTATCTGTAGCACATTAAGCAAATATCTTGCTTTTATTCCCACTTTTATTTTCCTTGATGTTTATCTGTCCGTGTACTTCGACTCGAGCTGCAGCATTATTGACTGTTAGCACAGGAGTCACTGTGTGTCTGTAGCTAAAGACCATACCGGGGATTTGACATTATGCAGAGAGCATCTAATGAGCATGATGGGCCTAACAAGGTAAAGAAGTCGACTGTACAAATACCACGGCCTTATTGTAAAATCAATGCGGTGCTCAGCGGGACACAGCTGGTTAATTAAATTAAAGCATTAGTTTAAATAACCAATTTACAGAAAAGACAAGTGTGTAACAACCTCTACTGGATTAAACTCCAGTCAATGTGGACCTCACTTTTAATAATTAATTCAGTCAAAGTAAATGAAATGACTGGTAAATAAGAATAAATTAATTGTCCTGCGGTTGACAGGTCGTGTTTATTGCAGAGTGCACACTGGAACCAAAGTGATATAAACAATAAATGAAAGACATTCAAGGACTAATGTCTAGTGCATTAAGCATCTTAGTCAAATATTCCACAGATCAGTCATTTCTAATCTCCACACACACGAAGTAGAGTCTCATTTTAAAATGAGACACAAATTCTCTTTTTAGTTATTTATAGAAGAAACAATTATTCAAATAAAAAAATCCTTATGTTTGTTCTACAATGAGCTTTTATTCCCCAAAAATAAGAACTGATTTTGTGATTTTAATTAGTGGCGTTACACACGCACTTCAACCTGTGTTACACAGTTTGGTGTTCAATATAACACACATCAAATTAAGGCAGGAATGTGCTCTTAGAATACATCCATTAAATTCTGACTCTGGCACAAAGTGGATGCTCGGAGTTTAAATGAAAACAAAATTAGGCCCATTTTAACTTTTCTCCTCCGTTGGTCAGTTTCATGAGCTGTTGTTTTGTATTAGCTTCAAGGGAACAGGTCTCTAAAGCCGCTGCGGGTGTTGAAGACACAGGGAGCAAAAGCAGATGATCATCAGCAAAAATAGCCTCACGTTGTAGTCAGGGGTTCTGTTTTTGTCCCAGTTTTTGCCAGTTCAGTTTAGTTTCTAACAAGACTCCTTATGACAAAATGTGTTTTGATGTGGCGCCCCTATTGTTAGGACAAAGACACATCAGCAGTACTTTTTTTCACGTTTATGTAACTAAAACTGCTTGGCCAAGGTCAGAGAGAGATCATCACTGGGTAAATAAGTACTGACGGGATGCAAATGCTGCTGTCTGATGGAAAAGGCTCTCATGTGTACACCTGATCTTCACCTGCAACTCAAATGTTGGGGTCAGTGTCAGTTGAGTAGTTTAAAGCAATGATTGATGGGCACACAGGAAGACAGCATCGGGTCACCGGTGATATTTTTGTTCCCAGAGGTTCAGATGCTCATGACGAGTTTTCATGTAAATTTAGGAGTCTCAGGCTTCTCTGGTGCTTTGGACGAGAACCTGACCAACTCTCCCCGACAGTGCTGATGTATTATGACTAATGTCGCTTTCATCTTTCTGTTTGTCAGAAGCTGTTTCACTTCATATTCTTCCCTTTGGTATCTTTCTCTGACCAATTCCACGTTTGTCTCTTCCAGCTTGGCCGCGTCAAAAGAAGCTGCGGCGAGGAAAGCTGCGTCGCCGATGCCGCCCTCGGAGTTCCTGGACAAACTCATGGGCAAAGTTTCGGGTTACGATGCCAGAATCCGACCGAATTTTAAAGGTAGGAGTTGCCACCAAGACGCAGTCGGATAAGACAGGAATGTAGCCAATCAATGTCCTGAAAAGACCGGGTACTGTGCTGTCTCTGCTTTTTATCACCTACTCTAAATGCCTTTTAAGGGTTTAGCCAAGATTATCACCAAGAAAGGTTTGTAGTCATTTGTTTTATTAACAAAGAAAAACACATTTGTTAAAATTCTGTTGCTGTATGTTTAATCATGTCAGTTTCTTGGTTGTTCTCATTCTGTCATCTCTTTCATTTGCCCTTTGCAGTGTGGAACAAAGGTAATTCTGCCCATTGCTAAAGACAGAATTAGGCTACAGCAGGTGTTAAACCCCAATTGCTTTGTATTTGATTAACCCCATCCCTGCACTGTTAGTCAGCTAGACTGTAAAGTAAAATATTAGCTATCATGGTGCTCGTTGGCTACATTCCTTGGTATCCACACAGTATCCTGAGTGCTTGTTTTGGTGGTCAAGGTAATGTGCCTCTCTCCCACCAGAGTGCTGCTAAATATGATGATGATGATATAATATTTAGTGACCTCTCCCTGAATGGAAGCCCCCATAAAGACACATGTCAGAGGTTCCTATATTAAACTCTGTCACATTAGGAAACGTTAATATGTTTGTGTGACACTGAAGAACTGGGGCAACCCTCCATATTCATTAAAGCGTATGAATAATACAACAAGGGTTGATAAATCATACAGCACCTTACGAAAAAATGATTCCAAAGTGATTGGGACAGGCTGAAATACCAGTGCACGATCACAGAAACCATCCTACAAGTGGCCTGAGTTTCACACTGTGTTGTTAACATAAACTGATAAAAACTCATCACTAGAGTAAAGTGTTATATTTACGTGTTGGTGCATGATAAATTCTGCCATAACTACAGTTTCCAATATGGATGTGAGCTCTTGCAGTAAACTGGATCTAACTAATTGGGTCATTTGTGCACCCTTAGTGTGCAAGATATTAGTAACCTTAGAATATTTCACCTTCCTATGTGCACATCTCCCACTTAATGCAAAGTATTGCATATTTTTCTGTTGTGGTTATTTTATGTGATATTTACTAATCCAAATGTAATAACCTTCCATACCCAAACAGTTAGGGTTAGACATTCACCACTGGAAGTGATTAAACCTCGATGGGTGTTGCACTCCACCTAGTTAGTGAGCACTGCTTGCTTCATACTATATCAATGTGCTCTAAATCAGCAGGTGAAATTAAAAGGCGTCTTAATATTTTGTCCACTGAACACACAGGTAAATAGACTGCCAGACGGCGCAGCAGTGAAGCACAGCTTATGTTTGTGAATGCTGCCACAGAGCTTTTCTTTTTTGCTGAGACTGTAATGGTATAACCCATTATACAGTGATCTTTGTAAGTGGGATATCTCAGCTCATGCAAGATAGAAATGGGAGGGGTGGGGGGTTTTTACCGCGACTAAGTGTGTATTATTAAACCTGCTGCGACTGAAAACAGCTGAAACCGCTCATCCCTCCTGACCTGCCAAGAATTTGTTCAGGTGTTTTGTGAGTTGAGTCAATTTTAGAGACCGTTTCAATTTTAAAATTTGAGTTCTCCTCAGCTGTGGTGGGCAACAATCCATTGTGATTTACTGAGTCTAGTGCTGCATTGACCTTTACAAATCAGGATTTAAACAGGCCGACGTGGCAGTTATTTGAATTTATAGCTTTTATATATTTTTCTGTTCTTTTAATGTGATGTAATAAAAAAAGTGAAATGCAGATGAAAGTGCTCTCTGGCAGTGTGTTAGACATGCAGAGAATAATGAAAGTCCTTCAGCTGATGTCAGGGAGCTTTTCAAAATGTCCACACACAAAAAAACAAAAACAAAAAAAACATTAGCGCTTAAAAATATACAAAATAAAGGTCTGAAATGCACATTATTTACATAACTTTTGTTTTTTGGCTAAATGTGCTGGTCTGTGATGAATACATACATATTCAGAGATATGAGCACATCCTTTATGTAATCTACTAAACTAATTGTGTCAGGAGCCATTGTTAGCAGACAGGGCCTGAATTTTCCGACTCTGTCATGGCTGTCAGGACGACAGAGTGGCATAGCGTGAGCTCTCCAACTTGCTCATTCATGCAGTTTTTCTTTTTTTGTGTGCATGTCCCCTACCAGCCAACTACTCTACTGCATTAATCACATTCATGAAATAAACAGCTTGACAGCTCTGCTTCTTAATAAACTCTGGGGGAAAAAAAGGCACAAAAGTGAAGTAGCACAGCGAGAGAGGGAGTCTGTCGAGAGGAAGCAAAATGAAGGATCGCAAATGATTCTTAGTCCACCAAAATAATAGTAGTAGTAATAGTAATGATAATGTACATCTTATTTTGTGGTATTTAAATCCTAACCTGTGCAGAATGATACCTAAAATTGAATCTTTAAATGCTGTAGACTACAATTAGGACAACACATCAAATCATAGTGAAACGACCCTTCACTCTCCAGGTGCCTGAGGTAATAGGAATAACACAGGTTCATTAACAATGGTATCACATGTTTGTATAGGTGAAAGTCTTATGAGTGTTGTCCAACACGTAAATGGTCTGAAAATGTGTCTTTCTGGAATGTTGGAATGCTACCAGGAGTCGTTCATGAAGACAGTTTGATGTCATCGATTTTGCTCAGAATTTCCTTCACTCCATCACTTCAATGCCCCACAGCTCCACACATCACATAGAAAGGAATCTAATTGGCTTTTTCGAGCGCTAAGCTCACAACTTCCCGATTGAGCAACACACCAGCTAATTGTGGTGACGTTTCATCTGCTTTAGAGCAACAGAGCTGTGGTTTGGCTCGCATAAGAAGCGAATTCTGAAAAACGAGTCGATGTCAAACTGCCAGCGTTGATAATAACTTCTCATGGAAAGCTAGAATGGGAGAGAAATGTGGAATGCTATGTTAGCTAATGTTCTAGAACATGGAATGCTGGAAGACTGTTTTCTAGAACGCCGTTGGGAATGTGCGAATGTTCGGACTGGTAGATGGTAAAAGGTACCGGAATGTGGCCAGAATGCTGAATGTGACAGCATAACAGTTTCTTTTGATGCAACATGATTGCTCCTCCACCTATTTACACACACCTACCTCATCAAATTAGCACCAGCCCTGCTAATTTTGCCCTGCAGCCACAGTGGAAGGAGGGATGGGGAGGGAACCAAGAGAGGAAAGAAATGAGATTCGCCTGAAGCTACGAATGTGCCAGCATGAGAGGAAATTACACTGATCATGACCGGGGGTCCACTGTGTGGGCAAAAAGCTTCCGATTGATTTAGCAGGTTCCTCCATCGCAGAGGGAGAAGAGCAAACACTCCTGACACATTCGGGACAAGTCATTTATAATCCATGAGTTAATTTGTTCTCCCATTCTCTCTCTTCCTGGTATCTCGTTCAGTTATTGGTATTTTTCCTTTATTCTCTTACTGTCCCTGTTTCCATTCTTCCATCCATCATTCCCTGACTCATTTATGTTTTGCTAAGCTTTCCCGATTTCTTCCAGCTTCCGATTTAAATTAAAAATTTTCCTTCCTTTTGCCTTTTCGTTCAATTTTCACACATTTCTTCTTTTACTTCCTTACCCTTTCCTTTAGGGTTTTAACTATTCAGCTGTTTCTGTAAATCTAAAGGACAAGGTCATTAATTCAGTGATTGCCCCATGCATACTCTCAGCTTTTGTTTGAGCCCCATCCCTGCTTAATCCTTCAGAAGAAGCTCTACAGGTCTTCGGCAGTGAGGACAGGGAGATGTTATAGAACGGCACCAAGACTTTCTGATCTTCTAGCCTTGGCCTTTGATACAATGGCCACATGTAGAACAGATCGATTAATGTCCATAAACATGAGAGAGCTTGGGGGGCTTAGAGAGGGAGTGTTTGAGTGTGTTCTAAGAGTGTTTGCGTGGTTCCCTTTGTGTCCCAGTGTGTGTTAGCTCACTTGATGAATGGCAAAGACTACAGCCGCGACCCCCCCCTCTCCCTCTCTGCCAAAACCTTGTCCTTCCTCATCACTCACGTCAAGCAACAGCGAGGATGACAGGGACGAGTGAGCTTCTGACTTTAAGCTCTACCAGAACAGGCTGCTAGCGATCCAGCTATCTATTGCCACCACGCCATAACCCCATCCCCTTTCCACCTCCATTTCCCCTGCAAGACAGGAATCGGCGAACAGACCGTGAGCGCATCGGCAACCTTAAACTCGGTGTGCTCCAGGGTTGTGCACTCCTTCAGCAGGTTTCAGCAGCTCTCTTGATCAGCTTTGCTTGTTTGGATACAATCCTTTTATTTCACGCTGCTCCCATGGTTGGTTCGGCAAAGCTCCCTCCTTCTCTCTGCTCTTAAATCCCAGTGATGATCAGTGTAAAAACCCTTTTGTTGAAAATCCACGGCTGTGTCAGTTTGTTTTTGAGCTGAATGACCTCGTGTTTCTAAGGGTAAATATACAAAGCACTGGAGTATATTTACATGTTTGGCTTCCTCCTTTTCCCCTCCTCCTCCTCCTCCTCTTCTTCCTCTCTTTCCTCAGTCTCTTTCTCTACAGCTGTAGTAAGAAGTACTACAGAACGCTTCTCTACATACCATACTACACTTGTGTTGTACTGCGTCCTTCCTGCTCCTCTCCTCACCTTTTTTTCTCCTTGCCAAGGTTGTACGTGCCGGGGTCGGGCTGTAGTTATTAGCTGTCGGAGCTTGACGTTCATTTGGCATTATCAGCACTTGTTTAATGGCTACTTAATGGGATTAATGGGCATAAGGTAATGAGTGTGGGATGGCTGAATGGCCGCAGGAGAGAAAAAATGGATGAATGAAGGAGGGGGAGAGAGGAAGAAAGGTAGTATTACAAATAACCGACTTGCTTATGACATGGCAAAAGTGCAACCCAGGGTTTCACACACACACACACACAGACAGTTTTCCGTTAGCTTAGCACCAGAGTTTTGACGCTAACACAGTCCCCAGTGGGCCTCGGTGTTGTTCAGTTATGTATAACATTTGCAGCAGACATGAATAAACAGCTCAGAGATACAAACTGGAATATGTACTCCCTCCTCCTCGTTTTATTTTTCCAAGAGCTACTTTCTACAAAGATGCAAACACAGAAATGTGCTGGAGTGAGGGGACATCCTTGCCCAGAGGAAGGTCTCATGGCTCTTTTAGTATTCTAGGTAATAGCCATATCCTTTCCAAGCCAGGAAATTTGAATGGGGACTATAATGCACAGAGTGAGGGATTTTAATGGCGTTGCAGAGGTGACTCTCCCCTGAGTTATGACAAAAATATTGATCATGCTTCAACGTCTAGCGAGAGGAGGCGTAACGGCAAGGGCAGCGAAGAGACGAATATTGAATAGGGTAATGGTAAAAGGCAGCCAAACGTATGAGGGCACTCAAGGCAAACTGAAAGAGAGACTGATACAAGGAAGAGGGAGAGAAGCAGACAAATGAAAAGCACTGACTGTGCAGCCAAAAGCAGCAGTTAAAATCTATACATTATCAAGAGTATAATTATCAAGCTGCTAATTAGAGCATTGTCAACTGAGCCGTGGTATCAAAATGAGTTATATCTAGTCGTTTTGTCTTGATCTAAAGATGGCAAAACATGAAATATCTTTCGCTTGAGGCAATGCAAAGCTAGAGTGAGATTTGTAAGAACCGTTGATGTCTCCATCACTGCAGTCTGCTGGTCCTTTACTAATAAGTTTTAAGGAGCGGTATACTGCTTTATAAAAGGTCATTCAGTCCCCCTGTGGAATCCCATCACACCTCTAATTACCAGCTTGAGAAAAAAGGTTTAAGCCCACTGTAACAGTCTGAAAGGCCTGATGGAGAGGTTGACATATAATTGTTCACGGCTGTGACACAGTCACAAAGGCGGTGAGCTGCTGTTTTCAGTCTCTACATGGCAGACGTGTCTAATCATGGCTGATGCACACAGCCTGGGAGGAGCTGAAGATATAATAAGCTGAGGACATAAACATTTAGGAAAAATCCCTGAACTCATTTAACCAAAAATACATTTGTTTTCCAACACAAAGGCAGTTTTTTGTTTTTACTGTGCACCTCCCCTGCAAAGCTAAGTGAATTGATTCTGCATAGCGTTAGTAATTAGTTAGTGTTATGAGATCCCCAATGTCAGCAAAGCAAAGCCCAAAAACCAAAGCTGCTGTGGTTTTAATGCCAGAATCAGGTGCTCAGATGTTCGACAGGCTGCCTGGCTGCGGGGCTAAGCCCGGGCTTAGCCCTGACACAGAGAGATTGCTGTGCACAGAGGAGAAAGGAAAAATTGCCTTTCATGGATTCAGGCAGATTATAGAGTTTAAGTCACCTGTCTACAACAGTTCATGGTCACGACGAATAATTTCCATCTATCTTAGGAGCCATTTTCCTTTTTCTCAGGTTGACAATGATACATTACAATATCGCTCCCAGACCTCTACTTGGTGTAGTGACTATCTCTCACAGTGGCTGTTGTCAAGTTCAGCAAACCAGGCAAGGCCCCTTTTTATCTAGTTCAATGTGATTTGGTGCTAAAGTTGGATCAAACAATCAATCAATTAATCAATACATGTGATAATCAATTTTCTCAGAACCAGTTTAATTAGAATCAGCAGTATACTGGTTTTCCTTCATTCAAAATACGAGACACTTGGATGTAAAGTATTAAGACGAAGTGTTGTGAGCTCAGCACTTTATCTGCTGATCCAAGGACTGTAAAAGTTTTGTCTTTACTTCTTGCTAGACAAATCCAATAAGCCACTGATCTTCAGTGACACATCAGACACAGTATTTTTTGTAGAGCAGACATTAACTTCCCAGACGTGAGCAGGAGAGAAGGCTTTGCCACTGTGAAACAATGAATCGTTCGACCTCAACTTCCAATTCCTTGACATTAGCAGGTCGGCCTTTTTCCATTATAAATCAACCTCTCTGCAGACAAAAGGTTGCCTTTCTGTGGTACAACTGACATTACGTGGCCCATTTTGAACGGGCTGTAGATTTACATTTTTAGGAAAGGAAGCAGAACCTTTTTGTCATTCCAATGGGCTTCATTCCAGCAAATGACTTCAAATTAATGGTGCCCATTTCAAGGGAGAAGTAGGATTTCAATTCAGACTTGAAGATCATTTATCCATTCCTGTGGGCTTACAACTCCATTACAGTAGTCGAAGTCAAACTAATACGAGGGACAAAGAATCCATTTTGAGATCTTTGTTACTAGATTGGTTAATACAATCTGGGAGTCAGTTAAGTCGTTTGGGAATATGCAACTCACCACCAACCACCTAACACTCAAAACAGAAGAAATTAAAGTGTAATTTCCTCCAAGGCCAAATAAGGCCAACATCTAAAGGAAGCCAGTATGACATGTAGTCTTTGCATCCCTCCTCCTCTTCCTCCTCTTTCTCTCTGGCCTCTTGCATCTCCTGTAGTGCATTTTGCTAGTCTTACTTCAGCTGATCTTTACAGAACTGCATTGCAACCCTCTTCCTCCTCCTCTTCATCTCAGTGCATCGCCTCTCCTCTCCTGCCCGCTGCAGTATGGCAGTAGATTGTTCCACTACAGATTCGTGCATCCCTCCTTCCTGCTATTGCCTTCACAGTATGTTGCCCCACCCCCTCCTTCTCCCTGCCCTACCTAAGTCTCCCCCACTGCCATACACTCACCCCCGCTGAGTGTTGGCAGCAGTGCGACACCTTAGATAATCGGGCCTTGCTGTCTTGTTCGCTCCTTGATAGACAAAGCGGTTGTTTTCCTTAATGAGGACAAACAACGTGTAGTTGGTAACATGTTGTTAGAATATGCTGTGTTTAATTCTGATCTTTTTTTTATTAGACCCCAAAGGCTCCAAAAATGAAGCTACTCACAAGAAAGGTACTTTCCTTTTCTTTCCCCTTTTTTTTAAGGTTTTCTTCTTCCCTGACCATAGTTTTCTGTTTATCAGTCACTCCTGCATTGATGAGGCATTTTCTAATGAGGGCATTTAGAGAAATGTCTGTTTGGGTTAAAAAATAAATAAGTAATGAAAGAATTAAATCATTTATATATGTATATATGCAACTCTATATCTATATATAGTCATGTGATGTGGGCTATGTTCATTTAAATGACAGAAGAACATCTGGTGAAAACATATTTGTCAAACATCAGCAATGTTTCAAGCTTTGCTTCATTTATTGTGTTGACAAAGGATTTTTCTCTCTTAATGCCATAATTATTGTATAATTGTTTCATTAGTGGCACAACAGCAATCACTGCTCAGTATGATGTTTAAGGCCTCAGGTGTGCCTGTTGTAAACTGTAAAGTGTCAGCTCGCCTTTCCTGTGACAGTAAGGAGTTTTGTTCTCCTCATGATGTGCTGTGTTGATGCACAGCTCTTTTTATCTCCTCTTGTGTAGAACTTCACACTACATACAAATTATTATGCTGCTCAGAAAGTGGATTTAATCTTTAATTTTAGGTTTTTTTGCACTCCATTATGGCTGCTTTCTAAGTCTATTACAGTGCATATAAATATACATGTATGACACCGGGAAGCTGCTGTACGAGCAGTAGAAATAGTCCAGGATGACTCCATTGTTGGCGAGTAATGGGTGATTAAAACTACTGAATGACACAAGTACAGTAGCAAGAAAAAGTATGTGAACCTTTGGAAATGTTGTGGTTTTCTGCATTATATTGTCATAAAACATGCAAATGATTTTCTCGTTTCAGAAGGTTCACATACTTTTTCTTGTCCCTGTATAACACACAGCCACCCTCACAGTGCTGCTGACTGTTTTACAGCATTTCAATCACAATTACAAAATGTTTTCATCTAATTTGAGCAGATATGGTGCTACAGTAGATATATTTACATTTTACTGGAGCTCGAGTGTGTTGTAAAGCGAGGATTATTCTTTTCTTGTGTCACCTGTCGACTCGCGTACCTGACAGTTGGGAACTAGCTTTACCACCCACCCTGACTCAGCCTCGACTTTACTAAGTCAATAAATGGCTTTTTGGTACTCATGGTTTCACACTGTCCTGCAGAAAGAAACAAAATCTCCAACAGTCCCACCGATCTACTGGATGTCCTCCTTGAGGCTTGATGGTATAGTATATAATAAGATGAATTAGTACTGTGTACATAGTACTGTACAATAAAATACAGTTAGATTGAAGTAGTAGTTGTGCAGTTTTTGTATGTAAAGTATAGTACAGTAAAATATAGTGCACATTGTAGCAGTAGTTGTGTAGTAAAGTAGAGTATGTACAGTATAGTACATGCATAGTATAGTAGTATGTAGTGTAGCAGTGTAGTACAAAACAGTATGAATAATAGATAGATAGATACTGACGTGCTGTACAGAATAACGTACTGTATATTTGTACTGTATATATGTATGTGATATATTTATGTAATATACTGTAGTATAGGGGCCATTTTGGCTCATTAGCTTAACATGCTAACACTGCTTTACAGTGGCTCCTGTCAGGCATAACTAATGAGTATGTGGTTTTAATTTTTATGCACAAAGTGGAGGTCAAGGCATAAACCCTCACTACCACCACCACCACACACTCACACAAACACACACACACACACACACACACACACACACACACATACAGTACACAAATAAACACAGAGGTGCATCCTGCAGTTGCTGCTGCAGGATTTTCCCAACAATGACTGTTGTTGCAGCCGAGGTGACGCACCGGGCAGCGTCATACACAGTCAACACAGGTTAAGAAGAACTGTTTTGTAGGAATATATTCTTAGTGATTATAGCAGCTACACAGGAAGTATCCAGAGTCCCATTGCCCCAAAAGTTGACTCCGAATACATCTTAAGATTATTAAAAGAAAAATTCAGCTGCAGCATCGTGCTGCTGATATGATCCTTTTGTGTCTGATTACTCTGGGTGACTAATGCTATTCAGAGAGACTCTGTTGGTTTGCAGACTAAAGACCCCAATTACCTCCTGAGCTTACTCTGCTGGCCAATACTGTCAGCTTCACAGGAGACGGTGTTTTATATTAGCAGCACGGCTGCCTCCAGTCTGCTGCGATGCATAAGTTACCCACAGGCTGAGCCGAGACAAAAAGAAAAGCTGCAAAGCTAATAAGAGATAATTTCTCATTTTAATGTTCAAATAGGAAAAGGGGAATTAAGGACATCTGTAGTTGTGACTGGAGGCGTTGTCAAGAAAAGGAAGCAAAAACATATGTTTGTAATTTGAATAGTGATGTGTGCTGGTTTGCTGGTTATTATTAATAATAGTCTGACTCATGTTTTTAAATTCACTGCACAGGCAGGTACCGCTAACTATCCAAGAGACTCATTTAGCACAGACAGAAAAGACTGATGCTAATGTCAGGGGGTTTCATGTTTATGACGACTCTAATACTAAAGAGTAAAGAGCAGTCAGGTCAACCAGTGCTCATGAAATGGTGAGTTCAAGTTTCTGCTCCACTGTGGCTGTGAAATGTGGTGTTAAATGACCTGAAAACTCTCCACTGACATCTAACGACTTATCAGAAAGGAGTTGGCCTGCTGCAGATTAAACCTCATTGATTTGTTGTGATCATGGTTCTTACTTTGCACAGGAAACAATAATTACTTCCTTTTACTACTTTGACTTTGACTTGATCTCCATTCTGCCTCCTCGATGGGGCCTCAAACCTTTAGGTTCAGTGACTGTTATAGACGAACCTCCGCCCTTTTTCATCAGACATCATGGTTGACATTCATGGTTTTACTAGAAAGTAGAAAGCGAGGACAATTATATCTGGTTGACTTTTGGACGGAATTGTCATTTTCAGAAACGTTTTTAGACCAAACGAGATGACAGCAGCAGGGACATGAAGAGAAAAAGATAAGGTTAATGTAGAAGGAAAAGGGGAACGATGCAAAATGATAAAAGCACGGATGGAGACTAGATGAAATGGCAAATGTGAGGAAAGGACAACTTACCAACGAGAAGGTTAATAAGGAGAAAGAAAAGAGAAATGAAAGATAATTAACTTACTGAGGAAAAGAAAGAAAATAAAGCAATGAGAGCAAACTAAATTAAAGGACAGTAAGTGGGGTGGAGGACATGAAAGAAAAGAACGGACAGAATCACTGCTGTCCTTCCTTCAACATACGTACCTTCATTCACTTTGACAGCAAGTGAGAGAAAAAAGGGGGAATGAGAACGGTACATCCAGAAAGGAGACGAAAGTCAAACAAAAAACCAAAACACGACAGCAGAGAGCCGTCACTGAGGAGGAAAGGCAGGAGGAAGGGGACACGAGAAGAGAGGAGGTGGGGGATGGCGTTAAAGGAGCCCTCTCTTCCAGCATGTTTTCAGTCGGCAGGTTGGAGCCTGAAGCCTCCGCTCGGGCCACCTTCGGCTGCAGCCGTTCTTCCAGATCAGGACCTCTCAGCTCCTTCTGTTGTGGGACGACCAGCACATACACCCCTCACCTCCTCACACCGGAGCTCTGAACGTTGATGTTCGGCTAAAGGATGTTTGTCTTCTAACAGAGTCTGGGCTCTTCTCCCCCTCGGTGTTGTGCCCGAGGCCTGAGGATTGAGTCTGTTCCTGATCTAGATTTATGCTTTTCCAAGTGCCCGTTTGTAATGTGACTGCATAAAGCTTCGGGGAGGTGACACTTTAATGTGACGGCTGCAGGCTGGAGCATATTGCACTTAGTTTACTTTTTTATTGAGAGCAAGAAAAAATCTGCTTTGTAGATTTATGCTTATCAAGTGGCCTGTCTCACACAGAACACCTTTTTAATGTGATTGCACAATGTTGCAGAATACTAACACTGCAAAATGACTACTACTAATACTGCAGGCCGGAGCACAGAGTGGGGTTTGACTCACCGTAAAGCTCCATAGTACCCTACATAGATGAAATACAAGTGGCCTATTTTAGAGAGTATAGTGTGACCGTATGGTGCTTGTGACTGCAGGGATTTCCTCACCTATAGGAATTCTAACAAATCCATACATACACAACAAAAGTAATTCAGAAGTGTCCAGTTGAATTGTTTAAGATGAGGTAAGATCAGAAGACTCATTGATCCCAGAAGGAGAAATTCATGTGTCACAGCAGCAGAGTCAGATATATAATGTAGATTTCTTCTTAGCTAGTAGCTAATAGAAGCTGCTGAAGCCATATACAAACACAGATCAGAAGGATCCCAGTAAGTGAGGAGAAACAGAGGAGCTGCTGTAACAACAGGCGCCATTCTAGAGGTAGTTTAACAGGTTCCTGCAAAACATGTTCAAATAAAATCACAAAAGCTGTGAATAATTTATAAAAAGAAGAATTAATAAAGTCTAATTACTGAGCAGACCTTCAGTCCAAAATGAGAATTTAATGTTAATGTAAAGATGCAGAACCTATTTCACTTCTATTAATGCAGTAATTGACTTTGAAGTTCAAAGTAAAATAAAGTAAAAGTAAAGTTTCTTTATTGTTTTTTGTTGTAACAGCAGCAGAACAACATTTCAAATTAAACCTGATGATAAAACTGAATCGACCTATTTTATCAGAGACTTTCAGGGCACTGTGTTTTAGTGTTTCAGAGATAAGGTGAGGGGGTGGACTGTGTGTGTGTGTGTGTGTGTGTGTGTGTGGTGTGTGCGTGTGTGTGTGTGTCTCTCCACTAATCACACATGAGCATCTACCTTCCTCTCGAGATGATTAAAAGCGTTGCACTAACAGCTGAGTATGACGACACACCGTTAAATCACATTTACTGAGCAGACGACCGTCTCTCTCTCTCTCACACACACACACACACACACACACACACACACACACACACACACACACACACACCAAACAGTCCATCTGTACAAACACAGCCTGGCACACAAACACAGAAACAGTAAACAGGAAGGACCAAGAAAACACATGCACCCATGTTCACATGAGCAAAACCAGAGTCACTAATAGTCAAACACGCTCTCAAAAATACAAGTGTACACTGCAAATACAAACACTTCTCTTTTTAAATCTGTCACTTGTGCTCATTCTCTCTCTCTCTCACACACACACACACACACACACACACTTTGCAGCATCACTACCTTTCAGTAATCCAGTGCAATAAAGCCGCGGTCACCTCGTCTCTGTTGCAGTGTCTCCTCTGTAGGCCGGCAATTGATTTCTGTCTCTCTGCAGTCAGGAAGCTGTCAGCCTGTCACGTCACTCAAAACCTTTGTGTCTCTGGACTCTGGAGACTCAGCGATGATGTTTACTAATTCACTGCAGAATATTTATTAGAGAAAAAAGATCAACTTTACCTTTAAACATGTCAGTGTGTGGGTAGGACTGTTTTCAGTGTAGTGTTTGCTTCTTTCAGACCGACGTGCAGCTCCCAGTCTGTTTTCACCATCTGAAAATGGCCACAGCCTTACGTCATATTTTTACTTGACTGTCTAAGTACAATTCTAAATAATTTCTACTTTACTTTAAGGTATTTTCATTTTCTCCTACTTCACATTTCACAGGCAAATAGTGTACTTTTACTCCTATTACTGTTTAATAACGTATAGTTACTTTTCAGAATCAGACTGATGATGCAAAACACAGTATATTGCTGAAATTTGATTCTGATATTCAGCAGGGCATAAAGTAATTTACCAGTGACTACTTCTCACATACAGGACCAGTCATGCTTCACATTTAAATGTATCCACTTGGTAAAACAATGCAAATTCAACCTACTTACTCAAGCACAATGTGATGACACTGATGAAAACAGCTGAATTTAAACCATCCACCAATTCATCACAGTGTTATTCATGAAACTCACAGAACTCTTCCATATGCCAGATGCTTTATTCAGCTCATCATTCATATACAATGCTTTTATTCACTTAAATTATTCATATCTCAAATGTTTGCATCAAATAGGACAAATAAACAGAAAGAGAGAAATGCTTTGGACCATGATTAATACCTAGATTAAAGTGTGTGTGTTAAGATACAATGTGCAAACAGAGAATATGGGAGAGAGGACATGCACGCAAGCACATGCTGTCAGCCAGAGACAGACATACGCAGATAAAGACTGAAAACACTCGCAGGCACGAATGCCAATTTTGAGTAAATATGCACAGACAAACACACGCACACACACACACACACACACACACACACACACACACACACACACACACACACTAAGCCTCAGGTGATTTCTGACCAGGCTGCAATGCATCCATCCATCTCTGCATCCCTGCCTCTATGTCTGCCTCCCACTTTGAATACATTTCATCTCATAATGAAACTTGAACTCCCTGTGGCTGCGAGAGAGAATACGAATGAGAGAAAGACGCAGAGAAAAGGAAGAAATAGAGTCACAGGAAGAGTAAAGGGAGATGGAGGAAGAGGAGGAGTAAAACATATCATAAGGACATTTCTCCTCTCTCGTTGGGGACAAAGTTTTTCCCTAAAGTTCAGTCTGTGGAAGATGCGATGATGGATGGTTGAGTGTGGAGGCAGGAGAAACCACCATTCCTCATCTCACCACTTCAATTAAAATGTGACAGGAAGTGTTTTTTTCCACCCGCCACTGATCAACCACGCTGTTTACCCCCTCGTTTAAATCTAAAAGGGTTTGCTGTTCTATAGGGGAAGCCAGGTAGGCGCTTTTATACCGTATGTGGGAGTATAATGAGCACTGACTGTGTAAATGAAGAGGAATCGAGCACGGGAGAACCGCTACATGGGATGCAGACAGGTTCTTCCTGGGTTTTCTTTTAGAGAGCGAAGAACAAGGATGAAAAACAGAAGTGGTTTCAAGAGTGTTTCATTGTTGAGTCAGGAGATGGACGACACTTTAATGTTTTGCAGCCCTCAAGCGTTTTCTTTTCTTTCCCTCTGGCGTTTCACAGCATTGATGTTTGTCTCCTCCTCCGCTGTCGTGTCTGGATGTAATGGAGGTAAAAAATAAAAGAATAAAACAGCAGCAGGAGCAGGAAGACTGAAAGTTAGTCTCAGTGTGTTTCTTCTGCCTGAAGTCCTGCTTGTGGGCAAGTAGAGTGATCCAGGGAACCACGCAAAGTTTGTTCTTCTGATGAAAATCAAATCAAACGATTTTCTACGTCTTAAGTTGTTGTAGTTTTTATCAATATGCAGCACATGCAACATGCAGTAATCAGTATGCAGCAGTAGGGAGACAGGGTTTAAAGGGGCACTCGTTTAAGTACAGCCACTGAAAGTCTCCTTGTCCCCACCCTTCAGCCTTTTAATGTAGCTGTACGTTGTCACTGGGTGGATTATGTAGATTATAGAATCTATGTTATGTAGCTGATATAGATTTTGTGGCAGTGGCAGCAAATAAATCAACACTCTGACGTCCACATGTTTAAAGCCAGGTATAAAGAATTGGTTTTCTCATTTTGGTGTAGAAGAACATAGCCCGACCTCAACCACTGGTCAGTGTGAAACCAGAAGAGCGGAGGCTGTAACCGCGGGACATTAATGTCCAGGCTGCGTAATGTCATGACCATCACATGTGGGTGTAGTTTTAGTGTCAGCGCTCCATTACTGAGCAAATGCCCAAAATATACCTGCAGCACACACACTCTGCAGGTATCCTCTGTCTTTTTCTTGAGTACAGAATCAGCTTTGTGACATTTACCAAACTTTTGACGCCAAGCTGAGTAATTCTCAAAGCTCACAGCGTCTGATGAAATGTTCATTATTTCACTGTTTCACCATCGAGTCAGGAGATTTATGATGCTTTAAAGTTTGCAGGGCCTTTTTTTCCCTCTCATGTTTATGCATGGAGGATAAGAACAGAAGGATAACCTCCTCAGCTGTCGTGTGGACATAATGGAGCAAAAACAGCAATAGCAAAAGAAAAACACCCCTCTGCTTCTTTACTCGCTTTCTAAGTCTCTTTCTTTAAGTCTTGCTTGTAAAATGAGCTGCGTTTCTCAACTTCCATGAGCATGTGTGGGGAATATATATTAGTTCAATAAAAAGTAAAACTGCTTTCCCCGGACCATATAGCCTAAAGACGATGCCCTATAAATATTTAATGTCTCACAGCCATTGTACTATTTTCTGCTGAAGGCAGCTCAATTGCAAAAGAGGTGTTTCTGCGTAATTCAGAGTATTATTCATATCATTTGTGGACCGTGTCTTCTCCCCCTGCCTCCCGTTACTTTGTTTAGCTCTATGCCATTGGTGGCTGTTAATAAATTTGACCTCGCTGCTGCGGCTCTGAGGTGTCACTTAGAGGAGCGCAAATTGGGCATCAGGACGAGAGAGCAAAAGGGGAGCAGGGCCCAGACAATCCTCCAGATACCTGTGTTTACAACCATCCTAAGGTCTTATAATGGAGCGTAGCCCACTGTACAGTACCACCTATGCTCCTTGTACGAGCACGAGGTGTGCTTGATTTATGCTGCTTTATTAGTTCCACTTGGGGAGGTGCTGGTGATGAGGATGTCAGCAGGGAAGGCTGATGGCTTGACCAGCTAATTGGTCCCTGTAAATGGCAGAGTGGTTTAGGAGAGGGTTTAGTTGAAACAAAGCTCAGGGCTGCAGATGCACAATGGCAAGTGGAAATAAATAAATGATAAAACTAAAAAGTGCCCTCCATCTTTCATGTTTTCAACACAATTATGTCTCCATCTGCTCTGATCAACTTGTTGCCAGAGGCACACACTTGGACCGCTCCAAATCTACAGAGGCTATTATCCACAGTTGGCTGAGTGTGCATCTCTTTTATTAATTATTTTTAATTGGTGGACATGAGCTGTCTGTTGTCTGACATGCCAGGCATTTTCATTGTTATCATTTTCATTAAGATTCATCTGTAGAGCAATTTTGTTGCATTTAAATAAAACATTGCATATTGAGTGGTTGGAATTGGCAACAAACAAAATAAATAAATAAAGAAGAACAGTCTGGAGTACCTGCAACATAATGAACAAATATATGAACACGGGTTGTTTTAATGGATTCCATCCATTAAAACAAATCGGTGAAAACTTTCTTTATGTGGTGTTTGTAGGCTTCAGCTCGTTTTCATTTGTGTCACCACAGACCGATCTATCAGCCACAGTTGTAGATAAATACATCTGGCTTTAGGATTTTCCAGAGGATGCTGCAGTAGCAGAAGAATTTCAGAATGCCATTACCACAAAACAGTACAATGTCATCAGCAAAGAGACAAACACAAGTGTCATGAAAGCATGAAGCATTTTGCTTTGGAGTAAAAACTTGTCGTAAAGTTAGAAACTTTATGTGATCCAGGTCTGCAGCAGATGTTTGGACTGATGCTGAGATGTCTGATGTTTTTATTTTTTTAATATATGGAGTCATGTGTTCAGCAGTGTCCGGCTCTGCTGCACTCGCCGTGTATAAATCCAGAATACACTTGGTTTGGATTTAACTCCACCAACAAGATGTAAATCTGCTCCTCAGACATTCAGACCTCATTATGACGTGAACCGTGTCTGCTTTAAGCGTTGCAGTGTGTCAGACGAGTTTAGTTTGAGACGAGGACCAGCTATTGTTGTCTGAGTCATTGTTGGCAGATGGGCATGGAGCCTCCACCAGAGGCTTGAGGATGGCTGCAGCGAACGCTGGATTGATGCTGATAAGACCTCCAAGCCTCACTGGTGGTTGATTAAGGGGGAGGAGGAGCAGTGGTGCCATGTTTGTAAGCCAACGTCTTTTTCTGGCATCTTCAAGCTCATGTCAAGCTGCTTCAACTCAATCTGTGCCCAAACACAAATGATGCATCTTTTTCAGTGTTGTTGTTGTGCATTCAAGTGAGACGTTAAATAAACTCTAGAGACAAGGGGAAGCCAATTATACTGCAAATTAGCAGTTTGCCTTGAACTATGAGAATGAATGGAGAACAGAAAGTCAGTGCGAGATCACTGCACCATGTTTCTGTTATAGGGCTGTTGGTCCACTAGTCACTGTTGTAGTTGCTGTTATGTGTTGCTCCATGCTAAATTAAACTGCTGGTTTTCATTCTGTTGTTTCCAACTGTAAAAATATTTCACACTTCACCAGATTTCTTCTATTTTTCTGCAGAGAAAATAAAAATTGGAGATTCACCACTGAATTGGCAGCAGTAAATGCTCCCTGCAGTCTTCATGCACCTGCTAAATCATCCTAACATATGGCATTTGGTGGACATGGTATGACATAGGTTCAATCCAAATACTTTCCAACATAATGAGGGATACAGTGTGAATGTAAAGCCCTGTCCTGCAGGAGTGATGAACACACAACCAGCTGTCTGAGACCCACAGTTCCCATCATCATTTGACAGCTCAGTGTTGGTTTCAGGATCAGTTAAACCACCACAACACATGACATCATGTGAGGTTGACACTGGAAAACAATTCTGCAGAGGGTGGAAGTGTTGAACTAGCCAACTATTAATCATTAAAAAAGCTATTACAGGCTGCTTATCAGGCTGTCATCTTCATACCATCTCTATTTAGAGCCTTCTACTTTCTGGATAAACTCCAAACCCTTTTCTCTCTGTCAGTGAAAAATAAATGGATGATGACACTCTACACATGTGCAGGAGACGGTTTACGAATGCACCCCCACACTCTGCTGTACATACATATATAATATAACAACGTCAGGCATTAGAAATCTATGGTGGTCAGCACAGTGTCTGCTGTAATGTCTGTAAAAGAAATGTCAGTGACCCATGATCACGGGATATTTTTTGTTACTGTGGCAGCTGCAAAACACCTAAATGTTAAAGTCTGATAGTTCCCAGGAAGAAGCCTCACTGATGCATTTCAACGGCACCGACTTCTAAAGTTTCTCAAGCTTTTGTTTTGGGTGAAATCTTTCACATACTAGATCCTCTGAGCTCGGGGACTGTTTAAAGCGTTTCTACAGTAACAGGCTCCAGTGGCTGCAGTTAGCAGAAGTGCAGAGTGACCGAGCCGTTTGTTTTATCCTGCTTTATTGCTGTTGTCACTTGTTTTTAATGAACGTAGAGTTCAGCTGAAGAAGTGGGTGGGTAGTAAAGGGGACTTCACAACACACACAGCACAGGCTCTGGCCTTGATTAGCCTCCCCAGTGTGTATACGTCAGCTTGTGTGTGGGTGTGTGTTGGAGAGACGTGAGAGCATGTGTGTGTATGTTTTGTAAAATTAACTTTTTAGCTTATTTGCCAAGAGAGAAATATACAAATATATATATATATATATATATATATATATATATATATATATATATATATATATATATATATAATTGTTCTATTAATAATTTAGTGACTTTATTGGGCTTAAAGTACATTACCTAATTTAGATTTTAATTACTTTATAATACAGCAGTTCAATCTCGTTACTGGCAGCGAAACCTCAGTGTGTTGATTTCACGTATGGTGGCCAGCAGGGACAAACTTTGTGAACATGCAGCAGACAGGGAGTTTGCATCTCCCATGATTAATGGTGGTCAGCTGCAAAATTTTAAAAACCAATGAGGTGTGTAGACAATGTGTAGTATATACAGTACATGCATGCTCCTGTGTATTTAGCGTGTGTGATGCAGCCTGTAACTCCGAGCTGTAAGTAGGGTTTAACATGCGTGTCCTTGTTTGATGCCTGAATGCACCTGCACATCTGTCTCCACAGTTCAACAGAAATGTGTGTGTGTGTGTGTGTGTGTGTGTGTGTGTGTGTGTGTGTGTGTGTTACATGTGTTCATATTTACATTTCAGTTTGTATGTGTGTTTGTATTTTCATTCAGTGTCCATCTGTGTGTCTGTGTACACTGAGCAACCCTGTCTCCTTTGCAAATAGTTGTAAACAACCTAACTGCAGCCAAATTACATGTCGTATTAGTGTAATGGTGATTAGTTAAAGGTCTGATAGAACTATTGAACAAATCAATAAAATATTTATACATAACTTATTGATTTTCTTCTAAAATACTGTATCAAATCCAGTTTTGTGTGACTACAGCAGTGTCAAACATTTTCTGGCACTCACAGAACCTGGTTAAGGTTAGGAAAAGAAAGGAACAAGTTGAAGTCTGCTCTGTGTTGTGACCTCCTTTCAATTCAATTTCACAAAATGCCAGAAATACCACAAAACATAATTTCACATGCAGTTGAGTTGCACAGGAAAATCATTTTTTGGAGGCAGGGTTGCACTGCACAGACAGATTTTACCTTTTACATGTCAAACTGCTGTTTGAGGGTTTTAGGATGAGGTTTAGATTATAGTTGAGGTTAGGATTGAGGGTTAGTCACTCATACGACCATAGAAAGACCAACGTGTGTCTGCGTTTGTGGATAGCTCAGGCCATTTGGCACATACATGGCACATATAGGAGTGCAGCTACAGTAGTCGGTGAGTCACTGCCAGCCATTCCTCCATGACGGTTAATGAGCTGTCACTTCTTTCTCCTTTCTGCCTTCTTCAGTTGCACCCCCGTTTTCTGTCTTTATTGGAAAGCTATAAAGGAAACTGTCTCCCTCTCCTTCACTGGATGGCTATTAAATGAACTGCTGTGGTAGAGGAGATAGAGGAAAGCAGAGGGAGGAGGTTTTTGGGTGGTATTACCTTCGCCTCCTCCGCGTCTTCCTCCACCTCCGGTGTTTTGCGTCATGTGCTGTGAGGGACGTCAAGAAAAGACAAATGATGATATCCGTCCTCTCGCCTCCCTCCTGCCACAGAGTGAGAGGACTCTCAAGTAGGAATTTTGAACAAAGCCAGGATGCAGAGGAAATGTGTCGGAGGACTTGAGTTAGGCCAGAAAAGCCATTCAGTGAGAAAACAGTGATAATGTAAGACCAGTTGGTTTATGGATAAACCCTCTGATGCACTCAGACATATCAGAGTTTGTGCTTACTGGGTTTCAAGAGCATTTATTCATCAGAGAGATGCAGTCAGGTGCAGAAGAGGTGATTATTTGCCAAGAAGCTGCTGTAGTTCATTTGTCTTGGACTGTGATTACACTTTATTCTCCCACTTGTTTGTTTAGTACTAGTTTGTGTCCTGTAGGTTTTTTTTAACTGTGGATTTTACAATAGTTAAACTAATGCATATTAAATATATATATATATATATTTCTGTGAACCCAAACATCAATATTTAAACACTGCATCAAGATAAGTGTAAGTACACATGATGTAGTTCTTGTGCTGCAGGTGAAAACAGTTCTGTGATACAAAAGGTGAATAAAGCGTCCACAGTGCAGCATTAGTCTTTGTCAGTTTCTGATATTTTGAGCCGAATGACCGAAACACCCCTCAAAGTAAACACAGTCTCTGACCCAGAGGTTTGGAGGCTCCATTTCCTGGTTTAAAGTCCTGCGTTTTATCAACACATTCATCCATCCTCAACCTATACACACTCCATCATCGAACATTCCTCACACAGACCCGTGAGTAATCTTCTGTTTGTTGTAATTAGATGCTGTACATGTAAGTCACGTAGGGAACGATGCCCTCTGGCTAACTTTAATGATTTGATTTCTTCTTCAACCCTATGATTGTACTGTAAGGTTTAACCACCGTTGCGTGCCTGTGTGTGTGTGTGTGAATGACTCTCCGATGATATTCCTCCCCAGTGGCCTCCAGCAGTCCTCAGACTGTGACAAGGAGAGTAATTGGCCATCAAAATAATCCAGACCCCTTCCTTCATTCCCAGATAGCCGCCGGCAAGTGGAATTAGACACTGAGTTTAGCCAGGGACATTAAACTCAAACGGTGTGTGTGTGTGTGTGTGTGTGTGTGTGTGTGTGTGTGTGTGTGTGTGTGTGTGTGTGTGTGTGTTTCATTAGCTATGGTTGGAACTAAAGTGGCGTCAACACGTATGAGAATGTGACTGATCCAGCTTTAACAGATTATTAAAAATTACATTTTGTAATCCAGCGTTGAATTAAAAACTCTTTCATACACAGAGACTGATGAGGAACGGATTCAATATAATGGGATTATAATGTATCTGAAATCTGTCGGCAGTGATCTTATTACGTTCCAAAGATCTAATAAGGATGTTTGGTTTATACATGAAGTACAGTGTTGCATTCTGGGACCAGCCTGCTCGCAAAGGACCTGTTATGTTGAGGAATTAGTCTGGAGGAGCATCGTGCTGCTGTAATGAAGTCCTGAATACGTCCATTATGACTCGTTTGTGGTCACTGGGATTTCTGTATTTTTATCTTCTTTTTTGCTAACAGTGTGTAAAAGTGGACGCTCATTTACATGAAGGGATGAGAAAACCATATCTGGTTTGTGTTTAGTGTCTGGAGCCCTTAAGCTCCACTTGAACAGTGAGAACCTCTGTTACCTGAGGACAAAAGCAGAGCTGAAAGTGTTTGAACAAGGGTCGGTGCTTTCCTAACTTTCCGTCCTTCTTTAATTTGACATTTTCTTTTGACATCTTAACACTTAGTAACAGAGTTTGAAAGTATGACATCGTAATGTTGGTTGGATGGCAAAATGTTTCCCAGCTCTGAAAAGGTTTTGGTAAATCAGCGCTTTGTTAGATACTAATTAGTTTTCTCAAAGAGACCAAATCATCTGTGTGAAAACTGCAGCAGCATCAACACAAAACAAATGATTTGGAAAAGAATTCCAAACTGTATGTGCGGAAGGAGAAACTGCATCAACCGCAGCATCGTTTTACACAATCTGCGGCTTTTAATGACTTCAGCAGCATCGTTTTACACAATGACTCGTTATTTCTGCTGCGTTTAATGGAACTTTATTCAAACTTAATGGATTTTCATACAGAAACTTATTGTAACAAAACCAGCTCCTTCACACAAGTTCTGCTTCTGCACTAAACATGTTATCAAACTATTACACAAACTTGTCAGTTTTATAGAAATTAACATTTGCTCCCACACATGTATTTAACCTCAGTTATCTCTGGTTTGTAACACGAGCTTTTAAAGTAATAGTTGAAATATGAGGACGTATGCTTATTGATTTTCTTTCAAACGTCCAGCTGATTCCTCTCAGTGGTCGACTGGAGCTTAGCTGCTGAATAAATTCTAGTTCAGTGACCATAAAACATTCAAGGGCTAAAAACGAGCTCCTACGTGACCAAGTTAGGTGAAAACAAGGGTGTGTGTGTCCTAACCTTTAGACTCTGAACCAAGTTTTAGGTCGTCCTGATTTTGATCTCATCTCAAGTCATGATCTGCTGCCTGGAACTCAGACATTCAAACCACGTTCAGTGTAAATGAGGAACATACTGTTTTCTCTGTCTAACATAGTTTCATACGTGTGTGTGTTCAGTCACTGTTTTAATTCACATGTTGTCATTTGTTGAAGACCAAACTCTCCTCTCTTCTCTCTTCTCTCTTCTCTCTTCTCTCGGCTCCGAAGTTCTCGCACTTCATTAATAAAAGCTGCTCTCAGCAGCTTTGTGAAAAGGTCTTAAGAGAAAACCCCTTAGCTAAGAACTTTAAACATTATTTAGCAGAACTCCTAGTGGTAAGATAACATCCTTTGTGAATACAGCCCCTGGAGTTTACTGGCTGCATTGACTTTCTGTCATCATCAGAGCAGCGACCATCTGGCTCCGTGGATAAGAAGAGTTTAGAGGTTACTCACTGTGATTTAGTTCTTAAAGCCAATATCATGTCCACCGCCTGAAAGAGATGAGAGTCCGGCCGTTTGGCCGTCTTACACACTCCTCACTGCAACTCCATCCTGCCACCAAGTAATCGCATTTGTGTTTGTACAACCTGGTAATACAGTGAATCGATGGGCGGCCAGCAAAGGGCCGAATCCTATTTACTTTCACCTTGACTCGCTCATCTGAAAGCAACCTTGAACGCAGCGTCTCATCTCTGAGAGGAGCGTGAGAGGAGACTGTGTGTGTGTCTTTATAAATTCCTTTGGATGACACTGTGTTCACTGATACCTCCTGATACCTCCTGAGTATGATCGACAGGGCTTTTTAAGTATCCCAGGGGACGTCCAATCGATTTTATTGATTTCTAGTTTTCTGGAGTTGTAATCAGATGTTTATACATTTTCCTTCTCAGCGACTTTGGAATATCTTCCTGCTGTGGTCAAACTGCTGCACACTGTGTATTTACATGTTAGAATCCACCTTATCATTCACTGTGTTTACTTCCTGTGGTTTTAAATCTGCAGATTCAGTTCATTATATTTCAACTGTGCCTGTAATAAATACAGATTTGAATCCATTTTAACCTAAATGCTAGAAACCTACCTCCTTCATGCTGTCACCAACTGTTTCTCAGGCGATAATACTGCTGAGTGTAGCTGGATGTCTTTAATGTGACTAGACAACAGTTTGCTAACTAGTTTGGAGTTGATAAAGGATCTCACAGCTTTTTGTTTTAAGTTCAAGTAGTTGGATCCAAATGTCCAGCCTCTGCAGAAATGCTCTTTTTTTTTTTTTGTCTTTTACTGTTTCCCGTTCCTACTCCAGCTCTATTTAATGTCGTTTCTTAAATTGTGTGCCCACTGATTAAATCTAACTTCTCTGTCTCCCTCTCATTTCTCCCTCTGCAGGTCCACCTGTAAACGTAACCTGCAACATTTTTATCAACAGTTTTGGATCCATCGCTGAGACAACCATGGTAAGCTCAGTTATTCTTAATATAATACAGATCGACATGATTTTGATATTATTTATTCATCACTTGTGAGTTTGAGTGTCGATGTGGATGATTGAGCAGCTAATGGAAACTGTCACGTCTTGTCGCAGCTCCATTTCAGTTTGGGTAATTTTGCCTTGAAATATGCGATTAATTGAAACGACGGCGTCGCATCGAAGTTTCATTTTTATTTCCTTTTAAAAATTAAAAGCCTTCTGCACTCTGAGTGTTTAGAAATTTCTCCACCTCATTGATTCTGTCTTCCATTTCCATTTGCATAACAACGCAGGGACGGCTGTTGTGCCCGTTTTCCTGCGATGGGGGGGAAATTTCTGCTCATTCATTACACAGAAAATCCATTAGTGTTAATACAACTGAACCATCAACCTTCACAGAGCAACAAGGCCCAAAGCAGATATGCTAACACTAAACTGCAGTGTGTGTGTGTGTGTGTGTGTGTGTGTGTGTGTGTGTGTGTGTGTGTGTGTGTGTGTGTGTGTGTGTGTGTGTGTGTGTGTGTGTGTGTGTGTCTCAGCCTTCACGACATCCATGAATGTTGCTATGGACGAGTCACACTAACCTCTATATGATACATAAATCATTTCTTCATCCACTAACAGCAGTGAACTTGTCAGCAGTGCAGGGCCACCGAGGTTCTACTTATAAGAATGATTCCATTTCAAGGATGTGTGAGATTCCTCAACATCACTTTTTTCTGGCAGAGCACATACAGTACATACATAAATATAGAATCTGTCATTTGAAATAACAAGCACACGTCTTAATGGGGCACGAGTGTGATTGTAGAAGAGCCCATTAAATACAGAGGAAGTCAGACTGATAACAGAGTTGTTAAGAGCATTTAAATAATATTTCAGGTTTTCTACTAAAAGACCCAAACAATTAGGATTTTGTGACATATTGTTATTATTTTTTAAATAACAAAAATCTCACATACATTATACCTTGGGTAGGAAAAAGGTGTCAAGTGGAATATGTGAAGGGATGGAAGCTGAAATAAAAACAGAAAAGTATGTAGTAAAGGAGCAAATGAATAAGAAGACAAAAATGTAAAATACACATGGAACAGAAGCAAAGAGAGGAAGGAAGGAGAACCTGAGATGCACCTTACTATCAAACACCAGCATTCACATGAATACAGAAGCTGCACCGACACTGCTGGCTGCTGCAGATCCTCATCACACAGAACAAAATTCCAGATTTTCCCTCCTGCAGAATCAGAGTAGAGGAGTGAGAAACAGGACAAATAAACAAAGAAAGGAGAAAAGAGGTGGAGGAGGTGATGAGGAAGAGACAGAGAGAGGTGAAACAGAGGCGCAGAACAGATTCTGAGTGGCAGCATTGAATCTGAAAAACTCAAACACATCTAGAGTCTAATTAGTACAACAACTACTACTACTACTACTGAGCAGAAGCAGCTGGATGGAAGTAGATCATTGCACAAAGCGATGCTCCCTCATTTTTAAATCAGTTCAGCACGAATCCAACTAAAAACCCCAACGTGTCCCACAAATCTGTTCTCTCCTGCTCAAAATATGAACTCATCGAATGGAAACAGCAGAATCTAACGTATGGAGCTGCAGCTGAATGTGGTTCTGCCGCTGTCACTGTAAAACGACTGATGTCTACTTTACACATATTCCAACTCGTGCATGTTCCCTAATTCAATAATTGTAAAACTATGTTTGGTGCGTGTTCATAATGCAAGTGGATCCCTCTGACCCTGAACACAGTCTGCCAGGCATACCAACACGTCAGTCAAAGGCTGAATGGAAGGTAACTTCTGGCTGAGGGTGAGATTGCTCACTCAAGACCACAGCTAATGTTGCTGCTCTAATCTCTAGAAGGGTGGATTAGAAGCAGAAACAAAGTACCAAGATAATTGGATTTATCAGGTTTTATCAAAGCAGAAAATCCATTTCAGGGCCCGAGAGACGCGGAAAACACTGAGCAAGCAGGAAGCTGTGGATGGTTTTCTCGATGCGGTTCTGGAGTTCATTGCAGTGTGCAGCTCTCACTTTAAGCCTGGATTACAGTATCCCTCCATCCTCAACACACACATACAAAGAGAGCGCTGCTGGGACTGTAGCACGGTGATAGATGGAGACGGTAGAATGGCGCAGTGCTTGTTGAAATCCCAGTGGTACACAGCTTTATTCCTGTTTCAGTGCTCCCACCTCCCGCTCACTTGCTCACTCTCGTTCTCTCTCTGCTCTTTCACCAACTTTCTCCTTCTCCCACTTACATTCCCTCTTCCCTAAAACACTCATGTATTCACACCGAGCAGGCTACTGACAGTCTGTCCCTCTGTAACTCAGAAGAATCTGAAGATGTCACACAGTAAACAATTAAATATCAAACTAAACTTGTGTAGCTATATAAATAAATAATACATTTGTGGATTTTATTTCGAAGGATATTGAGAGGCAGACAGCAAAGTGGCTATTTAGAGACAAGGTGACCAAATGAATATGTAGAGGCTTAGATTCTCTCTAAATCAACAAACTACATAAACTACCAGAAATCTTTATTGTGTACAAATACTACATGCAAACAAAAGATGGACTCCAGAATATGAACCTAAAACTATTTCCACATGAGGTCATTAAAAAATATCCAGCTTACAGATACTGAATTATCATATATTATCATATATTCAGTTCTAGTGTTTGACCATTTATCTTTATTGTCTGAGTTTGTAGTTTCTGTCAATAAAATGATAAAAAGTCTTCTACTAATTATTTGTATGATGGATGATGCTGTAGTCATAAGTCAGGGCATCTGACATGTTCACCCGTGCTCCTGAAAGAACTCGGCATGTGGTTCCTCTGGAAACTTTTCTTGGCACGGTGTTCACCCAGATTCTCAGAAATCCAATCATGTTGGAACAAATTATATCACAGGCCACGATTTTTGGGTCCTTGACCAGTGGACTGGTGTAAAGGTCCACAAACAGTTTGTTCCACCAGCTTCACTAAGGACCCATAACAGAGCCAAGCTGGTAGGAGACCACAAATGTGGTCACATCTCAACAACCCCTTCACCCCTCTAATGTGTGGTCAGCCTGGTGGATGGTTGAACTGAGCCTGATCTTTCTGGGGATGGATGACAGGGCAGCATGATAAATAGAAGACAGGTTGTGTCTAAGGCCTCCACCTCTGTTGAGTCGGGGGGTATTTTTATTTGCTCATTCAAAGCTTCCCTCACCTCTCTTGTCTTCTCTGTACGTATCTTTCACAGATGTCCAAAAAAATCATCATTTGCAGTGGTTTGACGTCAGGATTTAGTTTGTCACACACGTCAAACGTTGAATAAAAATAGACATGTCTTATTTATTAAAATCACCACGATTCAGGAAAGAGTTTTTAAATTGATTTGACAATCAACGGTGCTGCTGCTGGAGGTGATGTGGCTCATTTTGAGGCCACACACCTCTCTCTCGGTGTGGTTGTCTCTGAGCTGAGCAGATGTGCTGCCACAATATGTGAGCCTCCATAACCTCCTCTTCCTACCTGAGCAGCATCCAGGGAGCCAGCAGGATGTTATGACAGGCGTGGAATTAGAATATGGCTGCTGCTGTTTCTGTAGTTATTGCAGTTGTTTGTTGTAGGAGAAGAAGAAGAGGAGGAGGAAGATTGCAGTCTTTCATGCGTGGTTTACTGCCTGAGTTTAATACATGCTGAAATGAGTGCGGTATTGTGTAAGTACAGCATTTCCTCTGCTAATGGTTTCATAGCAGCGTGGTGGTAGATGGTAATTTCAGGGTAGCACTTAACAGTCCAATGACCATATGTCAGGATATTAAACCATGAGTATGAACCTACTGACGTCGCAGGAGTCCCACTTTTTACTGCACATATGCTGACATCCTGCAGCACTTTTCTTGTCCCGAAGAGGAGGAAGCATTCAGCATGGAGCTGCCTCAATGTCTGCGACATTTTTTATGACGTTATTCCTCCCATTCGTCATCCCTTTTGTGCCAATTTGAAACGATTCTCTGAAATCATTATTTTTGTTCCTTCAAATTACTTTCCCCTCATTTTAATCCTAGAATCTAGCATCATGCATTTCCCCCTCTGTGGTTAATTCACTACATTTTCATGCATCTGCAGCCATCAGGAGCCTCTGACCCATGAAGCTGAAGTTTTATGGACCGAATGACATCCGCAAGCTGACTAGTTTTTCCAGTGGAACAAATAAATCCTAATGCTTTCATGAGATGTCAACATTACACTGTTGGGATATTCTCCTCAAAATGAAAGGGTGTAAGCAATGAAGGCAATTGCTAATGCTAATAATTAGCTTTTAATGCTAATAATGCTAATAAAAAGGCAAGACAGTAGATTCGATTTTTTAATTAAAAGTATGTGTGTGATAAAGTGTCCAGTTAATTAAAGGAAACAGAAAGTATAAGATATGGATTTAGATGTGGACGGTTAACAGCTGTGCAAACAATAAGACTGTACAACACTGTAACGTGCAGCGTCCATGGACCAAGATAATAGTCGATGTCAGCGGGATCCCAGGCCTTGGTAATGAGCCCAGCTGCAGTTGGGAATCAGCTTGTGCCTCGGGTAGAAGGGTAATAGAGTGATAGTGAGCTTCTCAATGAGAGCTGTATTTATAAAGGATACCACAAATACAGTACTAGTTGATTTGGAAATGGTCGGTCTTGAGGCGTCTAGACTTTGTGTAGTCTATTCCCTTTGTGCAAACGGGTGTGTGATGACTGAATACTTAATTATCTTTGTCCTTTGTGACTCCATCAAGGCCATTTCTGCTTCGAAGCTGGTGTCAAACTGCAGGCGTGTTGCTGAGCTCATACGTCTCCTCTCTGTTCCCTCGTTCCCTCTCTCCATCAGCACACACTTCACGCCATCACTTCGCTATTTCAAGTTATTTATCACGTTCCCGAGCAGAAGTAAAAGTGACTCATTCATGAAAGGTCAGGCTCATTTGTTTCATGTGAGATATTCAGTTTAATAAACAGTGATAAACGGCGAAGGGGTCTCACTGAGGCTGATTGCCATGTGACTTTATTTCACATACACATGCAGCACTGTGACTGATTGCTCCTTTAAATGCCACCCGCCGGGGCTGCTGGCATGGCCGTACCAGAACCTCACAATGCCTTTCTGCTACGCCACACAGCTTAATGATGGCTCCAGCCTGGCCGAAGTGGCCGAGCTCCATATTCTGAGAATAATTGACAATTAGGAGGATGGAGGGGCAAGCTAAATGCCACCCCATGCTGAATAAAGAGACTCCATCTCAGACTGCGAAACAGGGAACTGTGGAGGGTTTATACAATAAATCTCTGAGGGAACAGTGGTTAATATCTTCAACCTGGATCGATTGTGCTGTGCCTTTAGAGCCTGTACAGAACCATATGAGAGAGAGAAAGAAATTTGAATTTTAAAAACATTTATCTTAATTTTGAAAAGTCCACTGAAACAAAAATACCACAGAGAGACACTGTATGAAGGAAAGGTTTAGGACAGATGGGTAGTAAGGGTTACTAACCCAAGCACAGTGTAGTATATAAGAGGTGACGACTAGAATAAATATCCTCACCATCCAAAATGTCACGACTGGTCTCACAACAAAACTAAACTCTAGTCGCACATAGATTTTCTGCTTCTGTTACTGTAACTGAGGATATTTTGTTGATTTATATAAATGACAAGTCGTAAATGTGTCAATACTGAACATAAGTAAGTGTTACTCATGTAGTGTTTTCATGATTATAGTCTCACTAATATTTGTTAGGGTTACTTTTTGCACACATACTTGGTTACGTTTAGGGAAACTCTGTCTTAAAAAAAGAGACAAACTTATCTACAGTGTCTTCCTCTACATTAAACTTAAGTACAAACAAATCTCTAGAGTTAATAATAATAATAATAAATCTAATATTTCATTTAATTACAAAAGGTTTGATTACATTTCCTGCTAAATCTAAATGGTTGGTCCAGTATATAGTCACTTTGTCATTTTATTAGGGTCCTGTAGCATTTACATAGGACCATTTGTCAAAGATAGGTTTGAACCTGAGGTTGTTATTATTCACTATAGGCTTCATATTTTCTCCCAACAAGAGAACTTTCCTCATAACCACTAATATTCCAGCCTCCCAGGTTTTAGCCGAAACCTTCCAAAATGCTCAAACAGCTTTAGTAAAGTAAAGTAACCATGGACTTGTTTTCATTCATGCAGCAGGTTTCTTACGTATATCAGTGTGAATTCTTTTGTTGTGTGTGCAGATGCACTGTAAGCTAACTGATCTGCATATGTTGGAGCCAACAAATAGAAGTGTTTCCTAATAGAAAAAACACAAAATGCCACAGAAGCATTTATTATCATCTCCTCTTCTAAGGCTCTGTGAATTTGAAATGCATCCATCCAGCCCACAGACGTCGTCTTTGAAAGCTGCTCCATAAACCAGTCTCTGTCCTTCATCTATCTCTCTGTCTGCACAGTTGTATCTCTCCATCGCTCTGTGTAAGAATAAAGAGAGAACAGTAGCTCAGTGACCTTCAGCTGGCTTCAAGCTTCGAACCAGGACAACTGTCCACATCCATCTGACTGTCTATCCTGTATATCCCACTATATCTGCCAACGGCAATTGTGTCCTTTATCAGTCAAGTAACAGTGAGCACAAGTCTGCAAGAACGAGCACAAAATAAGTAACAGTGAAGTAACAAAGTGAAGAGACTGTAGTCTTCAGGGCTGAGGAGGATCTGAGGGAGCACACTGACCGACAGGCGGGAAAAAAGATATAAGTTGAGGACGTATAACTCAACATGACCAGGAAAATCTCTTACATTCACTCAGAGGATAAAATGACATGCGAATAAAGAGACATAACCACCTGCTCATCCAACCACAGCCGGTCCTGTCCATCACTCCATCCCTGCACCTGCCTGTATCTGTCGATCCATTCCTCTGTATGGAGCTGCAGCCTCTGCCTTTTTATTCCTCCCTTTCTCTCATCTTTCCTCTTTTTCTTTAAGCAAACTTCTCCCTGCTGATACATTTTACATCCTTCTGTTTGAAGTGATTCGGGGATTTTTGCTTTATGATGTTTTTTTGTGGTAATTGAATCACTTTGTTGAATCAATTTCCCTCCAACCTGCCTCAGAGAGACCTAGGACCTCCAGAGGCATCAGCTGTCGTATGAGCTGAAAGTTGATTTTTGTCAGTGGAGAAAAAAGCTAATTTGGCAAATTGTGCGGCTCATTCTCTGCATTTTGGTTTGTTTCCTGCACCTACATAAAGAAATACAATAAGAACAATTTACATTCTCAGACTCCTAAAATGACACCGTTAATGCTGCAGGATGTTTTAGCAACGTGTAGAGTGACCTTTAAATAAAGATATTCAGCTGCTTTTAGTGCAGAAACACTGGATCTCACTGTCTCAGTAGGAGTCTGTCCTCGCTTGAGAAATGACAGAGCGCTTTAAAACACTCGAGTTTGCTGAAGTGCCGTCCTGCACACCTGCAAAAAGAGGTGGTAAAGGGGCAGCATGCACACTGCCAAGCTGGGATGTGTGTATAAAGCATGATTTCATTTACATCCCATCATGAAGATCACCTTTCTCCATCACACGGATCTGACACCTTGGAAAATACTGTGTCGTTTCTGTGTCATTATCAGTTGACACCTATAGCACAGACTGGATGTGTCAGACAGGCAGCAGAAGCAGTTGTGGTGCTGGGATCCTTCAAAATGTGATAAAACGCTGGTAAAAATTCATGTGCAATGTGGACACGGGTCAAACTAGTCTGGAGACTGGTCACAAACCAGCAGCTGAAGAGATCTCAGATCCCACGAGTGTGTGTGTGTGTGTGTGTGTGTGTGTGTGTGTGTGTGTGTGTGTGTGTGTGTGTGTGTGTGTGTGTGTTTGAACTTTTAGTCTAAATCTAATCAGACATAAATGAAAGAACAAAAACATCACACTCATACAGATCTTTTTGTTTTCAGTGTGCAGAGTTAAGTGAAAAATAATCTTGATTCATGTTTATCTTTCAAAATATTTGTTTTAACAAACACGTCCTCCTTCAAACGCACTTTAAGCTTTTGTCTTTATTAAATCCACTATGTGCAAATACGTTTAATTGAAACTAGTCTGAACTTTCAGATCTTTTTTTTGCAGTTAGTTTCTTTTTTATTGTAGTTTTATAATGACTAATAGTTGAAGGGCTGTGCAGAGCGTAGGGGAGCACAGAGAATTTGATGGGATTTTAAGTCTCTTGCTAGCGGGTTAAGGTTGTTAGGGTTGTTAGCTAGCATGAGTCACACTGGAGGTAATGCTGAAAGCATAATTCAAGATCTTTTATATCATTATTTTAAAATAACAGGGTAATCTTCAAATATATTCTCAGTAAATATGATATTAGTAAATATGATATTAGTAAATATGATATTAGTAAATATGATATTTGTAAATATGATATTAGTAAATATGATATTAGTAAATATTATATTTGTAAATATGATATTAGTAAATATGATATTTGTAAATATGATATTTGTAAATATGATATTTGTAAAATATGATATTAGTAAATATGATATTTGTAAATATGATATTAGTAAATATGATATTAGTAAATATGATATTTGTAAATATGATATTTGTAAATATGATATTTGTAAATATGATATTAGTAAATAATATATTTGTAAATATGATATTAGTAAATATGATATTTGTAAATATGATATTAGTAAATATGATATTAGTAAATATGATATTTGTAAATATGATATTATCCAATAGCTGCAGCCCCCCCGTAACACTTCAGTATCATGTCGATCTGTCTTTTTCAGGACTACAGAGTGAACATCTTCCTGAGACAGCAGTGGAATGATCCTCGGCTGGCCTACAGCGAGTACCCCGACGACTCGCTGGACCTCGACCCCTCCATGTTGGACTCCATCTGGAAACCTGACTTGTTCTTTGCCAACGAGAAGGGGGCCAACTTCCACGAGGTCACCACCGACAACAAGCTGCTTCGCATCTCAAAGAATGGAAATGTGCTCTACAGTATACGGTCAGTGGAAGTGGAATTATTCTATTATTATATAGTCTGGTACATCCTGGTAATTAAACCGGGGTAATTAATTAATGAATAGGTCTTATTACAGTGTCTTCGTACCAGCAGGTCTGTAGAGAAAGAAACACGCAGTAAGAGAGACGGAAAAAGTTTTGACTTGACGCAGAAGATGAAGCAGAAAGGTTATAAGTTTGGAGGTTTTATTGAAACAATCAGTTATAAAACTATGATGGAAGACAGACTGACTTCCTGGTTATTGCCTTCCAGAGACCTTCATCCTCGGCTGTAGAAACTCTTATTGCGTCAAAGTTAGAGTTTTTTATTTCCTCCCTGGCTCTGCTTCCTCCCCTTTTTCTTTGTAACTCCAAGACATCCCATCCAAAGCTCTCAGAGTTATAGCCACCTTCAGTCGACAAACCTTTTAGCCTGCCGGTGCCTCCTCCTCCTCCTCCTCGTTTTTATTGCCTCTGCTCAGGGGCAAATGAGAAACCACCACAACAGCCATGGTAATCTCCTCAGCCTGTTAGTATTCCAGCAGCGAGTCAGATCCGTTATCAGCCTCAGTTTTCACCTTCATGTCCAGCAGGAGGAGAAGTGAGATTGGCCTTTTATAAATAACATCAGAAAAGGGATGAGCCCCACACTCCCCCTCTGCTGCTTTCATTTTTTAACTTGACAACGTGAGAATGAACCCGCGCTTGATCAGCTTGATCTCATAGGCGACGAGGCAGCTCAGGATATTAAACTGTCCCTGGGTGAGGGGGGAGAAAGTGGGTCTTGTAAATGTTGTTTACTCTGATTTTTGATGTTTATCGCTGGTGGAGCAGTATGAGGAGAAGTCATGAGCGATGGTCGTGTCTCCACGATGAAACAGAGCGATCTCAGATTGGACAAGTAGATTCACATGTGCTCCAATCTCCTGCTGCACTTCAAACAGAGAGACAGGGCCTGCTCTGAACCCATGTGGATATCCCAACAACTATCTATGATCAATTCATTTCAAGAATTATGTTACAAAATTCATGTACTTTGGAAGAAAATACCCAAAGTTCAATCATCTGATTTTAGGATGTGTATCTCCTACCAACACGTGAATTAGTTCAGTTTTACCATGAACACAAACAGAATAATGCAGGCTAACACTGTGGGACTTAAAGTGTGTTATTATTAAATTGGAATATTGTTCTCTCCATTTTATTTGATGTATTTTTATGTAACTCCTTCTGTAGTGGAACAAAAGCACCAAAGCAGCACCAGGTTTGACGTTCATCTCATCTTGAAGTGACATAAATCAAGGTGCTAATTTTCAGCATTTGGCATTTAGTAGGTGTCACCCTGCAGCAGACAGAAAGCACAGCACTGAATCTTCTTTCTGAGAAACTGGGCCATCTGTGGAGACTACATCATGTGTGTAATACGTATTCAGCATCCTGTCAGGGACTTGTAACAAAGTGCAGACGCTGCAAAGTTTATTTGGTACATCAGGCCGACTGGACGTGTGTGTTGTAACAGCGGGTGTCCTGTTGGAGCAGAACAGGACTGAGTCTGTGCAGTGAAATTACCTCCTGCACATCATCACAACATGCTGACAACTCCAACTCTGCAGGGGAAAAAACACAGACGCTGGATTTTAGGATTAGCTTTTGGTTTCTTAGTGAAATTACAAGCCTGGAAAAGAGATTCGCTGAACACTGGTCCTCTGAGAATGAACTTGAATTAACAAGCTCCCTGATTCGATTTTTACAAATTCATCTGTTTACAGATTTAAAACTGATCTGGTCATAAAGCTGATATCAAGGTTCATTGTTGACCACAGAAACATCAGCAACACAAGGAAGCAGGCTCAGTACCTGGGTTCATATATAGTAACTGTTCTGGAGCATTTGTTTGTGGTCAGAGGAGTTTGTAGATGTTTATGATATTATAATAGTCTAATAATAATAATAATGATAATAATAATAATAATAATAATAATAATAATAATGATAATAATAATAATAATAATAATAATAATAATAGTCTAATTCATTACAATTGGGTCATTTATCTAAATTAATTACATGCATTCATTTTTTTTATTATTCAATTCAAAGTGAAATTTTATTTTATTTTACAATCAGAACATTTTCTTTACTATCCATGTTGGACATAATACACTGAGAAAATAAATAAAAAAAATACTTCAGCAAGAAAAATGATGGTTGCTCACAGGTAGACTTAAAATATAAAAATATGAAATGACCCAGAACAAACACTGTCTGTCTCTATCATGTTACCAAGTCACTGTGGCCAGAGAGAGTTTTAATGATGCCCGGTTTATTCTGAGTCAATGCATTATTTTAACAGCTCAGATATTCAGTGTTTGTCTCTTTAAATGGGTTAAAGTTCTTCTAAAACACGAATTAGACCCTAATTTTAAATAAACTGTTAAAAAGCAGCTCGTTCTTTAACAGAAACTACCGAGTAAAACTGGCTGTGATGTGGTTTGTATCTCATTTTACAATAACTTCAGTAATGCATCATATCGGCTATAAAATGAGTTTTCTATTAATTTCTGGAGGGAGACTTAACTTCTGTGGCTCGTACATTCCCTCCATGTGACAGCAGTAATTAATTTTTGTGCCTGAGACTCAGGGTTGTAATGTGTCACAGTGACACGGGAGAAGCTGCTCTGAATGTTTTCATTTTCACAGCTTCATGGATCAGACTCGCATGAAACAAGCTTCATTCCCATGTTACTGCATGTCTGCTCCGCTACAGGTTTTCATCCTGTTAGTCCTCCAGCAGGGAAGAGAGGGTGTACCAAGCTTTGAAGGGAAATTGGTTGTGTTGCTTTTGTCTGTAGCTTTTTGAATCTCATGTCACAAACTGCAGGATTCACAAATACACCGATCTGCCCTTATTAGTCTGCTAAATGACTAAATGTAAATGTAAATGTATTACGGCCGCGTTCCATTATTATGAAATCCATCACAAGAGTACCTTGATCCATTCGGTCCCTGTGGCCTTACATTCATTTGATTCTCATCAACTCAAAGGAAATTTTATTATGTGGCACAAACACCGACTTGGTTTCACATCTGAACTGTTTAGAATAAGTTTAGAATAAGTTTAGAATAAGTTTACAATAAGTTTACAATAAGTTTACAATGAGTCTAAACAGACGACAGTGGAATAAACCGACTGATTGAAGAAGTGAAAAAGCAGCATCACCACTTATATCGTTTATATAAATTCAAATCATTATCAGTAAAAGTGATTCAGTCAGCATTTAGTTTTATTTTTTATAACAGAAAGGCTGAAAAATCCTTCCGAAGCTTTAACCAGTGAATCGTTGGATGTTTTTTCCCAAAGAATAAATAAATGATTCTTGTTTGATTAAATTCAGTATTTTATTGATGCTTTGAATTACGTCAGTACTAATCCAATTAAATGTGTCTAAATGATTTATATTGTTGAGTTATGACCTATAATTTGATGAAATCTGTTCTTATCATTATATAATTTCTTTCAAATCTGGGACATTAGTGAGATATCAGTGTTTCAGGCTCTTTCGTGTAAAGTAATTAAACTCTTACTTTCTGTGCTGAGTCACAGATGATAACAGTAATGAATTCTTATTATTGTTGCATGTTTCAGTGAGTTAATTTAAAAAAATACCCCAATAATCAGGAAATGTATTCATCTTTATCTAATTCAGAGACGTGCTGATCTGTCGGTGCGGCACTATTAAAGCTAATCCTCTTAGTCTAAGTGATGCTGCATGTGTGTGTTTACAGAATAACACTGGTCCTGGCCTGTCCCATGGATCTGAAGAACTTCCCCATGGACGTCCAGACGTGCATCATGCAGCTGGAGAGTTGTGAGTAATAACACACACACACACACACACACACAGTCGCTCAGGGTGTGTGAGAGCCTCCGTCACTGAGCAGCCTGCAGGGTGAGATAGGATATAGATTCAGATCTGTACCTTCGACAAAGGGTCAGGGGTCACGAAACAGATTACAACCTCACCATCACACCAATATTTAGCATCGGGTGTGATATTAAAGCTTCACACAGGAATCAACAGATATGAACCTGTAGAATTTCTCCTGTTTGATTTATTCGACTTTAATTCTCCCTCACACTAATGAACACTGTCGACCCCCCCCGCCCCCTGCTCCCTCCTGCAGTCGGCTACACCATGAACGACCTCATATTCGAGTGGGATGAGAAGGGAGCCGTGCAGGTGGCCGACGGTCTGACGCTACCTCAGTTCATACTCAAAGAGGAGAAGGACCTGCGCTACTGCACCAAGCACTACAACACAGGTGAGGCTGGACGTTCTCTCTCCAGCTTCCTGTTCGATCTGCTGTGTGTGGTTGTTTGTTTGTTTGGTTGTTTGTTTGTTGGGATAAAACAGACAAAGATCTGAAGTCTCAGGTGTAATAAAACCAACACAAGACATAGGGGTGATTTGATCTTTTAATTTAATAACAGCAATATTAAAATCTAAATAGAAAAGATGAGGGGACACTGTGTAAAGTTAAATTTTTAACACCAAGATTTGTGCTGAGAAATGTTTTTAACTAATAATGAAAAAACAAATTTACAATTAGTCAGAGTTTAAAGAAACGTAAGTTTAAAAGTTGAATGAAAGCAGCAGTGATGATAAACACAACACTGAGCAGCTGTGTATGTTGAATAATGAGATTAAGAAGAATATTAATAGAGAAGCGTGATTTTATATTTACTTCTAATCAAAATCCCATCGTCTCCTTCATCTCGTCTCCTTCTTGTCTTTTCCTAGTTCTTAGTTTCACTTTTCTCTCTTTTCATCAACTATTCTGTTTCTTGCCTCCTTTTTATTTTCTGGATGTTTCTCTCCAGGTTTTTTATTGTGAGAGAAAAAAAGAGCAGGACCAAAGTCAAAAGACAGAAATGTAGAAGATGATCTAAATAATAAGAGCTGGTCATTACATCCTTTATTCTTATCATGTTGGAAAACATACAAACATATAAACATATAAACATATTCATGAAGTTTACCTGCAGACAGTGGTGAAATCCTGCATGAGTCAGAAACCTGTTTTCATTTGAATGTGTGAACAGCAACAACAGAGGAAAACTACACTGAAATATATATATTTATTTATATATATTTCTTCTATGTGTCATGAAACTTTCAGTGGCTCAGAGAGGAGGAAACACACAGTGGGCTGCAAAGTTAGTTTCAGCCACAAACTCAGAAATAACTCTGAACTGGACTTGAACTCTGGTCTCCATCCTCCCAAACGTCGCCCTGACAAACTCCGATGTTAATAGTTGGTCACTATGTGAGAAGTCTGGTCACTGCAGCGTCTTCACACGTGGAAAAACATACGTGTTGATCATGTTTTGCTGTCGTTTCAAACAACGAACAATGTTCACTGTCAGATTTCTCATGTTGATGTTACAGTCAAGACCTAAACCATGTGTGTTCAGGGTGTAGCAGTTTTAGCTGGAAGACAAAGTCCGGGATCTTGGGTTTGAGTCTTGTTAAGTGTTAAATTCCAGGAAAAGAACAGTAATGATAAGAAACACTGACTGTCTAAATACTGAGCTGCTTAAAAAGCTGTAGATGTTTGGACAGAACGACAAACGACAAACTGAGAAACAGAATCACTCACTTAGACCAAACGTTCACAGCAGACATGTAAATCAGTTCCTGAACCCAGCTTTACTGAATCCATCTACATTTACATTATTGCATATACACTGCGTGTACTGCATTACACTGATGTATTATACTGCAGCTGTAATATACCTCTGTCTACATACTACAGTATGTATACTTATACTGTTTACACTACGAAATTACAAAAAGGACAGGAGCATCAAACCACTGGTCAGTGTGTGTGTGTGTGTGTGAGGATCTGTGTGTGTGTGTGTGTGTGTGTGTGTGCGCAGCAGGCTGATTAGTTCAGATTCAGAACCATCACTCACACAGAGGTTGACGTCTGCTGTCACCACTGAGGAGATGAACGATCCACCTCCAGACTAAAAGCCTCGACACAACTCAGCACTCCCACACACACAGATCCTCACACACACACACACACACACACACACACACACAGACAGACACCACTACATGTACTTTTTAAGACTTTGTCAGATTCATCACACAAACACATGGAAGTAAACGTACTGTCCAATCAATTATGCATCATATACTTTATGTCTCACTGTAAAATCCAATTAATTTTACTTTTAAAAGACAAAGCACTGAATACTTTTACATTCGAGCAATGATTGATGTTGTTTTTTCAAACAGCTTCTGTCCAGGGGGACTAGTTGTCCCTCATCTTCCACAGTGCTTCAGTGTGTGTAGTCATTCAGGTTGTGGAGCAGACGTGAGTCCTCACTGGCATTTTCCAAGTGATGAACATGTTTTAAAACCAACACTGTTCCCGTCTACAATCTGTGAAAAAGGTATTTTCAGTCAGTAAGGACCTGAAAAAAATAATAAAGCAAACCATTTAAAGCCCAACATACGCGGCTTCTCCTTAAATTGATCCTTTTTCCAGTGGGGTTCTGTATTGAATTAGACCCTTAGCAGGTTAGTGGCGCGCAGTGCTGTAGTTTAACATGATGATATGTGAATGGGCGATAGTTTAGTTGATCAACTCGATAGTTTCAGTAATTCAGTTCACGGTTTGTTTATTTGGCAGCAGTGGAGTGAGGAGGAGGACGTGACCCAGTTTGACCCAAACACGTTTCAAATAAAAATACTTGTAATAAATTTGTAATTTTACTTCAATGTGTGTTACAAATATGTTGTTTCAGGATCATAAACACGTAAAATAAGTCTTTTTATTATCAGACTCAGTCCATAATATAATAATACAATAACTATTATATATATATATATATATATATATATATATATATATATATATATATATATATATATATATATATAATAACTATAATAATACAATAATAAACAGGTCAAATCACCAATCTAAAACTCAGATCCGCTCTCACTCAGATGGTAGAAAAACACCAATACATCAACACAACACACATGAAGAACTGGTAACTCATTCGTGTGTGTGCAGTGTTACAGACTCTGGGGCGGCTGAATAATTTCAATCTTCTTATCAGATGAATATACGAACAGCACTTAAAGGCTCTGAGGTGTATCACAGCTGTATATCACGGACTCTCCTCCTCCTGCTGTTGTCGTTTTCCTTCCTCGTGTCCTCTCACAGCTTCCTCTCCTCCTCATCCCTCTCTCCTCGTCTCTTTCTCCCCCATCTTCTTAAACCACTCATCTTATTTGTCCATCTCCTCACTTCGATCGTCTTCGGTCTTTCAGGTTAACTCTAATCTTCACTACAGTCGTCTTTGATTAAATGGATTGTCAGACATTTTGCTCTTTGGCTCTCTTGTGGTTTTCGTATTTTATGAGACTCAGCATGCTCACTACATTACTGCAGGAGAAAGAGGGACATTACTGTTGCTACTGTTCTGCAATGTAAATAAGCGACTGCAGTACTGTACGTCTTCATTAAACTCTGGTTACAGCTTTTACACACACATACAACACTTCAGGTTTGTTTACATGGATTCTTACCTACGAGATACTTTATAACATGTACACATTATATCACATATAACAGCAGAGGGATCCCTCGTACTCTTTCCACTGCCCTTTTACAACAACAGGCTTTGAGCGTAAACATCCACAGCTAGTTTCCCTTCACAGTCTCACAAGGACTAACAGCGCTCCTGGCAGACTACAACAAGCAGATGCAGATCACCAGACTATCGACTGCAGCAGCACAGTGTGTGCAGTTTTCTGGCAGAAGGATTCAATAAAGTCAAGTAAAGGTGCCAAGAAAGAGAGAGAGGCTGGCACTGGGACGACACAATGATCAAGCTGATGTTTGTGCATTAGGTTGAGAGAGAGTTGGAGTGAACTGGACGACTAATGCATCCACAAACACGACAAACCCGAGTGCACAAACATCTTATTTCATCCTTTATGTATGAAAACCCAGTAAATTCTTAGACCTCCCCCTGGATTGAGGAGATATGTCGACCTCATCTTCACTCCTCTGTTCCGCCCAACACTTCCTTTCCTCCCTCCATCTCTGTCTCAGTGGATCCGTCGTTTAATTTGCTCTCTCATCATTTCCACCTGTTTTTCCAGAGGACACGAGCGTGCGGGGGTTCGGATAATGTGCCCTTTCAGATGTAGATAACAGCGAATTCAGAAACATTCTTTACTGTTAATGAAACTGCCCTGCCTCAGGGAAACTGATGAAAGAACAGAATTCTGCTTTAAACGTCGACCGGCTTTATTATTCCTTCTCCCTGAAATTGACCTTGTGAGCTCGATGCACATTTACTGCAAATTCAGTCATTTCCAAATGAGATAGAGTTTGCCTGTTGAAAAACACGACACCTGCTGAGACCAAATGATTGTCTCCATGAATAAAGAGCTGAGTGGTGAAAATCTTTAAAGCGGAAAGTATCATGAGCCATCCCATCACAAAATAATGACCCGTCTGAAGAGTGAATCTCTGTCTGTTCAAATGCTGAACATCAGATCAGATTCAAACAAACTAATGAGGAAAATCCGACTTGACCTCGACGCAACTTTTAGATTCTGTAGATGTAAATGAATAAATAAATGAATAATAATAAATAAATTATAATATTTAAGACCTGGAATTTATGGCTGGAACAACATCAACTGGTCTGGTTTCATTTCTGCTTTTGTTAACTTCATGTACTGAACAGGAATCGAGCTACTGACCCTGTGGTTCTGACACACACACGTCTAATAATTAAAGGACACACCAGCATCTCTAGACATATTTAAAACTGAACAGCTCCTCCATCGTACTTGTTTAACGTGGGTTTCAAGTACAATACTTTCATTTGCCTTGAAGTGGAGTTAGAGCAGAAACCTTGGAATAAATTTCAGTTCGGACAAAGACAGAAGAAACTCACTCTGACAATCTCACTGCCAGAGGCTGAGGTCCATTTCCAAGTAGATTTAAATTGAATTTAAATACAAATCACCCTCAGCTCCTTTTATTTCCATTGAACTTGTTCTTCTTTGTAATCACCCTCCAGGTAAATTCACCTGTATCGAGGCTCGTTTCCACCTGGAGCGTCAGATGGGGTACTACCTGATCCAGATGTACATCCCCTCGCTGCTCATCGTCATCCTGTCCTGGGTTTCCTTCTGGATCAACATGGATGCTGCGCCTGCACGGGTGGGTCTGGGTATCACCACGGTGCTGACCATGACCACGCAGAGCTCCGGATCCAGAGCCTCGCTGCCCAAGGTGAGCACAAATCAAACAGAGCTGTTTGATGTGGTTAAATCAATGATTAATATAAATGAAGGAGAGAAAAGAGGCAGAAACAAAGATAAATGTATGTTTGTGGAGGGAACGGGTTGTAAAGGGGCAGAAAGTAGTTCCCCGCTCTGAGCGATTTTCAGATTAGAGTCAGTAGGATTGTATAATTATGTCCAGGGAAGCTGTAATCCCCAACACACACACACACACACTCTCTCTCTCATGCTGTGTTTGTTGACAGTAGGCTCTCTGTGCGCTCTAAAAATTGAACAAGTGAACCGTGATTCCTCAGCAGTTCAGCTGCCACAGTGATGATCACAGAGCGCAGCTGAGCTTAGGTGGACAAACTGCTCACACACATCCGTGCGTCTGAGGGAGTGTCAGCCACAGCGGACACACACATATGGCTCGTTGACATGCACACAGACGACTGCTGCACCGTGTCAGGCAAGACGGGAGGTGAGGAAAGGAGACGAGGAAGGGATGCAGGAAAGGTCAGAGAGGAGAAAAGGAGAGGAGAGGAGATGGTAGTTTGAGAGTTTACTGCAGCAGTTCACAGTAACAACATGATTCTGATCCCATCATTCAAACCTCCTGGATCACAGACAGTATCTGTCCCCATGAATCCCAGTTACTGGTGAGACTCCCTCTCTAATAAACACATCGTTTCTGTTTTAAACCAGATCTCAATCTTTCTCTGACTCTGAAGAAAAGCTTTAATATCTGTAATTCTTCACACGTTTCACTGCACGAGGAGATATTTTACATTCTCGACATATTTTCAAGCTGCCAAATGTGTAAATTAGTAAATTAATACAGATTCCTCATTACGCCAAGGAAAAAACCTAATCCTTCAGAATCCATTTCCTGTTGCACATTAGTTGGAAGTTAATGTTATTTCTAGGAGACACGGTTTCCTGATGTGATGATGTGTGGAGTCAGAGCTTTGCTTAAAGCAACATTCATTTATATCACATGAAGATATTTTCAAGGCTTTTATAATTTGACTAGAAGATTTCAAACATATCCTTTTCATAGTCACTATTTATATCTGATGTGTAATATTTTTAACTCATAGTTGTGTATTTTTGCATGTAAAAAGCTGCACTCAACGGTTTCGACCAGGTATTTTACCACATGCATTAAACACCCAGTCACCACATCAGTGAGCCGCTCGGTCAGCTCATCTTTAAGAAGTGGTCCAGTCGGAGCAGCAGTCCTGAATCCACTGTGTGGATCTGCTGCCGCTCAGTTTGTCTGTCAGAAGCTCTGAACCTCACACAGGACAGTGGCCGACCTAGTCTGACCCACTGCAGCTAGTTTTTATTATTTTAGTCTTAACCCCCTTAAGTCACACACAGTCTACGTTTACCTCTGTTGTAGCTTTGTGTTAATGTGGAAGTCAGACTCCATCTTTGTTTTATGCATCTCCGTGTGTTTTTCTTCTTGGTTCACAGACTTTTCTGTTCATTCTTTACTTGTGCTCTGACTTGATAAACGTCTCTAAAATCATCTTTTCTAAAACACGGTACATTAAGAACCCTCTCTCTGTCCCTGCCTGTGTGAACATCTCACCATCTGCGCCTGTGGGTATTTAGTTATTCCACAGTTTTGAGACAAATTCAAGAGAAATATTTTCAGAAGCTTCAGATTCTGCACAAACAAGCTCAAATTGAACAACAAGCTCCGTGTGTTTGGGCAAAGTGATGGAAAGTCGTAGTTTAATTGGATTTTAAATGGCTGATTGTGGGTTTTCTCTCTGTCGGTGACAGAACGGGGATCTCCCTCTCCGGCTGCACGCTGTAATTGCCTGTGATGGAGAGTTGTAATGACAGACTGGGGTGAATGCACTTGAATAATGGTACTTGGTGTGTAGATAGCAATCAGACAATGATCTAAGCAGACTTCATTTCGCCCTTATTATGTGAACAGTCCTCACTCTGTCCAACTTGTATGTTAAAGCTGCCGACCATTAGTGGTTCTGTGCGCTGAATGCATATTTGTTCTGTGTCTTTTTGTCCACTCATCTTTTCAGTCTGTTAACTCTACTAACATTAGAGAGGTCTTGATCCAGTTCTCTGACCCTGATATGAATCTGATCCCTTTAATGTTAAAAAAATAACGATTTACCTTCAGTATTATTATCACTGATCGTTTTTCCTTGTCTGACCTTGACGAGTTTAAAGGAGAAGACAGTGTTTCCATTGACGTTTCTCCTTTGTGATTTGTGATATTGAGCTGTGTAAATACATTTCCCAAGATACAGTCGTCGGAAATGTGCCTCACCATCCAGGTCGGCTTTCATTCTACTATCTGTGTCGTGTCGAGGAGTAATTTACACCTCAACAAATCGTTTTCTTCAGCTTTGTTTTCATGTTTCAAAGAGAGCAGAAAGAAATGAGAGAACCTGAAACAGAAGCCAGATTATGCTCTTATTAAATGTCTAATCTCCAACATGATGTGTGTTGTCTTACAAAGATTCTCTGTATCCTGAGCAGAGTCTTTACCAGTTCTGTTATAAATCAGTTCAATATTTCATGCACTTAATGGATTGAGTCCTTTTTTCCCTCAAATTATTAGTTTATGTCCCTGAATTCCTAAAGAGTCCTATTGAATTGAATCAATAGCTTTGGATTTGCTTTCAGGATTTATGGTTTTAGATGTATGTATCTGGACACATTCAAGGTTTTGTACATGTAACATGATTTGAATGAATCCAAAAAGAAGTGGTTTTCTGTGGACATATTTACAGTAGCAAATGCACAAACTAATCATTTGATGGAAGATGCTGTGCAGAGTCTTCCTACCTGAAAGGTTCTTCATTATTTTGTGTCCTGTCAACCATGAACCCAGTAACTCCAGCATCTAAAGCTTCTTGAACTTCTCCTCCCACTTGCAGGTGTCCTATGTTAAAGCCATCGATATCTGGATGGCCGTATGCCTGCTGTTTGTGTTCTCAGCCCTGCTGGAGTACGCCGCCGTCAACTTCATCGCTCGCCAACACAAGGAGCTGCTGCGCTTCAGACGGAGGCGACGACACATGAAGGTGAACACACTCTCACACATTTACACTCAGTTTATTTATTTATTAATTAAAGATTTAGTTCAAATGATTTCATTCTCCATATTCACCCATTCACCTTTGACATCATGACAAATGATCGCGCCTGTTTTGACAGGAAATACTTCTCTACAGAGAAATGATCATAAAGATCGTCAAGTGACTCATTTCATTTTCTAATGGGTCAAAAACAGCAGTTCAAGACGTCTTTCATCCACGTGTGAGCCTCGGGTTGCTAGTAGATTTGTGATGCTGTCTCTAACCACACAAGCAGAAGAGAAACAAATAGTTTAAACATCTATGTTGTCTCTTTTTAGGGATTAAAAGTGTTACTGCTGTTGAGGAGGATCCTGTGCCGCTGGGCTGCCTCGTGCTTTTAACAGAATAAAACATTTCATGTTGTTACGTGGTCGCAGAGGCAGTGTTGGCATTGTAAACACTAGAATGCAGTTTGGATAAGAATCTCTGGTCTCCTTCTTCCCCGGGCCTCTTGAAAAATTCACTCCATGTTTGGTATTAGCTTTGTGTTGCTCATCAATAAGCAGAAACACAGGACATCAATGTTGCATGGGAAGAGCAGTGAGCATGATTAAAGGCTGAGCCACAGGGCAAACAGAGACCAGACTCATAATGGATTCACGATGCAGAAACAGCAAACAAGAGAGAGGAAGCCTTCCCTTCAGTCCTGAAACTTGCCTTTGTGTAAATGCATCATTTACAAGAAGCAGCAAAGTGTTTTAGGGACGAGTCAGTTCTGAGTTAGAATGTGTCTGTGACTGAATTCTGCTTTTTGGAATAAGAGTTCAGAAATAAATAACATACTGGTGACCCCAGGATGTGTAGGTCTTCCTATAGACGTGTAAACCCTTATCCTTCCATCAGTAACTGTTCTCACCGTTATTAGCAAACAAACAGTGTGTGTTGTATTAAAAATCACCTTGATTCTGTCCCTGCTGTAAAACGGCAGCATTTCCACATTGAAATTCTTAACTGTGATGTCAAAAACAAATATATCCACCTCAAAGGTACCTTTACATTTGTATTAAATGTCTTTAAGCTGGAGAAGATAATTTTTGATTACATGAAAATGAAGTGGAGCCCTGAAGATCAAATGTCTGAAAATAGTATATATGTACTTTATTTAACGTCTCCAAGCTGCTGCAGATATATTTAGTAAATGTGACAAAGAGCGGTGTCTGTGTTGCCCTGGAGGACTGTTGAGATGCATCAGGAGTTTATTTTTTCCCTTCGTCTGCTTTCTTTGCTTGGTTTTGTCTTTGAAGCATTAATCAGTCAATTCTATGTGTCCACTTTGATTTAACAGTCCCAAGCTGCGGTATTGAATAAGGAGTAAAGCTGTCAAGCCTGCAGGGAATATTGAAGTGCTGCATGATTGTGAAGCTGGTGCTTTGAGTGTTTGTGTGGGTGGAGGGCAAAAAAAAAAAAAACGCAAACACCCACTAGAAATACACCAACAGGCCTGAAGTAAACAATATGTACAGTGGTGGATTTGTGTCTTTAAGTGTGTGTGTGTGTGTGTGTGTGTGTGTGTGTGTGTGTGCATCCAAGAGAGAGAAGGCGAGATTGTATTCACGCACCTGGTGAACATGCATGACTGCACTCACGAGCGGTATCGTGCTTTGCTGTGTTGTAGGGCCTGTTTGTGGCTGCACTGACTAAAGCTGCTTGATTGAGTTTGACATGTTTTAGTGCGTGAGCATGTGTCTGTGTTACTGGTTTTATGAGGACCTGTCCTCACGAGACTGGGCAGCTAACAAAGTAAAGTGAGGACACTCACTGGAGAATCCAGCTCAGGATCAGACGGTTTTAGTTTAGGTTGGAATTTGATATAATAATTCAATAATTCACAAATCTTTTACCATATACAGCAACTTTAAGAACAAATGCTGTGTGTCGGCCTGTCGGGCAGATTTACAAATATTTAAAGGAGAACTGGTTTTGTTTGTGGCTTGTTTAGAAATAGAACAGTCACAACTACAAGACACCAACATGTTGCATCATAGTCACGTGATTCAGATCATTTTTTAAATGAACGTCCACCTGTGTCCAACATGTGAATAAAACTGGTTAGGATTTAATTTTTTAGCTGATGCTAACTCCACAGCTGACTCCTGATAGGCTGATAGTGTGAGCTAATAGTTCCTCATTTCTGCATATTTTAAAGCCTGAGTGATTTTCAAGGGCATCACCAGAACAACATCAGAAGGGACAATAGCAGCTGAGTCTTTATAGCTATAATTGGCTTTTTATTGACAGAACTCATTTAGATTTTCAATGGATGAGAATTAGCAGTAATGCATTTAAATGCAGTTCTGTAGTGTGCAGTTGTATTACGACTAGAAGTGTGTGTGTGTCCGTGTGACTGTGCGTCCGTTTGGGGGGAAAATTGTGACACTAAATGTGTCTTTAGTCTAGATTTCTAAGAATCGAACCTGGAATCAGACATAACCTCTATGTGTATATGAGTAATCTGATGTAGGACTGGTGTCACAGCAGGATCACACGAGCTCAGCAGGAGCTTTGAATCACCACAACAACAGTAGAAATCCTAAATAAAAAAATTTTGTGCCTTTCCTTAACATCTAAATCTACACACCCACTAAATAAAGTTGCTTTTTCTATTTTCTCTGCCGTGATCTCAACATTTACCTCGTCCAATCTCGACATGGCTTCTGTTTATGTGTGGAAAGGTGGAGGTTTCTGATGATTAGAGCCTTGTCTGCCTCTAGGGATTAGACTTTTACATCCTCCAGACATACGCAAAGTACTCAATAAAGTATGTGAACACACTACCAACAGGTAAACAGAATATCCCAGACCGTACAGGCTGAGTTTAACAGCGTCTCTTTCATTTAAAGGTGGAAAACTGCATTAATAAAATAATCACTACCTTTCGTTTATGTAGTTTAGGAGAACAACCTCCTCCCAGATCAGTCTCAGTCAATAAAAGCACAGTAAGAAAGAGAGGTGATGGAGCTGAGGTGGGGGGGGGGCAGCGGGGAAAAATATATAAAAATAAAAAACTATAAATCCTAAATCCCATTGTTGTAATCCCCGATCCTCTGAGCTGTGACGGCAGGTGAAAAGCTAGATTAGTGGTCCGGCTGCTGCTGCACTTTCAGGTGAATCAGACACAACCCCCCCCCCCCCACTCACTCACTCACTGTGCTCTTAGCTTCCTTCATATCTCTCTACCCTCTCTCACCCAATGAATAAGAGGGGGGAGGCAGAGCTGGAGGACCGCAGGCTCAGGATTGACCCACATCTGGCCGACAAAATGCTCCTTTTTCTTTTTTCTTTTTGTTTCTTTCTGCTCAAATGACGAAAGCAGGAGGTGAATTTAGGTCATCGCTCCATTGTGTAATTTGAGTTTTGCTAATGAAGAAGCTCGTCTGTTCAGCTGAAATACAAAATACTGACTTTAAAGCTCACAGCATTTTATTTATGAAGCGATCTGTACCTGTGTTCTCACCCCACAACATAAAATAGGTAAACACAGGTTCTTACATAAGATGATTTAGTGATGTTTTTAACTGCGAGGCTGTTGCGTCATGTTTAGTAGCAGCAGTGAGTTTAGGAGAAAAGTCAAGCTGTGTTTTTACCTGAGATATTTTATCCATATTGTGAAAGTCAATGTAAGAGTGACCACTTAATGCAGCTTCACACCTGTTTTAATAAAAGCATCAACAGCGATGTTCTGTAGACTGGAAACATCACTTTAGATCCGATAAAAACTTAATAAAAACAGATTAAAAGCTTTGCAGCAGAGAAAAGATTCATAACAGTCAGATCGATAGGTGCAGGGAAAGCAATCAAACAGGTGACTGTTGCACTGCAGTTAAAACAATTCACATAGAGAGAATCATTTAAAAGGCCGTTAGTTATTCCAGTGCATTCGATAGCAAAACATGTTCATGCACAATAAAAAGCTGCAGAATAAAGTAAGAACAGTCATTAGTATGAGCACCCTCAATATGATCCTCACCATTAATCCCAGCTCCTCGAATCCAGTAATGCTGAAACCACACTGACTCACAGTGAGGAAGAGCGAGGCAGTCACCGGTTCTTCATTAACCTCTCTGGCCAGTCCTCTTAATGTGAGCTTAATGTGATCTGGAGCCTTCCATTACAGCTCTGAGAGGGCTATCAGTCAGGTTTCAGCTCGATGCAGAGCAAACTGTCGCTGCTGGCCTCCAGCATGTATAAACAGCCCTCCTGAGGCCGCTGAGGTGCTGCCTACCCACCTCTCTTTTCTCGAAAACAAAGGAAATGGAGGAGACACCGACTGTGGAGGCAGCACAGCTGTCTCGGGACACGAGACACAGTGACAGGGTGTTTTATTGGCCATTGACACAAACATTTCCAACTGAATTATTACAGACATTGTTATTGAACTATCCTATTATCTCTAGAAATTACAGTCGTATTTGAAGAATCTGCGACACACTAATTCAGTCCGGTGTCGTGTAGTTTTAAGACAAAACAGAAAGTGAGAGTGACTATCATCAATTCTCAACCTTAGAGTTAAAACCAAGTGTTTTAATTGCTTCCTTCATCATATCTTTTACATTCTTAGAGCATTTATTCATTTGGCAGACATAAGCAAAAAAAGGCACCACTGGAGTCACAGCAGCTCAGGAGAAGCTTTTCAGAATAAAAACCTCAACATTCAGTTCTACGCTGCAGCAGACTGCAGGTGCATAAGTAACATCTACAGTAAGTGTATAGCAAATTACTTTTTTAAAGAGAGAGATGGAGGATGGCAGGTGAGCACCTATTGAACACAGATGGAATCTGCTTTATACAAGCTTGACGCTACAGTTGTTATATGTGAAAGTTTCTTAATGTGAGTACAACGTACAGTGTGCAGCACATGTGCAGCAATATTAGTGGTAATTACCAACACATTTTGATTGCAGTTTGGCAGAATTGTCCAATTCCAATGTTTCTTTTTGGAAAAAAATAAAGTGAAGCCTATATATATGCCTATACATATGAATTGATGAGGTCAAAGACCTGGAACAATAAACAGGTGTGAATAAAAAATACACAGAAATAAAAATAGCAGTGAATAAATTAACAGCATCATGTAACTTTAACTACATACAACAAGACAGTGTGACAGAGTCAACACGGCAGGTTCTGTTAAACTAACATTAGCTAGAACATCTTTACATCACTATGTGACTTGTATCATTGTAAACCAGTAGGACTACTCTGTGTACACTTGTACATGTACTACGTTTGTCTGTGTTGCCTCATAGTTAAAGTAATTTAAGTCATTCAAGACACATAGTTTGGTCTAGATTGACTTCTGGATCTAGATTTGATCAAGATTTTCACTGGGTGCTGAATATATCGTATGATTAGGGAAGTAAAACCCTGAATTCAGCTGTTTGTCATCACACATGACAGCGCTCGAAGGGGTTTTGTCTAATGAGAGCACCTGAATCTACAGTAAGTAAATACTGTAAGACTGAAGGGAAACAAGAAGAGGCAAACTAGTTCTGTGTTTCTGGAAGCTTTGTCAGGGATCTGTCAGCTGAAACAGTCTGACACGTTACTCTGTTCTGCTGTGCAGCGTGTACTCTGTGTCCCATCCTTGCTTTGACATGAACACGGTTCTGTTCTCCAGCTCGGTTCTGCGTTGGACGTAAAGCTGTCGTTGCAGTGCAGATAGCTGCAGCAGCAGCACTTGGAAAAGTCCCAGTTGTGCTGATTTCTGAGGTTTCTACCCTGATGCTTTATTGATTCATTAGTGACACTGATAGTCCGGAGAGAGCGAGACAAAAGGAGAAAAAGCAAGAGCCATCGGAGTGAGGCTACCTGCTCGAGAAGCCTGTCTAATTAGAAAGAAAGAGCGAGAGAGCATCAAATGTACAGATACCGCAGCCCTGAGAGAGGGGAGAGAGGCAGAGCCGGATCTTCTAGGCATAGAGGCGGAATCCCAGCCCCCCCTGCTGGGGGTGGGAAGCAACTGCAGAGGGATCAGATCAATAGCGCCACTCATCCTTGAAGGATAGGCCCGCCTGGCAGCAGCTCACTTGTTTAACACAGACAAGCTCTCCAGACTGGAAAAGAGAGAGCCCCTTTAGAAATCAAAGGGAAGTCGAACATTACTGCCTCTCGCCTCCGTTTCAATCACAACTGTCATCAGTGCGTTTCTGAAGTGCAGGGCGCTAGTTAGTATTTTTAGATCCAGACAAATTCTCATTACAGTGAAATCACTTAAATCAGATGCATCAAAAATAACTGGCCCACATTACAAATCTCAAATCATCCACTATCACAGGGAACAAGTACATCAGACCACGTTTGATTTAGCCTCGAGGCAAAAAGCTACTAAAGCCATGTGGCTTTGACTCCTCTTTCACCTCCACAACACCGGCAGGGAAATAAGAGCAGCCACGGAGGCTTGAGATGCTTCCTCCTCTGTAGCTGAGTCTGATTCTGGCTCCTTCAGCCTTCTGGGGAAAAAGATGCACATTTAGAGAAGTGGTCTGAGGAACATGCTCACCCCCCGCAGACACCATCCCGCTGTTTAACAATGACAGAGCCTTATTAGGGAAACTGACTTTCTGATTGATCAGATATAATCAGCTCGTTAGCAGTGATTAGACATTGTTCAGCAGGGGGAACGCTCTACCTGCAGGTTTGCTCTAAATGCCTTGATCTCACAGGCTGTTTGGCAGCTTTTAGAACAAAGGCAGATAAGAGAGCGCAGGGATTAAGAGGCCTAAAGAAGCACAGGCAGAGCGATCAACGATCTCCACGGTCTGAACTCAACCTCCAGATTGACAGGTCGGCTGTTAAGAGGCAAAAAACACTTTCACCGTTTCCCGATTAGACAAAGAACCACTTAAGTGACTGAGTGAGGGCCTTTCGTTGCATCCAGTGCATGTTCAGCAGTTTAACCTATAAATCTTGTTCCTTAAATATAGTGAGCACATCCAAATGATCATATTGTCTCTTGCAGATTATCTTATGCTAACTTTCTGAGTTATTGCTCCCTGTTCACTAAGGAAAAACTCTGCTTATTATGCTCATACAGACAATGGATCAGTAAAAACATGGATTTGCACCAGACTCCCCATGTTCCTACTAAACAGTAAAACTAAAAGGTTGACAATGTGGACACAAAGTCATCCACAACACTAAAGCCTTAATAACATCAGCTGTTAAGTGGGTTTACAGGTAAAATATTCGGTCATAGATGTTGTTTTTCTACACTTTCTGTTTATAGTCACTGTGCTGTACAGGCTGTACTCACACAGCAGTAAGTGGTATCTCACAGATAACATCAGATGCAGAATCTAATTACAGATGGTAACTCAAGATGTAGATATATCAATGTAAACCAACTTCAAATCACAGAGGACAATGAATGTTGAGATGGTACCGAGTGTCTGTCTTAAATATCTTCATTTTTTAAGCTCACGTATACTCAAAGATTCCTCTCAGCTCCGTAGGATCCACTCACCGCTGACAGATTGATACTGAAACATCCTAAAAAGCCTCAAATGGCCTTAATCGAGGAGAGAGGCAGAGGGGAGACAGGGGGAGGAGGGTGGAGGACGGTTTGCGATGAATCCACCAGAAAATGGATCAGCAAAGGCAAATTTAAAATATATTTCCTTCCCCGGCGCTCGGCTGGAATTGCTTCTGGGGGGAAATCATAGAGCGGAACACAAGCCGAGGAATTCCTCCTCCAGCCTGGTTCAGGAGAGACTGATGCCGTCATTAGTTTGGGCTGACACCTTTCCAAATCATGTTTTATGTAAATGCGGGTCTCTAAAACAAGTATACAAGGGTAATATTTGCAGAGGAGATGCCGGAGGATAGCGGCCCTGTCGCAGTTTGTTTTCTGGTTCCTGCTAATCCGCTCGATTAATCACATCAGCACAGGCAGAGATATAAAAGTTTCAATCAGGAGAGAAAAGCATGATGGATGAGTGAGCTAAGGAGTCCTCTTGCTGCCTTCTTCACTTCCTTCCATCACCTTCACTCGTCTCCCTGGTTCCTCTTTACTAATTATTTTTCTCCACCTCTACATTTTTATCGATGCTTCTTTTTTATTCCAGCAGTGTCTTGTCCTTCCATCTTTTTGTTTTTCCATTCTCTCTCTCACATCGTTCCTCCATTTATTGTCCTTTAGTTTATGTGTTTTTTTTCCTTCCTCTCTTTCTCATTTTTCATTTCTCCATTCTTCAACCTCTTTCACATAGACGACATCATGAGCATCACAATCAGGAAAAATAATATAATAAAATAAAACAGCTCAATAGCTGAATGCTGATGAATTTACATCTACCACGCTGCAGTTCCTCCACCATAAAAGGAAAAGATGATCACAAACCACTTTGAATACGTCTTGAAAATGTAGACGAGCACATTATTGAATTGTGCCAATGGACAGAAGAGAAACCAACAGTTACAGCTATACCCAATGTTCACCCACTAGGTTTATTTTCTCCTGCAGCTGAAAAGTGATGGTGCCGTATCAATCTTACACTTGTTATCATTTAAACTACCCGATATCACAGACTTTAAGCTGCGTGTGCGCTGGTGCAGAACTCCAACCATCATCCATTCATCCATGGACTGTACGAACCCAGTGCACACCTGGGTCATCCGACGGTGCAGCTCTGGTTTCAGTCAGGTTGGAGTGCTTTACTTTGCCCTGAACAGTGTCTACAGGCTGCAGGGCTTTTTCCTTTTTCACCTATTGTTCTCTGGCTCTCGTTCTTTTTTTTTTTTTCATCACGCTTCCTCCTCCCTCCATTGTCCTCCTCATCGTACCTCCTTCTCACGTCCCTCCGCCCTCCACATTAATCACATGGCAGGGAGAATAAAGCAGAGCATCTGTAATAGTTTAGCAGCGTCACTGAAGGACGAGCAGAGGTCGGCTAGCATCGCGGCTAATGTGTAGACACCCCGAGTGTGTGTGTGTGTGTGTGTGTGTACATGTATTAACAGTAATAGATGAGTTGGTGTGGATGCAAGGACAGAACGGGGACATAAGGCACTAAAAATGGAAGACTACCTGGTGGTCTAACATACACACACACGCATGCACGTGCACACACATCAGTGGATGCACATTCCAACATGCATGCTTATATACACACACATACACAGTCACACACTCTGAGGTTAGTTGTGTGTGGAGGCTTTTGCTCTATTTGATCTGATAGTAAGGTGGTTTGTTTTTTACTGTTAAGTAGTTATTTCATTGATGCATATTTTAGTTATTATTTTATTTTTCAGTTATTGCCCAGCTGACTTCTTACTCTGTCTCTTTGCTTCTGCTGAATAAAGAAGAGTCTAACAGAGGGTTGAGTTGCTTTTTTATTCTGTCCAGTTGATTTGTTGTTGCTGCAGAGGTTTTGCGTCAGTCACTAAGTTCAGCTGCTGCCAACAGTTCCTCCTGCTTCAGGCTGTGCTCGGGTTTTGTTTTCTGATCACAAAATGCTCCTTATTTCTTACCCAGAATGCACTGGAAAGATCTCCTGCTGATAGGCTGTAACACAGTCTCCCACAGGGAACGCACTCGTCGTCTGTAAAGTCGTCTGTTATCAAAAATGTGAGGGGTGGATTCTGATCATCAGAGGGCTTTTTGTCTGCTAATGTTTAATTTCATGGGCATTGTTTTAACTTTAAAAGGCACTTTGGAGTGCCTGTTGTTCTTGTATTTAGTTTCCACACACATACAAATGCACTAAGTGTCTCTCAGCTCATCGCAGTGTTCGTGTTGAAGCCTGTGAACCAGATAAGGAAGTCACTGTGTCTCCTGTAATGAAAAGGCAGGGTGACGGTGCAGATAGGACTTTCAATATCTCACCGTGCTCAAGTGAAAACACAGCACACATGCCATAACCTTGACGTACAGTGCATGTCAATCAATCCAATCCATTGGACCAGACCAGCTCACTGCCTCACTCCCCTTGACGGGTGAGATAAACACACTCTGTGTTGGGCTTCAGCTCCTATTGATGACTTTAGAAAGAGGAGATAGCAGCTTGGTCTCTGTGCTGAATGTCATGTGATCAATCGATTACACTGTGCTTCAGTTCCAGTGAAAGGACGACAAGCTATGAAGAAAGTAAACCAGTTTCATTACATGAAGACCAGTCCATAAATTACTATTCACATACATCAATCAGTCACAGCCCATCATAGGAAAACCATGCTCTCTGCCTCAACAGCAATATTGTAAATGTCATGACGTCAGTGTTTATGTACTGATGTGACTCTGTAAATTTCACAGAATATAACACAATTAGAGTTTTTCCCTGTATAAATGCATCTATGCATAAAGTAATTGATATGATTCTCTATACATGTTGCAACATTTCTTTTTATCTGTATTTAGTAACTTTCAGTATTGGAGCCATTGAATTGATAGAAATCCAAACTAACTGGGATCAGTAAAGTTTGGTCGTAGTCGTAGTTGTTTTGGTTGGTGAGGATATAGTGACAGATAAATACAATTTCAACATGAACTCTGGTTTAATGAGAGCAGTGATTTACCTGCTGACTTTCCATTTTCAATTGGTGTCATTTATTGTATTTTACTTTCATGTCTAAAACTCTGACTATAACTTACCTCTTATAAAAGTACCCAGCTTCCACACCTGCATGAACTTACCTCACACACATGTACACACACACCTCCAACAGTAACGTCTTTCTCTGGTTCCTAACAGCCTGAGTCTTGGCCTGTGTTGCAGGAGGATGAGACGGGCGAGGGGCGCTTCAGCTTCCCCGGCTACGGCATGGGCCCTGCCTGCCTGCAGGCCAAGGACGGCATGGCCATCAAGGGCAACAACAACAACGCCCCGGCCTCGGCCGCGCCCGAGAAGAGCATCGAGGAGATGAAGAAGCTGTTCATCAGCAGGGCCAAGCGCATTGACACGGTGTCCCGTGTGGCCTTCCCACTTGTCTTCCTCATTTTTAACATTTTCTACTGGATCATTTACAAGATCATCCGCAGCGAGGACATCCACAAGCAGTAGAGGTGGAGGAGGAGAATGCAAAGAAACGAGAACAGAGAAGGAAACAGAGTGAGACGACTCCAATAGGAATTATTGTTGCCCCTTTTTTTCATGCCAACCTCGCCTCCTTTCCTTGTCCTATTCCTTCATCCTCTTCCTCTTTTGGTTGAGGATAAGTTGCTTTTTGTGGCTATCGGACCCTGCCCCCTCTCAACCCTACCCGACCCTCACTAGACTTTATTTGGGGTATTTATTGTTTTTGTGTCCCTTTATTCCCCCATCCTGTCTCTAACTCCACCCCTGTTTCCCTATCGTTACACCTCCTGTTTCATCCGGACCAGTGCAATAGCAATGCAGTAAAATGCATGATATATGAATGTGGCAATATATTAATGAAAAGATGAAAATGAAAAAGTAAACACTGACTTTTGCAGACACATCCAATAAACTGTTTGGGTGTGGATGGATTGGAACAAAAGGAGATCATGAGAATTGTGTAAAAGGTCTTGTATTTGATTTTAGGTTTTTTTGTGTGTGAAGACAGATATATAATTCTATATAAAGAAGTGATGTGGGGACCGGGTGGGGGATGTGAAAGACACATACAGCAGTGTAATATTATCATATATCTATCATAAGTGGAAAAATATGCCTTTGGAACTTTATTTCCAAAGGCAAGTATCTGGAAATAAGGGATTTTTTCCACAAAAAGGGAAGAAGGCGGATCAGTGCTTCCATTAAATAAAGCGATACAAGGAACACGCGTTCTATATATCTAGATTTGCTTCAAACGTGTATTGCAAGCAGTCATCAGCGCTTTTCCTCCCCAACACCCCACCACCCACCCACCGACAACACCACAAGACCTTGAACTGCAGAAACTCTTGAGGTTTTCGGCTGCTGCAGTCGATCACGCGTCTGGGGAGAAAAGAATTGAACAAACACTGGACAAGCAGTGCTGAAGATTATGTCACATAATATATCATTTATCTGTGGTCAATGTGTTCCTCTACTTGTCATTAATTTATTTCATAATTGCATTTGTTCTTTTTTTATTTTATTTTGTTTGTTTCATTCTTTATGTATGTGCCAATTAAACAAGTCTCTTGTGGCTGTGCAGCTCTCTCCAGCTCCGACCTTTTCATTAACAGAAAGGGGAGAGGTTTGACGTCAGTCGTTGCATTGATTAGTGTCCTAGTGTCTCCTCACATGCTTACACTGGGTTTTTAAATCCTTGAGATATTAGTTTGTTTTCATCAACTGAAGAAAGATCAAATCGATCCTGGACAGAACAAAATGCAGATCCTCGTTTGCTTTTCTTGTTGTGTTCACTGGAACTGGAACTTAGATATGTTTGCATCTTATTAGTGTCTTTCCCTTGCTTTGACCCCACCTAAATGTGATCTCCCACCCCTCCCATCCACAGCTGGGAAGACATATGTAGTATATTATACAGATTCTAACACCTGTTATACCTTAATTAACTGTATTTCCAGCTCATCCATACGGACCAACTGTAGCTGCAAACTTCATGATTTGGGAAAAAAAACTACACCATCATCCACATAGAGCGTAACATCAGGTTATTTTGTCATAGCCATGTTGGATGGTATTTGATTATTGTGAGTCAGTTGGTTTATTGATTTGTCAGATGATGTTTTTTCTCTTTTTTCTTTCGCACCAGGCTTCTCTATGCAATGATCAGTATATGCAATTATGTTTTTTTATCTTCCTTTTAGCTCCTCTATCTCAATAACACCATCTTTCTGTGAGTCATTTTCTGGTTCATTCATCCCGCTGCTAACTGATACATGTCTTTTATGCTTACTGATAAATATGGAAGGAATGGAGAAGTTAAAGTAAAAAGAAATTTGGAAAATAGTGGCAACCTGTCCAATGCATGCAGTCTGTATGGAAGCTGACCATCACTTGGAAGGAAAGTGCAGAAAAAGGTAAAGGTCTTTTTTGTTCTCAGTTTCTGTATGAATGCCTGTTTTTTCCTCTGCCATCTTGCCAAATTTGCATAATTTAAATCCCATTCCCAAGTATTTTTTGTACTTCACCAATACATTTACACCAGTGAAATTCTAAGTAAAAAGTAAACTGACACAAGCAAAAACAAAATTTCCAACTTTGCAGCAAAGCAAAAATTATTTATTGTATTCCTAATAGAGTATATATGTCTTCTGAATTTCAGCTCTCAATTTGTTTATTCAAGTTTTGTTGGAATTGTTCAGCATGAATATTTTAGGGATACAGTGTTTTCTGCAATAAGGTCACTGCCATCTCTTTAGAAAATTTGGAAAAATTTTGGGAAATAAACATTTGTGTTTTCTGTACAAGACCCATTTAGATGTAAGACAAGAGGTGATTAGCCTAGATTACCATGATTGGGTTTCCATTTTAGTTTGTGTCCTATTTATAGAACCACAACTACCTGATCAAAATATTGTTAAATAGTGAGCTGCTTCTGGGGTTATTTGTGAGCATATTTTTGGAATGAGTTAAGGAGATTTAGGCTCATAGCTTATGCTAAGCTAGGCTAATAGCCTCTCAATTCCAACTCTGTACTTACAGCACTCATAAAACCTGTATCATGTCATCTAACATCTTTCAAATGCTCAAGTATTCCCTCACCATGCAGTATTTAGTGAACCATCCTCCTGCAACTGTTTGATCTTCCTGTGTATGAAGAATCGCTTCAGTCATACAGAGTCCAGAGTTTACAACAAAACAATTAACTGATCTTTTATTGTGAAGTTAAAATGTGTCACACTTCAGGCTAACAGAACCATTTGATGGAGGGGGTGCCTCCTGGGTGAGAACATTCAAAATGTATTTCACTTCACAACAGTGGAGCGTTTTATTTCGACTCCCTTGAGTTTCACATGTGGGGAAACGGTTTGTTACAATGAAAATGTTTCAGCCTCAGTTCAATTTGGGTTTAAAGCAAAAGGAACAATGTTTTTGTTGATGTTGCTGTTTGGGTTTGACTAATGTCAGACATACAAATGTTCTTACATGAGGTATTTACAGTTTCCTCTTCTGTTCTATTGTTTAAATATTTCAGTTAACTTTTTTTTTATCATTTTAGTTGTCACGTACAAACCCTTGTTTTCTTCTTTCCTCATATCACTTCATCAGTACTAATGAATGCTTCTCGAAGGATTTTAAGAACTTAAGTCCAGCTATTTTGTGATCTTTAAGAGATGGTTATGCTGTTGATATAAATTACTCCTGCTTATTGACAATACAAGAAAACAACATGCACACATACAGTAGATGGTTCTCGATTTGTTTCAATCCATTGTGAATTCATAAAGATGTTTTTAATTAATTTAGTTTTGTCAGATTGTGAAAGACTGATCTGAAGGGCTACGACACACACACATTTATTCTTATGTTCACATTTTAACTTGTTTAAACTTTAAAGTGGAAGTGCCATAGAATATGCGAAACCCCCAAACTATGCATTAGTCAGATTCAGTGATGTAAAACCTTTCAAGGCCATGATCACTAAGGACACAATTCATTTTCAACAGCAGGCGTACGTGTACTGTCTCATACGCAGTATGTCTAGTAATGATGACTCAAACACGTACCAGTGTACAAGCAACGTAGCAGAAAGGGCGCTGTACGCTAGTCAAAAAGCTAGCACACATGCTAGTTTGCTTGATTCATAGGAGTTGTGCATGATTTAATTTTTAGATGATATCGGCCCCTAGTTTTCCCAAAGTGCAGCTCAGAACTACGAGTGACGAGCGATGTAGCAAAACAAATGAGAAGTAGCATTACTTAGTTAAAGGCATGTTGTTTAGCTTCCAGTATAAATAGTGTAGACTGAACTATAGCACATCATTACAATGACTATAGGGAGTTAATTATTCTGAATACACAAGTCCAGAAAGTTCCAGTAAACACTGTGACTTTGGGACAAGAAGTCAACAAAGAACTTATCTTGAATTCTACCAAAAGGCAGCTTTCATGAGCTAATGATGGACGTAATAATCAACTGGATACCACGTTAACACACGGCACTCGTTTATTCCCATGAAAGCTGCTCAATGGCCCCAGTGCTGAAAACCTTCTAATATTTTTCATTAAAGTTTTCAGGTACAGTGGAAGTTCCTCATGCTTTTGAATTTTTGATCCAATGTGCAGTGGTGTCCTAAAGACATGCGTCTCGGTTCCCCGTACAAATGAATGTGGGTGAAATAAAATAATCCTAACGCTCTTCTACAACTTTAAACTGGTATTGAACCAAATGAATCACATTCAATTAAGTCAATTTATTGGGTTTGTGATAGCCAGAAAATGTTGACATAATTTTGTAGTAGCTCCTTTGACATTGATTGTCTAATGCAAAATTTGTTTTTGCCAAAGCTTTAGCACCACGGTTTGGTCACGACTCTAGATTTGGTCCAGGTAGGGATAGAGGCAGCTACTTAAAATTTAATGCCAAAATAAACAGTTGGTAAATAAGGAATTTATATGCATTTAGTTGACTTGTGCATCCAAAACTGTGCCATCTTCTTTCATGGCTGTAGAATTAAACTGATGTTATTTTGTCTGTTTGTAGCAGTGCCTCCTCTCTGATCATGGCCTAAATCCAACTGGGAAACATCTCAGTTTGCTCTGTGTGACTCATTTTCTGTGCCATATACACTGCATATGGAAAAAGTCAGAAGCACTTCTGTCTTTTAGCCTATTTGCCAAAAGCAGTCATGCATTTTCTAGTGTTCATACATATCTTCTTGTGCCATGATGGGGTTGAATATGCAGCTAAAAAAGAAAGACGTACAAGCATATCATGCATTCAACCACCATGTTTCATTCTGTATTTTCCACATATCCTTATCCTTTCCTCACGCGTGGTTGTTCTACGTATTATGGTCATTCTAGAGTTTTGTCATCATTGTATTGATCACTGTTATACTGTATGAGGCTGAGGGAGGGAGGGGTTCGCTACATGGGACATGGGATACTGGATTTATCCTGCATTACGGTACGATGTGATGCATATGGACTGAACAATGATGGATGTGCTTTTGGACGTTTATAAATTCTTATGTCCCGAACTGAATTTTAAAGTAGCATGGTTTTGGATTTATCGATGATTAATGATTCTTATTGGGTTTGGGGCTTCTGTTTGGTTCTCTTGTATTTTATCGTATGTATTGTGCAATCCGATGCCCTGAGGGAGAAGGAAAAATACAGTGACTCCTGAACTGCTGTGAACTAAAGGAAACATTATTGTTATTATTCTATTTATTTATTTTATTTATTTGCACAAGTTGGAATGGCCTTAATTTTGCTTTACTTGCTTCTATTGTGTATTGGCACCAAGTGCACCCGTTTAGTTTGCAGAAATGACAGTGCTCATTACGATGCTTATAATCCGAGAGTGCACATCAAAGCAGGATTAAAAAAAGAAAAGCAAATCCTTTTTATTTTTCATTAATCTGAGAAACAATATTTTGCATGAATATAAATACAATGGCAGATATTTTGGCTTGTACAATAAAATGTGAAGCAATTTGAAGAGAAAAAAAGAATGTACCATTTCTGCTGTATCTGTATATATCTAAATATTTATTGAAATATGTCATACTACTAATTCTATTAACGATTAAAGGTTTTCTGAACAAAAATCTCCTTACCTGTTTTTGAACATTGTCAAGATTGTTGGAGTTGGATCTTCTGCTTTCTGTTACTCGACTCAAGGATCTGTGTAATCATAAAAGAAAAAGTATTAAAAAATTGCAAATAAATCCTGGATGTAGGGTGTTTTTATTTTCCGAACAGCCGCTGTGGGTTGTTCATCTTAGGATGACAGTAACAACAACATGCCTTCCTTATGGCTTCATTATTTTGTTGTGCTCTTGCATTTGTAGAAAGTGTAGTCTCTAAACTAAACTTAATAAACTAAAGCTGGTTTTGGATGTGAGCAAATGAGTTGACACCTGCTTGTGTGATCTCTATTTCTGGTTTTTAAGCACAAGACCAAATTTATATTTAATGTTTTACTTTATGTGCTGCAGAGCTAGTGAAGTCCTTTTCTATTTAAAAATAAAATACATGTATTTAAAAAAGGCAGACAATCATACAGTTGTCTCATAGAAGCTCAGTTTGTCCATATCTATGTGCTGCAGCCTCAGATCAACCAGCTCAGACTCTTGAGGTGGATAATAACCTAATAGGAATCACCTATGTACACGTTTTTAAATCCCCTGAGGTGAGTGAGGGCTCTCTCTTTCTCTGTTGGTGACTCCTTCTTGCACACAGCTCTTTCTGCTTCTGCAAACACTTGATCCTTTTTTATTATCTGAACTTAGAATTTTAAACACCTTTTTTTTTGTAATAGTTCAACACTGGTAACATCTAAGTTTGTTGTGGTCAAGTAGCAGCAAAAAAAAAACAAAAAACAATATAAATCATCAAAAGCAAATGAGGGTCTGGAGATTCAGACAGTGAATGTGATTTACAGTATTTGTGTCATAAAGCACTGAGACGATGGAGAAAAAGAAGTAACAGGAAAGAATTCAGACACAAACTGAAACAACGGTGCACAGTGTGTGTTTTCTGCTTATTCAGCATGTTTGGAGGAACAAACGTCTCTACAGTGTGATGTGTGGGAATTAGACAAAGTTGTGTCCTAATCAGTGTTCTATTAAATCTTTTTTAAAATGATGACATGAAGTTTCTGTTGTGAGGGAGATTTTTGTGTTTAGACATTGTCTGAGGTCACTGGGGAGTTGGACGCACATTTAGTTTGGCCCTCACTTACTTGAGGCTCATTTGGGAGTTGACACTTGTGCTGAATCATGTGGTTAATGTTCTTAAAGACTGGGATTAGTCTGTGCACATGCCGGCCGTATGCTTGGGGTGTTGCTGCCAGCTGGACCAGAACCTGCTGGAAGCCATGTTGGTCCACAAATATTAATGTGTCTGTTCACAGCAGGTGGCTGCAGGGCTGCACTCTGAATACTGACAAGACTACTGCTGTATATGCACGTAGAGTCTGTTAGCACGGGCTGTACTGTTACTAGAAGGTCACTGGTTCAAATCCTGTAACACTAATGAGTCCATTAGGAGCCATGTGTCCTTGAGCCAGACAACGACCTCCCTGCCTGTGTGCTGATTGGCTTTAGGAGCATTGGTTGGATGTGAAATGTCACTTTTTAAAATGACACATATTCATTTGATATTACCAAATAAAATGATTGTTGGTATTGGATACAGAGAATAAATAGTAATTACCGTAAGTATCAGACTGGGTGTAAACCTGCAACAGGCTCTGTTCTGTTAATGAGTCTGAGCTCAAAAGAATCAGTTCTGACTCACACACACACACACACACTCACACACACACACACACTACTGTGCCTGAACTCTGGGGTTCAGTCAATAAATTAATTAATTAATTAAAAGATACTGATGCAAATTCTAGTCGTCAATATTTAATTTGAACAAAGCAGCAAATAAGTCAGTAAATAAAGTTTTAATAATAACAATACTACTACTACTACTACTACTACTACTACTACTACTAATAATAATAATAATAATAATAATAATAATAATAATAATAATAATTAGGTGATAAGTCTGTCAGCTTCCTGTGGAGTTCTTCTGCCCCTTAGTGGCCTGAAAATTCACTGTGGCGTTAAAACATCCTTAGTCTCAAGGTGCTCCGGTTGGATTCCCGTCCAACACGACTTCACATACTCCAAACCTGGTTTTCTTTTATTTGTCATAACAATTGATTCACCAATATTACATCACATTTTATTGATAATGGATTTTGTGGTGGAGGGGTGGCTGTGGCTCAATAGGTGGACCAGTTGTCTGTCAATCAGGAGATTGGTGGCCAAAGTGTCCTTGGGCAAGACACTGAACCCCTAGTTGCCCCTGGTGAGTCAGGTCAGCTGCATAGCAGCTCTGCCATCAGCGTGCGTGTGTGTGTGTGTGTGTGTGTGTGTGTGTGTGTGTGTGTGTGTGTGTGTGTGTGTGTGTGTGTGTGTGTGAATGGGTGAATGAGAAGCAGTGTAAAGCGCTTTGAGTACCAGTTGGGTAGAAAAGTTCTATATAAGTGTAGAACATTTACCATTTACAAGCGGTTAAGAAGATGGATGGACACATTTACTTCAAGTTTACTGCTGAATTTTGATGTTTTATCTAAATGTGCAAATTGGAAAATGCAAGTGTACGAGCGTCTGTCTGGACTAGTTTTTATTATCCTATAACTAAACATTTATCACCCTGACAAGTAAACTACACATATGGGAAACATGATTAAAGATTAGCGCCTCTAAGACTAAACAGCATCTCTAATTTGATCCTGCATGAAAAATCAATGCTAATCACACAGATGGAGGAACCTGACGTATGTCCCCAGGCCAGCTTCAAGCTGCAGACATGGATCAAGATGAAATGGTGAAGGATGATCTTCTGTGTTGTCCCGACAGTATTAAAACGGCCTTCGGCCTGGTTGATTGTATATTAATAATCTGTGGTGATTATTGGACGTACAGCTCTGGTTTAATGTGAAATGTCCTGAGGTGGCATTAAATCAGGAAATCAGGATTCTGAGTCTTATGATCTACAACGTGGCTGCTTTACTAACAGGACTGAGCTCAAATCATTATTCAGCTCACAGAAGGAAATAATGCAAGTTACACTCCACATGATCCACCTACTGGGAGTATTATGGGCTGCTTTGCATGTATTACACAACTCAGACTACAGCTAGTAATCACTTCATCGGTGTGTTAAAACAGACAGAGAGCAGCTGTCAGGTGAGAGCTGCAGGGGTCGCAGAAAGCTCGAGCAAGATCAGTTCGATACCAGTGACCTGGCTGAAACCTCGAGCTTCATACACGGATGAACATGTGTGTTTATCTGCGTGCTCGTCATGTGTGGACATGTGGTGCGTGTGTGTGTGTGTGTGTGGTGTCTGCTTTGAAATCACAGCTCCTCACCTTGTCTCCACCATGTGGATGTTTGTGCCACATGTGACGTAACTACGAGCTGTTTCTGAGACTCAGCACTGACGAGAAGCCACAGCTGTCGCCACAGTCGCGTTAAAACATGACGTAGCTGGAGTTCATGACATGTTTGAGTTCCTGTCTCTGCTGCTGCCTCAGCAGAAGCTCCATCACATTAGAGCTGACCTCAGTGATTTACTGAAGCTGTTCAACTCCTGTATCGATCCATGGGGGGTGGGGGGGGGGCGTCTTCATGTCAGTTACAGGACAGTGACCCTGCAGCTCGTCTCATTGTGAGGAGTGTGATGAGTTCAAGGATCACTGTGAGGGAAATTGAGTGTACAGAGGGAGGTTTGCTGCAGAGAAGGAGTTTAAATGTGCATGTGATGACAGAATGAGGCTGAGTGTTTGGATTAGAGAGTTCTGCAACATGTTTTTAACAAGCTTTCACCAAATCCATTAAATTAATCATTGTTAATAAAGTGTGGGTTCCACCTGTAAAATCACTGTTTTCATTCAATTCAACATGTTTGTGTCCTAACATTAAGGAATTCTGTTAATATTTTATTTCTCTGGACAAAACAGTTTCAAGCAGGACATGTGATCAACTGCTGAATAGGATGTGAACTACCTGTGCATCGTAAAGACTTCTTTTGTTCTTGTTTGTAGTAGATGTTATCGTCACTTTGCATCTGTTGCTGCCGTCAGTCATGACCTCTGACCCAGCTCAGCTGCACCACCTTCCCCAATCAGCCTCACTGTGATCTGTTGCAGCCACTCATCTTCATCTCCTGCCAGTTTGCGTTGTGTGTTCAGTTTTCCGCCTCTCTTCATGTTCTACCTGCTCCTGTTTTTCTGACCTTGTCTTGCTCGTGTGAATTTTAGCTTCTCGGACCACGAGTCCAGTTTGTTCTTACTCGTAAAAACTGAGAGACCTGCTTCTGGAGTTCTGCCGTTTGATCTTGTCCCGGTTTCCTTTCCCACTGGGTGTGTACCACTGAACAGAGACTGAGGCTGAATGAAGACAATACTGAGATTTAAAGATCCCTCATTATGCTAAATCCACTTTTTAGATATTTCAGTACATTTATGACACAGGTGCATGAACCTCAGAGTCCTGAACCTGAATAAACACACCGAGTATGTACATGAACAAAAAAACGTTTCGTTCCAGTTTGTGTCTAAACTATTTTAGGTGAATTCTAAGTCTACAGTGACGAACACGTCACAAAGCAGATGGATCTGTGATCAGTTTAATGATCAACTGTGTTGAAACTAGTTTAACACAAACTATTATTAGTTCAGAGTCAAAGAGTTGTGATTTAGTTTAAACTCCCAACCACCAGATGTCAGTGATGACCTTCTCCTTGTTTAGCTTTACATTGTATTGAACGACGACATGATGCGAGTATGGAGTCAGAAACGAAACCAAAACCAGGTTTAAAACAGTAAATCACTTTTAATTTAGTTCTCTCATCGGCAGGTGAGCGCATTTTCAGCATGATGACAAATGAAGTGCATCGGTAGAACAGGATTTGATACATGCTCCATTCAGACACGTCCGTGAATCCACAAATTACAAGCCAACATTACTCAAATAAAACCACTACAGTTCAGCTCTTGACCTGATAGAATAAAAAGATAAGACAGATCCATCGCTAGATACAACGGTGGCAGCAATACACAGGATTGCCCAAGCAGTAAAGTACACGTTCCTTTAAGAAACAGGGAGAGAGAACGCGAAAAAAAAAAAAAAAAAAAACCTAAACTCTGGGTTTTTAATACCCAATTCAAGTAGTATTTACCCTTTTTCATATGTCTGCGTGTTTCAATTCATATTTTAATAAATTCAAGTTCAGCATGAGAAACAACAAAAAAAGTCCAAATGTGTGTTGGTGGAAAAGACAAAGAGGAAGAAAACGAGAGAATGACATTCTGGATTCCTCAAAGAGAAACAAAAAGCAGCAGGTGAGAAAGAAGAAGAAGAAGAATGAGGTGGAGGGAGTTGGAGGAGGCAGCCATCTTTGTGAGAGAGATGCTGAGACTGGTTGTTGAATGCAGCAGGAGCTGGTCTGACTTTGATGGTGAAAGTTCAATTACAAACGTACTGAATGTCGTTCAGGAGACAGAATCAGGGCGTGGGGGAGGGGGGGGTTTATAATTTGTGTTTATCCAATTGGTTCCTGCTGCAGTGAATCAATAACCACTCAGGTTCGGAGCCTCACTGACGCTGAGCAGAGTAGCGCCCCTCGCTGGACCCGGCACTGCGTCCAGAGCCGAAGCTGGGCTTCTGTGCCATGCCTCCTCGGCTGGGGGGGCCTCGGGGTCCTCCGCCACCTCCTATTCGCTCTCTAGGACCACCGGGACCTCCAGGACCGCGGGGTCTCACGTCCCTCCTGTCGCCCTCTCTGGCCGACCGGGTTTTCTTCTCCTCCACGTTCAGACGGACATCACCTCTGAACTTTATGGGCTGAGGAGACGAGAAAGGAGGATTTCCTTTATTCTAATCGACTGGGTGCCGCTGAGATTCAGGTTTTAGCTGATCGCGGTCCGTACATACACTTATACAATGCCAACTACCAAAGAACGTGGCTAATAACATTTTAGAAACTATCTGTGCTAGAAGATTACCCTTACCCTGTTGCTGAGGATCTTCTGCACAGGTTCAGAGTCGTCAAACACCACAAAACCGAAGTTTGGCAGTTTTCCTCCACTGTTGATTCTCAGCTCCAGGACTGTACCATACTCTGCAGGAGCAAAGCAACACAGTCACTACAGGTTACAGCCACTGTTACCAAAACAAGGTGTGTAACACACCAGGTATTTCAAAACTAGTTCTCTACAGATTGTTAAACTCAAGACACTTTCAGTGTGTGTGTGTGTGTGTGTGTCACTGGTTTCCTATTAGTTAAAGATTTGGAGCCATGTTGTCTCTAAGGTTTCTGCCATTTAACATTAAATACATGACACTAACCCATAAAACCTCTTGTAGAAACATGTTAAATACAACCTGTTCACATTATAAACCACGTGTTCTTTGTGTCCCTGTTACAATGCATCTTATTCTTCCAGCTGCATTAACAGATTCAACTTACGTTCAAAAAATTCCTTGAGTTCAGTTTTGTCCACGTCATGAGGGACGTTTCCTACAAAGAGCTGGTGGGCGTCAGGATACCTGGCCACCCTGCGTCCCTCCGACTCTCCCTGCTCACCTTCCCGAGCTGAAACGAGCAATTCAACAGTTCAACACGTATACATGTATAAGCTGTGCTGTAAATTATAAACAGCTACGAACGATGTCACGTTGTACTTCGATTTAAAAAACAAACAAAAAAAAAAAAAAACAACAAATCTAGTTTTGTGGGGATTTCTGGTCTAACTACAGTTTTCAGGGGGAAACTGGGACTGTTAAAAAGCTGCACTTGCATCTTGAATCTCCAATTTCATTTTGATGATTTCAGGCAACTCACTAAGTTTCGATGTGTTGTGCAGATGTTAACGCATCTGCCGTGACAGCGAGTGCACTCATTCGCCCTCGGTGCCATATTCAAGAGGACAAATCAGATTTGATTAGGTTTGGTTTGTACAAACAGCCTAATGCTTGTTGACCTGTCACAATAAGTCCCAGTTGCATTTATGTACAGGCTGTTTTCCAGCTCTATGCACCGTGTATTCATTTGTTTGAGAGAGTACCTGGTCTGGGTCCTCTGTGTGCCGGTGGAGGACCTCCAGGCCTCTGTTCCCTCGGCCTCTGGTCCCTCTGTGGTCTCTGTGTGGCTGTCTGGGACTCTGACTTCACCTCCACTCTGGGCTGAAAGAGTCAACACACTTTTATAAACAGACAAATAAATAAAACTGTTCCCTAAACCTCAGGCCAACAAACCAGTTTCATCCCCATCAGGTGCAGGCAGCAGGTTTATCTCTACTCAGTACATCAAGTTTTCAAAAGTAACTTAGATCAAATGCATGAAGTAAATATGTGATTCTTTATTTCAATGGTTGTAGGTAAACCAGACAAACCCACCGGTGCTGTTGGAGTGACTTTGACAACGTGGGGGGGGATTCCTGAGACTGGGACAGCCCCGCTGGGAGGGAGGTTCTTACTGGTGACTGACGCCCAGGAGAACGGCTGCAGGAAGGCAGAACACAGGATAAATGTCACGGTGTGGCTTCAGGTTTCATTCTACACCAGCAGTCATTTAACACCTTTAGTCACCAGCTTCAGCTCAGACCTACCCTGTTTTCTTCTGGAGCAGCAGGAGCAGGTTCTGCGGGCACAGAGGCGGGTTCTGTTGGTGTGGTGGCAGCAGGACTTTTCTCTGTCTGGCCTTCACCTGTGTGACCGTCTGTTTGTGACTCCAGCATCGTCTCTGACTTCAGCTCCACTACAGCAGCCTCTGGCTCCTTTTCGACCTCTGGCTCTGGTTCTGGTTCTGGACTCGCTGCTGCTTCTTCCTCCTCGTCACCAGGAACCACAGGCTCGGAACTACAAGAACAAACCGTTTAGAAATCAGATGAGTTCTCCTGTGGCGCTCAACAGTGCTGACAGGAGCAGCAACAGAACATACAGGAGTAGTTGGACCAGATGTGACTTAAATTTAATAATAAAGATGAATTTGTTTTGACAGATTCAATGTTTGTGACGTGCAGCTTTAAAATTTAGTGAAATATAAAAAGTTAAAGAACTAACCCACTTCTCGTTTTATAGTGGAAATTATAAATGAATGAATTACAGTGATTAGCAGCATGTTCGAGGGCAGTTTAACCATCCCGTGAAACCGAAACCTTAAATTAACCTAGCAGAAGCGTCTGTCTTTAATACGAAACAAAACATCGAATGAGAAGGAGACTAGAAGAGGCTGCCTGTGAATTTATAAGGCAGTTAAAGCTCAGAACAAATCAATCTGTACCAGACTGTCGAGTCGTAGAAGGGAGCAGACTCCTCTGGGGCGACGTCAGGGGAGGGAACCCTCTCCTCGATCTCCTCCACCTCATCCTCAGACTCTAAAAACACACAAACATGTTTTTAATGCACAATGATGCAACTGTTTTCCAGAGTTGAGCAAGAACCACAAGTCAGTTTGACACAATCCAAGGACAGAAATTCACAATCTCACGGTCAAGGAATTACACAACAAACCTTAACTTAGCCATTAAGAATTAAACTGATTATTTTTACTTTGTGAAGTAAAACTAAAATTGTGTTTCTACAATCTTATTTTAAATGCTAGAGAAAATTTTTATAGAAAAAAAAAACTTAAGTAAAGGGATATTTATCAGGCAGTTTCTGGTTTAATTCTGAACTGAAGCAGATTTAACTGCCATAAATAAAATACACAGCAGTTCAAAGAAAAACTATGCATCTTAATTATGATACTACAGAGCTGATTCAAGTTTTGTGATCTAAAGAATTAATGAGGATCTTGTATCTGCACCTTCATTCTTCTTTAGACAAAGACTAAAATGTAGCTAAGACAAAAAAAACTAAAACCAGTGGAAACAAGTGAAAGACGAACACATTTCATGACAGTTGTATAAAAACAGAACAGGAGTCAGTATCTCACCTTCTGGAGGCTCAGAGTCAGAGTCGCCAAACACCTCGTCTTGGTAACGAAACACGTCGTTGTGGACGTAGAATTTGTTTGCAACAGTACCCTGAAGGAACAAGAACAATAATTTAACTTTACAATCTGTATATTTCATTATGCTATAAAAAAAACTGATCTAGTTTGTTATAAATTGATCGTGAGAGCTGCCGCCTGACAGATGACAACAAACCTCTGGTGCCAGCACAAAGGTCTGCATGAACTTCCTCATGGGCTGCATGTTGTTGGACAGCTCACCCATCACCTGCACCACGACGCCCTCATTCAGGGTGGCGTGGGCGTCCACGTGCCTGATCTTAGTGTGGCAGTCTCGGAAACTCAAAGCCATCACCCTCTTGTGGATCTCCTGCAAATGGAGGCGTGAAGGTTTGATAAATATAATCAGCCTCTGAACATTTGACAGAAACAGTTCCTCTCACTTCTTTGAAGAAGCAGAGAAAGAACAAAACCACAAATTAATGGAAATGGAACATGAACCGTGTCAACTATTCAAATAATTTATTAGCCTTTTAAAAACCTGATAACAGAACGAGAGAATCATAAACGTCCTTTGTGAACAAAGCAGCCCCAGTAAACCACTTTTATTTCAGCTCTTGACTTTCTTTTTCCTGCGGTGTTGGTACGTGGGAGTGTGTGCAGTGCCTCTCTATGGAAATAACATTTTTAAAAGCTGTTATCTGCAGGCTGAAGTCTACTTACAGATTGTCCATAAACTGCCTCTACTGGTTTGCCGTTGCTGTCCAGGCCACCGTGCACGTAGGAGGAGTTCTTTCCATAAAACCTGAGCAGAGACAAAAGGTTCATTTGTTCCACAGAACAATCTCAACCAAAAGGAGCTCATATTATAATTAATATGCAAAATCAAAGACTTAAGACCAAAATACTGCACAATAATCACACAACGAGCCCTACCTGTGCAGGTAGTCAGGGGCCTGGTTCAGGAGTGTGTAATACTGTCGGACAAACTCTCGCCCGACCAGCTGGGCACTTGGCTTCTCCATCACCATTTCTTTGGTCAACTGGAAATCTCTGGAGGACGAGGAGGGTTTGATAAGCGGATGTTGTTTTCTGATCAGCTGTTATTTCTAAACTCTAAAGATCTGTTGCCTTGTCTGGTTTATTTCACTTCACATCTTGGTGCTGCCACCTGATGTGTGACCTTCACAGATGTCACCTTGAACTACATACATGATGTCCACTAATTATACAGATGTAACAAATCTAATTCAGATGATGCAAACTGCTGCTTTTCATAGAACATTTACACATGTTGCGTAATCCTAGTGCCATTTTTTCCCCTCTTTGCGCTTGAACTTGACAGGAAGCTTCCTCACTTCTATGAATTTACAATCTTGTGATGAGTCACTCAGCCAAGCTGATTGGAGCAGTTAGGAGCGTTAATTATGTTACGACCTTCAATTTAACAACAGCACTTTATTATATTCACTCATGCTACATTTTTATCTGTTCTGAACTGCTGAAATACCAGCAACATAAAATGTACAAAACCAACTCCGACAAGTGTTTACTGGCCCATGGACGCAAACACAGGCCGCCCAGGGCATGGAAACAAACAACTTCTCCAAATGGGAGAAAAACTTTTAATTACACAATAACAGTAATCTCAACAAAGCAGTTGGAGAGTTGGAGTTGCAGAATAATGCAACTAAACTGAGTGGCAAAGGATGTGCAAGTTGATGAATCAACTTCTCTGCACGAATTGAAGTGAAGAGATGGTGGTTTGATATCGTATTCAACTAATTTCCAAGAATCTAAAGTAAAAGTTCATAATAAACAGTTATTAGTATCTAGAATAAGGTTCATCAAACGTGATTCACATTCACATACCACAATTGTGGGAAAGGAAACAAATGTGTATGACTTGCGTCTTGACAAACCTGACAACCTGCACCACCACACGAATATATTTCAAATATGTTTGCAAGCTTCAACAGAACCACATTCTTCATTTCCAATGTTTTATTTAGTAAACGTGACTCAGAGTTTATACTGCAGGCGGTCGCCTATAGAAACATCGACTGATCTGACTTCATAGATCACAATTTTCCAGCAGGTTTAGTTTCTGTTAGCTGATTTACAGTCTACCTTTGAAAAAAAGAGATGTATATAAAGATGATGCACCATGTAGTTTAACCATTTAACAACAGGAAGGCAACAGAAACTAAGCAGATGAATATTGTAAACAGTATAACACAAAGATTTAAACAGTCAACACTGGTCACTCAGCTACCAACGGGAACAAGTGGTGCGTTTGATGGACTGTCTGCCACACCTGTCTGCTCCGTCCAGAGCCATCTGTTGTTCTGGTTCACTCAGCAGCAGCATAAGCCACTCACCCGAGGTGAGTGTGCCGGGACAGATGTAATGTTTCAGGAGGGATTGAGCTCGAATGAACCTAAAAGCTTTTAAAGGGATGTGCTTCACTGCAGCAGCCATATTACAAAGCTGCTTGTGTTAAAAAAAGAAAGCATGGCATGCAGACAAAGGCCCGGCCGAGCCCGCAGTGACGGAGCCATTCACGGTGTGGACCGCGCTACACGCTCCCACCACCCGTCATGGCGGCTCCGCACGTCGGCCACACTTCGGGCCAGTCCACCGGGGGTTTCCAGATATAACCGGGGCTCAAATGGCACCTGGCAGAACCGCGACAGCTGGACGAGCACACGGCCCCGGACCGGGGCTGACACGGGCTACAGCGTTAGCTCGAACAGCCGCTACACGTGTCCCGGCCGGTGCCCGACCACACGGTCTGTTCCTGCCGACCTAAGTTGTCCGAGCAGATAGTTTCAAATGAGGAGAAGACAAGAAGGAGACATGGAGACATGGAGACATGGAGACAGGTTGACGGACAGAAAGCATCGAGAAGGACAAGAGAGGCGGCAAAGGACGACAGGAAGGGAGGGAGTCACGACTGAATGAGGAGGGCTACACATGGGCGCTGGGTATGTCCTGGGAGAGGCGACCTAACACCAGGTCGTGATGACGGTCACTGGATCCCGATTATTTAAATACACGTTTAATCGCCTGTTCGAACCTAAAATAACTAAAATCGGTTTTTATTTTGATTTTACCCGCGCGGCCACAGCGACCACGCTACCGCCGAAGGTTGCTAACAGCTACCGCCTCACCAGGATGTAGACGGCGCCCTAAAGAGCGACCCAGTTATTGAAATGAACACGATAAAATAAACAATTTAAAACTTTCTATCGAAAAATCACAATCACTCTACCTAAGACGACAACTTACCAGTGGGTTAATTATCAAAACAGGAGTCGTTGATTTAGAAACGAGTGACTGAATCTCCTCGGCAGCAGCCAGCGGCTTCACAACGTGCTGGAGGGTTCGCTTACCGGTTTCAGCTCCGCAACCGAACGTGAAATCCCGCCCCTTAGTACACTTGCAGCCAATCACATTTGCGTTCAAAGACTATCCACCTATCAGATTGCTCTGTGGCTGAGGACCGCTCTGCTGTCTTTTCAGAGCCACTTCCCATTGGCTGCTTCGCTGCCTGATTTTCCTAATGGAACCAATCACACGACGGTAACTGTCAATGGTGCGTTTGATTCTGTAGCACGTACCTCCCGGTTCCTGGGCGGCACAACCGGTGCACCGGAGCCGCCTGTCCGCACGGGGGCGACACAACGTTGTTCGGTGCAGTGATTTTAAGAGCAGATGAAAACTAAACTAAATCTTTATTCATTAGTTCTGTTTGCAGCTTTTTAACTTAAAAGTGGATTTTAAGTTTGTAAAGTTACAGTAAAAAATCAGACGTCCCATTTATGTGAAGGTTTAAAAAAAGGAAAGAAGAAAACTATGTTTAATAGATTTTAATTTGATTAAAATCCAGGGAAATACTACATATATCTAAACATATGTCAGGAATTAATTATGCATTCAACTTGCAATTTTAATTTCTGAGGTCAAGCATTAAATAAGCAAATCTTACATGAACAGGTTGTGTTAACACGTTAAATAAAATAAGGTATTTATGACTTTACTGTAATAAGAGAACACTTAAAGCACAGGACGTTAAAATGGTTTCATCTTGATAGATCGTCCCTCTTGTTCTCAACATATTTGCTGTCCCAGCTTTTGAATATGCAAATAAGAGAAGATGCAAATGAATAAATCCTAAAAAGAGATTGAAGATGGGATTGAAGTGAAACCTGCTCAACGCTGAGATCACTACAGAACAAACGGGGCCATTTTAATGTCCCCATCACACATGAGTAGACAGAAAGAAAGACAGTGTTGTGTGTTTGAGCTTCACTGAGATTATAAACCAGTTAGCAGACGGACTCCAGCATTAAATTACACCGTGCTCCCTGTTTCTTCCCCCTCGTTGAGCCACTCGGTGACAAAGAGAGAGAGGCAGGAAGCTGGGAGCATGTGTTTTCCTTCTGTGGGTGAGAGGAGGGACGTTCAGGCTGTTGTTTCTCATTCTTGACACCAGAGTCTGGATGAACGGGTGGCGATGGTAACAGGGTGCTCCGTCTCTCCCTGTCCCGTCTCCCAGGGGACCAGCAGCAGCGAACCCATAAACTGCTCAAGCTGTTTCCTCTCAGTACACGATGTTCTGCTTTGTTCTGCTTTATTTTACAACGTCTCATAGTCTCACGAGTTTAAACATCTTCACTTTCTTTCTGATCCCTGTCGTGTTTGGATTTGACTGAGTGCAGCCCGGTCACGTGCTTCTCCTGCACTGAATTCTTATATATTATATCAACACATGTATGATATATTATATCACTACTTTTAATAACTTTTAAATATCACTGGCAGGATGCAGTCGGACGTCTACATCCGTCTGCACCTGTTACTGTTTATGGAGTAAATTCACAGCACAGCTTTGTTCAACCTGAGCAGAACAACTGGAAACACCTGAGTGACTGAAGAGTTTGTCTGAGGAGGAGTTCACAGAGAGGCGCTGAACAGTCTGTAACTGTGGAGGGTTAATTTGTCTGAGGCTGCTGAAGTGTTAGTGGACGTTTGGTCACAGGACTGTGGATTAACTCTCATTGAACAGTTCCCCCCATCCTGTCTGCACCTTGTGGCTCCTGTGTCTCTTTCTCTGTAACATTCTTTATAGACTCATGTCTTTGTGACGCAGGCTTGAAGCTGGCTCGGCCTCGGACAGGTTTCATTTGTCTACAACTCATTAAAACCCTTTTATTTGATTTGTTAAAGTGATATGAAGATAGTTGAGTCTCTTTATTGCATTGAGACAGTTTTTATTTATTTGTTTATTTTGTTCTGACTCTTATAAGCAACACATGTTTTATTTTACCTGCTTCATCTGGTGATGAAAATCCTGCAGGTGAAGGTCTGTTACACCTATAATCAAATAATCTTTTACATCACTGTAGCTCGTGAGGAGTGAAACAGCCGGACGACAGTAGAAACAGGATGTTGGGAGGTTGAATGTGATAAAGAATCTGCCGCCGTCTGCAGGTTCTTCATCATAAAACTGTATTTGACATTAAAAAACTAGAAGCTGGAACTGCAGATATACAATCTGTAGACAGTTTTCACATCACTCTCACTCACAGACGGTTAAAAGCTTCTTCTGATCAAGAATATGTGCGATAGGAGGTTGCGAGCAGCACTGGGATTGTGATTCACTGAGCAGCCAATCAGATTGCTCTCTGGGCTGATGGCCGACGGTCTGCTCGCTGCCTTTATTTTCATTTTTTGCTGAACCATTAAACAGTTTTAGTTGGAAACACCTGGACGGGAGCAGAGCTGGGTTTCTTCTTCAGATCCCACTGTGACATTTAAAATAGCTCTTTGTGCTTAAGTAACACAGCAACAACTAACAAAGGAGACGCTGAGCAGAAGGTCTGAACCATCTGCACCTCAGCTGACCCAGTGAGCGGTGCAGCAGAATAAACTCCATCTCAAACTAAAATCTCAGTGACAACACAGAGACTGGTTGAAAGTGAAGAGCTGGAAACGACAACTTGTGCTGCAGGACAAAAGGCAGGAGAACCTGTTTCAGAAGCTCGTACGATGAGAACGACTCATGAAGGAACAGCGTTACATTCAGAGACACATAACTAACACATGACAAGTAATTCCTCCAAGTGAGACGTGAGGAGGTTTCTTATGTTTCAAGGTCTAAGAATGAAAAAAGAATTCATAGTAGATCATTTCTTTATGAAGCAATGACTCATAGAGTTGTGATCATCTGAATAAAAACTCCTCAGCAGAGCAGAAAGAAACGCAGATATGAATGCATGCAGAGATTTCCAGATCTTTTTATAATCTTTTATTCATGGAAGAGTTCGGTCATGCTCTCAGTGTCAGTAGAAACATGTTAACGGTGAGAAAAACTCTCAGCCTGCGAGATTTTCCCTCTCACTTAAACGTCCATATCAGTACAGTACGGACACGGAATCTGTCTGCAAAATAAAAACCAACAACTCTTATAGCAGTAGTCAAAAGATCAACAACCAAAAAACACAAAACGACAAAAAACAGAGTCCACCGCCAAAAGAGTGCAACAACTAAACGGTGTCGTAGAAAGCAAGCAGAGGGAGCATTTATTTAGAAACTTTATTTTTGACTTTACAGTTTTGTCTCCTGAAGATCATGTTTCAAATGGATCAAATTAAAGCCCTGAACATATAAACTATAGTTAACGACGTACATTTACATCCGTGGTCTTTAGTTTCCTTTACTGGTCCATGGACACATGATGTTAGTAGGCTACAGGCTGTGCACATGTCTTTTTGTAATCTTTTCTTTTTAGTGGTATAGGTTAAAGAAAGGTCATTATAAAAAACAAAATAAAAAACAATTTGTAATTAGCACCGTTACTGTGATTTCGTTTTAACTTAGGGATCAGCACCTTGTCCCGTTAGTAGCGACTACGAGTTGTGATACTGCTGCTGGTTGGAGGCGCTTAGATGATGAGGTCTTTGTCCACATCCTCTGCAAAGACAAAGACACAAAACATCCATCAGTGCATGAAAACCGGTACTGACACTGGTACTGGTACTGATACTGCTACTTCTACTGGTACTGATACTGCTACTTCTACTGGTACTGGTACTGCTACTGCTACTGCTACTGACTACTGACACTGCTATTGATCCTGACACTGGTACTGACACTGATACTGGTACTGGTACTGGTACTGATACTGGTACTGACACTGGTACTGATACTGCTACTGGTACTGATACTGGTACTTACACTGGTACTGATACTGATACTGGTACTGGTACTGACACTGACACTGACACTGATACTGGTACTGGTACTGGTACTGGTACTGGTACTGACACTGGTACTGGTACTGATACTGATACTGATACTGATACTGATACTGACACTGGTACTGGTACTGCTACTGCTACTGCTACTGCTACTGATACTGGTACTGGTACTGGTACTGACACTGACACTGGTACTGATACTGATACTGGTACTGGTACTGATACTGGTACTTACACTGGTACTGATACTGGTACTGGTACTGACACTGACACTGACACTGCTACTGATACTGGTACTGGTACTGATACTGACACTGACACTGACACTGGTACTGGTACTGGTACTGATACTGGTACTGATACTGGTACTGATACTGATACTGATACTGATACTGACACTGGTACTGGTACTGCTACTGCTATTGCTACTGCTACTGGTACTGGTACTGATACTGACACTGGTACTGGTACTGGTACTGCTACTGCTATTGCTACTGCTACTGGTACTGATACTGGTACTGGTACTGGGATTTTCTTAGCTGATCCAATTGAACCAAGAGCAGAGATGATAACTATATAAACCAAAAGGACAAATGATAAATAAATGACATGAGTCCTAAAATGGACTAAACTTCTCTAAACTTAACTAAACTTAACTAAACTTCTCTAAACTTTACTAAACTTCACTAAACTTTACTAAACTTTACTAAACTTTACTAAACTTCACTAAACTTTACTAAACTTCTCTAAACTTCTCTAAACTTCTCTAAACTTTACTAAACTTCTCTAAACTTTACTAAACTTTACTAAACTTCTCTAAACTTTACTAAACTTTACTAAACTTTACTAAACTTCACTAAACTTTACTAAACTTCTCTAAACTTCACTAAACTTTATTAAACTTCACTAAACTTTACTAAACTTCACTAAACTTTATTAAACTTCACTAAACTTTATTAAACTTCTCTAAACTTTACTAACTTTACTAAACTTCTCTAAACTTTACTAAACTTCTCTAAACTTTACTAAACTTTATTAAACTTTACTAAACTTTATTAACTTCACTAAACTTTAATTAAACTTCACTAACTTTAAATAAACTTCTCTAAACTTTACTAAACTTTACTAAACTTCACTAAACTTTACTAAACTTCTCTAAACTTCACTAAACTTTATTAAACTTCACTAAACTTTACTAAACTTCTCTAAACTTTACTAAACTTCTCTAAACTTTACTAAACTTTATTAAACTTTACTAAACTTTATTAAACTTCACTAAACTTTATTAAACTTCACTAAACTTTATTAAACTTCACTAAACTTTACTAAACTTCTCTAAACTTTACTAAACTTTATTAAACTTCACTAAACTTTATTAAACTTCACTAAACTTTATTAAACTTCACTAAACTTCACTAAACTTTACTAAACTTCTCTAAACTTCACTAAACTTCTCTAAACTTCTCTAAACTTCACTAAACTTTACTAAACTTCACTAAACTTTATTAAACTTCACTAAACTTTATTAAACTTCACTAAACTTCACACTAAACTTTACTAAACTTTACTAAACTTCACTAAACTTCTCTAAACTTTATTAAACTTCACTAAACTTTACTAAACTTTACTAAACTTCACTAAACTTTATTAAACTTCACTAAACTTTATTAAACTTCACTAAACTTTACTAAACTTCTCTAAACTTCAAACTCACTAAACTTTACTAAACTTTATTAAACTTCACTAAACTTTACTAAACTTCACTAAACTTTATTAAACTTCACTAAACTTTACTAAACTTTACTAAACTTCACTAAACTTTACTAAACTTCACTAAACTTCACTAAACTTTATTAAACTTCACTAAACTTTACTAAACTTCACTAAACTTCACTAAACTTTACTAAACTTTACTAAACTTCACTAAACTTCACTAAACTTTACTAAACTTTACTAAACTTTATTAAACTTCACTAAACTTTACTAAACTTTATTAAACTTCACTAAACTTTACTAAACTTTATTAAACTTCACTAAACTTTACTAAACTTCTCTAAACTTCACTAAACTTTACTAAACTTCACTAAACTTTATTAAACTTCACTAAACTTCACTAAACTTTACTAAACTTTACTAAACTTCTCTAAACTTTATTAAACTTTACTAAACTTCTCTAAACTTCTCTAAACTTTACTAAACTTTACTAAACTTTATTAAACTTCACTAAACTTTACTAAACTTTACTAAACTTCACTAAACTTTACTAAACTTTATTAAACTTCACTAAACTTTACTAAACTTCACTAAACTTCACTAAACTTTACTAAACTTCACTAAACTTCACTAAACTTCACTAAACTTCTCTAAACTTTACTAAACTTTACTAAACTTTACTAAACTTTACTAAACTTTATTAAATTTTACTAAACTTCTCTAAACTTCGAACCAGTTACTTTCATGAAATCCGTTTCTATACTCACGATCCTTGATGCCGAAGCAGGTGGCCCACTCCTCCAGGGCGATGTATTTGTCGTTGTCAGAGTCGCACTCCTCGAAGAAGCGGGTGGTGCAGTGCTCCATGGGAATGAGGGGGGCCCTCAGGGGGGCGAGCTCTGTGTGGGTCAGGTATCTGGTGGTGCACACACATGAAAAGCAAACACAAGCCTGATGAGCAGAATGTGTGGAAGAGGTTTGCACCGTGTATTTGAACCTGGACTGATTCCTGCTCCTACGTACCCGTCGACCGGGTGCTGGTCGAGCTGACCGAACTGCCAGTGGACGGGGAAGATGTACATGTTGTAGTTCTTCTCGAAGTCGTGGGCCAGCAGGTCCAGAGAGTGATCGCCAGCCTGCAGCCTCTTCTCGTTCTCGTAGATCTTCTTCACCTGAGGGATCCGACAGTTCACATCTTAAAAACATGAGCGTTCCCCAAAACCTGTTGATGGACTCTTTATTCTTTAACAGGAGAATAAACGCGTGCACGGTGCTGAGCACAAAGCTCATTTCTGCCACTATAAGTAAAAATAAAGAAGAAGTTGGTCGTGATGAAGAAAAACAAGATGTCATCTAAAGAGTCTAAATTGTTAATCTCGTATGTTTGACTCTGGACTGCATTTGTTCTCTCCTCATTTCAGATTGATCTGCATCATTAGCATCTTCAGCGTTCTTCCTCTAACAGTTTACATCCTGCACTGTGAAAACACTTCATCTGTCTTCACTGAATCAGCGACTCACCCTGAGCTTCTGCTTCTCGGTCAGCAGGTTGTTGTCCTCGTCGCGCTCGTACAGAGTCACCAGAACGTTCTTCAGCCAGTCCCTCATACGCAGGGGGAACTCGCTCAACTCGCTGTCCATGCAGGGCTCAATGTCTGCAGAGAGAAAACTCTGTTAGTATGAGCCTGAAGTTTGACCTGTGATAAACAACTGAGACTTGTCATTTATGGAAATGCAGAAACACTGACAGACAATAAGAAACACAAACTGCATTTAGCTTCACTTCAGATGGGAATGAAGACACGTGTTGAGTCTGTTTAACAGTTAACAGCTGTTTTATTCCAGTGTGCAGAGCACCACCTTGATCTCCATCCAAACCCTGCAGCCCCGACTCTCCCCCTCACTAAGAATGCGTCATGTTTAGTTTAAACAGTGGAAGAAATGCAGCCTGCAAGTTTGGACGGATTCTCCCACTGCTGAGCTGCTGAGCTGCTGAGCTGCAGGCCAGACATGACAGCCTGACGCAGCCATCAATCACGAGAGAGGAGATAGTGAACAGAAGCAGAGAGGAGAGAGGAGAGAGCCTCTTATCATACCGAGGGAACGAAACACTCAGGACATTAAGACACATCTGATCCCACCGAGACAGATAAACAGAAACCACATGATCTCAAAACACAATGCAGAAGATCAACAAAATGCAAACACTACAACACAACAAGAGATAAAGTAGAAGATAAAACTCCAGCTAAAGACGTTAGATTAGCTTCCACACACAGATCGACACGCGTCCTTTATGAAAAACATCTCTTCCTTATCAAACTATTCATTTTGTTTGCATGTTGGATCAAATAACGACAGCAGCTGTCCTGTGTTATGTTCTGCAACCCTTCATTTAGAGGTGATTGCACCAAGTTGCAGTAATTGGTTGGAAATACTTCCTCCGCCCTGTAACACCACATATTTTCAGACTCCTCTGAGTCTCCTTCACACCAGAATGTGAATGTTTGTTTCTCATGTGCAAAACACACAAAGTGGAATTTCAAACTCCCAGAGGGAAAATTTTGTGCCTCATTTAATTAAAAAGACATTTTCTAGACAGTCAAAACCCACACTGGGTGTGACAGGTGTGTCCAGGGTGGAGACAGCGTGAATAACGCTCCAGATGAAGGTGTTCATCATCTGTCATCAGCTACTAAATATGGTGAATTTAAAAAACAGCTCTGATCTGATCATTGGAGTCACGAGGGAACATCAGACGATGTACTGTCTCCACCAAACCACAAAAACAAGTCTGGACCACTTTCCTGAGAGTCTCAACTTGAAAAGATGTGTGAAGCGGAGAGAGCTCACATTTGCAGGGTCCGATGTAGTCAAGGTGCAGTTTGTGGCCCTTCTTGGTTCCGTCCAGGGTGCACTTGGTGGCGAAGAAGTGGCAGGAGGTGTCGTAGGTCTTGTTGTCAGTGCCACAAACCTGCAGAGGAATAAACCCACAGATGAGCTCTCGGCTTTCTGAGAACGAGTTTACAATAAAAAACACACGTTAGGAAAAACTGTGCTGAACTCACATGCTCAAACTCTCCCTCAGCAGCAGGGCAGGAGGAGGGGTCCTGGCACACACACATGGGGCTGTTGCTCTCGTCGACCTCACACACTTTACCCTTCTTGCAGTGGTAGTTCAGGCAAGGATCTGTTAAAAAAACAGTACGAACAGTTAGTGTGTGTCCAAACAGACGCTGTGATCTAATCCAGTCCAACTGAAACAACAGTGTCTGCATACGGAAGATTTAATGAGCAAAATGACATCATATAGAACGAATAAGAAATCTGTCACAGACTGAACGAGAAGCTGCAGAGCTCACGGAAAAATAAAAGTTACAGACACAAACCAGCGAGCAGCAGCAGACACGGGTCTATTTGTTCTTACAGTTCTGTGTCTGTGGAGCAGATGATGTGTTCAAACTGAATTTACAGTTAAATACAAAGACGTATCTTACAAACTGCATCTCAGCAGTTCTTACTTTGTTTTCTACATTTTATCTTTAATTGCGCGACACAGTATCACTAAGATCTTCAGATGGTACTTCGTAGTACTGATACTTACAGTGAGTACAATTTACTGCTAAAACCGGCACGTTTTCCTGCTACATGTTGTATTTTTTATATTTGGCTGCTGGTCTAAAGTCTACAAGCCGGGACACTTTGTACAGTTTGCTTTCCTGTTGCTGGATGTGTCTGAGTTTCTGGGCTGAGCTGCTTCTTTAAACAGGGTGGAACGTGTAATTACAGACGTCTCCTCTCAGAACGGCTCAGTCTGTTATTACGGCTGTTTGATTTCCAAGTCTGAAGCTTCACTGAACACAAACACTGTAGCTGGAGGACAGGCGAGTGTGACGCAGCTAAATCACATGTTGACACACGGTGTATGAACGGAGGTTAAAGCGTGAACGGTGAAACACACCACACGCTGGATGTCTGGAGACACGACGTCCAGAAGGTAAAAGATTAATGGACGTTTAACATGAGGAGGCTCAGACCACACTTCACACTCGTACCTGTTCAGGTGCTGCAGGCAGGAAGCAGCCTGCAACTAAATCTGCTGCCCAGCATCTCTGCTCTTTATATGACCTGTAGGTTTTTTAGTTGGGAGGTGAAGTAGCACTAGCTTAGGTCGGATGTTGTAGATTTAATATGTGGCACTGACGATAAGCTTTAGCTTTGTCTCTGAATATGATACAATTATAATTTGAGCATGTTTAATGTCAAATGTTGGTAAATGAATGCATGACTTTCACACTGACTTCAATCATATATTTAACAGGAAAAAAAGACAATAAGGCATCGTCAAGTATAACGTTAATAAAAAATCATAAATCATATTAGAAACTATTCATAAACCGTTTGGTTTATTAAACTGCTCGATCTTTGGTCTGGTCTGGTTACGTCTGTCCTCCAGTGAACTTACTCTCAGCAGCAACGTCTTCAATGACCTCAATGGCCTCGTCAAACTCTCCAATCTCAATCTGCACTGGGTTGGCCCCCACCTCAGTCTCCTGTGGAACATGAGAGGTCAGAGGTCAGACTGTGAGCAGATAAACAGTCTGCAACACGTGCAATAGGACGGAAACACGAGTGATGAAAGAAAGAAATCGCCACAGTTCTCGCATCTCGTTCTGAAACTGGACTAGCAGATGATTCCATGCGTCTATTTCTGCCCGACGTCCATTTAAACCAAAACCACTTAAATATCCCTGGAAGAAGTAAATGTCACCACTAAAGAAGGCCCCTCCCTGGAGGCTAAACAGAGTGTGGGAGCACTGAGGCCATAATATCCAACAATAACAAGCAGCAGAGTTCACATGTGGCGAAGTCTTGAAGAACGTAATGGCTTCCTGAGCAGCTGGCAGAACGAACGAGGGGCTAAAATTACCAGCTGTGGGATCTCTGGTCCCGCTGGACCTCAGGATCAGGAAATGATAAAACGTTCACATGGCGGCTCAGAGTTGTGGTTCAGTGATAAATCTGTGCTTCAGGTTTGTTTGAAGCCGTTTGTTGAGGACGTTTAGAAGAATAACTGAGGTCAGTACAGTGATTTTTATCACTGTTAATAAGATAAAACCGTGGACGCGTTGGAAGGATCCTTTGTTTTTATTCCATCTGTTTGTTGGAAAGATTTAGCCAAAAGGGTAAAAATCCACATCTGACATTTCCACCATTAACAGATGAGACTGTATATTTCTACAACTTGAAGGTCCTGTAGTTTCCTTGGTGCATCATTTCTCCTACAGGCTGCATAAACAAGCTGTGGGCGTCACCACCACAAGGTCACGTGCACAGAGGCAACATGTCAACATCTTGGGCTCCGCTGTCGAAACCCTAAAGCTCCATCACAGATCAGATCATCTCTGTGAGCAGCTGCGTGGCTCAGGAAAAGAATCTGGGTCGGGTTTCGTAAGGAAATGAGAGAAGTCCTGATATGAACCGTGCAGAGTTTAGAGGATATTTGCAGTTTATTAGAACATGGGTCTTATTGTAACTGTAAAAAGGCGTCCAGCAGGTAAAGAAACACGATCACACAGATCAAACATCTGTATTTGGGCGTCTTAAACGTGAGCCTTTGAAACATTGGTAATAAGAATGATCAAAGTATCCTGGATTTAGTTTGATCGTGTTTCTCGACCTGCTGCACATGTTCCCAGATCTCAGCAGGTAAATTGATGAGTTGAATGTTGTTATTACTGATATAAATTGGGAATAATTAGTATTATAAAGTGGAATGAGCCTGTCTCCTCCAAATGTTGTGGAGAGACATAAACAAAAGCCACCATGGCACCAGACAGGGGACTGTGTTGGAACAAACACCTGCTGAGGCTCCTGTGATAAGTTTAAAAAGCTTGTTTAGTAGTTTTGTGCTTTCAGTATTTGTTTAGTTTGAGGAGATTTTAACCACGATTTAACTACTTCTTTCATTATGAATCAATTTCATCTTCTTTTTTTTATTTGAATACCTCCTGTATCTTTAAAGCCTGGACTTAAGTTTTCAGGCTTTTAAGGAAGTAAACACTGGTGATGCAGGCTACTCTCAGACAGGATGAACATCTGGACTGACCTCAACAACTGGCTCCTCAACAACTGGCTCCTCAACAACTGGCTCTTCCACGATGGGCTCCTCCTCAGTCTGGAACAAACACACACACGTCAAGCCATTATAACGTGAGCACATATTTCATAAAACACTCGACTGAAGGAAGTCAGAGGCAGAAAATGATTGTAGACACAACTAGTTCAGGATCTTCAAGCATGTAGAGACGAAGCCAAACCTCCACACAGGGAAACAACTGGGTTTGGGAAGACAAACGTCATCGTGACACAGGAGAGGGAAGCACACAAAGAGAGGAACAAGAAGACACCACACACACAGCGTGACTTACAGGAGCAGCCATGGCGTGGCCAGCCAGGCACAGGAGGAAGACGATCCAAACCCTCATCTTCAAAGTCTGTGGACACAAACAGAGCAAACATTAGTATTAACAATTATAAATTAAAATAGAAATCTTTATTAAGCAGAACTGTTAATAATTATTGTAGTTATTTCACTCAAATTAGAAGAATAACTGCAGCTTTGCTAAATGAAACAGATCCTCTGCACGTTCTCTGAGGAACACCGAGACGCTGAATGATGCTGATGAAGTTTGTTTGGGGAAAAAAAACCTCTGGAATAAACAGGATCAGGTTTTATTATTTGCTTTTCAGAGCTTGCCACAGTGTATAGTACAGTAATAATAATATATTAATAATATAGTAATATTTGTAAATTCTGTTTATATCGTATAGTTAAAGAAAAAACGTAAAAATTTTGATGTCAAATTTCGAATAAAAGCTTAATGCAGTGGATTTGATTCATTTAATTTATTCATTTATTAATTGGTTACGTCTCTTCTAAGGTTTAAAGTCTAAACATTAACCAACTCTCATCCTCTCATGGGGCCCAGAGCACAACAAAAGCCTCAGGACTCAACATGTAACACAACTCTCACTACAGACGAGTGGATGCTCTCCAGCTCCCCAAACAAAAAGCATCAGTGTCTGCTTTGTTTTCTGGCATGTTGTGTTGAAACTGTCTGCTGCTGTTTGTGGTTTTGTTGTAAAGACTCGCTGAGCTTCGCTTCATTCGCCTCAAAGGGATTTTCTCTCATTCTGGAGCGTAAATCAGGGCAAACACAGGAGCTGCTTGTACAACATTAGGCTGCAGAAACACACGTGAACTCCTGGGTCGGCGGATCCTTCGTTAGTATTCAGACCCCTTCACTTTTTAAACATGTTCCTGTGCTTTAGATTGAACTGTACACCGGTCAACTCATGTCCTTGTTTGCAACAATTATAATAACTCTGGTTATTGTTTACGAATGTAACTTTGTCCCAGTTCTTTAGTTTGTCACCTGCTAAATGGAAGGTTCATAAATCTCTAATTAGAACATTTACATTTAATTTTAAAGCATTAATCAGAAGGTGAACTTCACTGAGTCTAGATTCTCAGTCTTATTATTGTAATATGTACAGAACTGGTCCATAATCCACTTTTAGGTTTCTTGCTGTTGTTTGGGGGCCTGTATTAAGTCTGGATTTCATAGTAAATAACATTTAAATCTCTCTTTTCCTTTGTACTAACACACATCCTCGTCATGTTCCTGTTACCACCGGCTGCTTTTGGCAAATCAGATGGAAAATGTGAGTGTCACACATAAAACATTTAAATGTCCTGTGGGACACGGCTGCTGTGACACAAACCTCCCCATCATTTCCCTATCTGTCTCCACGTCCACACCCGTCTGATGATATTCTCCTCCTCTCTGCTTACATTCATTATGTCTCGTCTGAAGGACTGAATAGAGGCGTCTTTGTCTGGTAATGGAGCACAGCATTGCTTGGTCTGCACCCAGATATCTAGAAACAATCTCTATCCTCATTGGCATCAAAGGAAGCCTGGTATAGAGGAGTAAGTTGAGAGAGAGCCTGTATCTCGTGCTGTGGAGGAAACTCCTCGTTCAGCTCAGTAACACAGTGACACACAGTTTGAACAATCTGCTGCATGATGCAGGAGCTCAGCAGGGAATAATAAGCTTTACAAAACAGAGCCGTGCATAGCTGGAATTCCTGCATCGACTCAGACGGAGCAGGTTTAAACCAGCAGTAAAATAATAAAACGAAACCACTTGATAAATAATATGCAGCACATCTCATCTCAGACTCTTGACATTTTGCTCAGCTCGTTGCTCGGTGTCCACAAAAATGCGGGTGGGCGTCTTGGCATGAAGAGTCTGAATAGGACGACATGTTTGGGCACATGCAGATTAAAGAGTAGATGTTACATATGTTGACACATGTTGTTCGACACGCAGGACAGAAACATTTTGTGCTCTGGATCAGCCGTCAGACACGATGAGATGTGTCGTTCTGTCCTTCAGACAGGTTTGAACACGTTTCCTCATCAGATAGAAACATCTGAACGTGACTGAGGAGCAGTGACACTCGTCTCCGACATTTACTACTTCAGTTTTTTGTTATTTTTAGGTTCATCACTAGTTTAGAGAAAACTTCATGATAATAAAGCAACAAGAACACAAAACATTCATTGTTTGCAAAACAATCACATCATGATCTTGATAGTTAAGTCGTTAAGTGTAGTTTAGTGTCAAATATGAACTGGGCTTTGAATTTAGATGTGAATAAAACTTTTATTTTGAAGTTTTCCTTCTCCTGTGCACAGATGACCTAAACTATTTTAGAGACTTTTGTTTCTTTACGCTTCAGTGTGACGACCGAATGGATTAAATATTAATAATACGTGATTTATTATGTGACATGTGGAGGTGTTGGTTCAACTTTACATTAATAAAGGTGTTTTGTAGCTTGGATGAGGTCCTGAACTGTCTGAGCGACAGCAGCTGTCTGATCAAGCACAGATTAAAAAATCTGTGTGTACAGATAATCTGTTCTCGACTTTTTAAGATGTACATCAGGTTATATCTTTATCTATCATGTGAAGTAACTAAATAGATCCTATAATATTTTTATATTTTGTAACTAACTGATCTAAACAGACGATACGTACGTTCCTTGAATGCGTTACTTGCTATGATGTATTTATTGTATTAGTTCATGACATTTATGCTGCAGAGGCCTCCTGAATGCTTTGTTAATGAAACATAATGAAAACTATTCACAGGTTTACCTACATGCAACAGGCAGGTGCTGCAGCATACACATGCCACACGGTACCCTCAGTAATATCTGGAGATCAGTTTTCTCATGGATCTCTATCAGACTCCATCTGATCTCCAGTTTTGATGTCTCCAGTCGGTGTGGGTGTCGTGTGTTAGAATAAAGAACTGAAAGGTTAAAGAGGCCCAAAGTGAGGGAGTAGGACATGAAATGGTCTCCTATCCTTTAACTGCACATCTGAGTCATTGTAGGACTGAAACTGATCTGTGGGAAACATCCACACAAAAAACCTTGGAAGCAACTTCATTTATTGCTGCATTGTTCTTTTCAGTGTGAATTACAAATCATCTTTAGCTTTGTGCAAAGTTAAGGAAGAACTTCTACAAGGTCCCGAGATGACGATGGTGTGGATGTGGAAAAATACAGACACAGACAATGATCTGTGGACATTCACAGACGGAGAGTCTGACAGGAAATGAAATAAAAAGAAGAGTGGACAGAAGAGGCGTCTGACTGAGAGGGATCTCTGAATGAGATCACAAGTGGAGGAACATGTTTCCAACAAACACGGGCTCCGTGTTTGATTTGGAGGGACACGATGTTCCCATCTAACGTCCACTTTCACTGAGTCCTGTTTGGTCGGAGAGTCGCTCGGTTCGGCTCTGCAGGAAAGAGGAGGCCGGACGGACTGACGTAGCAGCAAAACAAATTATTTTATTTGGAAAGCTGCTCTCGTAATCAAACATGGCTGAGGCTAAAAGGGAAACTTCAGGCTCATAAAGGGACTCTTTCTCCCCTCAAACGTATTTAATTTGGGAGGTTAGTTAGGGACGGAAGTGTAAACTCACTGTGGAGGAAAACAAGCTGGATTCAAACTGCTGCAAAAACAGATTCCACCGTAATGTCGCTCTTTTTTTAAACCCTTGTCTGTCTCTTTTTCCAACGGGCTTTAAATGGAACAAACTTGGGGTTATTCTTGTTTCTTCTCCTCGGTGACATAACGAGCAGCTTTAGAGGCCTGAATAAACAACCTGCAGCAGTTTGTTTGCCAGCAAACACAGTGGACAAATAACAGTGGCAGCAAAGGACTGTGCAGAGGTGAAGACTCAGGACTGACGGCCGAGCTGCAACAAGTCGCTGACTGGTTTAATTAGCAGATAATTGTTTTTTATCTCAACTGGCTGCAGTTAATAGTTTTATTAGTGGTTTCTACAATGCAGCATCCTCATGTCCTCGTTTCTATCGAGGAAGGCGTCAGCAGCTTCCACCATCTGCTCTTTATGTTGAGGACTGAGCAGGAGTGCAAAAGGTCAAACAGGTGTCAGAGAGCCTGTCAGTGAAACTCTTCTGGGGTCAAATACTTTAAATACTGACCGTACAGGCTGAAGTGCGTCCAGTTTTACATGATTGTTGAGTCAAATTGAGCAAATATGTTGTTGTCAGTCACTGAACTGGCGCTATGACATGTCCCCCATGTCTTTTTTATTGACTTTCCTGATTGAACCCTCTCAGCCCAAAGCTGCCTGCTCTACATCCAGTGATGCACCAGATACACCTGAAATTCATTTTCTCTCCTGAGACCATGTGACCAGAGGAGCAAGTTTCTGGACAAAGAGTATTTTTCAGGGAGACCACCAATCCTCTGAGACATGAAGAGGAGAGTGGAGCCGTGGTCGAGGATTTGTGTAATCTGAGTTCTCCGTCACCTGACCTCTCTGACTCTCGGTGTTTCCCTTCCCCCGATTCGACTTCACCAGACAGATCTGAGCGCTGATCGTCTTCTCTACAACTATCATTATCTTTACAAAGTAAAAGCCCTGAACATCTGTTTGACTTTTATTTGTATCCAGACATAAAGCTCTATTGACCCACAGAGGAAGACGATAGCGCTCTCTCTTTGATCACACTTTGCTTTTATGCTTTCGCTCCCTTGTTGTTTGTGGATTATTATTATTTCTACTGATAATAGTACAGAATAGTTCCTCTTCAAGCTGCTTTCATCGGGCCTCTCCTTCCTCTTTGAAAAGCTTTTAGATCTCATCATTCAAATCTATGGTTAAAACTGCTTTTGTCGTCTCCTCTGACCTGGACCTGAGGAATCAATCTTACGAGGTCGGTGTTATGTTAGTGCTTTAAATCTTCCAACTGTTAAACTCTTTCTAGGCTTTAATTAAAGTTTTAGAGAAAAATGCGAGAAACCACAGCTCTATAGGTAAAATTTAACCTCTTCTGCACTCAATAACAGTAATTTAGTCACCACCTACATGGTCTCTGTTAACAGTTCTAGTAAATATGGACAGTGGAGCTTCCTGACCTGTTCCTAGAGAACCAACACCGCTCGTTTAGGAGCTGAGAATTAAACACTGAGACAAATTCAAATAGTAATAGTTGTATTTAGTTTCTGTCATCTCAGCTGTCTGCCCCTCACCACCTCTCTCTTTTCTTAACTCCAGATTTTTCCTCTCCACGTCGAGTCCAGACAGCTGCACCATCCTCCCCTCCTGTCGGGGGATTAGAGTTTTTCTAGTCATTTCCAAGCTTCAAGCATCAAGCTCCAACACCACCATCTCTTCCACTCCCCTTCCTTCCTCCTCCTCCTCCTCCTCCTCCCACTTTTGGTCCAGACCTGCCACCTCAACAATTAATCCAGCCAGAGATTTTCTGTACCACTCTAAAACTGAAGCAGGCTCATTGTCTCCACAGGAGAATTCCTGACAGGTGTGACGAACACGGACCAAAGACAGTGACAGCAGGGTTCCTTCTTCTCCTTCTTTTTCTTTCAAGGGAAGAGGAAAAGATTCCAGAGGATTCTGCTCTTCTGCTTTTTCTCTACTTCACAGAAACGTTCTCACCAAACTGGGAAGAACCAGTTTCTAATTGGACCTGGTTTCGTGCACAGATTGCGAAGCATCACTGTAAACTGACCAAACCCGAGGGTGGACCAGTGACACCCCGACACTCGAACTAACTCGCAGAGCGTTTTGAACAGCTGGTGACCAATTGCTATGGCAACTCGCATTCCTTTACATGAGAGTAATCAGAGAGGGGGGAGTCTCAAAGAGAGAGAGAGAGAAGTGTGTCGGGGCAATCTGCCCGTTGCTCCACCAGGCTTTGTTGGAGCTCCATCTACTCCCACTCCTCCTCTTCCTCTTTTCATTCTTGTGTTTTTTTCTTTTCAGTTATTTTATTTTTATTTCACAGAAAACTCTGCAAATCAACAACGAGATAAAAGTTTGTGCTCATGTTTTTTAAACGTCACCTACTAAACAGTAGAAGATCAGCTGTTAGGAGACTAAACAACCTAAATATTAAACACATTGTCAGCATATGTGTCTGCATCTCCCTCCTCCCCCACGCCTGAAGCCACAGTCCTCATCCCTCCTCCCTCCTCCCTCCGTCCTCCTCCTCCTCTTGTTGCCGATGTGGCACACAATACCTCCACAGAGAATGAATCGCCACAATCACAGCTTGTTTACCTGCGGACAGTGATTTTCCTCACAGGTGTTTTATCAGTAATGACAGAGGAGATTGTTCCACGAGCTCTGGAGTCAGATGAGCTGCCTGTTCTACCAGTCACTGCTATTTTAAAGTACCAGTGGAAAACTGTGCTGGGTTTGAGTTTGAGACTGGAGCTGTGATTGTGTGACAAACTCTGAGAACAAACGTTTTACTTTGGTCAATCTGACAGAAATAGAAACAATAGATTTAGTTTAACTTACTGCAGATGATAAACCTATTTAAAAAAAATATATGTGTTTCAAAGTTTTAAAACTCTTTGTTCAACCTAAAAGTGCAAAAAAAGACTTTACCACATCATCATTATCTCCAGTATCCTGTGTTTAACTACATCCAGCAGCCAAAACAGTAAAATCTTAACAGTTCTTAATTTTCTACAGAGTATTTACACGTTCCTGAAGTCAAACCAACCCAGAGTCACATGGTGACTGAGAAACAGAGCGAGGAGATAACGTGCAGAGTGAGAGCTCTTACCTTCAGCTTTGCAGAGCAGGGACACCAGGAGAGAAGTCAGCCGTGTTCGGGCCCGGGGACGATCTAAGTGCCTCACCAGTTCACTCAGAAGACATTTCCAGTGGGACGTCCCAGTTAGGACACAGAGCCCCCCCCCCACCTCCCTTCACTCAGACCTCCCATTACAGCCCTGCTCTCTCTCTTCCTGCCCTGGGTGGGGCTTAATATTAACTCCCTGCTCCCACTGACATGAGTCAGGACTCTGCAATTAGAAAAGAAACTTCTTCGTTTGCAGTTTAATGTGTAGAAAATGTTCAGTTATTATTCTAATTATTAGACTTAAATCTGGACGTGTATATAAGTATTTTATTTAAATACTCATCTATTTACACTTGCTGTCCAAAAAAACACACTCTAATATTTCGTTACCTTTAGCTTTGATTACTGCACATATTCACCGGGGCATCGTTTCCAAAAGCTTCTACAATCTCCCATTTATTTCAAAGTTGCATTCATTTTTTGCTAAGATCTTGTATTGATGCTGGGAACATAACATAATCATCCATGCAGTAATTATCCAGTGGGAGGCTCCTACCTATTTGCTCAGTTAAATCCAGGTGCTGACTCTAGTTTGGACGTGCAGTCTGTGTGTTTACAGGCAAATTATTTCTGGAATTCACTCACTCTGCCAGCACGACAGGCTCAAAACAGTAATACTCCTACTACAGGGGAGAAACGTAAACATTAACAAGTCATTATCATTAGGATTAAATATATACTGTAATATTGGTACTGAACATAAGTGGAGGCTTCGTGGTTAATGGCATGTTCAGCACACTTTATGTCCCTCAGGGATGAAGCTTTGCATTTTCATCACATTACTCATGAACACGTTCCAACTCTGACGCGTCAGTCTGAGTTCCTGTAGGTCTTGAACTCAGTGAAAACACTCGGTCCTGAGGAGAGTTTCAGCTTGTGGAACATTTGTCTCATCCCAGCCCAGATTCCCCATTTAAACACCTGCCATCTACTGACAGACAGAAGCAATCAAACTCCAAATCTACTTTCCACAAAGAACTCAGTTGCTCTCTGGGTTTGTCTGTCTTTGGGTGGGTGGATTGCTCCTGTCTCGTTCCCACAGCACAGGCCAGAGCTGATGTGAAGAACAGCTGGATGAGAAGGAGGGAGGAGGAGGGAAAAAGCTACGATGCAACGTGGCGTTTTCCATTCTGCCTGGAAGCCACACAAAAGAAAAGAGCAGGAGGAGTCGTGATTATACCACGAGACTCTCTCTTTCCTCCTCCCACATCACTTATCCCTCTCTTTTCTCCCTGTCTCTCTCTTTACCTCAGTTTGTTCCCTCTCTTCCTTTAATTCTCTTACACCCTTTCTCTCTTTTCCCCTCACCCACCCTCTCCCTCTCTCTCTCTGTAAACGTGGCAGTTGTCTCTCTGTATTTGACTGTATTTGTAGTGAAGAGCTGCAATTACAGTGTGTTTGAAAATTTCAGCTAAATTATCCATCTGCAGGTTTAAACATGCTGAGAGCTGAAACTAAACTATAATATCCACTGTAACATCACTTACAGACAATTTAGGCTGAAGGTGCAACACTGTGAAACTTAAAAAGAAAACAAACAAACATCACTGATGTGTTCAGTACTGAGAATAAACCAAAGATTTTCGACACTGCACAGTCATGAAAATGTGTGTTAATATTCACAGAGGGGAATTCTGGGAAGATGAGGATCATGATTTAAGACAACAGCTGGTGATGAGGAGGATGTTTCCAACCATGACTGGATGCACTCGATGTGTACAGTACTTTGATGTATTTTATTATGGTTTATGTCCCTAAGGGAACGTTTGAGGGCTACAACTATCATTTCTATGATGCAAACAATTCAGCCTTAGTTCCATCAGTCCACAAATCTCTTTCCCAGTAGCACTGTGAGGTTTTTGGAAAACTTCAGGTACACTACAATGTTTTAATGTGAGAGAACACACAACACAACGGATGATAAAACAGAAGTGATCCCAAGAGTGAAGTACGGTGGAGGGAGCATCATGATCTGTGGCTGCTTTGCTGCTGTTGTGTGTGAATTATCACAATATGTCAGAGGTGATGTGATATGGAACAGGCCTACTTAGATTCTGCTCATGGTTTTGGGTCTCACTTATCTGTCGAGGCTGCATCATTAGCACCACCTTGGAATGATGTATGAACACTCAGTCACATGATCAGTACCTGCGGCACACCTGCTACTTATTCCCCCAAATCAACTACACTGGTTTTAATTACCTGTAAATACCTGTATATTTATAATATATTTTTTATATATATCTTCTCTCTGAGACATGATGAGTTAAATTAATCTTGTTCAAGTATCATTTAATTTTTAATAATTTGTTCACGTTTTCATATCTTTGCCTGTGGCTACGTCGACTTTAATTAACTTCTATTTGTCTCACCTGTGTAGGATTCAGTCCTCACAGTCTAAAGGCAGCAGAGACTGTGAATATTTAAAAAAACATCAAAGCTAGTTTTTAACCACTATTTCCTCTATAAAGTCACACTGGCCCTTAAAATGATTACTGCTGTACACAGAGGGACAGGGAGCCTTTTCACTGTGATGGATGTTTTGCCTTCAGTCAAACTCACCCCCCCCCCTCCTGCTGCTGCTGCCGCCAGTCGACTAACAGCAGCAGAAAAATAAATTATGGTTTTTCTGCTCATGTGATTTCATTTCAAGGTGTAAATGACATGTTGACTTTCACAGGCTAATTTAAAATAGAAACTTCACAGAAACCTCAAGAATCTGACTAAAATAGGACAAACGTTGTTTTAATTTAAAGTTATTGTTAGTTTCCAAACCTCTTCATGGTTTACAACTAGTTTGTTTTGTTGTTGTTTTGCACAAAAAACAAAAGGAAAGAATGAAGTAAAGAAGAACGTATGCACATAACCACTGACGTGCATGTGAAACAAGATGCTTTCATTTGGACAGAGGAGTCTGCTACTGTCACGGAGATGTTCATGAGGAGAGCAGGAAAATAAGAGAAACAGATTGATGCGCTGTGCTAGTTTGACGTCACAGTGGAACACAGAAGAAATTAAATATGAACACATGCATGTGTACGGGTGTAAACACCCAAGATGCATCTTATATCATACCAAGTGTAAACAGAGCCTTGTTGTGTTTCCACCAGGGAAAGTGAAGGGAAATGTTTGGATTTCATTTGGTACAGTGGCGGATTGCACTGAATTGATCCCAGGTGTGTGGTTCAAGTTCCAGTCTGCAGACTATTTAACAGCAGCAGTTGGTACCAGCTGATCAGTTCGACTTTCCTGTCCCGTGTCCTCCGTAGGAAACGTGTACCAGCATGTAACTCATGGAGTCCGTGGTCCACATCTGTTGCCACCCATCCCAGCAGAAGTGGTTCAGTAAACGCTGAAACGTAAATGGAGGTATTCATTATACTGACATGTATTGGTTGGTTGTGGCTGAGTCTACGGTTCATGATGGTCTTGGTTCTTCAGGATCAGTGGAACAGCTCAGTTCTTAAAACGTGACACAGGACTGTTGGTGTGTTCCAGGGAAGTCTGTGATTTAGTTCCTCAAAGCAGTTTGACTGAGCCACCGCATGGATACAAAACCCGATGCAGGGTTATGAGCTGTAATTACACCAGCACAAAGGACAGCGATGAGCTCACTGCCTGACCACAAGGATTCCAGTCCAGGTTTGTAAGGATTTGTAACGGACACGCTGTCGGTATGTGAAGCTCAGCCGCAGTGGGCGGAAACGTTTCTGAAGGAAGGATGTGAAGACACACGAAACGTTTTCACTAACTGGACTGAAAGATGAATTTAGTAGGATGTGAGTTTGGAAACTGAATCCTAGAGAGTCAGTTGATTTTGAAAAGGGCACCTTTAATTAATTAGGTGAAAGGGAAGAGGTTTGAGCCCCCAGAGCACCCCACCTCTACACGTGCCTTTATTATAGTTTAGTTTCAACATCATGTATTTTAAATGAGGACCTGAAAAAGCTGATGTTATCAGATTTTTTAAAAATCTGGTTTTAAACTGAAGATAAAACATCTACAGCTACAGACAGTCTGGTGACGTGTAAACCCGGGAGTTAAGCTGCAGTTTGGACACAGTGTACTGACATCAGACATATACACACTCACACAGCAGGGTTTTTATTCTGTATCTGGTTTCCAGCTTGTTACTACACAGACACACAGACACACAGACACACACACACACACACACACACACACACACACACAGACACACAGACACACACACACACAGAGTCTGGACAGATCAGAGGTTGAGCAGTAAAACGTTTTCTTTTTTTCTAATGTGACGTGTGGACGGATGGAGGGCAGGTCTTTATTCCTGCTTCGTGTCATTACACTGAGAACAGCAGACAGAAAACACTTTTAGAAGACAAAGAAACCTCTTAATGTTCTATCTTAAAGTCCTGTTTTCCTTTTATGACTTTATTAACATATAAATTGAATAATTCAGGGATAAAACAGCCAAAACTAAATAAATCCTCCATGCTCTTCAGTCTGGTTTCACAGTAATGATAAAGGCTTTAACAACTTAATCTGAGGTGTCAGTGGAGTAAAAGCTTGTATTGAACAATTAGGAGAAAGCTCAGACATTAAGGAACTTGACTTTATAGTAATCTGAACAATTTATGTTACGCTGTTGGATATTTAAGTTGAGTTTTTATAAGCATTTGTCACCAGTTCATTTTCCCACTATTAGAAGTAGTAAAACTACAGAGTAGAAATACTCTAACAACCAAAAGTCCTCTGTTCAAATGCTTTTTATTATAATATATAATAACTGTAAATATTGATGCACTAATGTGATCATAGCTTTAATGTTAATGGAGCATGCACTAATGTGGAGATTATAAGTTTTGAATCTAATAATTAAAATTTGGATTACATTACGTACGGCTGGATAACTTGGAAATTAGTGTTTTGTATTAAAAATATGAACAGTAACTAGTACAAATACAATATTTACCTCTGTAGTAAAGTTGCAGAAAATGACAATACTCAAAATTAGACTTAAGTACAATAGTTAAGTAAATGTACTTAGTTACTTCTTATTATTTCACCTTTAGCGCAGATGTTTCTCTCTATTTTCAGGCTGAATACACTTGTTTCAGTAAAAGATGATTTTTACAAAAGACTCTGTTTAATGTTGAGTTTTTGTAAACGCTTCCTCAGAACCTCAGCAGACGTGAGGTCTTCTGCCTCCACAGGTTTGTACAAGCTGCTCTGCATGTTCAGCAAAAATTGAAATCATCACAGTATCTCAGCTTATCTTTCAGCAGAAACGCAGTTTTAACAGGAGGACAGCTAGTAAATGTCACCACAGTCCAGTGTAGAGAGAGCTGCATGAACTGAACTTCCAGGAAAAGAAGAATCACGTCTAACACTCATTAGCGGGGTCAGTGTTGTTCATGAGGTGTTCATCAATTACAACTCAGCCCAGAGTGAAGTCTGACATTAAAGGCTTCAAACATTGCAGTGTAATTCATCTCTTCTCTGGGTTTTTACAGCCTTGTTACAATCTCATCTTTGTTGCTGCAAAGAATTTAAAGATCTGCAGGCTCGGCCTCCACAGTATCAGATAAAGCCAGATACAGTACACGTGTGTTTATGGTATGTTTTCATCTGCTTTCATCCGTCTCCTTCCTGTGCTGTGTCTGAGTGTCTTTACATCGCCGTGTACATTATGTTTATGTCCAGTGAAGACGACACTGTGCTATAACTACAGCTCTAGATGATCCCTATCACATTCCAGTCTGAGCTGTGATCTCAGCTGTGATCCCTCTTCATCTCAACTTTGTGTTTTGGAATGCAAATCAAAACTGGCAACGCCAAAACAAGGACCGAGGCGGAGGAGGAGGGCAATGACAAAAAACACGTTTTGTTGTTGTTGTTGTTTTCTTGTCTCAACGTCCATGTTTTGTACTGCAGAGATGGAGAAGTAGTGTAGTGCAGTAGTAGCAGTAACGTTAGTACATTAAGCCCCCTCCTAAACCAGGGTCCAGCCTAATAAAACCAGCTGAGCTGAAGTTTGGCTCCACTTTCAATGCAAGCCTTTGACCTTTTTGGTCCAGTGGTGCAGCTATGTACAAATTGTTGGAGTCAGATCTGATCATCTGGAGAAAGAACAGCACATACAGTGCTGTGAGCAAATGAGGGAACAAGAAAGGTGTAGGTAGGCAGTGCAGATCTGGCGATATGAAAGGAGGACAGGTGTGCACTGGATTCGTGAGAGGAGTCCGGACTAGGACGGAGACAAAAGTCTGAGGACATCTGGTGGACACAGCGAGACACTGAAATGGAGGAAGTCACAGCTTCAGGATTCGTTTATATATTTCATGCATCACAAAGTGCCACCAACGATGGAGGGTCGGGTGGTTGTTGGCTGTCGTCAGTCTTAACCTCCTGATGATAGGTGTGTTTGTTTTGGATCCTTCAACGGGATCTAACAGCCCCGACAACACCTCGATGCCACCTCACCACAACCCATGAAACACACACACTGACATACTGTAAGTCACCTGTTGGTGGTCAGCTGAGGATTAACATGCAGCTCAAAGCTTTAATAAGCTGAAGTTGAACGAGGAGGATGGACGAGCTGAGGATGTGTAGTTTCTTTGAATTTCTTTGTGAGGAATCAAATGAATCATTTAAGTAGTTTCTGTGATTGTGTGGCTTGTTTACAGGTTTTTTGTCTGTAGATACTGATGAATCCCTTTATTACCAATATTTTGATGGATTTAAAGCATTTAAACTAAAATCTCCTACAGTACTGAACTCCGCTGACTCTCAGCTTCTTCTGAAAATGAGAATAATCAGATTCAGAAAGAGAGACAGTGTTTGTGCTTGTGGCAAAGTAATATGAGGAACCCGGTGACTGTGCCGACCACCCTGTTATCTGTGGAGTGCGTTGTGTACACAAAGAGTCTCTGTTCAGTGGCTGAGTCAGAGGTGGGGGTTGAACTGTCCTATAAGCACTCAGTAGAAAATGTGGATAATGAGGCAGCTTCAGCAGGCTACATGCTAAAATAACATGATATGTGCAAACTTATCACACAACTGATGTAATACAGCACATATAATATATATATTATATATATATATAATGTATATATATATATATATATACAACATATTAATATCACAAATGTCATGAATCAAATCTGTATTTAGAGATTGTGATCGAGCACACAGGACCTTCAAGTTCACCTATAATCAAAGGTCGTGTGTGGCATTGAACTGTTTTATTTTTTAAACCTTTTGTGTCTGTTCTTTGTTGCACTGGCGCCGTTAGAATCAACATTTGGTCGTGTACGTGTATGAAAACTTATGAAACAAACTTGACCTTTGGCTCTGGAGGTGGGAGGGGGCACAGACATGAAGTCCAAGGAGTCACAGTGTGTTGTGGTGGTAGACTTTGTAGGGAAACCTTTCTATTCACATGCTCGTCTTCCTGTTGGGTCACTGCATGCAGCTGGATATCGTAAAAATAAATAAATATATGGTCACAACTCTTGTTACATCTCAACTATTATGTCAGATCACTGATCACTGATCACAGATCACACATCACACAACTACATTCATACATGTTTAACCTTATAAAGAAGATCATTGTGTATCCTTGTCCTCATTCACCCTGACACAGGTATTAACTCCTTCCTGTGTGCACAGTTCATCTGTGGTTCTGAAAGGTGAAGCTGTATTTTCACTTTTATTGTGACAGTGGAAAAAGAAATAAACCAGAAAATAAAAAATCTGTTCCCTGCAACCTGCCCCAGAGCTCTTCAGGTGTTACAGGAAGTGGACACGCGTTGATCACACAGCACCTCCTGCTGGTTAAGAATCAACTTCACCATGTTCCATTTATTAAGGCTTTATATAGAAAAGATGATACTACACTAGACTACATCAGAGAGCACAAAGCAACTGTTTGTGTGCAGTAAAAGGAACTGACACATTTTTAATTCCAATATCACAACGGTGATTGTTCTCTCATCAGGAACGTCTCAGTTCAGTGAAGGAAACTGGTTTCATCAGTAGGACATACATTCTTGTAGTGTTCGTACTGTGTTTGAGTTTTGTGCTGCTCCTTGTGCGTAACCAGACAAGCAATTTGTTTGATACATTAAGTCCCTTATTTAACCTGAGTTCTAGTGAAGTTACCATCTTTCAAATCACGTTATGAATGTTTATAGAAATTGTTCTTTAAAAACAGTATATGCACATTGTGACCAATGTATATCTACTTACACACAGGACATGTACAGTACATGTCTCATATTGTATTAGGATAAACCAGATTAACTAAGACATCGTGATGCACTGAAGCATGATTGATTTTATTTTGAGGACACACAACAAACCAAGACAATTAAAAACAGTCCAGGCAGAGTTGGTCGTCTTTTCCTAAAGGAACAGAGTAACAGCGTGAAGTATTAGAAGGATTTTAAGAACACAGTGTTTGTTAATAATAAGTTAATACGTTTAATTCATCATGGCGTTAGTTGACCCTTTTGTAGTGTAAAGCACAATGAAGGAAAGAGGAAGCACAAAATAAAGTCCAGCAGATGGTCCCTGCAAGGAAGAGAGACAGACTGAGATTTCCCCCAAGTGCAGATGCACAGACATCTTCATATAAGGAGCCTCAAAGGTTTCAAATCCAAGAATACTGAGTCGTATAAAATCATCTTCAGAGTATAATACAGATCAGGGAATGTACTTCAAAGGCGTATGTATGTCTACAGTCCTAGCTTCTTGTTTTGCAGCATTAAGGTGACGGTTTATACTTTTAAGTCGTACATAAAAACATAAAAATGGCAGCCACTGGAGAGTCCTTCTCCCAGAGTTTTAGATTTCAAATGAAGATGTATGAAAAAACCTTATTGATTGAACCTTATCCTAAATTTGGGGGCTTGCTGTCATTCTCTGAACATGTTCACCTACGCTGGCCTTGCAAATCACAAACAATACTGACACAAAATGTGCATCTGCAGGGGACTTTGGTGTACATGAGCTGTGGGACTGGCATCTCAGGGTGGAGGGTGGGGTGCATCAGACTCTTCCTGACAGGTGAAAATCTTAAATTCCAATATTAAAGTTCCTTTTGCCTCAACAGCAATGTTTTCCTAGAGAAAGAATTAATAAATAAATAAGTCAAATATCATGTCAACTGATAATCGCTGTCTTCATTAGACACAGGACTAATGAGGACTAGTATGTGAATTTAAATTAAACTTAGAGCTGCACACAAGGATAAATACAGTATAAATCTTCTTATCTTTACTGTTTAGATTAGATTTAAATGTTTCTTCTTTCCCAGGTTTATAAATAATCATAATAATCCTCCTCAATCACACAGATTTGTTTATGGGGATAATAAACGGTGTGAAAATAAATCTACAAGTTTAACTGGCAGTAAAAGAACAGCCGGTATTACCATCATGTCACCTGTTCTACGTGAACAGATTCCTTCATTTTGTGCCGTTGTACTTGACTTCCTTTCCACATTTCTTCAGTGTCTCCATGAGTACGTCTACATCTTTGTCTGACTCAATCCAAACCAGTTTCTTAGGCAGGTCAATTTCAAACTTCACATCTGTGATGAGAGAAAACAGGTTGGCAGGAAGGCAGGTTGTTGAAATCCAGAAAGCAACAGTATTAAAAATACTATTAACCTCACTGATACTGGACTGATATGAGAAAGAAAAACTGACTTAAAATAAAAGTGCTGCTGCATCAAGTGACGAGTTGAAAAACCCAACAGAGCCAAGAAGAGTCAAGAAGTAAGAATAGAGGTGTCTCTCTTTTACTCTTACTATTTATTGACGTCATCTATAAACTAATCCTTGCACTGGTATTAGGAGGGACAGCAAATAATACACACTAGTGTTCAATGTTCTGCTATTGGTTGTTCCAACCACAAGTTTGGGTGGGAGGGCTCGTCACAGTAATATGAAGTATTATTTTGCTGCAGGTGTTATAAAGGCTGACGTTATGAAGTTGAGACTTGAGGGGACACACGTCATTTATTGCATGGTTTTAAGAAACAATCATAAAATGCAGAATGCAGATTTAGCTAAGTTACCATAGGCTACACTACACATAGATACACATCTATGCTAGCATGTAGAGAGAGATCAAATACTTGATATTTCTGATGATCTAGTTTGACTAGGACATGCAGACAGGTCTCAGCCTCACCTCCCAGTTTGTTGAGGACTCTGGTGACAGCTCCCGAGCACCCCTCACATGTCATTGCCACTTCAAACTCGTGCTTCTGTTGGAGACACATTACATAATTAGCTGTTATCTTACTTTCTATGTGACATAGGATATAATGAGGCTAATTATTCTATATAATACATATATGTAATTATATTCATTTAATTAACGCTTTCTGTCACTTTCTGTGACATCAGATCATGAGAAACCATGGAGGCTGCAGACAATTGTCTGATCTAAACTTACAAAACAACTAAAATATCCTGTTTACAACATCATGTGACAACAAAACCCAGCAAACTGTCCCTTTGGAGAGGCTGAAAGCTGCAAAGATTACATTTTTCAATATTTATGCTTGGAAAATAACTGAAACAAAAAATGTATTGACAATCAGGTATCCAGTAGCGTTAGCAAATTTAGTGTGTTTTGTGAGTAACACTAACTTTATGGGCTGTTACTCAATGAAGCCAGTCAGCTGGACTGATCCTGGTGTCTAACTCCTGTGGTAGAAATGAAATAAGTCCTTATTAACTCTTCCACATGATCCATGATCCAACTGAAGCCAAGTCTGAAACCTAACGCTAGCTTACACGCTAACTTACTTAGCTTCACTCAAAAGCTAAAACTTAACCACAAATAAAACATCGGTCTTAAGAACTCACTGTCATGGTTGAAGAGAGTGTCGCAACCCGTCCCAAACCAGCGGTGGACTTTTGCCTCGGACTTTCTTACAAGTGCTGTGAACAACCGAAAAGAAATGTAGACTGTCCGGTTAGCTACCGAGTATTAAGCTAACGGGTGTTAGCACAGCAACCGGATTTCCGGTGAACATATTTCACGCTAGTGCAAAGATTCTGTACATGTACAAACTATATTACAACTATATTTTGTATAATTAAATATACATATTTATTAATGTGTAACAAATACAAACTAATAGACAACGTCAAATATTTGCCTGGTTGTAAACCAGGTAAACATTACTTCCGGTTATATTCTGGGGGCATGTTGAGTAACTTGACGCTCCACAAGTCAAACTAGCCGGGCCCGACTTTCACTGTTGAATTTATAAATATATATGTAGTTGTGCTGTTTTCTTAGTTATCGTGTCTTTTTTCAGTCAATTAACGACGTTGTCCCGGAGATAGCGACAATAAACGACCTCGAAACGAGTAATCAGGTTAAACCAAGCGCTTCCAATGGGCAACGTTTTTCAAAATAAAAGCGCCGTCAGTCGTGACTCGTAGATTTGTTACACACAGACCTGAGAAACTGAAACTAAATTAAATATATGTGATTAAATCCGATTTCAATACTATTATAATTTGCTTTATTATCATCATTTAAAGGTTCCCAGCTCAACACAAACCTATGGGTATGGCTATTGGTTCTGCACAGATTGGAAGGAAAATGTTTTGAGCACTGGTTTGCCTGAATATTTTATAAAATAAGTAACTAGATAGATAGATAGATAGATAGATAGATAGATAGATAGATAGATAGATAGATAGATAGATAGATAGATGATAGATGGATAGATGATAGATAGATGATAGGATGGATAGATGATAGATAATAGATAGAATTGATAGATAGATAGATAGATAGCGCGATGCGTGGTAGATGCGATAGATAGATAGATAGTAGCTAGATAGATAGAATAGATAGATCGATGCTAGATAGATATCATAGATATAGATAGATAGATCTAGATAGATAGATATAGATAGATCATAGATAGATAGATAGATAGATAGATAGATCATAGATAGATAGATAGATAGATAGATAGATCATAGATAGATAGATAGATAGATAGATAGATAGATAGATAGATCATAGATAGATAGATAGATAGATGATAGATGGATAGATAGATAGATGGATAGATAGATGAAAGGTTTTTAAAGGTTTTTAAAGGTTTTTCAAATCCTAATCTACAAAGAGGCAGCTAAATGTTAGCATGCTACATATAGGAGGTAGCTAGCTGATATGACACTGAATACTAATTAACTGTAAAAACATTATTTAAAGATAAATTACAGTGGTTTGAGTCATGTAATTAATCGCGTCTTTCCAGAAAAAGGGATTAAATATGTCCGTTTTAGCCTAAAACGCTTTTTAGCAACATGCTAACGGCGCTTCTGTCCGTTACAGGCCGTCTCTATGACAACAGTGCGTCAGGTACGACGTCCTCTGACGGCCGAGTCATGTGACCTCACCGCTGGTTCCCTGAAGCCGAGTCCCGCTGCGGCTTCAATCGGTGCAACCAGCAGATATGACTGGAATATGAAAAGAAGAGGTCTGCGGCGAGCTTAGCTGTTGATAAATCCAGCCAGGGGACGGAGACAGAGGGCGAGGTTTCTCCGAGGAAGGTTGGTAATAAGCTGTCTACGTACACAAAGATAGCGTGGAGACATATAGCTATAGAGCGTTAACTAGCTAGCTAACCAGCGGTGGCTAACTGGACATTTAATCCCACTTAACGTGAGCTAAGTTCATGTCTTTGTTAACTCGCGTTAACGTCACTAACACGCAGAAATTCCAATGTTAGCCAACGTCTTCCCTCTTGCTATTTCAGTCGCTCCTCTGTGTCCGAGTCCTTCTCGGAGGTTAATCCCAACTAAACCGTTCGTACTCAGCCTCATGTAAACGGACGGAGGAGTTTCTGGACAGATCCCATCAGCTGGGTTTGTCTGCTTTATCACAGCCTTCATTGAGGCTGCAGGGAAACCCTCGTCTCTGGCCAAAGAGTAGTTCAAATGATGGGATTAGTGGTTTTAACCGGTCGCCCTGCGCGGCGTGTGTTTGTTCCGTGATTAAGAGACGACAGTGGTCATTAGAAAACCCAAAAACAGCTGGTAAACAGTGGATTAAAGTGGCCGCACCCTGCTCAAACCCAGAATATGGTGTGTGCTCGCTTAGGCATTGAAAGTTAATGTCACTTAATGTTTTAATGTTGACATCCAGACCTGTAAATGTACAGATTACAATGTTTTGTGCTCGAGGCCAAATGACCTGGTCTCTTTACCATTACAGAATTGAAACTCTTATTGTGGTTGTTGAGGTTTCAATACGAACTAGACACATCCTGTTAAACTTAGTCTCTTTGGGTTTTGTTAAGACTTTAGCCTCGATGTGTCATTAGAACAGCTTCAGTACAAATCTACTAACCTCTGGACTCTACTGGAGCCATAGAGAACTATTCAGCCCCAATGTCATCCTGTTCGTTCATTCATTCATTCAGATTTTGCTTTTAATTTGTCACCCTTATGTTAACTGTTGTTGAAGAGGCTGATGTAAATTTGTCTGTTTTTGTCATCTCTTATTTTAATTATAATGTGTAATTCTGGAAACTTTAGTGTCAGTGCTGTTGTGTTAAAGTCCTGGTGTGAAATTGCACACCATTGTGTTTTCATTTCCATGGTGCTTGCTTTAGTCCTGTCACGTTACAGCATATTGTGAAATTGCTGAGTAGCTCATAATTTGGACACTTTGGCCTGACACAGTTACTTAGCAGTTGTTGTAGAAGTCATGCTTCTTTTTTGTGAGGTTACTGAACGCCTGCTAAACAATGGCTCATTCTCAAGTGGCTTCCTAGGAAAAATTAAATGTCACCCTGTTTGAACACATTAGGGGCCTTGTACTTTTTCTTCCTGTAGTATCCCCATTTAGTTTTACTGTGGAACATTAAAGAAATCAAAGTTTACAGTTTAAATGCAGAATAAATACAGGACATTATCAACATTTGGAAATGCAAATAATTTAGGTTCCTCAAAATTGCAGCACAGTCTGTTGTCTTCATTGAATCAACAGGTGAACAGCACACAGTAGGTAGGAAAGATGTTTTCACATAATAATCATCATCCCCCTGCATTACAGATATGCTCTAACAGTTCCTCATTTGCTAGTAAAACAGTAATGAGAGTCACAAGAGAAGTAAAACCCATCAATGTCCTCCAGTCTCTGCAGACACAGATCATTAAACACAGCAAGCCGGTAGAGCTGGCTGAGTAGGACTGCAGGTCTTGTGTTAAGGGATTCTCTTATTATAATTATAAACAAACTGAAAAGTTGTTGTTGTGTTTATTACAGTCAGGTGGTGTTTGACAGTTCCTCTCAGATGTGAAGGGTTGATGCTTTTCTTTATCATACATGATGCAAATTGTATATAAATTAAATATCTGGGCCCCAAAAAAGATAAAACAATGAAATTATAACAGGGACATTTCATTACTCTGACATTTTATAGACAAAATAAGTTTTGCAGTTAAGTGAGAAAATAGTCTGTACACATTAAGATAAATTGTTAGTTGGAGCTCTGACCCTTATTCTGCTCTTATATAACATCATTGACAGGTGTGCTGGTCTTTAAAAGCCTTGAACAAAGACCATCCAACACCGCAGCCTGTCAGCCCAAAGGTTAGAGGAAGAAAGCTGCAATAAATGCAATTTCCCTGGGTGCAGTGTGATTGTATTCAAAAGCTTATTTAGCCAAAATAAGCAGGAGAAATTGACTAATTGTTTCAGCCTTTAGCACCAATAATGACTGTAATGTATTACATGGAGTTTGAAAGGATGCTCTTTGCCAGTGAAGTACAAGATGTTTTGGTCAGTTCTTCATACACTTGTGACATTTTGCACCTAAATGAAACCTTCTAAATTACCAGGTTAAGCTGTGATCAATAATACATATAATACATTTATATAAAAAGTGTCAGATTGTTTTACTTTCACAGAATCAAAGGTACAAAGTCGAGAACATCATCTGTCTCTGTAGATTTATTTCCTTATAAAGTTTATAATTATTTCTCTGCTGCTGATGATTCTTACTTTAAATTGTCGTCTCTCTTTTGCAATGTGAAGCTGTCCATGCTGGACTCCCTGATCTCCCAGCATTAGGATCTGCAGGGCTGGGAGAGACAACACCCAGCCACAAAACCTCCTGACTCAACATGATGGCATCCAGCGATGTAGACATCCAAGGTGAAGGTATTAAAATCAAATACTTTTTTTGCTGATTAGTCAGTGGATGACAATCTTAGAAACATAACCTAGGAATGATACAGGTTCCTAGTTGCTTTGGGACTATCTTAAATTCTAATTGACAGGTTGATGTTGATCACCAGAGCAGCTTTTATGTCTTTTAAATCTCTCTTATGGCACGACGTTGCTGGGCAGGACGTCACAGCAGCAAATTAAATATTTGGTGATAAGGTGGAGGTGGCAGGCCTGCAAAGAGCCAGTAGGGAAGGAGTGACAGAGTAAACAAACATGTGCAGACAGACAGACAGGGTGTTGTTAGCGACATTGAACAGTGAGAGCTACACGAACACCCAGCTGGACCAAAGCAACTATTGCAGGTATGTTAGCATGCTGTTTAATGTTCTTCAGCTGAGAAGGTCATTAGCTTTTTATCATAAACACTGATTTTTGTTTTCCCCTATGTGCTTGTAAAAGAGTCACGAGAAACTGAAGTAAACTCTGCTGAGCCTGCAGTCTGTGTGTGCTAAAGCAGTGACGGGATTCAGATCTTTAAACACGTATCAGTAAGCGGGTAGCTAGTAGCTGGTGTTGCTGTGGGGCTTTTGGTCGTCTGTGCAGGGCAAGGCAAACAAAATAACTGTTGTCACATGTGTATTACAATCAGCTGGTTCATGGGAAAACGTTTCTATCTGACAAAGTCACAGTGGAGAAAGTCAGTTTATGTGCTGTGAGTCTGGTGGCGCAGATGTCAGACTGAGTCAATAAAGCTCTGTTCTAGCTAAACTGACTTTACCTGAGAAGTGATATTTTACTTACACTACATAAAAATATTTCACGGTGTGTGTGAAAAGCTTCCATTTTACAAAGTAAATGCAAATATGTCTTAAAGCTTATCTACAATCCATGTTTATAGAACAATGTCAAAGACCCTCAGCTCACTGTTTTTGGTTTTCCAGCTCACTGTTCTCCAGTTTGTGTTCAGTGTCACTTCACACTTTGTTCAGCAGGCAGTTATTTTCTCAGCAAAAATAAACTCTAAAGCCCGTTATACACTACCTGCCCAGGACTGGGTGACAAACGGACACAGTTAGTCTAGCTGGGGAACACAGTGGCACATTTAGCTGCTAAAGCCACACTGACATTCATCATGTGGCCACAAACGAGACGCACAAGGAACTGTTGAATATGCTAATAAGCAGCTTAAGAACAGGTTTACCATATCATCATGCAAAGTGATAAAATGCCAATGCTTGTTTCTGCTTCACACAATCTCCCCTTCAGTTTGGCTTTAATTTATTTTTGCTGCAGGATTTTTTTAATTACTTGTCGACAAATATTTGTTGTCTTTTCTGTGTTAAGAAATAAATACAGTAGTGGGATTTGATGGGGAAGGGTGGAACACATCTTCACTGTGATGTTCTGCTTTTTTCAGTGACAAAGCAAATAGTTTTCAACATTACCCATTTACTCAAATCGCCACAGTGACAGGATGTCTTTCTGCTGCGGGACAACCACAGCGAGATGTAATCAGTGATTTGTTCGTTGTTGTGCTGTACTGGTACACGTTGTGTCGTCAGCATCATAAAACTGTTCAGAGCCTGGAAGTCAGGAAATGTGTGTGTACTGTTTATCAAATGTACATTTCAGGATCATTTATTGACCATTATTAACGATGTAGGATGTGATTCAGAATATTTCGATCTTTACTTTACTTTTTTTACTTTTTCTTATTTTCAGGTTCTTTGATTTCTGACCAAAATCCATCAGAAATGGATGCTCTGTGTCCCTCTCCTCCTGGACCCTCCAGACCCCAGCGTAACTATGAAAGAATTGGAGGACGAACAGGAACCTCGTAGGTTCATATGAAGTCTAATATGCTGTTAGCAGCAAGTGAAGGCTTTGTTCTAATGGAGCTGTAACTTCTTCCTTCTCCAGTTTCTTCCAGACCCTTATCCACCTGCTGAAGGGGAACATTGGTACAGGGCTGCTGGGTCTGCCGCTAGCTGTCAAGAATGCAGGGCTGGTGGTAAGTGCACAGATATTTTATCATCTTATCACATGACACGTCTAGGAACAGAGAATTATTGTTGTCAGACATTCATGACATGATACAGAGGTGGTAAGGCTTCTACTGCAGTCTGATTTTCAAGCAGACCACAGTTTGGATTTTGGCAGCACTGTTTTAGTGGGAAGTGAATTATGGTCATGTGGTGATGATGCAGGTACTAACATCAAGAGAATTTTAGTTTTTGTTCATTCACCAGTGAATATGTGGTGAGTCAGAAATGTCAAGATGAATTCAAATAAGAACACTCTTATTTTACTGGATGGTTTTTGTCTTAATTTTATTTTATTGTGGAGCATTATTTTCCAGGCTGTGACCATTTTCACAGAATGATGAAGTGACCTGTGTTTGTGACGTTTACATACTGCACCAAAGTGAAAAGCAATACTCAGTGATCTAAAACCATATAAAATACTTTAATTTGCTGTTTTTTAGGCCACTAACTTTTGAACAAGGCTGAAGCGCTACGAGGGAATTTCTATCAGGTTACTTTAGATAACAGAAATTGCTTAATTCATCATGTTGATTGTTGAAAATGATGTTAAACAGGAAGTTAATTGAATGCTACACCTTGATAAGCCAGGACTACTTAGATAGACTGTGTAAGCACAATGCCCAGTCCCATTGTCGTCCCTCATTTCTTTAACAGTAACCAGACTTAATTTCTTTTTACTGTGCACTGTACACTTCCACTTACAAAAACACATTTCTGCTGGACTTTTTAAGACTCGGCTTCTCTGTGTTTGTTTCTCTTCAGGTCGGACCAATCAGTCTGCTTGTTATGGGCATTATTGCAGTTCACTGTATGAAGCTTCTGGTGAAATGTTCCCACCACCTGAGTGCAAAGTAAGTAAAACAAAGTTAAAATCTTTGATACATGAAAACCGTTTGTTGCATTGGATTTGGTAAATGTTAACTTAACTACAGCAGGCTGAGTGGAGTTAAATAATAAGTAGGGTATGAATGGCTGAAGTGGTAGAGCAAGTTGATGAGATGAGATGACACAAGCACCTCACAAGGCCGTTCTGCTGTCGTTGGTGTGTGGTGGGTGTTTGACTGGGTTCATGAGAGGAAGAAAGCAATATCATGCAGTTTCTTACTGAGTCACATCCAGGAACGGTGGTAAAGAGTATTTATATGTTTTACATAAGTAAAAGTATAATATAATAGTATAATAGTCTAAAAAACTCTCCATTAAAAGTAAAGGTCCTACAGTCATGTTTTTTATGACTTTCATGTTACTTCAGCAGGAGCAGGGTACACCCTGGACCGGCCACTGTTCTATCACAGGGCTGACAAAGACACAGACAACCATAAACTAACTGCATGTCATGGGACTGTGGGAGGAAAGTAGAGTACCCAGAGGAAACTGTAAGGCCACGCTTACATGCCAACTCCACACAGAAAGGGCTCAGCTAATTAAAATTATATTAAAACTTGTTATTGTGTACCCTGTTATAGCAACAGAAAGCACAGCAAATGAGTAATTATACGTAAAATAACAAGTACAATCTTCTTCTTCTCTTTCGGCTTTTCCCATCAGGGGTCGCCACAGCGAATCATCCTTTTCCACCTAAGTCTATCATGAACATCTTTACCCTAACATTAGCCAACCTCATGTCCTCTGTTAAGACATCCATATATCTCCTCTTTGGCCGTCCTCTTGCCCTTCTGCCTGGCAGCTCCATCTCCAACATCCTTCTACCAAATAACAAGTACAATATTCAATTCTAAATATAATATGAATAGTATAGTAATGGGAAAAGAACACGTAGACTGACTTTGTCTTTTCATGAGCTGCAGTTGTTTGTTGCTGAAACGCAGCATGAAGACAGTTTCTTGTCTCTACTTCTAATCCCCTGAGAGCAGGTCCTCAGTGCCTAGATGGGCTGTAAAACCACAGCTTTTGCACAGCTTCTCTACAGTTGTTTACATAGCTGTCAAACTGTGCCATCACTAACTTGTTTGTTGTAGCTGATAGATTACACATCTCCACATCTTTCTACTGTGTAACTAGTGAAACCTGCGACAAACCAGACATAATGTTACTGTGACCTGCAGTTATCAGAAGTAGGGTACTGCTGCAGTAAATGTCCAATTTTAAACCACCACATTATGCAACTGGACCAAAAATAAACCTCATTTATGATCCGTTATCTGTTTTACTGCTGTTAGTTTGTGACTACTGAGGCGATTAACCCACCCATATCCACTTTAAATCATTATTCTGCCTCTGACAGTAAACCCGTGTGTTCACAGAGCCTCCCGCCCTTTGCCCAGTTCGTGCTGGAATATACTCCAGCCTCACCCTGCCACGTTAAAAAGCATTAGACCAGGAGTATGAATGAAGGGTGTTTATTATGAGCCAGAGTCAGAAATTACACTACCTATGTACCTACACTAAAAAGTTGCACGTCAGTATGAGAAGAAATGGTCATGAGATAAAAATGCTGCTCTTCTTGTTTCTGAGGTTTCATTATTGCAGAGTCAGAATCATCACTTCCTCTTGTTCCCTGCATTTACTGAGCTCCACGTCTGCAAGCATGTAGGAATTCATCCACATATAGATGTACAGTAGATGGAAAAAATATTTATTAGCTTTTACCTCATGAATAATGACTGAAACTTTAATACTTAATTAGTTTCATTCTGTGTTTTGTAATCTCACACCTATCTCATTTTACTTTACTGTAAAAGGTTTTCCTCTAACTTCTGCTTTCGTTTCACCATCTTTTGTAGTTGCACTAGGGAGCCCTAAATGTTTGGGAACCTCTGAGACTGGTGTGGACAAACGTTTAGTTGGTTAACTAAATTTAAGCACAGCAGCACAAGTCACACATTCAGCATATGTGGAGAACCAAGTTTCCAGTAATAAATAGATAATAAAATGCTGAATAAGATCTGTGTTCCCAGGTTGTCTCAGGTACAGGACTCTTCAAAGAGATAATTTGATCGAGACAGAAGAACCGTGGCGGTGAAAATATGTGCTTATGTTTTATTTTTTATTTGTGTCCAGGGTGAACAGGCAATCTCTGACCTATGGCGAGGCAGTGCAGTATGGGATGGAAAATGTTCCGTGGCTGAGGAGGCATTCACAGTGGGGAAAGTAAGACAAATGTTTGACTGTCTTTAAAATTATTAAAATATTTCAGTTAGTGTTTAGTCGACAGTTTTAATGCACGTGGCATTATCCTAGCCACCTACAGGTTCCCCCGCAATAAATTAGGACTTTGGAAAAATACCGTCTCTTTAAGTCATGTGTGTTTTAAAATAATATTCTCATAAGTTCTAAGAAGTATTCTGAAGGTCAAGGTTGGTGGAAATTGTCAAACTGAGTTTTCAGCTGATGCACTGGAACAATTCATTTATTCCTATTAACTTCTAGTCACTTGTGTAACTTAGTCATTGTACAGCAGGTTGACTGAACGTGCAAAAATTGGATGAACCACATATTCAGCAAATGTGAGAGAATAACAAATTTTCCAAGAATAAATGAATAATTAACTAAGAGGGATTGAAGCAGTTCCTTCCAGAAAACTTTTTCCTCTACAGTCACCACTAAATTACATGGTTAGATTCAGCTAATGAAAGCAACTATAGAACCAACTAGGAAAAGGAATCATTCATAAATATATAATCCTGTAAAATTTAGCATAACTAAAAGAACTGAAGGTGCAAAAATAATTTGTGTACTCAGTCTCAGTATTTACTATAGAAACATTCTAACACTTCTGTCCGACTTCTTCCCTCTTCTCTCTCTCTCTTTCTGTCCATCTCAGACGGACCGTGAACTTGTTTCTCATCATCACCCAGCTGGGCTTCTGCTGCGTCTACTTTGTTTTCCTTAGCGACAATGTCAAGCAGGTCAGAATCGCACACACACACACACACACACACACACACACACACACACACACACACACACACACACACACACACACACGCTCGCTCTACAAGTACCAAGTACTTGGAATGAAAAGCAAACCGTACAATAACCCGGTTTCTCTCGCTTACATGTCGTCTACTTCTTGTTAAACTACTGTGTGAGATTGTTTGTTGTATCAACAGAACATGCAAGTTACTGTGTACTCTGACAAATGACCCTCACAGCTCCAACTATCAGAATAAATAGACTGTGTTTACATGACTCGTTAAAATGGAGACATTGAGGACAAATCGGAGTGTAGAAACCAGTGTCTGTTTTCACTCTGATCTGGTTGTTATGGTGGCCTGTACACGTATGTCCATATTCTCACAAGTGAGTACCACACTAGATACGTATAAAGAGGATTTAAAGCGTTAAAGTAATCCCAAACTGCATCTCACAATCATCGTACATGTAGCAGCCTTCAGTGCTGCAGCTACAAATTAATTTCTGAGATACAGCTTATGTTTATGTGACTAAAAAGCAAAATACTCACACAACAAAGCACCATGCAACACCAGTACTAAGATGAATTTGAAGGAAACAGTTTAATCCACTAAATAGAATTGGATTCATCCCTCCTGTGTGTTTATTTCCACCCATCATCCGCGGTCGTTGTCAGGTCTCAGAGATCTTTGTTTTGGTTATGATTCCTGCAGCATTAGACCCCTGATCACTTGTCGAACCTTCTCTTTTAATCAATTACTGCATATGTTTAGTTACTGTGTTTGTTTAGGCAGGGGTCATTAGAAGAAATTAAAACACTTCATGCAGTTCATTATGTTCAGTCCTTAGCGTTACCCCAGTGCTTATATATAGAGTTAGAAGGATTTCTAGTGTAGTACAGTTTCTTACCACTAGATGACGATGGTGTCTGTCTGCTGTGGGGGTCTCCTCTGCCTCTTAAACTATAGGGTTGTATACCAGCAGATCACCGAATTAAGATTTCATTAAAATATAAAATCTTTTGCCAAACCAGGTTATAATATTGAGAACTAGACTAATTAGTGGTGATAAAACAAATAGCTAAATAAACAATAAGTAAATTCTCACCTTCTCGTCTACTTTTACCAGGTGGTAGAAGCAGCCAACGCCACCACCTTCAGCTGCCAAATGAACTACACCAACCAGACTGAGATCCTAGTGCCCAGCTTCGACTCCCGTCTCTACATGCTCTGCTTCCTCCCTTTCCTCATTCTGCTGGTTTTCGTCCGCAACCTGAGGTACCTGGCTCCCCTCTCTCTGGTGGCTAACGTGGTCATGACCGCCAGCTTGGTCCTCATCTACTTCTACTCACTTACGGTAAACACCAGATTTGTTTAGTCCCTCTCTCTGCTCTGAGGTGATTTACTGACTTCTACTCCTCCACTTCTCACTCTGGTGACAGCATGTTTCCAAACCAACCAGATTTTTTAATTGTAGGTTAGAAACCTTACTGGGCAGGAAATCAAGTGATGCATCAACAGTACATGTACTGTGCTTGCCCTGTAGCAGTCCAAGTTTACCCTTGTCATATTTTTGGCATATTTTTTCCCTCAGTTTGGCCACAGAATCTCTTTCTGTGAGAGAGAAATTCTTCCCAGATCCTCAGAGACTCTTCTGTCCTCTAGGCTATTAAAAGGAACAGCTATTTTTATTTCTGTGTTTTTTAACATTGAAGGAAACACTACTGTAAGGACATGTGATCAGTCTTTAAATATGAACTTCATGCTGCTCTGCATGGCTGAACTCATCACGGTTTGACAGAGGTGCAGAATATTTGACTGGATCTGTTTCCCTGAACAATAACTGCACCTTTTGGATCTGACATCTAAACAATTACTATACAATACAATAAAATACTTGCTGACTTATGTTCATTAGAGAGTAATCTGTTACTGAGGAGATCTTTCTTTTTCCTGTTGCATATGAAGCAGTAATCTAATGTGATCTCTTTTTCATTAGTTTCCAGCTGGCCACCTTAAAGTCTCACTTTTCTCATTGGGTGTAACAGTCCGTCTCTATGTTTCTGTTCAGCTGATTGGTTTCTGGGGTTGTTATGGATTAAAGGACAACTGGTAGTGACAGAGTCTCCAGATTACCCGTTTTCTGGAGTATTTTATCATGCAGCTACTGCTCTTTACAGATAAATAGCTGTCGTGTTTCCTGAGTAGCAGCCTTGTTTTGAAAAAAGCCATTTCTTGCATCAGAAACTTCATGAAAATGCAGCACTAGGAGATATATATATGGCCTGTAATGTGTTTCTATGGCTGATGCATCACCTAAGCAAAAATAGTTTTGGGAAACTAGAGCATAAAGGCTACAAATGCAATGACAAGGAAAAAGTGTTTTTCTGCTTTAACTAGTGATAAAAGTATAGGCACAGTGTGTGTAACCTGATAACATTCAAACAATTTGTATCTGTGAGCTCACTCGTAGAAGTAGAACAAGTCAAACCTCCTTTGGCAGCAGTAACATCAGCAAATATGCACTATAAATGCATGTTAGACCTGCACAACATTGACCCTTAAACAGATGTTTAATGTCCCAACGTCTACTGAGCTTCAGCAGGCAAACAGCCCTGCTGATATTTTACTCTGGGACAGATCCTAAGAGATCACCTTTGTTGATGTCATCATACCAGATGATGTCTTTTTCTTAACATTGTTGTTTTGTTTTTTTTTGTTTTGTTTTTTTTACCATTTACAGGGTTTAAGGTTTAAGACCTTATAGAATATAACTTTATATAGAAAACAAAAACCCCAATGCTTTTTAACCCCAACCGGCTGAGGCGAGTGGAAAGAGGAGAGAGAAAAGAACAGCAGGCAACAAAAACAACAACAAGCAGCAACAAAATTATGTTTATTAAATGAAATCATACAGTTACAAACAAATGTTAATTTTATATCAGAAAGTCCAACAGGTTCAGTTGAGTGATGTCGTTCTGTTGAGAGATCATCTACCATCCGCAGACTGTTCTGCCTTCAACAAAGCCCTGAACTGTAAAAATCAATTAACTGATTCAGGTTGTTCATGTTTTCTCTCTTGTTCTCCACCAGCACATCACGTACCCCATCGACCTACCTAAAGCAGGCAGAGCTAAAGATTACCCTCTCTTCTTTGGGACGGCCATCTTTGCGTTTGAAGGGATCGGAGTGGTACGTGACCGAACACATTAACGTCTAGACAGCTAGACCTGATTTATACCTGGTATTAACGTGAAATGTGCAACAGTCTCATCAGAGGTTTTTCCCATTTCCACCTGATATTAACTTTTTTATACCCTTCACTGTTATGTGAAGCAGCCTAGCCATCTGTCATACAGTTTGACATTTCAAGCTATGATGACATTTTATTGGAAGATTTTCTTTTTGTTCACAGTTGTGCAGTTGGAAGTGGGCAGTAACACTGTATCACAGTGAACGTCACATAAATTGAGGTTTAAAACATAAATTTTCTGGGGTTTGACAGAAGCTGGTTTATAATATTATAAGCTTGATTTGTCCGGGTTTGATGCTCAGGTTATGTTCACAGTTCTTCATACTAATTAACAATTCTACAGGACGACGCCTAATAAGGTTTTTACATGCCATTATGTTATCTGTTACTTTTTAATCACCCACTGTTTTGTTATGCCATTGGAGCAATTAGTCATTGTGCTGGAGAGAATATTACACTTGGTAACATGCTGAATGCAGTGCAGGAGAGCCTCACTCATTTGATGAAATGTCAACACAAATTTAGTCTTCATATTAATGTCCGTAAGCTAAAATCAAGACGGCATGAGAGCATGTGACATTTTCTTTAGGCCGTTACCTCTAACGTTGTTCAAATGTCATTGAATAATTTCAGTTCGCTGTGCGTTTAACAGTCTGATTGTCTCTTTGTCACTGTGGGTGAGCAGGTCCTTCCCCTGGAGAACAAGATGCAGAGGCCGCAGACTTTCACCCTGGTTCTGTATTTGGGGATGGGAATTGTCACCTTCCTGTACATCAGTCTTGGTACCATAGGATATATGTGCTTTGGAGAGAGAATAGGAGGGAGCATCACTCTCAACCTGCCAAACTGTTGGTAAGATGGCATCAACATTTCAGTGTCATCTACAAACACAATACTGTCTGATTTTTATAATAATTTGAAAGATTCTTTTCATGTACACAGGAGTGAAAACGTGCACTTTTGTATTTGTATTGTCTACTCTACTCTACTAAACCGGCAACATTACAGTAGAGACAATTTGGAAGCAAATAAGAGTACATGTAAGACGTGTACAAGTACAGGAAGCCCGGTGTTACTGTAATGCCATCTAGTGGCCAGTTTAAGAACAGAACATCAAGTCTTTATCTTTAAAAAATATATTTAATTAATAATTAATATAATTAATATATTTATAGTGAAGTTCTGACTCAGTAATAATGTTATAGCTGTAACATGTACAATGTACTACTTCAGTAATTCTGCAGTTTAAACATATCCTGACAGAAGACATGCAGGAAAATAGACTGTAAAACACTGCAGCTCACAGAATTTGTGGACATGGCAGAAATCCAAACGATGTTCTGAGAGCAGCATCGAGGGTTGTTCAGGTGACTGGGACTCTGCTCAAAGTCTAGCTCAGATGTTGGGCTGTAACGGTTCTGAAACCCAGATCACAATGTGTCTTCAAGGTTTACTGTGATATGTCTGTCAGTGGCTTTGGTGTGCTGCTTTCAGGGACGGCACATAGTATAGGCCATTTGTGTTGTGAGACCTTCAGGGAAAGTACAGAGTGTAACTCATTTGGGTTTTGAAAGCCCCTAACCCCAAAAATCTAAACAAAATAAAAATAAGTTCCCTAGAACCTCAGGGTCTTTGAAAGCTCCAACTCAGTATTGACTGACACTCTAAGTCCAGGATTTTCCCATCGCTTAATCATGACTGTGAAGTGGCCGACTGAATGAAATCAGGTTATAAATTCTTCACTCTTTCAGTTTTGTCCTCACCTGAATTAGTTGGGCTTCAATCAAATTATGACACAGCAAACATGGGGCCAAGTCTTGTAGTCCCTGTAGTACTCAGAGACTATAAGAAATGACAGGTTGTATGGAGCCACCTCTGCAGATAAACCTACTCATGGATAGAGTATAAGACTCTGTAGGCGTTCTCACAGCTTGTGTTCATTTCTCAGTTGTGTTCCACAATCAAACTGATTGCAAAAACAACACTGCTCTGTTTCCCCTTGATGATTTTTATCAGGAATGTTCAGACAAGCAAATATAACATTATTTAGGAACTCGGGGAAGAAAATAGATGTATATAATAGAGACATCTCAGATTATTACTTTTGGTTAATAGGCTTCACTGCTGAACCCAACACACACACACACACACACACACACACACACACACACACACACACACACACACACAGTGAGCTGAATCTAAATCACCAAGAATTTCATACAACACAGAGAGCAGTATAAACTTCATAGACAAACGCCATCTAGTCTGCTTCATAAAGGTTTTTGTCCGTCTGATGAAAAAGCTGAAGCATGACTCATTTTATTCTGTCAGCTCATTTTTCTTCCTCTAATAAAGTTGGTTAAACTAAATATGGCAGTTGCATTTGTTTGCTCATTACATGTTACTATCATCACACGTGCAGGAGACAGGCACCTTTTGAAATGCCTGCCGTGACTAGACTGATACTGCTAATTAGTGGAATAGATTGCCTGTTCAATGAGGTTGAAAACTCAAAGACTATAATTACCAACATCTCTGTTAAAGCAAAAGTGAGAAGAAGACAGTGAGTGTTTGTTGTTTGTTTTACGAGGATGCCAATTGATTCCGCTTCATCTTGTAATATGTTTTTGATGGATCTTGAATGTGTAAATTGAGGCCTTGCACTGCTTGTTTTGTGTTTTATGAAAGGTTTTGATTAGCTGCATGTCAGTGAACTAAACAATTTTAAAAGATGATTAACATATTTATTTTGCTGTAACTTTCCTACACAACACTTTTTATTTACTTGGCTTTTTCTCTCTGTCAATTTACTCTTTCTCTATCGCTGTTTCCAGGATGTACCAGTCTGTGAAGCTGCTGTACTCCTTTGGTATTTTCATCACCTTCGCTCTGCAGTTCTACGTTCCAGCAGAGATCCTTATACCACCTGCAGTGGCTCGTGTGTCCGAGAGGTGGGAGACAGCCGTCGACCTGTTGCTCCGTACCATCTTGGTCATCTTTACATGTGAGTATTAATCTAAGTAGAGGGGATGAAATATGCCAGCGGTAAAACATGAAAGAATACCTTGTACATGGGAGCGTCAGATACTGCTGGTTGCAGGATGAAGCTGTTGACGGGTTCTTTACATTTACATTTAGTCATTTGGCAGAAGCTTTTATCCAAAGCAGGTAGGCAGGGTAAGCGTAAGGTCTTGCCTAAGGACCCCTACTGGAGGTAGGCCACAGCTGGGATTCGAACCCCAGTCTTCAACATGGAAGGTGGTGATGTTACCACTACACTAACCAGCCGCTTGATTTTTGCTTGATTGGCCAAACAACACTCACGTGTGAGCAACTGCTCTGAATGCAGATGTGGCAATGGACAAAAAAAACAAGCAACATAGGAAGCAAAGACTTCTCTCATCCCTCTTCCTCTAAGTTTTCAGTGCAACTTCTTCTCTACTAAGCTCACATACATTACTGTAAGTCTAGTCACATATAAATATACAATAGATTTATACGGCTTTGCATGACAAGCAGCATCTTGACTTGAAACCATCGTCACCTTTATTTCATTCCCGAACAGGATCAGGAGATCTGCGTCTGGGTTGCGTTTCCTTCTTGACTGCTGTAAAGCTTTTGAACTTTTTTGGTGGCCCAGTTTTCTTTATTGTATATTTATTAGGTTCATTTATTTCTTTTTTTAATAATTCAAGCAGCTAAAAATGTGAAAGCAGACGATCAGTCTGCTTCTTTGCTTCTTAGCCCTTTGCAACCAATTACCTCCAGATACGATGCATTGGGTTTGATAATTTATTATTGTTAATGTCAGTATTAGGTTTTTCTTGTAATTGAGCTTTAAATCACTAATAAAAACTGTAATTTTATTTATTTACAGGACGTTTTAGTATGAGCACTGTAAAAATACAAGCTTCAGGTTTGATATTAATTCCTTTTATTTAGTATAAAACCAGCCAACAAATAAAGTTTAAATTCTTTTTTTTGTTTTTTGCAGTTTCTAACGTTGCTCCCTCTATAGTAAAGTATTTCATGCTAGCTCTCTATTTTCTATTTATATTTTTTAACTAATATTATTATTATTATTATGAACTAGTGACTGATTCAAAGGCTGCATATAACGTAACTTAACTTGTTTTAACAGTTAACTTACTCCATACGTTTCCACATTGAAATTGTTATTCAATTTTTTTATTTGACAGTATTAGTAAGGAGGCACACACAAAAAGTCTTGAGCTTCCAACCTCAGCATTAATCTACCCAGATTTCAGAGTTAAGTTTGTGAAACCTGCTTTCCGAAATACCCCCCAGTCCTACCGATTCCACTACTTTCTTATTTTGTCACCGTGATGTGGTCTCGGGGTCTGTTTGACAAATTCTCCACGTTCAGCCCTGCAGTCGCCACCTGATGATTCAGAATGTGTTATGAAGGTGAGAGCAATAGATGGGACTGCTGCTCTCATGAAAACAGTAATTGGATGGGAGTAGACGCTGCTCTTTAAAATTATATTTCTAGCCAGCAGTCACTTGAAATGTGAGTTCTTTAAAGTGAGAATGTAACAGGCTCTCTTCTTTGTGACACTTATTCCTGGACTCCCTTTGATAGAGGAGGTTTCATGTGAATGGAAATAAAACCCAGTAGCTTAACAGCCACGTGTCTTCTTAACTCACGTCTCCCCATCTGTTCTCCTCCCTTCCTTATTTTCGGGTAGCGGTAAACCTTTTCCTGTAATAGCTCTGGTGGTCTATGTATAGCGGCAATACTCCTCCAATTGCTATTGATTCTCATCCAGCCGGCACTGTTGATCATTTAACTTTGTTGTTGTCTTGTGTCTTACTGCTGTGATTCAGTACGACGATCTTAAGACGGGCTACTGGAGTTGAGATTTTTTAATGGTGCGCAGTACTAAACGAAACTCACTAGAAAAGGCGGACTGTAGATGAACAGTTGTATTTATCAGTTTATGTCACTTCAGGTGAGATAATTTAAAGAACTGTGTTAATTAAAACGGTGTCTTAAACTGTGCTAATGTTCCTCAGTACACTTGCACGTAGTTTACATTGCGTCTGTGCGTTACATACATTACTTCTCCGGTGGATTTAGGCTCTTAGGTCTTCTACTCTTCATGTTACCCCAGGACTCTAACTGTATGTTTGGGCTCATTGTTGTGCTTCAGAATTAATTTGGGACCAGTCAAAGGCCTCAGCTCTCACTTAAGTAATTAATGAGCTTTTCCTAGATCTGAAAGAACCAAATGGTGATTATAAGTAAACATGAGAAGCATCAGTGGAGAGGTCAAAGCAGACTTTCTGTCACCTTACAACTAGAAGGACTTGGGTTTGAATCCACCAGTTGGTTTAGTCCAGTCAACGTACTCAAAGATCAGTTCAGCCTGATGAGCCTTTGAAAACACGTGATTGGTGGCAGTAATTCAGTTCTGTATGGATGGACTGTAAATGACTAAAATGATACTGAGTGAGTGGTTTACTGTTGTTTGTGCTGCAGTTTGAAGAAGGAGAAGCTAAACGAGTCCTTCAAAACAACTTCCCTAGTCAAAAACAAGAAACTGAAGAAGTAATTGAGTTTGCAGCAGGCACAGTGGAATCGATGGTCAATATGCAGGTAATGAGAAGGATGGGCTCTCACGTCCACATTTCATTGGCTTTACGAAGAATAGGTATGTGAAGATGTGGTATGTTGTCATTAGCATACTGATTCTGTTAAAAGCTCCAAAATGCAGTTTGCTGAACGTTTCCATAAATGGGCAATTTGGTTTTATTTTGAAACAGGTCTACAAACAATACAACCTGCACAAATTAACAGCAGCAACAAATTTTCCCTAAAATAATAATGATCTGTCCAAATATTTTTAAAGAAATTGGACTGTATCTGTAGCTGCTGTGTTTCCTGTGTCTTTAGGGGAGGGTTCATTGCATTATGTCTTTAGCATTACTATAAATTTCTCTCCTCCGACAAGTATAAAGACTTAATGTGCTATTTTTGAGATTTCATTTTAGATTTCTGACGTTTTTGCTCAGGTTTATAAATAATATCAACTCATCGTACTATATGTATTTAATTGCTAGATGCATTTGAGAACAACCAGAAAACCTACTGATGTTTATAAAACTGTTGTTGTCATAACACTGACATAGGTTTGTATTCTCTCCGAGCACGAAGTAATACAAAATAATGTTTCATGAAGTTACGTTTAGTACATAGACAGATTCATCCTGCACCCATTCTCTCACATGTGATGAAATATTTCAGCAACATAAATGACTGCAGCCACCTGAGATGCTTATTTGCAAGCAAATTTATTTTCTAGGGTTAAAAAACATTAACCTGCTGCTGTACGGGAACTGTTCTAACACTTATTTTCTAACTATGATAACTTTCTGTGTAGTGCGATATGTACGTGAGACATTTTGAGTAATTAGCTGCACAAACGCACCTTTGTGTAAAGTTTTTTCCTTCTCAAATTATGCTTCCAACTATAGCGTCATGCTTAGCCTCATGGGTATAGTGCAAAATGTAATCTGTGCGATATACAATAGGTTTCATCTCTGGGTAGGTGTTATGTCTCCTACGCACTTGGTGATGTTAAGTGCTTTGCATAAAAGCCTCCATTAAATGATGGATACCAAGACCGCAATTTAACTCATGTCAGTCAGTGGGGAGATGTGAACGGTTCAAAATAATGTAGATACTAAATGTGGCAATCCCAAGTTGAGTTTGACACAGATGCTGATTTCTCTACACCAGTGAGTACTTCAAGTGTAAGTGTGTGTGTGTGTGTGTGTGTGTGTGTGTGTGTGTGTGTGTGTGAGATTATACTGCATTATAAGAGTGTATAGGAAACTGGAACCAGGAAGAAACATGGGGAAATATTAAAGTCCTATTCCCACCAAGCTCCGGTTCATTGCCATTCTGCCTCACTGCACTTTGCATGGAATCAAACTTCAAATCACAGCACAGTTATTGAGTTACAGAACCACAATGCGTGTTAGCCCCTAGGATCTTCATTTCCTCTATTGGCTGTGATTGGAGCCTATAGAGAATTATGTAAATTACATTTACCGCACTGTACAGGTTTCTCCACATGCATGTAGATGAGCTAATAAAAGTGAATAGCTAAATGCATACATGTGCCACTTCGTGTCTGCAGGGTCATTTGCAAGTCGACTTGTGGTTTATGCATTGTGAATGTAAAGATGGTGCAGCAACAAGAAAAGACTTTCTTTCAGTGGGATCCCACTGATGCATGCTAGAATAAAGGAAGCAGCAACTGGAGAAGGAATCATGTTGCTCCCACATGCACATCCACGAGCTGGAGATTGCCTTTGGTTTAGAATCAGGATACAAGATGTGATTGAAGCAGTGCATCGTTGTATGCACCGAGTACATCTTGAAGAGTGCCTCTGAGAGTCGCAGTCTTTGAGTAGAGAGCAGATGTTGGTTCTTGGTTGTCCGCTGGGAGAAGCTTTTGTCTTTGTTAAAGTACCACTGCTTTATTTCAGTGATGTGAGTTTGCTTCTGTTGGTCTGTGCTGCAAGGTCATCTGAGTGGGCAGTGAAATCCAGGCTGAGAGCATCCAAAGAAACAAAACCCTTCAAAGCTCTGGTGCGGTTGCATCATTTTTGGGTAGTTTTTAGTCTTGTAGCCCATTTAGTTGTAAATCTTGCAGAAAATGAGCAGTACATATTAAAATTTACATCAGAGACACTAAAACTCTTACAGCAGTATCTACAGACACTTCTACAGGTGTCCTGCATTCCTGCTTTTACATGAAACATCTTTCATCTTAAACATTAACCATCACAGAAGAGGAGAATTAAAAACACCTGTGAAGGTCTTGAACATGCATTTGTTTATTCAGTGTTTGTTTTTAACATTTTCAAATGTTTTTACTTGATGATCGTGTAACAGATCATCTTGGTAAACTGCAATGTGGAAATGGATTTCATATGGTGGTGGAAAATGTCACAGGAAGTGACTGAAGTCCTGAATGTATTCAGTTTTTATGATTAGTTTTTTCCAGCAGCTGCAGTAACAAATTCTTGTCTTTCCCTTTTATTTACTTCAGTTTGAGCTTAAACAGCCAGATAGGAGTTAAAAGAGAGGATAGCCCTGTGCTAACTCTCCTCTCTCACTGATGAGTTGTTCTGTGACTTGTGCTCCTACTCGAAAGGTCAGTTCATTTCAGTGCTGGGAGATTTCTTTTGAAGTGAGCACTCTATTCTAATTAGGTAAGCTGAGGGTTGGAGAGGCTTAGTGTTGCCGTTACTGTTATTTTGGATCAGAGAGCCTCTGAGTGGCAGCTGTAGGAATGCTACATGACTTCGCCTTGTTTCTTGCAGTTGTACGTGCCATGATATCGTTATGTTACAGGGTTTGACAAGGATTGCCCGAAGGATGACTCCTCCGAATGCCGTTTGATCAGCTAATAAAGCTCAAACGGGCACTTGGAGAAACTTCTTAGTGCTAGGAAAACAGGATCCAATGACCCTTGACTATATGCATTTTACTGTATCACAGCAAACACCTCTAGGCATGTATGATACCTTACACTTGCCCAAACTGTATTATGTACTTCTTTAAAGCTGCATTAACCAGATGTTTGGCCTCTGATAAAAGCTGCCAACAGGGCCCATCTAGTACCAACAGTGTGGGTCGACAATCACTGACGGGCTGCAGTTGTCTTGGTGTGTCACAGTCCGTAGACATTAGGAGACGTCAGTATTCAGTTTCCCGTGATGTTCTCGCACCCTGAAGGGTGGGTCCAGTATTCGCTCTCCTCCTTCTCACTTTTTTCTCCAGCTTCTCACTGACTCGGACAGTCTGCCCTTTGGTGCTGGACACGTAGTTTACACTGCTTCCTCTGTCAGAACAGAGGCTGTCTGCTGCTGGAAACACAGCGCTGAACTTGAACCAAACCAAATCAATAATCTGTAAGATGCTAACACTCTCTGGAACTGATTGTCTTTTCTCACTACAAGTGACTTTTTCAAATTAAATGCAATAATCTTTATATTAATATATTGATTTGATTCAGCTTTAAGTCATTTCTGCATTTACCTACAAGTCAATGAGGATTTCACTTATTCCTGTCAGTTCAGAAAAAGTCTTCTGTAACTTCCAGTATACTTAATAATTATAATTTAAAATAACAAGTCTTGTTTCATCAACATCCGGATAGGGAAAAGTCCTTTAAAAAACTTTTAAACCAAGAAGTCATTTGGAATTGAATGATTCTAGCAACACTTTGACATCAACTAAAGTCATTACATTTTTTTGTTAAAGCCTCTGTGTGCTATTAAAACCTTCAGAATCAGAAGGACACTATCAGACAACAATTCCCACCAACAAACCCCCACTGTACTTGTTTGCCCCTCAGGTCTGAACTGGGAACAGAGATAAATGGGTTGTTAGCAACACATCCTGGACACCGCACCAATTTTCTCCACCATTATATTATTTTCCTATAAACAAAACCAGTGCTATCCGAGTCATTTTTATAAGATGCTGTAATCGCTCAGAAATGACACCACAAATGGGGAAATTCTACCCAAGTCTAGATAATTCTTGCTCTTCATAATACCCCCTCTTTAATGGAGCTTTAAAGTTGTATTCACCCACACATGCTGAGAAATAAGCCACGGAGCAAAATCAGGGTTTTGTTCCTGTTTGCTTAAAAGCTATTTTTGCTGCACTGGTCATTTCATTTTTGCTTTGAAAGTGCTTCCTTTGTCTGAGTCACTTTGCCACAGGCCCGAGCTGAGCAGCTAGCGTGTGTTGTTAAGCTGTTGATGGGAACGAGAGAGGACGTGAGGATGTCGCGTGAGCCCCCTCTTCTTCTTTCTGCTTTTTTTTTTTTTTTATAAATGTGCTTTATCTGGGGGCACAGTGGCACAAAGGTGGTGTGCCGCTGGGAATGCATGCTGCATGTTGTTGGACTGTAGTGCTGTCACATTTATACCCCTTCAGAAACATGATGTGAGCACACATTCACCTTTACGTCTTGTGCAGCTGATGTACCTCTGTTGTTTGGCCTTTGTGTTCGTGTTTCATTTCATCTGAATGGCCGTGAGTCTGTGAGAGGCGGTGAATCAAAGATCACATGTGGGGTGATGTGATGGACCTGCTGCTGTTTTAAAGGTCTGTTTCAGAAAGGCACTACAGTAAAACCTGCAAGGCAACAGTATATTTTGATAATAAAGAGAATACCAGAACCTGAATTGAATTAAAAATGTTTAGAGCTGCAATGTGATTAATCCTTGGTAAATTAAAGTAAGGTAGGCTGAGGGGGCTAAGTCATCGCTGTTTTGTTTTGGTGCAGTCTTCTGGTTTCAGGTTTCCTATCAGATTTTAAAACCTGGCTGCATGGATTTGCTTCCATTTAGCTTCAAGAGCATTAGTGAGGTCGAACACTGACTTTAGATGATAAAGGTCGAGCTTGTTCCAGTTTGTCCCAAAGGTGTCTCTGTTCTTCCACTACAAAGTGGAGAAGCCATTACTTTATTGGCCTGACTTTGTGCACAGAGGTGGCGTCATGCACAACAAAATTCAGTAACACACAGATATATTGGTGTTTAATACTGTAATACTCCTGCACGTCTTTAAAAACACAGTGATGGCAAAACATATGAGCCGATGCTTTGCCATAGAGTTTCCCTTTACTAGAACTTCAGGGTGTAACCCAAACCATAACAAGCAGGTGTTCCCACAAACATTTGGCGATGGTGTACGTAGACGCGTACATATAAGGGAATCCCTATTTAATGGTAAGAAGAAGGCCCTAATCTCTTTGGATTAAACCTGTCTGTGATTTTTAACTCACCACTTCAGCACGTGTGACTATATACTGCTCTGGTAGTAACAGTTATCTGTTAATGACCATGTATTTCCACCGTCTCTAACTGTGCACACACATGCACATCTCAGCAGTCTCATCTGATCACTTGTAGATGACTGTCACCCCCAAAGGTCACATCCGAGAAACAAAACTGAACAGTGTATTAATGTGCAAGTCACGTTTTCAAACTAGCCTTATCTTTGAATGACAACCTCTATCCCCCAGATATCCATACCACCAGCTCACTTAGTGTGCGAGCTGAGCTAAAAGAAGCACAGCCAGAGTCTCTGGACTGTGAGCAGACAGGTCAGCCTGAGGATTTCTTTCTTTAGCATGGACCTCTTACTGGGTGGGGAAGGTCAGCCTCACCCTCCAACTCCATCTTCACTCGCTACTCTCAGCCTTCTCTCTTTCCCCTTTATACTTTTTGTCACTCTGTTTTGTTTCCACTGTCTGATCTTTAACCAAATTTTAAATCATAAAAGGAATATTGACACTGTAAAGGAAGCTGTGAGCTTTTTCTCTTGGAGCATCACATATTCTGTTTTCAGTTTATTGATGCAGCTCAACATACATTGAAAGTCTTATATATAAAAACATATTGAATGTTCTTTAACATAAATGTATTGTTAATTTTATATATTAGTCCTACACATCCTTCCTTCCATTCTTCTGTCGGTCTCCTCTTTGTGCAGTGTAAGGCCGCCCACAAGTTAAAATCTGACACCTCACCACTGGGGTGTTGCTGCTGCTTTAATCATTTCAGGAATAATTCCTTCCTCAATTACACAAGACTTGGACATTTTACCACCAGCGTGCATTTCCATGTATTTTGTTAACAGATGATGATCTTTCTTTGCTGTTGACACCTTTGCTGACCAATCACTACCAAAGCTGTTGAAAGATATAAGGGGGCTGTATTTCATTTCACCAATAAGCTCCACAAGGCAAGATTCAGCACAATGCATACAGGTTTTATTAGTCTAAAGCGATGTAGCGTCTAAATCGTCTCATTCATCACCTTTAAACACAGGTGCGTACAACTTCTCTACATCAGAAAGGAGGAGTTCTGTCCAGAGAAAAAAGCTTAAGTTGCCAACATTTGATCTTTGACTATCTTCTAATCTTGCTATCATCTGGTATCAAACATCACAGGCTGGCTGATCCTGGTAATAGGAGCTTGCTGAGATGAGAATACAGGACTTTGAAGTTTTTAAAGCAAAAGCACTTTCAGCAAGAGAACCGTTGAGAAAGTGCAGCGCAGCCTTATACTCAGGGGAGTCAGCAGAATGTCAAACAGTTCGACTGTCCCACCGTGACTCTAATCGATTTTCTTCATCCTTGTTTAACAATAACAAGCGGAGCTTGTATGAAGGACTTCATCTGTATCACCCTCCTTTCTGCTCCCTCTTTGTTTTAAGTGTGTTTTTGACTCATGACAGGATAAAACGAGCGGCTCACGTTGGTGGACACTTAGCAAAAGTGCTGTTGTCAGTAAAACCTTCCTTGCACTTTCAGACCCTCTCAAAAATTGGAGGAACATCTGAGGGCTCCTAACTACAGACAGGCGAATAAGTGATGTCAAACCAGGAAAGGACATCAGTCTCTCTCTGATCCTGTTCCTTGATTGTCCTCAGCCTTGTTTGGTGAGGAGATAACATGTCCACTGGGAGCCTCTTTGCCCACACTGTGTTTTTGTCATTATTTTCTCTGTAGTATTCCCAGAACTGCTTACAGTTCAATATGTTTGTTGTTCTCAAGAAGCAGCTTTGGACTTTTATTAATGTACTTTTTCTTTTTAAAGTCAAAAAACATCAAAGGCCTTTTGATGGTGTCCACTTGGACACAAGTTTCAGTTGTGGATATCGATTGTAAGACCTCTGTACATATTTAAACCACAGGACTACTTAAACTAGTGTACTACTACTGTACAAAACATTCAGTGGTATAAGAGGGAGGGGCCTCACTGCTATACTTCTGTTCAGTTCCAACAAATAAACCCAGCCGTGCCTTACATTCCTATGCAACTAAACTACAATCACAATATTGTTTTTGTAGTGAACACGATTCTTATGTTGTGATAATTTTTAAGGGACTGTGTGATGTTAGGCAGGAAAAGCACGTTATGTTTTTTTTCATTTTGATCGAGAACCATTGTGGGCTTGTGTGTGTGTGTGTGTGTGTGTGTGTGTGTGTGTGTGTGTGAGAACTACATCATAAAAACTTTAATAATGTCAGAGTCACAGATATGGATGTTGTACTGCAGTATCTGATATTTAAATGGATATGTACTTGTACTTGTGACCTATTTTATTAATAGTCAGTGTATGATCATTAATTAACAGAAGAACATGACCAGGATGTCAATTACGTTCCCTAAAAATTGATGACACTACTGATGGTAGTAGATGTATAGAAATGTAATTACAATTACAAATTCATGTTAGTGTCAGAAGTCTCCAGCTTTTATTCACATCATATCAGTCTAGGCCCATTAATGTAATAGTTATGGGCTTCCAGTATTAGGATCAAGTAGTGTAGTGTAGTAAATAACAAGTTTGTCTGCTGAAAATAATTCTAAACATTTCTCCAGGGGCTGCTAGCAGAGCTTTACACCTTTTTGTTTTATCATTTGAATGAATCCAGTGTTTCATTTTGTTTTTGACATCATGCAGACGGTGACATGTTGGACTACAAAGGTCTCTTGATGGCATTTTGTTGTTGCACAATGCACCACAAAGAACGTCTGGCAGCTCATCAGGCTGTGGTTTCTAATGTAGTTTAGTGGTGTGTTTCACCATTATTTTTTAAATGAATTACATTATTTTTTAACCTTTTATTGTATCACTGGGAGTGGGTTTGACCTTCTCACATTTGACTGTTTATGCTTTTCAATCCTTAATTCCATTCAGTGTATCTCTCAATACATTTGTTTGTAACCCTTCCTTTGAAATGATTGAAAGCTTTCACCACAGTAGAAGACATTGCCAGATCAGAAGACCCCTATTGGTTAGTTGTTAAGCTTCAGTTGTCATAATTTCTCTGCCTTAAAATCTCAGATTTTCTGTTTCTGGATATTTCAATTTACTCCCATGTCTGTACCTTCAGGCAGGAAACGTGATTGCTCCCTCTGTGCCCTGCTTTCCATTTTGCTCAAGGTGTACATCAATTATTTCGAAATCATAGTTTCAGAAGAGATTGATATGGATTTATTCATGAAACCAAGCTCTAAACATTCAACCAACATACTTATTTTAAGATACATTCCCTCACAGCCGTGCAATTTAGAGTAGTCATTTTACCCAATTGTTGGCTTTGCTCAGAAGGTAAACAGTCATCTGCATTCGTTGTAATTCTGCCCTGAAGACCACGCTGTGCCTGAAGAACACACTCCACTCGCTGTTGGTGCTTATTATTGTGCTCACATATAAAATCCAGGCGGCTGTTCAAGGCTAAATCTCTATTATTTAAGATCAACACTGAGAGGTGTGTTTTTGTGCTCCTGGGTACTTCACTCCTCATAGAGTTAAAATGCTGTAATAACGTAGTCCTTGTTATTACTTGACATTTAACGTGAGACTTTTGTTTCATTTGTTTTTTGTTGGTTCTCTTTATGTTCTCATGAGCGTTTTTACTGCAACTTTCAATTTCAAGTGCAAGAGTAAAATAACGTGTTTACACAGACACAGCAGACCTTGAATTGTTTGGTTACACTTCATCATGAAGTGCTTTAATGTGCGGCATTAGACTACGAGCTTGTTGTGCAGCTGTTACCATGCACTTAAAGGTAAAACTAGAAACGTGCTGTGCTGCTCCTCAGTATGATTTTTTACCATCTCCATGTCTCTTGCCCGTTTAAATCCACTTACATCTCATAGACAGCCGAACAAAGTTAAGTTCCTCACTTTCCCAAGATGTTGCTCAGTGTCCGGTGAAGAGCTGGAGCGTCTCAGCAGCAGCGCCTCTAGAAAAGACGTCATTTCTTTGTAGGCATGGGGACACTTACACTGAACTGAGTCATGGGCGATGATGCCCATTCACACCATGGCTTTTCCTGGCATGAAACAGCATGAAGAAAGGTGTTGTTTACCTTGATGATATGCCTGCAGGTCTCGAACCTTCATGCCTGTTCTTGTATTTTTCCTCCCCGACATATTTTAAACTAATCCACTGATCAACTTGCACCAAATATGTTGTTGTGTTGAAGAATAACGTGACTGGTTAAGCTGTTCAGCTAGAAAACCTCCTGCTGATTGCCTGTGGGAAACTTTTAATGTGCAGCAGCAGCAGTAGAGAATTTTCAGCCCGTTTTAGCAGTTATCAGTAAACTAACAGAAATTTCATTTGAAACTATAAAAACAAACATGACACCAATCAACAAACCACAGAAATTCAGTTAGTATCGGTATTAATGACTAATTACTTATCTGTCCTGCTTTTAACTCAGATGTTGCTGCTTAAAACTGTTTTTGATCTCATTTAATTTGGTTAAATTACTTAGATAATCACCACAGTTCAAACTGATTACAGCTCCTCCAGCACACTGTCACCTCCTGATTTAATGAATCCTCACACATTCGTATGGAAGAGTTGTAATGACGCCTGCTGTTAACTGGTATTTTTGTAACTTCAAATATCCACAAGCCACAACAAATTGGATTGGTAACTTTGATGAGTGTACGTCCTGCTTCTACCTGGCCAAAGATTTTTATTGCACCTGCGGTGTATCCCAAGGATTAAATTAATCTTAATTTAATTTTAATTTTCTAAGAATGTGTGGCCATTTGTAGAGGATCTAGAAGGAACAGTTTAGGGAAGACAGTCCCCACCTCCAACAAAAGTTTGTAATTTCATAGCAAGGAAACATTTGTACTTCTTACAGCTCCTCACTGGATAACTCCTCAGGCTCAAGTATAATGTGTAGTCAAGTGAAAATACGTTTTTTATTTTGTGCTGGAGCCACAGTGACTCATTCTGGCTTCAGGTATAGACAGAAAAATTAAGGTATGTTCCACATCAACAACACTTCAATTTTCTCTGTAACAGAAAAGTACAAAAAAAAAAGTTTGGCGAAAAAGTTTGTCATCCGCTTCATAACGTACATTACTCAGTGAATACTGAGGAGGGAGCTGCACCATATCTGTAGGAAACATGCTAATTATATGTACAGTTGATTGCAACAGTTTGAGCACCAACATACTTTTTTTTTTTTTACAGGTTAACAGGATAGTGGTCAGTACCCACTGAAAGTCGAACTAGAATAAATAAAGTCATAGGCATCCAGGGCTAGAGCCGCTGAGGGAGAAAAGTATCAGCAAACACAGTGGGTCACAGCTGGGTCTATGTAGCCACAGACCGATCATAGTGCTTTAGTTTTTTAATGTAGCCGTCAGTGGAGAACTGGGCATACAATAATCGTTTAACAGCTAATTACCAACTATTAGTAGGATTACACTAAACAGCTGAGTTAAGCAGCAGGTAATGATTATTTACGTATTATTCATTAATCTGTCAGTTATAGAATTAATTAAAGAGAGTGTTTGTTAATTGTCCTTGGCCGTAACCCCGAAACAATTTATCATTTTGTCTAAATTGGCAATTATTTTTCTGTCAGTCAACAAATGGATTAATCAGCTAATGGAATCAGCAGTTCCCCCGTACGTCCCCCTGGTACGAGCGGTGATTCAACATTATTAGTTGGATGGATATCACTTGTAGTTCTCCGGCCATGTCATTGACCTTATACTGACAGTGGAACTGTTTCTTCATTCCAGTCATTTCTGGAGCGGAGAAAGGTTGAGTTCATCTCAAATATCACACTTTAAGGCGACAGTGTAAAGTTAATTTAAAGCACGTCTGTTGTTTTGGAGCAGTTTTTCCAGGCGTCCTGTCGGCTCATCTGGGCGAGGAGAAACGCTGACTCAGCACAGTGATGAAGCAGTGGAGAGGGGAGAGGTGAGCCAGCGGTGATGTTGATAGAGAAATGGAGTGAGAGGAATTGTCGAGACAAAGTGGCAGACGAGATGCGTTTGATGCCAATGATGCAATGATGATTCCAGATTATGGCTGTTTCATTAAATCACACACTCAGCTGGCAGAGAAACTGCAAATCAAGAGTTTCTACAGCTTTCTAGCATCACAAGATTTGTCATTGACAGATTAGACTAAAATAAACTGTTCTGTTGTTTTAACAACACAGGTTCATATCTTCAGGTCTTCAGGAAGTAGCGTCCATGAGGAGTGTTGGTAATTGACAAGTCCGACCTGGTTACTGTTACGGTTTGTCAGGCAACATGTCATTATCCATTCTGTAGAGCAGCTTCCACAGTATAATGATGTAGGTCATTTGTAAGAGTTGTTGTATAGCAGCCGACAGCAAGGACTTCACCATTATAGGATTTATACAAGATGGAATAATCATATCTGCAGAAGTGCGTAAACTTGTCTCAAGGCAAAGTCTTTCTGCTCCTAACAAAAAGGAAAGAAGAGGCCCTGTAAACACAGAGGATGATGATGTAGATTAAAATTCCTTCTCTTCTTAGCTGGTTGGAGAGATTACATTTTATCTGCAGTTTAAAATAAAGAATAAAAATGATCTAAAATAGAATAAGATCGGACAGAATTCACATATTATACAGTCATGAAGTAAAAAGCTGCGGCAGTGTTTTCTACATAAATTAGTGATGAAATGTCCCAAATATCAACAAATCCTGAAAACACCCATTAAACCTGTATAAAAAGGAAACTGAGTTTTAATAACGGGTTGAACCACTTTCAGTAGATCGTCTTTGCAGAACTGCTTCATCCTGAGATTCACTGATCCCCTGAGAATCTGGTGAGCTGAAACCGTTCTGTGAGGAACAGTGGTCCAAAGTTCCTCCAAACAGGACTCCAGTGTAGAGATCTGAGAACCAGAGTGAACGTCCAAAGTTCAACAGCAACAGATTGAAATGAAAAGAAAAAACACAGCTGTATATTATTATTATTATTATTATTACTTATAAACTATTCTGTTACATGGGATCTCTCTTCTTCGGTGCCTTCTGGCTTTTAAAGTAGAGGTACCTGCTTCAAATAAAGACCAGATCAGTGAAGGTCCACTGATATACAAAATTAATATGCTTTTGTAAAATTCTGCGGTGACATTCAGAGAATTCGATGAGCGGTGCTATTTCATCTGGAGAATGCCATTTATTTGATGATTGTGACTTTTATTTTGGTCATTACTTCCTGGACCGTGAGACATGAATCACTGGGATCTAACGGTAATTGTGGGTAAAGGCTGATCTTGCTAATTTCTTGAGGTTATTTAGGTTGGATGTGCTGTCTGGGGTTGTCTGAGTTCATGCTGTTCTGTGATTGGAGGAGTTGGAGCCTCAGTTGCTTTAATTAATTTTACTTTTTACTTTTACAATTAGAGCTTTTGCTCTGAAGGTTCAGTCCCTGAAGTTCAGTCTATCCGCTGCTGCTTGTGGCTTCAAGCTGAGCCGATCCACTCCTGGCTAATGAATATTGGCACACACAGACCTTGACTGCTCACTTGCTGTTGATCTCAGTTTTAATGGTCTGGGAGTCTGTTGAGGACACACTGAGCCCTCTTCCATCTTTAATGAGTTACAGTTTGCAGTACAGCAGCAGAGGGTCCGCTTGCTCTGGATGCACCACATGAATCTTAGCCCCTGCCTCGAGCCGGAGGCGTCTGTGGCTCCTTCTTCGGTCTTTGCTGGTAGCGAGTTGAAGAAATGAGCAGGACAGCATCTAATCCGTATTGATTGACTGTGAAGGAACCTCGGGTCCTCTCTGTCAATCTGTGATCCAGCCTCAGAACAACCCCTCCCAGCAGATTTAAAAGTAGTAGGTTCAGAGCCACCTGCAGCCGGACCCCCCAGTTCTCTCCGTACCCCTGAGCGTGTCTTTAATTTTTCTTTAAATGCTCAATGGAACTGTCTTGGCTCATCCAGTCTGTGTTGACGCTGCTGGGCCTCAAGATAAACGTGTGGAGCTTCTTGTTGAAGATTAAATTAAATCCAGTTACACGTTGTAACAACAACTGTTTGTTTTCCTGCACTAACAGACTTTTAGTTATTGTTCCTGTTTAAAAGTATTTTATGACTTAGTGGTTTTTCTGCAAGTCTCGTGTAGAAAGTCTCTTGTGTCAGGTGGACTCACGCCAAATGTTTTATTTGTGGACACACAAGTTGAAGTAAAGTTAAAACAGTTTAAAAACATATTTCACATATTTTAATAGGTAGGTGATAGGTGTTCATATAAATCTATTGATTGATCTCTACAAGATAATTAAAGCAAAAAGCAGCTGTTATTATTATTAATATTATCATTATTATTATTATTATTGTGGTTTATTTGAATGAGGTTCCTTTTAATGGTGGTCCTACCTCACTTTAAATTCTGCAGATGTGAAGTCCGACCTTTAAGGTGCTCTGTTCGTTCTCTGTGCCTCTTCCAAACACTCTTGACTTTACCCGACATTATAAAACTATTATCATCATCACATTTTCTCCTTCTCTGACATTTTTGTGCCTCTCTGAAGGAGTGCTGTGTAAGGAAGTCCCGGCAGGCCGACGAGAAGAAAGTGAAATATTTTATCTCGGTTTCTGTAAGATCGGAGGTTTTACGGCCAAATTAGTGTGCTTGGAGCGTTCCCTCCTCAGCTCTGTGAAGCTGCCTGATGAACCACGTTCTGCCTCGGTCTCAGGGGACAGCAGCCGGCCTTTCAGCTACAGCCTTACAGTTTATCTGCTCTGAAAGCTCAGCGTTCTCTTTAGGTGTGCCCTGCCTCCTCACCATCCTCCTTCACCGCCTCGCCTGCCTTGTTTGATGGCTCACAAAGCTTTAGAACGAGTTTGAAGAGCACCCTTCAATGGAGAGGGCTTTTCCCTGGAAGTGTCAGGTTTACTCCCCCGGAGCGTGCGGTGGCGAGGTGCGTTCACCGAACTTGTCACATGAAAGTTCGACCTTGCCGTTGCCACATAGGTTAATTTGACAGAATTAGTGATAGTAACGAATGTTCAACGTATAGAGAACAAGAACGCCTGACTTGTCCTCTCCACTCACTGTGGGAGAAGATGCTAAAGAGCCGAGTCTGAAATGAAGAGTGGTGTGTTCGTGTGCACGCACAGCTCTTCTTTCAGGTGTGCCCATGCGAGTAGCTCACGTGCACTCGTTTAAAAATGTGAGCTCTGCTGTGAAGTGGTTCAGCAGGACCGGAAACCAACAGCACAGCTGCAACAATGCAGCGCAGCTCTGGAGGGAGCGCTCGTTTTGTCCGAGCTTGGCTGCCAGGAGCTGTTTATGACGTCTCCACGGCAACAGGTGAAGGTGACTCAGGTCCCCGGGGACGTAGCAACATGGTCGCCGCTCCTGTCGACACGTGAAAAGCAATCCTTTCATTCGCTGCTTTATTTTCTCACAGAGCACTCTGCCCTCCCTATCAATTTGTCGCTGCTCCCCCCTTCTCACATTGCTACTTATCTTTCTTACGTCATTTATTGATTTTAGTCACTTCCCTTTATTCTCCTTATTTCTCATCCATTCTTTTTTAATCATTTCTCTCTTTTACACCTTCTTTACCTGGTCATCTGCTGCAGCTCTGAGATTCCAACCACTCCGGTGAAAAATACAGAACTCAAGCAGTGATGATTTCAACCGTCCTCTGAACACAAAGTGTGAGAAGCTGAGAGTCTTACAGGTTCCTTAAGACCAACTCAGTGCTTCAACAAAATTCTGCAAATCTGTATTTATGTGTTAAAACCTGTGGAAAATAAGAACGTCTGCAGTTTTTTGACCTGGAATTTACACAAAACCTTTGTATGAGTCTTTAATGGGCCCAGTAATGATTATAGGTTGAGTTTTTGTCACAACCTCAAGATTCGTGGAAAAAAGAAACTCCAGCAACACTTACAACAGCTACAATAGACTCCAGCTTGTGACCTTCATCAAGGTCAATATACAACAGTTTATTAGATGAATATGTAAAAAAGTAATTCAGCAACTAAACTTACTCATGGAGCGTCCACCAGTGGAGAACTCACACATGCAGTAAGGGTGACTTTGGTCTGAAAGTAGAACAATCCAATGTGTGTTTTTATGGTGGATGGAGGAGACTCCATACAGGACAGTATGACCCATAACATGAGACGTGCATCTATCAGAGGAAGTTTATCCTCTAAAGGTGAAGCAGGAGTGAAGATGATTTTACTTCTTGCTGTGCAGTGCAGCACTGAGACAGAGGGAGGTTTTGTGGAGGTACCACAACAACACCTCTGCGTTTTTGATGTGATAAACCACCCACGATAATGTCCTCTGGGTGGGACACACAAACCAAGTGGCCTCCTGCACTGACGGGGAGCTGTGGTGGGATGTTAACGTGTCGTCACTCACATGAATCCTAAAACTCTACCTGAGCCCAACAACAGCTCAATACACCTGTCACATCCTGTCCCTCTGTTTGTCCTCCAGGTGCCCTCGCCGTCATGATACCGGAGCTGGACCTCGTCATCTCATTGGTCGGTTCTGTCAGCAGCAGTTTCCTGGCGCTGATCTTCCCCCCCGTGCTCGAGATCCTAGCTTTTCACACGGAGGGCGTGTCGCCGATGGTGACCATCAAGAACATCGTCATCAGTCTGGTGGGGCTGATCGGCTTCCTCACAGGAACCTACATCGCCATCGTGGAAATCGTGGCCCGGAACGCGCTCAAACACAAAGAGGCGCTCTCCTCCTTCGTGGTCCAGTGACGACGTCCAGTGGCTCTTGGCAGGTGGAAGAAACCCACCCAGCACATTCAGAAACCATTTTAGGGCACGTGTACATTTATTTCCTCTCTGGTTTGCTGCACTTGGATGTGGCAGCCATCTTAGGATTCATGTTTAAAGCAGTGTGACTGTTGCTGTAAGGACTCGTGGTGCTCGTGTTTCACTGTCACCGCTGTACCACAGGACTCACACTTTGTTAATTCCAGGTGTTTAGTGCAATCTAACATTAACATGATTATGGTAAATATTATTGTCAAATAGGAGATATCAAAAGATTTTAGAGGTAATTTATCATTTAAACAGTTTAATATTTTAGTCAAAAACCAAACTACCTCACAAACTGATATCAATTTGGTCTTTTAAAGTTTTTAAACCTGCCGATTAGACACGGTCGCTGAAACTGCTGGGACTTCTAACCCTCTGTCCAGCTTCTCATTCATCAAGTAAAAAGGAAAAAATATTTTTTGCACTTTGATTTCTGCCTTATTCAGTGACATCGAGCACTACTTGTACAAAAAATCACATAACTGTAACTTAAAAAGTCAGTTTTGCTGTTATAGAAACACAGTGTTGATGTGAACCGTGGATTTTTCGTAGTGTCGCTCATTGAACAGCGAGGTAGGTACCTGTGGTGTCTGAGCATCTGAACAGTGTTTACAACAGCACTCCAACATACAGAAGCGGTTTACATTCACCAAACCAGAGATTTTACTGTAGCTAATAATGACTTGTGTCTATTCTAATTATGATTTAGTATCTCGGAACACCAGGAGCTTCAACCTGACAAAACCAAACATGTTATGATATTTTGTGTGTTTCCCTGAGTTTTGTCGTCTTCAGTAATCAAAAGTAGGAGATCAGGAACAGGAGGTTTCTCCTGGAAAACAGATTTATCTGTAACTGGGGTTCTAATCTGATGTTTCCAGATGTGCATGAGTCAAAACTAAAGGCTGCAGAAGGGCCGGTAATGGAAAGAGGAGAGAAGATTACATGGAGCGACGTCTCCTCGTACGTACGTTGAACTTGACAAGTACCAGCATTGACGGAGTTCACATCAAGTCTTAAAGTCTTAAATGTACAAAAGCACGTCACAGTTCATGAACTGTTACCGTTTTGAGAAGTCGTGCTGCTAACACTGCACCACACTGTTAACAACTTCAGCAGCCTGATGATCAGACTGAACTGACGTTTAATTAAAATAGATTATTTAGATATTGACATCCAATAGTGTACAGTACCTCATCACTGAAGTACTAGGTCCTCATCATGCACCGTGGAGCTGCTGATTCTAAGATACTAGAGAATTAATTTTACTTTGGTGAATGTAAGACGGTCCTGTACCGGAGTGCAACCAAGTAATAAAGCAAAAGGGAGGAAGTACAGCGGCAGCATTTTAGTTGTTGCTCGTCGTGTTAATGCTGAAAAAAATCAAAGGGCAAAACTTTAACGACACCTTCAGACATTCAGCTGTAAAACAAAAAATATACAACAACATACAAGGTTTAGAGACTTACTGGTTTTATGCAGGATCTTTGACATCTTTATATTTGTCTTTAAAACCTTTTATTTTTGTTCCTGTTCATGTGTTTTTTATGTTTAATGTTGCTCCTAAATTAATGGTTGGTTATTTTTGAATTTTTTTATTCAACCTGCATGTTTTTTTTAAGACTTACAACTAACCTAAAGTTGTTTTCCAAGTTTATTGACCGACATTCTGCATGTAATATAATGTATAATATATGTAATATAAACCATTTTATCCCAAATTGTAGGTATTCTACAATTGCTAAAATAAAATAAACCCCATTCGTCTGCTTCAGTGTCAAAGGTCAAACATGTTGTGTAGGTTCGTCTGTCTTCAGTTTTAATTTGATCTTTAAAAAGTCTAAATTAACAGGTTTCTGGCTTTCGTGGTAAAAACATTTAACTGCAGTTCTTCCGTCAACTCCACCATGAAGTCACTGTTGATTCATCGCAGTGTGAGCTCCACTCACCTCTGGGGTTGTTTCCACTTCCTGTGAATGTTTCCTGGCACTTTATTTCTTCCGTCTGTCTGCTGCTCTCTCCTTCCTCCACTATTATTATTATTATTATTATTATTATTATTGTTATTATTGTTATTATTATTCCATCCAGTTATCCAGTCGGTCTGTCTCATGCTGCTGACATTGTCTTTTAACTGATGCTCATTTTAAATCTCTTCTTGCTGCTTTTTAAACGATGTGCTCTTGGCAAATTTCCTGTCTCCCTTTCTTCCACCTAAACGATGGTACAAGAGATTTCTCCTCTTTTTGTGTGGATCTCGTACTAAACTAGTTCAAATACATCCAGTTGCCAAGCTGCACTGCTCAGGAAGAGTCAAAAAGATGTTTCGGAGACTCCACAGATCCACAGTGAGAGTCCACAAATGGAGAAGACCTGAAGCAGCCGAACGTCTGAAATTAGTCCAAGAGCACAGAGGCGACTCCGAACTCCATCCAAAGACACAGAGGGAGCTGCATCCTTCTCTCACCTAAAGTAAAGGTCAGTTATCATGACTCCACTGTCTGATAGACACTGGGTAGAGAGTGATGAGGTGAAAATAATCTGGAACTCCTCATAAACAACATCATACGATACCTATGATCAAACATGGAGGTGGCAGTGTGATGTTGTGGGGGTGCTTCGCTGCTTCATGGTCAGGGCGACTTGCTTCTAACTGAGGAAAACATGACCTTTGCTCTCTACCAGAGGACCCTGAAGGCGAATGTTGGGTCAAACGTCTGGAGTATTTACATCCAGTAGAACTTCCTGTGTCTGTGTATCTGCTTCTACAGCACTGGATCAGGTTCCTGTAGAATCCGGTCCGTCTGTGGCTACAATAGTGAACGTTCTTCTTCAGGAGAGCAGGTTGTCAGGTCTGAAGCTGTTTGAATCACAGCTGGATTTGTTTTGTGTAAAGACCCATCTGCTGCACATGTTCATGTTATTATAATGTTATTAATCTCCCAGGGATGGATTCATCTACTGCAGTGTTAAATAGAAATGAACTAGTGCCACTTTGTCCGTGTGTTGGTTTTACCCGTCAATTAACCAGTTCATTATTCTTCAATCAGTCCAATGTTTAGTTCATCCAGCTCCAGATCCTCACACTGGAACCTACCAAACCCATTTTCATAATAACTCATGATGGCAACCTGGAGAACACGGATCAAGATAAATTGCTGGTCTAACATTGACCCATCAGAACTCTGTCAATAAGAAATACATTAAAATCAGATTATAGGGGCTTAATTGTCGTCTGAAGCAGGAAGGTTTATTGTGCCAAACAAGCACCAACAGAAATAAATCGTCACTAGGTTCATAACCATTAACTGTTATTACTAATACTAACTAATAATTCTCTGATAGTTTTGGGATGAAGCACTCGCGTGTGCTTTGATGGGTTTTTTTATTATCACCTCTGTTAAACGACAAATACTCCACAATAGCAGAGATGATGAAGATGCCTGAGTGGGAGCGAAGCTCTGATCTGGCAACGTTGTCCATAAATTAAATTTAAAGGTACTTAAAGGCAACTGAACGTTTCTTCCAATAATCAAATCATAAAACCAGCAGCAGTTTAATCCCCTCGAGCTCTAATTCAATATTATTATTATTATTATTATTATTATTAGTGTTTATTACTTAAAAAAATGCTAATTATTGAAAAATGATGATTCAGGTTTCTCACAGCCCAAATTGATCCAGTTCTAAACTTTATTTTATGTTTTATCATTTTTAACAAATAAAAGCTTCAAATGCTGATGTTTGATTTTTAAATCTCAGTAATTTGACCTGAAAAAACTGGTTAAAAGAAACTGAAGTTTATTAATCATCACAGCTCTAATATATATAAGACTTCTTATTTCCCCCTCAGTTTACGGTGTAGTTGCTGTTCTTACACCTTAAACTGGAGGGAAATAAGGTTTCCATTGTTGTTTGAAGGGATTGTTTGGGGAAAAGCTGCTTTAAAGCCACATGTGAGATGATGTTTAAACAGTTTTCATGGAGCAGTTCTCAGTGTTAATGCAGCAGGATAAATGCATGACGACGGTCCTGTGGCTGCAGCTGTTCACTTACATCAGAGATTAATGCACTGGTTTTACGACTGGAAGAAGGTCACTGTGAATTAAACTTGTTGCTGACTCCAGTTTTTCCAATTATTTAAACACTCACGAGCTTCTAATTGATTTTCAATTAGAAAACGTCTCTGAGCATTTCAGGCCCGATGGTCTTTGTGTACAGAACATGCTCCGAAAAGTGTGTTTGAATGTTTAACGTGTAGCGGAGGACTGTTGTGGTTTGATTTATGGAGTGCAACATGTCTTAATTAATCACATTGTGTTTGCTTTAACTCCCATTAAGCCCAAAGGTTTGATCCAACACTGAAAAGCATCAAATTCTCATATTAAACATATTAAACCAGAGGATGTTTTTTAATGTTTATCCATTGAGTCTTTTTTTACCTTTATTTTCAGTGTGTGTGTAAATATTATACTTTTATTGTACAGTATGTTTAATGCTGTCATTATAATGGTAGCTAACCATGAAAGAGCACATCGTTCCTCTCCTGTTGTCAGTGTTAAATCTGTGTCGGCGCTTTGGAGAATGTAAATCGAAGCCAAATAAACCTTGGAGCAGGAACCATCTCCACTTGGTTTTTCTTCTTCTCTGTCCCTGAAGCGAAGCCACTTTCAACATTTCCCTCCCCAGCAGGCCAAGTAATCCCGTTCACTGCCTAGTTGATCAGTAAGCAGATTGGGTTGGGATTGGGAGTAAAAGGGCCCGGTGGGGTTAATTTTCCTCTGTAAAGCTCCACGCTACGCTTGGAGTCGGCCAGACGTGGAATTTCATTAGCTGGAGTGGGAGCATGTGGACCAGTTTGTTCAAACAGCTATGTGCATTTTAGATGAGCTGAAGTGTGTGTGTGCATGTTTAGTTTCAACCTGCATAAGATGGTCTACAGGCTGCAGAGTTCGGGATCCGCAGGGTTCAGTTCTTCTGCTGAGGTGTTACAGTTTGTCACCGTTTCAGCCGTCGGTGTCCAACCTTCTCCCACTCTGCTGCTCTCTTCTCTGAGGACACCTCACCTCCTCTGTTTCCTGCTGAAAAGACGTCTCATCTTTGCTCATTACCGACGCCCGAACAGGCCAAATAACACACTTGATGACATCTATTCAGCACTTTCTAATTTGTTGGAAACTCTGCCTCTATTCTCTCACACAATGCTGCGCCTGCGACGGAGGCAGCTACAAACACAGACATAATGTGTGACATTAAGAGACTCTGCATGTAATTGTGTTCCTGTGTTGAAGCTAAATTACATACATGACAGCTCTGTCACATGTTTGTTGTGTTTAGCAGCACGGTTCGAACACAGCGGCCATTTGTACTCGTGTTAATATCAGTAATTCTAATAAAATGTCAGCAACACGTTTTTAAAAGTTGGGACACGGCAACAAAAGACTAGAAAAGTTGTGGAACATCTCACGACTAATGAGGTCATCACTCTGAGAAACATCACTGTTCAAGAAACGGAGGGTTTCATCATGATGTGAACAGGACGAGGCAGGAAACTAATATCAGAACACAAACACACACTGGAGGAAAAATCACTGCATGAGGTCAGAAACAGTTTGTGAGTTTAAAAATCCACCAAACATTCGAATAAAGAAACTTTGCCACCGTGTCTTAAAGATGGACGGAGACAAACTGGTCTGGTCTAAAGAGGGTCCTTCATCATCTGCAGGGTTCAAAACCAACATCTGAGATGTGTATATACAGGGGTCGGATGAAACACATGCTGCCGTCTCCACGTGCTTCAGCAGCTCGTCTCAGTAGTAAAGGGCTCGTTTTCAAATGTCTCATCAGTCTGATGAACTAAATCTGAGGCCTCAGCACCGTCTTGACTGATTTAAACCGTTCCTTCTTTAAAAGTGTGGCTGCTGTTACCATGAGACTTGTTGAATCTGTTGTTTACGATGAAGCTGAAATATTCTGAAGCTCAGGAACCGGCAGCTTCCTCGGATCCGTCAGGAATATGCGGCTCACTAACAACAGGCAGATAAGGAGAGCTTCCCTGTGGACAGTGGGCTTAAAGGATTTCCCGCCCTTATTTCTCATCTTTAGAAAGCAGTAAAGCTGTTTTCCATTTCAAAACTCACAGAGCTGAGCTGAATGTGTTTTCAGTTTAAGAGGATGATTGTTTCTTTAGAAATGCTGGTGGCTCGGCGCGAGCGATGCAGCCATTCGTTCTGTTGATTGAAAAGCAGCAGCCGCTCAGATGATTTCAGGGATTCTGCAAGATGATAAACGGAAAGAAAAATACATTTCTAATAAGTCGAATGGTGTTTTTAACTCGACCTGCGACTCTTCACCCACCGTGAGCCTGAAACTCACACAGCCATCAGCTGGAGAGCTGAGCCATCGAGACCTGTAGGTGCCAGGTCCAGGTCCCGTTCCAGGTCCTGTTCCTGTTCCTGGTCCTGGTCCTGGTCCAGGTCCCGTTCCAGGTCCTGTTCCTTTTCCTGTTCCTGGTCCTGGTCCTGGTCCTGGTCTTGGTCCTGGTCCTGGTCCTGGTCCTGGTCCTGGTCCCGTTCCTGGTCCAGGTCCCGTTCCTGGTCCAGGTCCTGTTCCTTCATTTGCAGTTAATGGAAAAACAAACACTGCAAAATAATGTCATTTTATTTTCTGCCTTGTTTTCAGTGTCTGAATTTTACTACAGACTTTTGTAAGTATGACTGTTTTTTCTGACTCTGAATTTAAAATATATAATAATAATAATAATAATAATAATAATAATAATAATAATATAACTAAAATAACTGTTTTGATTTTAGTTTTTTTTTCTAGTAGAAATATATTTGAAGCAGTTTAACTTTAAACAATCACAGAATTGTAACTATTTTAGATGTTACTATCTTAGATGTTTTCAGGTTTTTGTTCTTTGTACTTTGATCAACACCAGAATGAGTTTATTTCTTATTCTACTGCTGACAGGTTTTTATTGTGGCTTGAAGTAGTTTTAATGTCAGAAGTGACAGATCAAGTAAAAACACTCAAGTTTCTAATGGAAGTTCTTTATTTGTTGTTCTAGATCATTATTGACACTGAACCTTCCGCACTGATCTGATCTGTAAACAGAGTTTTACAGACTCTAACACCGACTGGATCCACTCTCTACACTGTCACTGATCTTGGATTTAAATCCGACCCGACCGTTCGTCTTCATCGCCCTGACTTTTTGCAGTTATTGTGAAATTTCTCCAGTCGACATCGTGACCTGGACAGTTAAACACCTCTGACTGGGAACGTGTCTCTAATAGTTTGGACCATGACAAACACTCGGCCGAACGTCATTATTTCATCGTTAGAGGGTCTTAGCTGTAAAACATCACTACTGGTGATAATCTGTTAACGTGGGTTTCGGACCGACTGCAGCCGATGTCTCAGTTTGTCTTCAACGACCTCTGGTCCAGGAGGAGATTGTGGGTTCCACCACCTAAATCCACAGCAGCATCAGCCTGTGGAGCTAATCCAACATCTGCATTAAGACCAAGATGGTTCACTTCAGCGCGCTGGTGCTGACAAATCTTCAAGGCCGACATCCAAAAGATGGAGGTTCTCCAAAAGCTTGTGCCAGATCTTTTCCCTCATCAGCCGAATCCAGAACAAGATCCTCTCATCGCAGTCAACCGATGATAGAAGAAGTCGTCCAGACGTCCAGAGTCAACTGTGACGGTTCAGACACGTCTCCCACATGAATTTCATGTAAACGTCTTCGGCACCAATGACTGCGAGAGTGGAGGGTGCTGTGGTCCAGACGGATCAAGAGGACCTGTGCAACCGTCCATTTGGCCTCCAACATGAAAACAGCTAGAGTCTAATTTAGTTAGAACAGGTTCAGTGAGGGCAGCAGCACGTCTCCTGGTACACCACTGTCTACTGCAGCTGCTGCTTCAGGTTCAAACCCCGACTCTTACAAAGGGATCAACTCATCAGCACCGGTACCTGGACTTCCTGATTCAGGTCTACAGTCCTTCTTTCCTCAGGTTGATCTTTTGAGCTCTGTGGTTCTATGATGGTGAACGATCGACCAGCTCTTTCTCTCTCTCTTCCTCCCATGAAGCTGAAGCAGCTCTTTCGAGATCACTTTCCTTTAAAGTTCGTCTTGTTAGTCGCTTTGGATAAAAGCGTCTGATAAATATCTAAATGTGAATGTAAATGGCAGAAGAGGCGCACGTTTTAATTTGACTTTCAATTAGACGTCGACTGAGCCGAATTCATTCACACTTCTCGACCGGCCTCTTTATTCTGCTGCAGGATCTTCTTCAGCCTCAGTCACGTCGTCATCTGATCATAATAATAATCACGAGGCCTCTGTCTCACAGTATGTGGTCCTAATTATATTAATTAATAATATTTAAAGGTCTCGTTCGACAGTGATCATAAGGATTCATTCATGCGTTCGCTTCTTTTTGTCTGCTGTGATTCTTTGAGTCGCCGTGTTACCAGCCTGCTCCTCCTGTGTTAAAGGAGTCTTAGAATCCCACGAGGGACAGACCATGAAATGGTGTGACACTTTAATAAAATTCATTTCATTCAAATTCAATTCATTAATGAGGTAACAGCTGCTGGGCCACATGCGTACATGTGCTCGGCTCCTCTCTCACATTGGAGATCACGTGGATCCTGCTGCAGGGATTTATTAAATTCACAAACTCATCTCACATCCACACAGATGTGCGTCTCTGTAGGTTCGTTGACCGGTACTCAAACTGAGTTAGTGTGTGTGATGCTGTCAGATCCAATTACCTGCAGAATGAATGAATGAATTAATAGAAACAACGAGTGAATTTGTTAAATCACATGAAAAGTGCAGCTCTGATGATTCATAGTTTCTTTAAGGAGAGGTGAAAGGTGAAGGAAGATGTGAGTTCATACGTAGAAAGAGAAAGATGTGATCACCTCGTGTCTCCTGTTCGTCCTATTTTCATTATTTCCTCCCAGGACTCATGAAGAAATGGATGAATTTCTTCTTTTGTTCAGTGCCGGTTGGTTTTCTCATCCATCCTGTGACTCCATGACACCTCATCTGCTCTCATCTCTTCCCTCTACTCTCCGATCACTTACTGTGTTTTCTCTTCTCCATCTCCTCTCTACGTGGTTTCCCTGTCTTAGTTCTTGCAAAACTGCATTTAAAGATATTCAAATATATAATTAAAGTCAATTTTAAGTCAGTTTTTAATATGTAAAAACATTGAAACTGATATAACATAAAAAAAACATGCAGCACATTGATCTTTCAAACATCACAGTTTGTGGCCAAACTACAGTTTTTCCTCAGTTTCTTCAACAAACTTAATGAAACTAGGATCAAGTTGATCCTCAGATTTTTTCTGTTGCACGTGTTAACACTTCTTCTGGTTTCACACACTTTCTCAATCTTTTGTAAATTAGCTTCTGGTGCATCATCATTCACAGAGATGGAAGCTCTCATAGATGGACGAAGACTTTTGAGTTAACCGTGATGTAAAAATGTGTGAAACAAATTTTTAAACCAGAGTTAAGATATTTAACATATTACTCGTCCCCTCCTGACCAAGTTGAGACTCCTCTCGCCTCCTCTCCACTCTCGTCTCATTGCCTCTCATCCCTTTGCTCCCGTCATGTCTCCTTTTTATCTCTCTTTCTTTCCCTCCTCTCCTTCCTCCCTTTCTCCCCCCGCCCTGCTCCTTCCCTCTCCTCTTCTGCTGGTGTAAACAGTTTGGAGAGCCGGTGTCTCCCGGCGGCGCTGCTCCCAGCGACAGCTCCTCCAGACTGACGGCTCTCACCTGTAGCAGCAGACTCAGCTTGTGGATGGATGGTGGGTATTTATCTGGGTTTTAATGGAGACGAGGCCGACAGCTGTCAGCGTGGTGAGCTGATGCAGAGGAGGAAAACGCCGGCGACACAGAGGGGGAGACTGTGATTCTGTATTTGAGATGAAGAGAGTGGGGAGTCTGGTTATGTAAATTAGAAAAGACATGTTTCCAATTTACAAGCCAGCGAGGATGCGTGCACATCAGGGGGCAGAAAACACATTTCCACAATGTCCTGATAGCTCTGTGGTTTGTTGTGTAGACGTGAGTTTGTATGCAACACATCATCACACTGTACATCATGCATTTTTAACCACACACCGCATTTGATTGACTGGCTGCTATTTCAGAGAAAAGCAGCAGCGATTACACTAAATGTGGCTCCAGGTAGAAACAAACGACCTGTGACAGCACGCGTTAAACTTAAAAGCACAGTTAACACAATTCAAATTAGCATAAAGACTCATGTTGTGCTGTTTGCTGCTGCACGAGTTAAGAGCTGGTGCCTCGTTCTGGTTTTTATTTCCAGGCTGGAGGATTGAACCTGCACCACCAGGACTCTTCATGCCAGTTTCATTTAGCTTAGTCTGGAAAATTCTAAATATAATTTAATACCATGATCCTAAATAAATGTTAAATCCCTGTCAAACGGCATTAAACACAGGAACAGGATGAGCTGGAGTTCCAGTGTAAAACCAACCACAGGTTTTAGAAAGAGCTCCGACACTCATCACCTTCTGATTTGTGCAGTTTTAGCCTCAAAAATAAACTTTTGTTCAATTCTGATGAGTTGTTTTCAGCAAGCTGCACAAACGTCTTCGTGAAGACGCCTGTTTACAGTTCAGTAAGAGGAAGTGAGGAGAAAATGACAGTAGTGTGGGTTTAAAACAGATCAGCCACACAGACATGATCCGGATCTTGGGTGTGGACTGAACGTCGTCATCATTATGAAGAAGAGACGTTCCCACGGCCAGAACGAGTCAAACTCACTGCTCGTCCTCCCTACATCTTTGAAATCACTGTTCGTTGGGGTTTTCCTTTGGTTACTACACCTCAGATGCTGTAACCTGAAATGATGGTGGTCCGACGTTTCCCACAGCTCCAGTTTCCTCCTGGACATTCTGATGAAACCTAAATTAGCTTTAATTTTACATATCAGACCTGGTGCCTACACATCAATGTGGCTACGTGCTGTTCAGCCATGTTGACAGTGACACTTAGTAAGACTGGAAAGCATGTGTGAAACAGTTGAAGAGGAAACGTCAACGGTCTGTGAACAGAGATGTCCAGTTGGAAACGTGTTGATGGAATAAAGAGGCCGAGGCGTCTCACAGTGAACGTTCCTTTATTAAGACGTGTTCAGGGCTCAGTGTGTTTCTTTTGTCCCGTCAACATTACAAACATTCAGTGGACACATTCTCCACGGCGATGTGCAAAAACAGCGTATGAAAGGAAAACAGGTACATTCTCATATCCAGTGCCCCCCCAGACAGACTCTGTCTCTGTTTTCATGCTGATCGCTCTTTTTTTCCAACTGCTCCAAACACACAACAAACAAACTCATTGCACTGATTTATAGGATGAAATCACAAGACATTAACCAGAGATCCTCTCAGTTCTGTCACAAACTGCTCTGTAGAGGTGACTTTTACTTTTTCCTCCTCATTTCACATTTGAATATCTATTGTAGGAGGACAAACTGAGAAATGACCTTTTACCTAGCTCCACATAATCCACCCCAAAAACGATTTCACTGTGGGGCTCCTGGGGATTCACATTTCATCACCCAGCAGACGGGCTTTTTGTCATTCGCAGCTGTTCCAACAGAATTGGATTTTTTACGTTTTATTATCTGACTCTACACAAAATTATATAAAATTTAGTCGTCTACAAAATGTACTTCTCTGTCTTTTTTTTTTCAATTTAGCAAATTATCGAAAAGCTTAAAGGTTCATTATTTCAACTGTTATTAATTGTGCTTTAGGTCTAACGTGCTTGAAAATGTCGTGTGTTCACTGAACCATCTCAATAATAACTGAGCGAACACAGACGAAGGTCATTAAATGAGGCCTGAACCCGGAAAGCTTCCGATTGATTAATTGCACCTTCGGGATGTTGGATACACACAAAACACAGTGAACCAAACGAAAACCACAACAGAAAAGGCAAAACCAGTTAATAGACCTTAAAACAATGAATGAAAACATTTTAGGTATTTTCTTTCCTTTGGTGGGTTGGCCCATTAGCCTAGCTTAGCATTAAGAGATTTTAGGGTAAGCTAGCCTAGCGTTTCCAATGTGTGATAATGCTGATCTAAATTTTACTAATTAATATGTTTTATATATATATTCATTAAACTCCATCATTTCTGTATGAGGCTCAAACAAACCAGATGTTTGTAGGAATGATGTCAAATCATTCTTTTAAGTTAAAGAACCAACAGAACACTTCAGTTTAACTGTTAGAGGACAAACGTTAGAGGCTTATCTTAACACTTTAGCTTAGCTTAGCATAAAGACTGTGCAAACATATTGTTTGACCTGCACATTAACCAGTTAATGCTCACTGAGCGCTGACGGACAAAAAGAACATTTCACTTTTAATTTCCCTTGAAGACGCTGTGTGGGTTTTAGGAGCAGCAACATTAAGACATTAACACACACGCTCTGCCTCCAACAACTGACCCTGTTAACGATTCAGACGTCCTTGGTAGATGTTTAAAATGGGAAGAACTGCTCCCAGAGCACACCGCTAATTAAAATGGGACTGAAGCTCGGGCAGAGCAGCTACACCGTTCGTCCTCTTCCACTTTCTAGGAGTGTGCAACACAGTGATGTGGTCAGGATTCCACCATATTATAATGTACCGTATCTCATTCTTTATATTTAACTTTCAAATGTGTACAAAAATATGGAAATTTAACCCAGTGGGTGACGTCTGATGTGCTGTCGTGTAACTTGGGAACTGAAATTAATTCTATTTATTAATTGAAAAAAGGAAATACACGCGGTATTGCTTCTGTAGTTCAGAGACACCACCTTTTTTCCCCCTTGCTTCTATTTTAGTTCATTTAAACATTTTGCATGTGAAGGAACAGCTTCATGTGGTCAGAGCAGCTACTGCTGGGACGTTCCTGTAAAAGGAACTGACGATGTGAAGCTGAGACAGTCCAAGAGGATGAAACACTCAAACACCAGCAGTACAGAGGTGGAAAATCAAATGTTGGCACAAAAACTAAGTCCTGGATTTTCAAATGAGTCCTGGTCAAGTCATCACATGTAGAGTGATTTAAACCTTCTAATTAAACAGCTGAGACGATGCAACCTGGAACAGTGACTAACGTCCTATTAATGCACGCTTCTATCTGCTACTGTAGGATTTGATTTGTTAAGATAAACGGCTGAAGGAAGTGGTCGGGTGCCATTAAACTGCTGACGGAGGAAACAACATGAACCTGTTAATGCACTTGTTGGACACAGAGTCACAGTGTAAACATCCTGGAAATGTGTTATATTTTAGTTTGATTCATTTGTTTTCATCTGCTGCTGAAGGTTTTAGTCACATGACTTATGTTCGTTTGAATTTAGTCACTAAGTTGATTTCAATTACATTTTCAGATTTGTGAGTTTTTCAAGTCATCGTCAGTGTAAAGTCCGTCGATATCTGTCTGTCCCCTCTGTCCATCAGTCTCTCTTCTTCTGTCTTTGTGCCGTTAAGAGGCTGGTTTGTCTGAAACGTCCTAAACTTCAGATTTATGTTATTTCTGTAAACAATCAGGACTAGAGAAGATTAAGAAGAGCTCTCGGTCTCTGTGGGAGTTTGAGTTAAAGCTGTAAATGTTCAAACAGTAGGTTCATTACAAAGATGTTGGACATTACTAAGTTAAGAGTTACAAACTCTGGTCTCTGCCTCAGTTTTTAAGTTTCTCGATGTCCCTGAAGCTTTTACTTCACCCCCTAATTCTGCTCCTCCAACTTTTTCACTTCTTATTTCTCATACAAAGTATTTTTCTTTCTGTCACCATTATTTTCACTTCAACAGTGTTTTCTCTCTTTGTAAAGGTCAAGTTCTCGTTCTCTCCTCATCCCTCGTTAATCGTCTCAGCAGTGGAACTTGAAGATGATCAGAATGATCCTCTTGTACTCCTTCCTGAAGTTGTGGTTCAGGACGCCGTAGACGACGGCGTTGAGGCAGCTGTTGAAGTAAGCCATGAAGTAGCTGGCCGTGAACAGCCACTCCGGTATCGCTCGGCTCAGCCTGGAGTCCAGCGCCACCGCCAGGCCGATCAGGTTCAGCGGCGCCCAGCAGACGGCAAAAAGCACAAACACCACGAACATGGTGAGGAAGTTGCGAAGGTCGTGTGGCTTAATCTTTGGCCGTGAGTCCGGCTTGACCCTCCTCCTCACCTGGATAACGAGGATCCAGATCCGCAGGTAGCAGTAGGTGACGATGCCGATCGGCAGAATGAAGTGCACCACCACCACCGTGATGGTGTACAGCGAGCTGACCGACTGGGCGAACGTGCAGGAGTAAACCCGAGGGTCGTACTGCAGCGACTCCACAAACCAGTTGGGCACGATGGCGAGGATGGTGAGCGCCCAAACCAGCACGACGTAGCACATGGTGTTGCTGCTGGAAAAGAGTTTGTCGTACTTGAGGCTGTGGCAGATGTAGCAGTAACGGTTGATTGCGATGCCGGTGATGTTGAAGATGGAGCCGATGACGCTGAGCCCCATGAGGAAGCCGCTGATCTGACAGTGGATGTAGCCGGCGATCCAGCCGTCGTGGAAGATGGCGGTCAGGACCAGCGGGTAGGGATAGATGGCGACTACCAAGTCAGCGAGAGCCAGACTCACCACGAAGGCATTTCCTGCAGAACGAGAGGAGGAAGAAAGAAATGGGAACAGATCAGACTGTGAAACCAGCATTAGCATGATTAGTTTATTAATGCTGCATTTGGGACAACTTGTCCTCAAGTGACGACTACAAGTGATTTGACCAATCTGAAACAAAACATACCATAGATTGTTAGTTCCTAGGTTGGAGTAGACTCCAGTCTGTGTGGGCCACCTTTGTCTGGTGCTCTAGATTAGTGTTTTTGTATCATGTTTATCTCAGTTGATGGTCTTCCTGTCGGGGATCGGGCTCTTACTGTCTTCTATCTCTCCATTTCTAGTCATAAGAGATACTTCCTCTTGTGCCAGGTTGAGAAACCTGCAGTATTGGTGGAGTTCCGATGTTTGGAATAGGTGGGGGTGTACTTGGTGGCAGTGTATTTAACATTTGTTCGGACTGGTGTTTTATTAATGTTCTTCCAGTGTCAGGCTCTGGGTGGAACATTTTCTAAGAACTCAGAACAAGACTGAAAGGATGTAAAGCAGCAAACAAATAAAGTTTCTGACAGACAGAAACCATGAAGCCAAACTCCCGTCAGGTCACATCCTCCTCTAACTTCACTTTAATTACATGCGGGCCATTAAGCTCTCTAAACCTCATCACTGCCGCTTTAATACTTCCACCATCATTACAGGCTAATGAACACAACTGTCCGAGTCTGCTCCTGAGCACATTCAGTCTGCACTCTGACCGACACACGAAGAATCACACAGATCGTCCAAACAGGTTCCTAATCATAGATCACCGCTGTTCCCCGGGGAGCCGTAAACACTGGTCTGTCTTCCAGACACAGTTTCAGGTGGACTCGAGTGGATTCCAGCTAAATGCTTTATTCTTTGGCAGTGAAACAACAAGTTCTCACCCTGCTGCTGTGCTGTAAAGGTCTCCCACATGGGGAAATGAGCCTGGATTAGTTTAACATTTACCCATCGCCCTACTTGAACCAGGCTGCATTTCAATTCTATTTTCCCACATTTTACCTCCTTGTGCTGAATTTTCTACCTGGACTTTATTCACACTTCAATCTACTGAAATCAATCCAGTTTTAATTCAACCTTTATGTTTTCAGTCCGACTGTACGGCTCCCAAAGAAGGAACACTTTGAGAGAATTACCTGTCAGCTGTCAAACTGGCCAAAGGTCAAAGGTCAAGGTCACAGTGAGCCTATGTTCATTTAGTCTGAACTCGTGTGTAAACTACAACAACACTGAGTCGTACAACAGGCAGCATGGTAACTTTTACCTTTTAGGACCAACTCTGGTTTTTTCTACTTTTAATTCTGTTTGTTAGAATCTTCTCATCACAGTTTTTGTAATTTACGATTGGAAAAAACAAACAGTTGTTGTGTTGTGCACACAGACACTGGTAGTAGCTGTTTGGTTGGAAAAATACAAACATGAAGAGAACAAACGTAAAAGATTAGGACACACAGAGAAATCTCAGATGCAGATACCCCAAACATGGACAAATAAAAGATCAGTGAGGTACCTGATGATTGATCTGTCAAACGGTTATTGATTCCCTGCACAGGAGAAATATTCTCACTTCATCATTTGACTTCCGCTCTAACAACCAGCTCCTCGCTTCACCTTCATGGGCGTTTGAATGACTTTATAACTTTGACGTGGAGGCTGACGCATTATCTGACCTTCATCTTAAACTGTGATCCATTTACATCCAAACTGTACACTTCGTGCGTGCCTCTGAAACTTGACTGATGTCAGCTTGAAATGCTTGAGTGCTTGAGAGGTGTGTTTCATCACTCTGCAGCTGCTGTAATTGATATGTTTTGGTGGAAGCATACGTCTTCAAAGTGCATACATCTCCACACCCAGAGGGCATCGTGGTCATTAAGTGCGGCCGTGTTAATATAACCTTGATGTGTCTGCTAAGCTTTGCGCCACCGTTCAGAATTTATAACCTCTTGACTCCGTCTTCATTATGAAGATACTTCATTGTTAATATTCTTCATGATGTCACAAAAGGCTAGTTATGGATAAGCTGTGGCTCACGTATTAGTCGGGAGCTCTGTCTTTATTACTGTTTGCCCTTTGCAAGTATTCCCAACAGCTGTAGCCATAAGTTAATAAGCGAGGAAAAGGCACGCTGTCAATTTTAACGGTTCAATTCCCCGTGTAGCTGAGCGATGGAGGACTTCATTAAGACTTCCACAGTCAGACTAATTAGAGCTGTATACATACAGCATGGATTGATGCTATTTGACGGGGTTTTATGTAGCAGTGTTAGTGGTTGTCATGATTTCAGTACACGTTTAAATACTGTAAATGATGTATCTTGATATGACACAGTGCATTTTATCTGATGACAGCATGGCTGGAAAATGCAGATCCTTAATTTAAAGTAAATAACAGTAACATTGTGTAAACACGTTATAATGATGAAAATATACATATAGATTTATTAAGATCACATTAATTCCACCAGAACATACATAACTATTAAAAGTAAATGTACACATAAAGACAAACGGTGCCTTACAAGAAAGTTTATTATTTAGGGTCCAAACTGAAAATATTAGAATAAATATATCATATTACAGGGAAATGTACTGATGCTGTGATTTATTGGTAATGTTTCCACTAGCTGGGTTGGAGTTACATCTTCATACTTCAGAAGCTAATCATGAGTTTGAATTATTTTTGATCCTAAAACTGATGAATTCGATCTGAGACTCTGTGTTGACCACTAACACTATCACAGCAGCTGCAATGCTAATGTTCCTGAGCATGTTAATAGAAACTTCTATTACTGTTACTATTAATACTAGTATTAATAGTACTAGTAATACTATTACACTATTATGTGTTAGCATAGAGCTACTTTATGAGCGTCCAACTGCCAAATAACCATCACCTTGGAGCGAGGCCTGAATAATATTAATAATAAAGTGGAAGTTTGATGTTAATTGTTGAGCTCAGGCTGAATTTTTTGTTTTTTAACGGTTCACTGTGGAGTTTTTGGTTTAAGTGGACGTTGAGTTGGTGACACTGAACGTAAACATGACGTGTTTGTCCAGAAGAAACTCGACAGGACATTTGCTGTGACTCATGTTTCACAGCAGCTACTTTCAGACTGTTTGACTTTCAGCTCCTACGACACAGTCGGACAGCGAGACGTCGCCGAGCTCCCTGATGATAAATTAAACCCAACCACCTATGCTAATTAGCCTCTTCATTAAGACCAATGATGAATTAATTAGCAAAGATTCTTATCAGTGTGACGTGATCTTTGCCTCCTGAAGGAACCGAGAAGTTACCGTAGTTTCAAGGATATGGGTTTTTCTACATTCAAATGCAAATGAATGCAGCGAGTCGCTCCAAAATCTAATCAGATAATCTCTTCTGTTGAGGGAGCAGCTGTGAACTTTAGACTTTAGAGGTGAGTTACCAGCAGCCGCACAGACGAGTGACTCTGAGCCTGTGTTTCATCTGTTTCACTGAGTGTCTGATCCTTGCAGACGTCTACCTTTCTGTCACCAACAGACAGATGTGATGTTTTCAGCTGACAGTGTTAGAACATATTAGAAGAGTCCGGTCCCGTAGTGTCCCTGGACAAGACACTGAAAGTTGAAATACGTTTGTTAAATCTTTGATGAACATGAGAAACAGAGACACTGAATGTGATTTTGTGCTTCTTCTTGTTTCAGTGGAACGTGACGGGATATTTTGGGACGTGTTCTGAATTCACTAACAAACAGGAGATCGCGTGGACACGTGTCACAGCAGACCCTCCAGCTCATCAGGGCTGATGCTAACCGGCTACATGCTTTGCATCAGCTGAGCAGATGAGCTGCTCCTGGGAGAGAGTGAAGCGTCTCAGCCTTTGATCGATAGCTGGCTTCACTAATTGGTGACGCGATCGGTAACCATCGAAAGGAGAGTTGCAGGTAAACCAGGAAGGCTAACGAGCTTTAAAAAGACATTAAACACACAATTAACAAAGACTGAAAGTGAAAACTAGGAGCAGTCACATGTTCAGTGTGTTCATATGTTTCTTAAAATCACTTCATGCACAAGTTCTCTTCTGAGACATATGTGTGTTGTTCAGTGAGACCGTCCCCGTCCAGAATGCATTTCCTTTACTCTGCAGAGTGAAATAAGTCAGCCACTAGAAAATGTAACCTTGATGCAAGTTAGGAAATTGAGGCGACATTATTTCAGACACGAACAAGACGTTTACAAGACGAAAAGATGCAGCGTTGTTCTGTAGCTCGTTTCTGAACAACCACCCCCCTTTTGAGTCTGGTTTGAGACCTTTTGTTGCACCTACTGTACGTTTCCATCTCACTACCTCCCACAATAAGACCAGATAGACTACAAACTCTCATATACTCTCTCAGAAGTTATTTTTCCTGCTTACATCCTTTTTTGCTTATTAAAAGACTTTGTTATGTCAGATTAGATTCATTTTAACACTGAAGTCATTCTTTTAACTGGATTAAGTGCTACTCTGACATTTGCGACCTCTGAAAAATCAGAAGCTCTGTTTGTGGACTTGCGTGGTTCATGCGTCTCGTGCTGAGCTCTCACTGAGTTCTCATCCAGAGCAAAGTGTTACAGCTCTTCTCCTGCTCAGAGACCTGAGGTTCTCATTTCAGCCTTATCTTAGTGTCTGTGACATAAGGACAAACTTCTACAGGCTGCTCTCTTGTGTCATGTTGATCGACGCGTTATTTCGTGCAGCATTCCAGTCGGTTGACGCAGGTCATAGCACTCAAATAGTGAGGCACTCACTAAATTTCTGATTTGATTGACTAAAACATGCACTCAGTGTGTGGTGGTGTGAATCTACATTTGACTCCTGTAATAAAAACAACAACAGAGCAGAGACATTTACAGATGACGTGTAGTTTCAGAGTTCATCTGTGGGCGTGAGGTTAGAGATGAGCCTGGTTGTTGTGTCTCTGCTGCCTCCAGCAGCTGGTCGAACACCGTAAACACAAACGGAGCCGACGGAATTACAGCAAATGATAAAGCAGCCGAACAGTTAAAGGAAATTAGAAAAAATAAATCATGGTGTTGTGGCAGCTCACTGGAGCGTCTGAATCCTGGGGCAGGTGTGTTGCAGCAGGACGGGGTGGGCAGGTGGTGGGGATCAGGTCAGGCTCATCAGACATGATGTCAGGGGGACGAGAGAAGCTGTGGCTGCATGTCGTGGGCTGCAGCAGAGCACATTCACAGCACAGCAGACGTTTGCTGGGTTGTTAACCTTCCTGCCACCTGTTGTTGTTGTCGCTGCGACATCTTCCCTCTGGGAGTTTTACTGTTGTTGTCTTAAGATTGCCAGTGAGATTCACTGCCACGACTACAGTGGACGTGTCAAAGGTCAAAGGTCGAGGTCACTGTGACCTCATGTAAATATCTCAGAAACTCCTGGAAGGAATTTCATTACAGAATATGAGTCTAGTACAGACTGGTTAGCCGAGACATTCATTCTAGTGCTCACAGTGTGTGGAATTCACCCGCTGCTATGTTAAAAGACGTAATCTGAACAGTTTTAACATACAACAACAAATAGGAGCTATAATCAGCACCTGTATCGAGTCCAGTGGCAGAATTAGACCCCATCTCTGCCAGCACTCCCATAAACCTGGTTCAATCGATCCAAAATACCACTAAGAGCATCCAACATTTACTAATAAGACAGACGAATCCATCTTTAACGTAAGAGAGGAAAAACCATCAGCTCCAATGGCCTATATCACTTAATAAATATTTTATTTGCAGGCTCAAATGGATATTAAACTGAAGCTGCAGCACTTTGCCACAGGTGTGTCTGTCAAAAGTGCTTCTGCTAATAGAGGAGGAAATCCCCCCTCCACTCAGATCTGCTCTGATTCATTCAGGCCTTAGTCCTCATTAGGTCTGAAGCCCAAAGCCAGTGTTTAGACTCTTGTAAACACGTTCATACACATCAACAAAGTGATCATTTACTGTTATTTAGTTAGTCTGATCACAGGGCGACAACTGGGAAAAACAGCTGGACGTCAAACTTTAAGGACTTCAAAGTTTAAGAGTATGTTATTGTTTTAATGTGATGACTGAGATAAAAATAAAGATAACAAATGTAAATGATAAAATCCTTCTTTGAATGATGATCTGTCATCTTCAAGAAACGGACTATTTTAACTTCTATTTTTTATTAATTAAAGTTTTTTATGCAAACCATCCAGAAGAGTCTATGAGGATTCAGAAAAACCTGCAGAATTGAGGTGAGTGTTGTAAAAATTATTTTCCAAGTTACAGTAGAAACGGTTGCTACTGTAAAATATAGTTTATACAAACTAAACTGCAAACTCAGACAGGTTCTTGTGGGGAACGTTGCACTATTTTGATCTTTGTCTAACCCTAACCAAAAGTGCTTAAACCCAACCTCACAGGACTCTGGACTTTGGTTCTGGGTTTTTTTTATCTGCCCTCCACCTTTACCATAATGAGCTTCACGTCATTTTTAGGCCACCAGTAAAATAAAGGTTGAAATATTCTAATTCAAATTATCAGAGGATCATCAGAGGTTTTAGTTTTTATTGTAGAAAAAGTCGTTTTCTGAAAACAGGGTGTGATGATCTGGTTTGTCAGGCAGTTCCAAATCGTGCTTGCTGAGCTCCGAGTTCCTCGGATGTATCTTAAAATGCGGACATGAAATTGAAGGTCAGTGATTCCCCTCGGTGGGTGGTATTTCAGAGCAGACCCTCCTTCCTGCTGGTTTACAGCTGTCAGACCGGTTGGTTCATGATTCTACGTAATGCCAAGAGAACAGCCATCTGCTCAGCTTGACTTGTCGTGATGCAGAGTGACACCACCCACCATCCAAACGTTTAAAACAGACCAGACTCCATCTGTGAGGGACTGCTGACATTTATCATTGGACATGTAAATGCTTTAAGATGATGTATAATCCAGTTCATGTAAATCAGACTAACTGTCTGGTGTTGATGATGAACAAGGCTTTAGCTCAAACACGACGTGATTCACAGCTTCCTGCTGCAGCTTCTACTCGTTGTCATTTGGAGGCGATAAAGAGCCTGTTGCTCAAACAAGAGAAGAAAACTAGAAGTGCTATTTCATGAAGAAGGAAATGAATTCAGCTGACTTTTTAAACTCAAGGATACAAATAATGCATTTTGGTGAGAAAGTCTGAATGCAAAGGAACCCTGTCTGTCTTTGCAGGAACACAACAAAGGTGCCTTTAAGTGTTGAAGCTGCATCGAGGCATAAATGACAGAGTGACTGAGTGACAGCTCTGAGTTTATCTCTTATTCAGAGTTTAGAGAAAGACGAAGAGACAAGATGGTCCAGAGGAAGGGAAATGAAACAACTGGATTTCCTGGTGAGTTCTGAAATCAGTTTCACACATGAGCTCTCTGCACATACAAAGACGAACACAGAGTAAGATACACGCAGTGCAGATACTTCAATCCATTCTGTAAAATGTTCTCAACAACACAATGCATTGTAAATTTGATGAATAATATTAACTTTACCTTCTCCTGACATCTGTCACGATGCCAGTTTTCAACTTTAAAGGTCCTAAAAGCTTTTAAATGTGTGTAAAAGCTTTGGGAACCTTTGAGAAATGTTGGCTGTCTCCTTCCTCGCACAACAAGACACTGGAGAGTTCAATTTAACATTAACAGTAACATTTAAGATGTAATTGCTTGAGGTACTAATGAAGTGTAGATGTATTAAAAATGCATGCTCATGAATGGACTTTGGTGACATTTGGAGTTCATCACCAGCCCATTCTTCTGTGGATTACTCTGTCTGAGAGAGGGACTGTCCTCTGTCTATGAAAAGGTTGAGAACCGCTGATCTTCCAACACCGAGATCAGTAAAAAAACGTCACGTTTACGTCTCCACAAATTGATTTCCAGCTGGATGCAGTTTTTAGGGTCTAAACACAAAGCAGTCCTTCCCACAGTTGTGCACTTTTACCGAGAGCTAAGCAGAGCAGTCAAACTGCAGAACGAAGCCTCTGCATTGACACAGTAATTTCCCCTTTAGATGTTAACAATTACAGTTATTTGCAACTACTATAGAATATATTAAGATATTTGAATGTACATGAGTTTTTCACACCAAGCAGAGTCTGTGCAGATAATAAATGAAGATAATCTGTCGGCTTTGTGCAGAACGGAAAGTGCAAATATCATGAACTGTGACAGGACTCAACTAATGATCAGGTATGTGTCTGACAGTGCAGATGGAGAGAGGAGATGGATGGAGGGGGAGGGCAGAAAGATGAGGAGGAAAAAATAGTACAGCGACGGCAGAAATCAAGAAAAGAAGAAGGAGTGGGAATCGAAAGGAGAAGATCTGAGAGACCTGACAGAGCCAGAGGGAAGAAAGAGGAGAGCAATTAGGAGGAGAGGAGAATGATTGAGAGGGGAGAGAAGAGGGAAGGTAAGGGGGGACTCCAAAGGAATGAATTAAAGGAAAGGACAAAAAACAAAAGGAGGAGATGAATCGAGGGGGGAGGGAAGGAGATCAGAGAGGACAGGAAGGGAGATCAGATGAATGAGGAGATGGAGCGAAGAATAAATGAGAAAGGTGAACAATTCATCCTGTTTCCACCTTCAGTCAGAGGTAGAGCAGCTCCAGACTGATGGAAAAGCAGGAAACAAATGACTCGACGTTGCTGACAGATACCTACAGTGGAGCTCAGATGAAACCAAGGAAATGTCAGATTACCACTGTGTGTGTATGGATTTATGCTGAAGCTCATTTGTCACCGTCAGAAGTGTAGAGCTGCAAGCACATGATCCGACGCTGTGGATGAAGACACTCAGGTGACAGAGGAATATCCTGCAGTGAGATAAAGATAATTAACTTGCATCTCCTGCCAACTCCGTCCTCCCTTAGTTCCCCTTGTTTCTGAGCCCACTCCGTCCGTCAAGGTTTCATTTAGATTGACGTGTGAGCTGTTTAAAACTCAGACTGAACACAGTGTTCAGTTTTAATCTACTGTCTCTGACAGCAGAATTATGAGCCATGCATCCAATAAACAAGTGAACTGGTACAAAATGACAGAAATACCCAAACACGCTGTCTCCTTTCAGTTTCAGCAGGGACAAGATGTAAAGTCTGGACGTCAAGACACAACTTTACAAATCCTGGTTAACCTGCAGAAACATGGTCCCTGGCTGAGAGTGTGACTCAGTCTGCATGGACAAAAGAAGCAGCTGAAGTTTTTCAGCTAATAAAAACTGGTATTTTTCTTTAGTCTTGTGCTCTAGTGTTCTCTTTGAGCTGTGCTTGTACTTTCCAACATCAGATTAGAGGATTAGAGCCCAGAAACTTTTGTAATGTGGCATTCGATCCTGTTCTCATCCCACAGAGTCAAATACTGACGCTTCCCACTCAGTGCGTTTACCTGCACTCAAGTAATGGAGTTAACCTTAAGTGTCATGTAAACAGGAAACGTGGTTACGGTAATCAGGGTAGGGAGTTAGAGAGACCTGATTACCTGAGGTGGATTTCTCCTGGAGAACTCTGATTAAGAATGGATGAAAGGAGAGATCATTACACGGAGAGACACAATCACGTTTTTAAATCAAGTCCAACTAAAACTGAAACCAACACAGAGTCTCTGCAGACGTCTAAATAAGTTTCTGTAATTCAGATAGTTTTTGTTGTAAAAGAAGCGCCGTGACTGTCTGTTGCCGTCTCTCTCTCAAAGCTCCCTGACATGTATTAAAATAAAAAATAAAAACAGAGAGAGAGAAAAAGAACAGCGGTCAGGGAGCGTCATTTCTGTCTCCATACTGCTGGAATCTGGGAACCATGCTTCTAAAATCAGCCCAGGGCAGAGGAGAAGTCAGAAAACTCTTTTGCTGCATCTATACTCAGATTTCCAGTAACCAGGTTCCTCGAGTGCATGTAAACGCCCTGAACGCCTGAGTTCCACTCAGGTGTTAAGATGAAAAATGACACAACTAGTTGTATAAATACTGAAGACAGAAGAGAAAACTTCACAGTGTCACCTGTTAGTTTTAATGTTGTTTCTCCGTCCCAACATGAACATAATGTTGATCTTATTCTGTTGAAATTACTGATCTGACTTCAGCTTTTGCTCCTGGTGATTTTCAAATCAACATTTAACACAAGCACAAGTGTTTATTCAAATCTTCTGTTGATTATTTTGATGGTGATGATGTAGAATGTGGATTTTGTGTGGACCTGCAGAGCACAGCGTCCACGTTTGACTATCGTCTGTCACTTTTTCCACCTTCATGGTGGAAACAAGCTCTGTTTAGTTCAACTCTCTTGTTCAGCAGTGAACGCACCACAGCAGCACACCTTGATGAGACAGTCTGACCCTAAAGACCAACCTGTTACGATGGACGTGTAAATGAATACCAGCAGATTTCATACAGCTTTTCATCAGCACTTAATTACCAACATTAATTTTCCTGTGCAGGATCTTCTCAGTACAACCTCCTATTGATCTCTCAGTCAATTGTGTTTCAGTAAATGGCAGCTCGCTCAGACTTTCAAGATTTGACCTTTAACCTTGTGGCCTTTACAATTAACAGTGGTGTGATGGTCGGAGGGAAACAGGAATTAATGAACCTACCTGGAATATTAAGATGGGAGCTCCACAGAAAGTTGAAACTACTCTTTAATATAAATCAGTCCTTCATCTTGACTAAGCGCCTCTAACATGAGTCTGGGTCGAACTTTTAGTTTGCACAACAAATGTCCCAACACTGAGACACTTTCTCTGTCAGCCCGGTCTTAAATCAAACTATAACAACATGTCGCACAGTATCTGGTGTCTGAACATCTGCAGCTGCAGAACTCACAGAGTGTCGCAGAGAGAAGCATCACAGGGGAAACATCGGTTCAAGTCCATCAAATGCAGAGATGGAGAAAGTTAAAGAGTGTGAGAGGAAAACTGTTAATGGTCATAATGAGCAGGGAGCGACAGAATCTGCAGTTCACTCCCACCGAAGCTTCAGAACCAGTGAGAACCAGGTGTAACCCTCACCTGTAGTGAAGGATATTGGTTTATAATTATGTTCCTTTAAACATTTCTCCTGTAGTACAATAAAATTCAATATATGTGCTACATGAAGTTTGATGTTCTTAACTTTGACATTTAAAGAAAAACAAACGTGTGAAAGTTTAAAATTGTAAAGTTGATGTGACAGAACCAGCAGAAAAGGAACCGATCACTGATAATCATCCAGTTCATTGGACGATTAGAAAACAGCTGATTGGAAATAATTATAACTATTTAACTACAGTTCAGCTTCACCTGCTTTCCTGAGTTTCCTGTTCCTGAACACGGACACGATGACCAACAGGTTCCCGATAACATCCACAACGATGGTCGTGATTAGAACCCCGGCCAGCACGGTCACCACCCAGGGGAAGGACTGGTAGTGATGACCCGGGGCGCCTTCCTCCCCTGCCGGCGTGGAGTTGCGCGGCCCCAGGGTCCTTTCCACCATGATGGGCTCATTGTCCTCCAGGGACATCAGTTGAGGAAGGTGCCACGGGTCGACGAGTCGCATCGGGTCGTGGTCGCGGAAGGTCGGTCCATTCAGCATGACGCACGGCTGTTCCACCAGGTTTACCGGGAGACTGTGCGCATGGCTGCGCGCTACGGCTCTGGAGCAGCGCGTCCTCTAATTTGGACATTTACACCCACGGAAAACACTCAGGAATGAAAAACTCGGCAAAATAACATCAGCAGGAAGCCTCACAGTCCCCAGTCTGTCATTTAGTTCCAGTTTAAAGCAGTAACCCGCTTCCTGTGTCAACTCTGAGGTTCCATTCACAAATCCGCTGCGGTGTTCACGATCCTTCATTCAGTCTGAGGAACCAGCAGCAGACTCTCAGCCTGAGTCTCTTCCCACTGTGAGTGGTTGTAGAGGAGGTTCACTGGGTTTATAGCGCCGTCTCTCTCTCTCTCTCTCTCTCTCTCTCTCTCTGTCTGTCTCTCTGTCTCTCTCTCTCTCTCTGTCTCTCTCTCTGTCTCTCTCTCTCTCTCTCTCTCTCTCTCTCTCTCTCTCTCTCTCTCTCTCTCTCTCTCTCTCTCTCTCTCTGTCTGTCTCTCTCTCTGTCTCTCTCTCTCTCTCTCTGTCTGTCTCTCTCTCTGTCTCTCTCTCTGTCTGTCTCTCTCTCTGTCTCTCTCTCTCTCTCTCTCTGTCTGTCTCTCTCTCTCTCAGGTCCTTGTTCCAGATGATGATGATGCGCGTGCCCTGACCTGTTCGGGTGCGCGCATCCCTTCACATCACATCTGGAGACTCTGGTCCACTCTTGACTTTCAGCAGGGAACTGAGGGATCCACTGATCTGTGTTCATTCCTAAAACACGCTGATCAGGCTTCAGCATAAACATTAGTATTACCATAAATATAGTATAATATAATATAATATAATATAATATAATATAATATAATATAATATAATATAATATAATATAATATAATATAATATAATATAATATAATATAATATAATGGCATTACTACCAGTCTGTGATATCACATTTTAAAAGAAATGCATAGAATTATTGTTTTTTGTGATTTGCCTTTATTATTAGTTAAAAGGTGAAAAAGTAATTCTCTCTCAAAATTCTCTAGGTTACATGAATGAGCGTTAAAGGATTATTGCAGATAAAATATAGATGAAAACTGCGTTGTGAAGCACAGCGCGTTCATTAAAAAAAAGAATATCGTTAAAAACAGTACCGTCTTCCTGAACTGCACCAGAAGATCACAGGAAGTAACCTCACAGCTGCTCAGATTAAATCATTTCAACAGAGGAGCGTGCACGATGGAGCGAACAATGAAGTGGGTCTACACCATCAGCACTGGTCCAAAACAAGAGAAGGAGAAGGGGAAGAAGAAGGTGGGAGCTGGGGTATAAAAAGACAAGATGGTACCCAGAGAATTTGAATAATTCATTTCCACATCAAACGCAACGTTCGCCAAGTCTTTGGATTTTCATCCAAACAGGGCAAATACTCTCTCCTCTCCCTCATCTGACATGCACTTTGTTGGTGCTTGAAACAGCCGAGTTTCCACTGTGAATAATGTGATTCGGAGTGTGTTTGTTGTGTGTGAGCACACACACACACGTGGTAGATTTAAAAAACACCTGCGCTTCTCTGGGACGTTTGACCAAACACTGTGAAGCATACTTTAAGTATGATGGTGGATGTGTTGTGACTACACAGAGCAAAACACAGCATCGTGCACAAAGACACAGAAAACCTCAGAAAAACACGGACACGGGTTTATTTAGACTCTGAGACATTTCCACAGTGAGTTGTGTTTAAAAAAAAGTAAAACAGCACCTTAGAATTAAAAACCGGCATCACCGATCAGCAGCTGGAGGAAGCAGAATAACAAAATACAACTATTAAGTCTTTTTATATTTTATTATGTAAATAATTTAAAAGAAAATTTATCTGATCATGGCTGAAAGAACCGAGAATTGAGGCTTGGATGGAGGCTACGTGCAGCCCAGAGTCCCTATAAATTACAGCCACATTAAATGATTCTAGTAGTTTTCTCTGGACATAATGAAGCCAAAGATGGGCGGGTGTAATATAATGGTCCCCTGTAAGACTCCTCATGCAGGAGGAAGCCCCCATGGAGCTGAGTTGTTTGTGGTCATTTTGTAGAATCCTGTGTCTTTCTGCTCGATCTGCATGTCTCTGACTTACACTTCCCTCGTGGTTGTTTTGCATTAATTTTGTGTCTCTGTGTCTAATTTGTTTGTTATTGTTGAGCATAACTTTCATAAAATAAATAATTTCATCTCTCAGGTGAGCACTGATAAGCTGAACACAAAATAACGCCACAGGTTTCTGACCCGATTGCTGTGGCTCTGTTGAGGAACTCTGAAGTTGCACAAACTCAGATCAACAGTGGAAAAGGACACAGCAAACATTCAGTACGATCATCATCTATGGGGCAAAATGTGAATCTTAAAATTAGAAACACGTTTAGCTTCAATTTGACCTGATCATCAACCAGTGATGGGCTTTAATGGGAATTTACACTTTGAAAATGCATGCTGATAGGATGAAACACTAACAGGCTCAGAGATCCTAAAAGTAGCATGATGTAGGCCAAGTGGTGAAATTGATCATGTGGAGAAAAAAACACGGTTTGAATTTCTCATTGTGTACCTCTATCCCCACATTAACAATTAAGAACAATTGATATTTTATGAATCCCCTTGGGGACATTATTGTGGACAGGCAGCTACATTTAAGGCAATCCTGTGATTCATGAACAGCCGCAGTCACCCTGTCTCACACCTCATCTATCGACAGTACCACAACAATTGTAAAATCTTTGTCTGTTGTCTGAGCATACCAGCAAAACAAAGTCTTAACTTTCAGTTTCTTGGTTCAAATTAGATGCATTTTTAAAACATTATTAAACACTTGTTCTTTGTTTTACGTGTGATAACGTCTTTTGTCTTTAAATATTAACATGTTAACACAGATTAGATTTCCAGGAAAATATCACAGATTTTCAATGTGATTCAGATTTTTGAAACCAGTGTTTGCGTGTATCTGTACTGGACATAGATCACAGTGATTTATGGAAATCAAAAAACATCCTCAGTGGGATTCCCAAGCGCTCATCTGCTCCACTGGCTCTTTCTGTTTTATAATATTACAGTTCTATTGTGAGTTCAGGCAGTGACAATGAGAGCACAGAAAGTCAAAGGTCAGGAAAAACCTATTTCCCAGCCCCACACCACACACGCTAAGCTTCAGGGATTTCTGGGAAATGCATCCACATTGTTCTGCACCTAAAAACAAAAGGAGAGTTAATGCTGTAAATTGGTCCCAAATAACATCAAATGCGTGTGCAGGTTACTAAAAGTGTCATTCGGAGCACATTAAATATTCATTCATGGATGCATTTGTTGCTTGTGCTTAGAACCCATTATGGTGTACCACTGCATAATGGGTTAGAACCAATGTATAAAGTGACACTAAATTACCTTGAATAGAAAAAACATGCCCAAATTGATCAGACAGAGTTGAAAAATTATGAAGAAGATACAGAAAATGACCAAAAAGTGACAATAAATACCACCACAGAGTTGAAAAAAGACAAAAAACACATTCAAAATAACCACAAACAGGATAATACCTTTATTTGTAGCTGTTATGTGTCTCTTTCAACAGGGAGTGTGTAGAGGAAGAGGAGACGGAGGTCTTTTCATCTTCACATGCCCAGGGACCCATTTTCTCGCAGTCTGCACATATTGCAACTTGTGACCTGTAGAGTATCTCTCAAGTAGGAACCAATGAGGGTTTAGAGACACACACACACACACACAGAGTAACACATTGTACGTTTAGGCATTTTCAATGTCAGGGCAAAAACACACAGAAAAATGGGCGATAATATCCTTTAATGCTCAATAATCACTAGAAATAACAGATACAGTACATAGGTTATTAATAATAAGTGAATCTTCAGATTATATCCCTACAGTCAGCTATTGGATTGAAAACAAGCAAAAAAAATCTTAATATCAGGTTTACACATAAAGTAAATCTTCATTATACAGGTTTGAGTCATTAAGTGAACTCTCCGGGCTGTAACAGCACCAGGATTCTCTCATAACACACACACTAGTTGGTTTAAGTGGATAATTAGGAGCTCACCCGGGGTGCTGAAATAACTGCAGCTGTTTGACGTCTTGTCAAATATTATTCATACACTTGCACACACTCAACCTTTCCTCATACGTGTGCTGAACACTTAAATACTAACATACCAGCAGGACCACACACACCAGCTTGAAAGATCCTTGATGCTGTTCAGGGAAATTCAATGGGAGGGGGTGTTATACAAACTGGAATGTCTGTCAAAATCTAGTTTTAAGAGCCTTTTGTGCTTTTAACTTTTTGTTAAATAACACATTCCACAAAGAATGTGACACAAAACAAAGTGAACTGGATGATTTTGTAATGTGACTGCTATGTGTAGTCCACTGTGTACTTGAAGCCAACAATATATGTACATACGCAATATGCAGGGAGATAATCCAACCATGGCGACAATAGTGACGAACAATGACAGTACAAAGGAAATGAATCACGTCATTAATTGTGTCAGCACTCAGTATGTACAGATAAGGGTGAGGATCAAATGCTTTGTGTCCCCACAGATCGTCTCCTCCTCCACCGCCTCATCTCTGTAACCTTTCACTGCACCATTCAATTATCACACTACTTCATGCTTTAGCATTTAAAACTGTTGTTTGAAGTAACAACCATGCTGTGTTTGTCTGAGGAGGACAGGCTCTAAAATCGGAATGAATGTTGAGTTAGAGAATAATTCTTAAAGTATTTGGAGAAACTTCATAGTTTTTAGGAGCTGTTGTCAAATGACTAGAACAAAAGTATGATCTCATAAAGCTGTGCTAAATGTAAAGGCCATAGCATATGATTCACATCCTGTACCTTATAACTCTTGATTTACAGTGACCCCTCACTCTGAGACCTATACCAGCACAATTCCCCCTGAAGCATAACAGAGCCATTGGATTCCCCTCACTGTGACCTGTACTGTTCACTTGGTCTACACCACACATGGGCTCATCTACATGCCAAAGATATAGTGAAAAATGACTCATCTGGCAATATAACATCTCTGTAGACCAGTGTCTTTGTGTTTTGCACCTCTGAACTTTCAAATCTGTGTTCATCTTTGTAATGTGGGGTTTATGCTCTGCAACCCTACTATAATATTCATATTTGTATAATGTTGTTGTCTGATCACATCCTGCACTGACATTCTCAGTCCCCTGAGGAGAGCTGCTCTTCTGTTTTTGCTTAGTGCTCACATCACTCTAATGCACAAGCATCACAGCTCTCAAATGTGCACAATTTATGGCTCTATTTACTGTCCTTCCTGTAGATCAAAATGCAAATGCCACTTTAGGCACTGTTCGTCATGAAACACGAGCCTATTGAATAATGTTTGTGACTGAGGCTCCTGTCATCTGTGCCCTTACAATAAACGCTCTTACAAAGTAATTTAAATGTTTTCTTCTTGCCATCTCGATCTAAAACCGTGCTCTGCATTTTTATCCATGCCACAGAGCATGGATGGACGTTAATTGCTCAAATGTACCATGCAATACACCTATTATATGTAATATACCTATTGTTCTTTGTCTCCACTTATTTATTACTAAATAAAGCAGTTGGAAAATATATTACTGGCATTAAATTGCAGATTGGATTTTTAAATGTAATTTCTTTTATTTGTATATTTTCTTTTCTCAGAAAGTTCAAGGGTCAGCTAATTACAGTCTGTTCTTTGAGCATGCGCACACTGTGCCCGACGTATTCGGAAAAACAAGGTTTGGAATACTTTAACAGAAAAATAAATATCAAGAAAAGTTGTAAAAGACGGTTTTAAATTTACACTAGGCATAGTCTCAGAAAATAAAAGTTTGTTGTTATATTTTACGGACAACAGTTTTAGAAAACACGAATGTAAAAGTAGGTAAGGGGAAGAACGAGTTCGTTATCTCGAAGCGATGTTGGTCGCCGAGTTAGCATGCTAAGCTAAAGCTAACGTTAGCCGGACGTGGAGACATGTCTGCCCTGAAGTTCATCAGCTGTTTGGGTAAAAAACGACCGCGGTGTGATGACGAGACGGAGCCACATGATGTCAACAGCTTCTCTCCAGTGTGCGAGTGTGTTTGTTTCTAAAGGGGACAAGCTGACAGGTGAACCACGGAACATCTAAAGGTTAGCTAACGGTAAAAGCCGCCATGTCCTTATTGAGATCCGGGGCTGCAAACATTGAGGGATCATTTCCCCAAAGTCAGAGCTGCAGGCGGATCACACGACCAGTATCTGTGTTTTTAATTGATTAAATAATGGTGGTTATGTACATTAATAATGGCAGTGACAGTTATGTTGGCCTACGTTTTTGCTCTTTAAGGTCTTAGTAGTATTTTTTTCCTGTAAGTTGACTTAAGTATCTTAAATTCATTGAATGTGTTATTGGTTTTCCATATCTCTAATATATGGTTGAAATTCAGTGGGGTACCTTTTAGAAGTGCTGTCTTTGCTGTGCAAAAATGGAACATCCTTATGTACATTAAGGCCAATCAGCAACCTGTAGTTTAAGGGGCAGCGTGGGAAATTTGTCTCCTGGGCACAAGCAAGACACAAAAATGAACTGCAAGATTCAAATCTAGGTAGTATTTTCATGTAGTGTGTTGATATTGAATTTCCCCATTCTGGGACTAATAAAGGTTTTCTTTTCTTATCTTGTCTTATGAAGAAGGTATTAATTCTAAATTAATTATTATCAAGTATTTTTAATAATAATTGATATTTAGTTTAGAGACACACACAGCGATTAGTGTTTCTTGCAGTTTTTCCCTAAAACGCAGTGACTGAAGACATAATATCAGCATCGGCATGAGTGTATGACCCAGCTGTTGTCCTCTGCCTGTAGGGCATCAGCCACCAGCTGTCCTCATTCACCTTCTCACACAATGGAGGCAGTGGCTATAGTCAAGTCTTCCTAAAACACTAGTATATTTCGAAAGTGAGGGGATCACTGCCATTTTCATCCCTCAAATGCTGTCCTGAGTTTAACATTAAAGATCATAGAGGATAAAGGTGTAGGCGGTGTGGCTATGTAGTGTATAACATGGGGGAATTCAGCAGCCACCAACGAGACTATCTGACCACTTGCTAATGGAGCATGGACAGAGGTGATCACAGTAGTCTGGTTTGTTCTACACTGGAATGGCAAGTGTGTAAATCGACATAGGCACAGATTATATGCACAAATTATTCCTTCCCCTAATTTTTGCTACTTGTTTATCTTATTTACAGTTATTTGTTTTCTCAGTAACTTTCTCGAACAATTTATTTCAGTCCATTTATTATGACTACAGTATTTACATCCTCTAGTCAATGCAAAAGTACATACACTTGTAAAAATATGTGGGGAAGAGAAGCTGAAACTATTAAGTATCACTGAAAACAGATAGAGGTGCCTCTGTATTATGACAAATGTGACACATTGTTTTTTTAATCCTCATTTGAACCTGTCAAACCTCTTTTTAGCCAAAACTTGTTTAATCCATTTCTAAGGGAATTAAATAAAAATAACGCCCCTATATGTCCTGATTTATTCAGAGGGATTAACAGCAAATGAATCTCTTTACTCTCTGAGTATTTGCTAGCATGACTCTGGTATAGAGGCTCTTTTATTAAATATATTCAAGTTGTCTATACTTAATTGATTGTTACTACATTACAATCCTTCTAACTTAGTTTAGTATCCTACAATTATCTATAATTTGTGTTAAATTGCTTATTGATGGTAGCGTCATTGCACAAATCAAATTGAGGACCAAGGTGTGTTGAGCTTAACAACACGGGCTTTACTAATTCATTTTAGGATTTTGAAAAAAGAATAGGAGGTTTCATGTGTGTTCAGCCCATCAGAAGCTGGAAGTGCAGAGATAGTTGGAAAACGAGCACGGCTATGGCTCTGTAGGGCCAGAGTTACCTACCCCTCGTCTGTGGCACTAGGGAATAACTGTGTTTACCAGCAGATGGCAGTAGTCTGTATTTATTTTCCAAAAACAAAAGCAGAAGAAGACTTAGGAGTGCAGATACACAAACTGTAAAACCCCAAATTCCCAACTTCTAATCGCTCTCGCTTTCTCTCTCTTGAAGAACCGGTTAAATGTTCCTATTCCAAACAAATAAAGCAACTCTTCAGAACCAGTGTCCCTAAGCACGTAGTCACTGACACTGGTAAAACCACCAGATATTTCTTATATTTGACAGGAATGCTCCACTGTACAGCCCTGACGAAGTGGTTTTCATCTTCTCTCCTTTTCTATGCCAACAGCCATTCTGCCTGATGCCAGTAATTTCATTAACTTTCATTTTGTGTGGGTGTGATTGACCGATTGGCAAAGAGAGGTTGACATCTGCTTGGAGTGGACAGACCATTCCTCAGCTGGGTCTAAAGACATTTGATAAACTGATGAATTGTGAAAGTAATTGACAAAATCTTTGATTCCTTTGTAGTAGCATTTTGTTGTTGTTTATTGTCTTTCATTGTAGTTTTAGTAGCTGTGTTGAATCAAATGACAAAATATCCTGGAGTGTCCTTTATTAGAGTGCAGAGCTGCTGTTCTTTAATTGTAGCACTGGGTCATGATTGTAGGGATCCTCTTGAAAAGAAACTGTGGAGCCATAAGTCCAAAATGCAAAACTTAAAACAAAAACTGTTTCACATCTTCTCTAGTGGGATCAGGCAATGTAGCCAGGAATACAGATTTAATTATTAATATTATTTACCTGCACATCCACTTTAAGACCATTTCAATTGCAGATGTAGCTGAAAATTTGAGCTAATGAATGTGAAAAATGATTTGTTAGGATCAGTGTGTGTCTTAACAGGGTGCAGTTTATTGGCCCATGAAGAGAGCCATGAGTGACATTAGCTGAATTGAAAATTTAGTTGTGGACTTTATTTGTGCAGTTTCTCCTCTGTCTGCCTCTGTGGACTGAGGGCAGGGCACAGGAGATAACACACGGAAGAGACAGAGCTCAGGTGATGCCAGACATACTGTTAAAGGCTGCTGGAGTTTACAGCATACATAGTCGTGTATGTGCAATTAAAGCAGGAAGAAAAAGACAACAGGAGTCATTTGTAATAATTTATAATACTGTTACATTTTTAGAGGATTGGTGTTAACGTGGTACCAAAGTATCTGTTCCTATGACATTGCTAAACCACACTCTTAAATCCACTGTCCAACAGAAACTGTCTCTGCCCAGGTGTTTGCTGCGTTGTCCTAGATACAGCCACACAGAGTTTGAGACAATAAAGTGTTACGTTCTAAAGAGTTTTGGAAACAAGAAAATTGCTGGTGTTACGCTTTAGTAGTAGAAGTTTGGCAGAAAGTAGGTTCGTTGAAAAAACTAAACTATATGATCACAGATGGTCTGTGAGTGTGTAGTCTTATATCTACCTCCAAACACACATGCAAACCTTAACGGGTGGTGTCAGGATCTGGCAGAAAGTTGCTGACTGGGGCAGATAAGAGTTGTAATAAAAGTCTGAAGACACAGACACTAACTTGTCACACCTTCATATCAGCACCTCGATCATTCACTCTGTTGCACACAAACACACATTCTTTCATCTCGTCTCACTTAGTCATTAAATCTCAGGCTGTCAGAAACGGGTATCCGCGGTGTCAGTGTGCATTTATCTGATTTTCACTCTGCAACATGTCTGTTTCCTACTGTGTCCTGAGCTGCACTCGTCATTTAGGAAACGAGGAGTGTGGTCAATTTCTGTATATGAGGCATTAAAGGCTGCTGCTGCTGCTGATTTTCGGCATTGCTCAGTGTTTTACATCATCGTTATCTTTTTGGTGGCTTGTGAGACGGCAAATAAAAATTATAAAGATGACAGCAAGAACTTCAGACACACTTCAATGATTCTTTAAATTGTTCCACGCTTAAGAAACCGGTTGTTGCGTGGGTGTAAATCTAGCATTATGCTGCTGCATATTTTGCTTTGCTGTGAGACTCTGTAAGGAATTAAATGTATGTAGATCAAAAGTACTTTTCAGGCAATTGAATCAGCCTTTAACCTGTTTAAGCTTTAACTTCAAGCTTGTTTTAACTTCAAAGTCCTTGAGAAAGTAGTTCTCTGGCTGTGGTGGTGTTAGCTTTGTAGTTTTTACTTGAAACTCTTTATAACCTTTGGTCAAATTGCTTATTTTTCTTTAATGTGTGTAATGTAAAAGTGACTTAGGGTGCTTTCACACCTTAATTAGTTTGCTTTAGTCAGAATCAGTTGATGAGTTTGTAAACTTGTAGTCTTTTCTTCTCGGTTCGGTTTTGTTTCACACACAAAAAAATCCACCAAAGAACAACAACAACAACCAAAACACATCACTTTAAACTATGCAAGAACGTCCCCCCCACTTATTGGTCAGATGTTTCTGTCGCGGGAACAGGAAAAATAAATACAGGAAGAAAGTGTTGTGGACTACTGTACGTTTGTGTGACAGTAGGGAGATTGTGATTTATGTATTAATTTACATCTGAGATGAGATTACATCTTCTGCAGCTATATTCTCCTGAAACTGACACTGTCCTTGGTGTTCACATCCATCCCCTTCTACTCTTGAACCACTCTGTTGGTTCTTTATTGTAAACAGGACATTCTGGACTTTGTCGTGATGCAGTCCCAACTTAAACAAACTTCTCTCGAGCAGATTATCAATCAGTAATATCCTGTATTTAGTTAATGTTGTATTTATAACAGATTCATTAATAAATTAAAGCTAAGTGAAAATGATTTAACCTTTTAATATTAGCATGAAGAAGCTTGTGACTGAGTTGACGAGGTGAGAGCAGTTATTCAGTGTGTCTAATACATATTCAGTCAGTTATTAACATGCTTTCTATGTGGCAAAAATGTGTGTGCCTTAAAATTTTAACTGGGTTATGACATAACCAACATGAACACTTTGTATTCATTTATATGTATTTATTATTCTATTTTATTATTTACATATGTAATATTTACCTAAAAATAGCGACATTAGAGACTGCCCTTTAAAAGTGCAGCATAAACCACATTAGGTGCATAAGGCCAACATACAGACCACTTTCCCAGCGTTGATCTCTCAGGTATCCCTAGATGCAGCACATGAAGACAGTGTGTTCACAGTTCACAGTATAATTTAATGTTGCATTCTAGCTGATCCTGACTCTGTGTGTTTGGGATCGTTAATCATCATAAATAATGAAGTTGCTGCTGTTGTGAATAAGACAAAAGATTTGACAAAGATGTGTTCTGTGATTTTGCTAAATGCATACAGTAAATTTCCCAAAGCCACAGAAATTACATATTTTGTTCTGTCTGGTTTATGGATCAAAATTGTTGCTCAGATGTGGAGAAGTCTGATGTTCAGATATTGTCCTGTGTGCAGATAAAGCTTGGTTGTATTTATATTTTTTATAGATGAGTGGCTTTGAGGTGTGCTCTTATTTTGTGGGAAATGTTATGGTGTAGACACCTAAGATGTTAATAATAAGGTCATAGATATGTTAAGTAAAGCTGGGAATACTTTAGGAAAATTATTGATAATGAGGAAAATACACTAAAAGCATAAAAATAGACAACACATGGTTTCCCTTGTTTATTATCAGATTCATATTACACAAACCAAACATGTCCTCCACTCCTGGTGTATGTTATGAAAGTCACATGATACATGTCTGAGCTGAAAAGATAATTTAAGGTGAGGGAACCACAAGACCTCTTTCACTGGCATTTAATCAACCATCACCCCCAGGTTACTGGCAGACTTAGTGGGAACAATCACCGAAGTCCCTATGTTGATGCTGATATTGTATTGAAGGTCTGACTGGGAAGACGAGAACTTCTGTCTTGGAAAGGTTGAGTTGAAGATACCTCTTTCAGGTAAAAAGAAAGATTTCTTTTTACCTGAAACCCCAGTGAAGACATTTTACATGAAACTGCAGCAAACATCAGTGACCAGATTTCACAAGACAGGTGGATTAATTTGAGAACAGCATCTTGAAACTTTAAAATAGTTTAAGTACAACAAGATTAATGATGCTCTTTGTTTTTGCACATTTGTTTTTAGGAAACGCTGACTTTTTTAGAAATCTTTTTGCCCTTGCCAGGAGTTAGATGAGAAGATCAATATAAGTTCTGCCTTTGCTGTTCGATAAAGAAGTAGATCTATGATGTGTTTAGCTTAGCAGAAAGAGTAGGAGCATAAAGAAACTGTCATCCTGGCTGTCAAACACACATCACATGTTGGATGTGTGGAAATAGACAGGAGAAACTGCACTTTAAAAGCAGTTAACTCATGAATTGAAGCATAATGAGAATAGCTGTATCCTGAAGCTGTAGGAGAGTCTCGAAAGGCCTTTACAAACCGATCATAAAATGGACATTTTTAAAATGTTCTACTGTATTTGTGCTAAGCTAGGCTAGGTTAAACACATCACAAAACTTAGAGATGCAGCTGATCTTGGTTTTTCTCATCCAGCCCCTGGTCAGATGGCAAATGTGCAACCTTTCCAAGGGTTTTAGGATATCTTAGTTAAAAGGTTTGTGACCATATGATCCTGTATTTGTGTTTTAAAAAAAAATAGCACTGCCTAAGTCTGTATTAATAGTATCAGAATGTGTGCTTTGACTTAGCCCATCATTGTTTCAGATTATGAAGGATGTTTTCAGTGTCTGAACTTACCTGTGTGAGTCACCCTGGTGTCTAACACATCATGTTAAAACACAAGTAAACAGCGCCCTCATGTCTCGTTTATCTCCCCAACGTGCAAGAGCTGCATAAAAATTCAGTTGATGTGGGTTTTGATGTTGAAGTCTCATCTGCATTCGCAGCATGTTTACATGGTTGCAGTTTGTGCACACAGTCATCCTGTGCTCCATCATTGACCAGAACACCAAGTATCCAAACAGATGGAAAAATCTGATTTGTTTGTCAGATATGATCTTGAGGCCGAATATCTGCACTGGAATTCCAGATTGTGTGTTGTTTGGACAGTATAATCACATGCTGACAGTGTTTTTAATATTGATGGAAGGTACTGAGCTTCATGTTTAACTAACCTGAAGAACAGGTTGTGATTATGTGTGAAGTTCCCTTTCTTGGTCCATGTTCTAGTTCTTGTTCCAGTACACTGGTAGGCCACAGCCGAGATCCAAACCCCGTCTCCCACATAGAGGGTGGCAATCTCACCAGGCACAACCTGACTGTGCTATACAGCATATATATCTAAATCTATCCATCTATATATGAAGAGTTTGTTTAGAAAAATTGATATCTCTGTTTAAGAATTTTAATAAATTCATTCAGAAACACTCCAGAAAACATAAGTTTGTTTATGTTTGATGAGAATATCATCATACAGGTAACACATTTTTTACAGATTTAAAGTTGTTTTTTTATCAAAAGCAGATCAACAGTTGATTTTCTTTCCAAAAACGGCCAAAACAGTGTCATGTTAATAGTAATGGCTTTGTTCTAACTACATTGTTTATTATCTTAACATTAACATTAAACAAGTAGATACAGTGCTAAAAATTACAATAAAAACATTGTCCAGGACAATTTTAGTATTCATTCAACTATACACCGTTTCACAATATCCCCTGCAGTATAGACTTTACAGTATTTAGTTTATAGCATTTCATGCTTCATTTTCACGGTATTCAGTGTTTCACAGTATTTCTTTCACGTCTCATCTGTTTCATCCATCTTACACATCTTTAAAGATGAATTTGACCCAAAAAGTTTACTTAGATTTGCATTTAGGCAGCAAATCTCCACCAAAACCTACTCACCGCCATCTTGTGTGACACAACCCAAATACTCAATCAGATTTTGTTGAAGTACAGCAGTTTGAGTGAAAAACTATGAGTGCAGTTTCAATAGACAATATACGTTTCCCTTTATATATCTGTCTATTTATATAGATATAGATCTATATCAATATAAATCTCCATATATGTGCGTGTATATACAGTTTATGTATTTTATATCTCCTATTTTGTCTATAGTATATCTCATCTAGGCTTTGATAACTGGTGGTAAAACGGCAGCTTTTTCCAGTAAAAAGACAAGGAAACAGCCGTGGTGCAAGTTCATTTTAATAGTGACAAACACTCATGAGGAGCTAACTATGGTTTTTGAATGCCCCCTACCACAGACTGTGAGATCAGCTCTTAATCTGAACAAACAACTGTAAAACACAGTTAGTGCCACTGAGAGATTAATGCTAATAAACACTAGCACAGTGTTGCTGCCATGGATGAGAGTGTTTAAAAAAAAAAAAAAGAAAAGAAAATGAAGCTTTGAGCATTTGCATATTAAATCCTTCTCAGCAGATTTGAAATCATGTGGGTTTGATTAGTAAAACAGGAGGTGGGAAGATGTCTGAAGAAAGTTCACTACCATTAAGGCAGATGACTGATCCAGAACCACTTCTAATGACTGCAAAAGCAGAATAATACTCTCTTCTTTCAATCAACAGAATTACAATCAACTGGCATTAAGACGTTTCAAAGGCAACCTTGATTATGTCCTTTAGCTTTTTGTACACCCCTGTGTGTGCTCTTAACACTTAATCACCTGAAACTAATCTCAAGCTAAAACCCAAACCTTAAAATACTTTTTGATGATAAACTAACTGCTCATGTACTAATCCTGGCAGTGAAGAGCTGTTTTACTGGGCGAGATCTTTGAGGGACTTGTGGACGACCCTGTAGTGATTTATACTTAGTTTTCTTTTCATCATTATAGAATTTCTGTAATTGGTCTAATCATCATTGTTCAGTGTGCCAATGAGAAAAGCAGTAAAGATGCTGTTGGCACATAATGTGACAAACATCTGCTGGTATTCATCATTGTTGTTAGTTACTGTAATTACATTAATATTTCATTTACATTACATTTAGTCACTTGGCGCCCTGCTGGAGAAGGACCAAAGATGAGGCCCAATTCACACCTGCACCAGGTTGAACTTACTTGGATGAGTAGGGTCGGCAGAGGTGCGACTATGTCATCCTTCACATCCCCCCCTTTCATTGTTTCACCCAAGGAGCCTGTTCAGTCCAGGGGTGAAGTGAAACCAAACCTGGAGCATTAATATGTGTCTCTAACCTTCAGACTGAAGAAGCTACTTGATGAGTAGTGAAACAAGAAGGAAGTCCAGTTGCCATGACTCAACTTCCAGATAACTTCACCCGGATGACTGAGAAGCTTCACTGATATGTTAAACCTATGTTTGGCTCACAAACCCTTAAACACATACTGACACTAAAGCAATGATGATAATCAAGAAATAAAATCCAAAAGGAGGAAGTCACTGCTCAGCTTGCGCTGTTTGACTGACAGGAAACAGAGACATGCTTAGAAGAAAGGATACAAAATGAGATTTCTTGAGGATTACCCCTTCAAATTCTTCAAAGTCTTAAACTAACCAGACAGATGATTTATACAGTTTGTTCAAACAATACGACATTAAACAAAGTGTCCTGCTGTCACTTGAATTACTGAGAATACTAAGCAGCAAGTCCCTGCTGCTCGTGGTATGAGGCACAGGGAGTTACCAAGTGAAAAATAAGAGCTAAGATAAGAGGATGGGTGGAGACAATGAAGGTGATGGAGGAAAAGAGAAAGATGGTCAAGGACCCAAAGACAAAACGGGACAAAAGAGAATTTGCCTAAAGGTGAAGATGTTTTCAGGCTCAAAGAGAAAAAGAAACTGACCGCTTGGTCAGATTCTCCTCTGTAGACCTAACCGACATCAAAGAGTTTCAGCTCCGACTTCAAATCAGAGTCAGAGCAGATGTTATTTCCACTCTGTGCACAGATCAATAACTTGTCAAGAACAAGAGCTGGTTTTATCCTGATGCTACAGAAAAATACGTAGTCTTGGATCATTGCTGCAGGCTGCAACATGAGCAATAAACAGCCAAAGTCCTTTGGAAAATATCTGAAAATATTAAGTTAAGTTAACAAACATGACACACATCACATACGTACAGTACTGCATGTTGAAACACTGAGTTTAGTAAATCCTAAACATTTCTTTTCACTGGCTGTGATTCTTTAATCCTGTATCCTGAGGAGGATGCCGTCCAAACTCCTCATGATCCTGGACAAACCCTCCCACCCACTACACACTGTGCTGCTGGACAGAGGAGCACGTTCAGCCAGAGACTGATCAACATCAAGTGATCCACAGGGAACCCCAGGACGTCCTTTCTTCCTGTGGCCATAATCTTTACAAGTTAAAAACTTTTGTTGATGAAGCTCCCTTTTCTACACAACCCCTAACCCTTGCTGTTAGTTAAAGGGTAATATGAGGTGTGTTCACTTCAACTTCTGTAGCTGTGATGTCAGGAAGCTGGTTCACATTTGGTTTTAGAAAAACCTTAAATAAAGGGTTGTGTGTTTGGTTACGATCGATTAAGGGTTTGAAAGGATTCAATTTGGACCCTAACCCCTAATTAGGAACCAGTGGGCCACAGACACAGGGCAGAGAGGTCAGAGTACTGAAAGATGGATAGGTAAGGTGTGTGGTCAAGAACCAGAGACAGTCTAACACCAGAGTCACAGGGCAAATTAAATACAAAGTGCAGAGGATTCAGACACCAACTCTTTAAAAATGAGCAGGATAACAAGCAAAGAACTACAGGAATGTGTCTTTTATTCTCTGTGATAAGGTCAAGCAGATGAATGATCTGTCAGGCTGCTGTTCCTTGGGGAGCGATGGCGAGACTAACACTCTATCTGCTTCTATTTATCTGTCTCCAGAACAGAGCAGTGGACGTATGAGTCACGGCTCAGCTTATTGATCTGTTACATGTGAGAACACCGAAGAGGACAGAGAGCATGGCAGGAGAACAAAGGAGGAGAAGAGAAGAAGACAATTAGACTGGAGAGAGACAGAGCAAGGGATAAATGGAAAGAGAAGGGTGGGAAAAAGAAGTGACAGTAGAAAAAGACAGGAAGGAAAGATGAATTGGGGCAGGACGACCGCCTGGTTCGGCAAAACTTAACTGAACAAAGTCGCACAAACATATCAGCAGGTTCTAAATGCAGTGATTGAAGCGAACCTCAGCAGTCATAATTATTTTAAGAAACAAGCTTCTGGAATGGCCCTCAGTCCCTAACGACCCTGAAAATATTGGAGGTGGGGGACAAACGAATAAAAACAGGACAGTAAGAGATTTAGTAAAGGATGACGTGGACGAGGAGACGTGTGGTGTTACTGTACTGTACTGACTGTCGAACAGAAAAAAGCTGGAAGTGGAGAGAGAGAGCAGGAAGAGATTTCCTGATGTTATCGCATCCAATCAGCCGAGTCTATGAATGCTTCACCTTCAGAGTTTAATCGGCCTCGTGTGTTGACAGACGACTCCACAGACAGTCTGGTGTCTCCCATGATGCACCACTCTGCATGGCAAATACATTTTTACAATGACCTTGAATGACTGAATCATTCAACCTCTTTTGTACCATCGTGGCTTCGCAGCAGAGAATGACGTGTTGTTTCTCTTTACTGCGGTAGACAGCGTTAGTTAATTAAAAGTAAAGATATATATTTTAAATGTCAGTCAGTATAAATATACTAAAACCCACTGTCATGTCGTGACACCCTTTAAATGATTATTTTGATTTGCCCCTCCAGAATAAACTCCACGTGTGCACTTTTAAAAAATCAGGCTACATGTCCTAAAAATGATACGACACCTTCACAGTCCATTACCCAGTGGTTCTTCCTGATGGAGTCATTGGAGCTGGACGGCCGCTGCGTCTTTGTAGAGGGAATCCAACCTTGTTACAAACTGACGTGTTGAGGTCATTGGTGGGACCAGGCTAGACCGCTCATCTCTGTGGGACTGAGTTCACCAGCTTTTAGGCTTCTGTCCAGACTGGGGGCAGCTGGTGTCATCAGGTGTTTTGATCACATCAGTTTTGTTGGAGTAAAATCCCAAATTCCTGCTTCTTAAACTAGAGGTTTGAGACCTGGGCAGCAAAATTGTGCAATGAAGTTGTTTTAAACATCGATGGAAATGAAAATTAAGCATTTTGGCCAAAAGAAGAATTATGTAGTAGAATTAATTTTGCAACATGTGAAACATTATTATTTTTTTTTTTTCAATTATAAACTATAGGTCTGCAATTAATTAATTACATGATTAATTAATTGTTGTTATGCATACTTCTTTTTTCTAATTCATACTTTTCATATGAATTAGAATTCCTAACATACACCCGAGTGAATTACTACAGTAATACAACCAGCAGCTACATGGGGATTTAACGATTAGGTTCAAATGCTGATTTTAGTACAGGCAGAATGTGGCTCTTGATGAAACATGACGACAGAATATGTTGAGACCTGTTGGAGTCCTGGACCCAGACGGGCCTTTTCTTCTTCCGTTGAAAGTTACAGTTTCTGATGAAAACAAAGAAGAAGAATCCAAACTTGTTGGCAGTGATCTCTAAGATTTCCACATAGCTTCTAGACAGACAGGAGGAAGGCTGAATATCACTTCCCTCATTAACATTAATTCATTATTTTGTTCTGACTGACCCGAGGCAGTGGGTCACAGTGGATTGAAGTGTGTCTGTGGCCCCTGTAGGAGTAAAGGAGACGACAGTCGTTCATAATGCTGTAGTTCTATAATGTGATTGTCCTGCGTTGTTATGTGGTCTGTGCTAATTCAGTGAATAACTGGTCTCTGCTCTAAATACTATAAACTGAAGATTTAACCGTTCACAGTTACTGCTCCATTAGTTGCGTTTTACTTTTCTTCTGACCGACCAACTCTTTCTGTTAAAACAACTCTCTTCTGTACTTTAGAGCTCATGAAACACCTGAAATTGTTGTCAAACTCTCAGTGGGGAGCGGCACACAGGCTCCCACCTCTGCCAGGGAGTGAAGGGGAGATTTGGCTGATGATACCGAGAGCTCCACTGTGTCCAGGCACAAACCATGACCACAGGACCTTCTGGCAGAGCTCTGATTGCTGTGCTCTGATACAGACTAAAAATTTCATCAAGCTCATTTTCCTACATAAAATGACTTTGTGTTTATGCCTTTATTATTTTTATTTTTCCTAAACAGGGAATTTTTGCTTTTAGAGAGTCGAAGTTGTCAGATCCTGTGTTTTTCATTGTTTTGGTCGCTGGCCTGTTCGTAGAGAAGGATTTTAATTAAAATAATCCGTCCACTTCAGAGACTGATTACAATGTGATGCACGTGCTAGAATCATTATCAAACTACTTTAACATAACTAGAGCAGCATGATAAAAAAGTGTTTTCATGCAGCAAACTCCCACTTCCTGTAATTACAGAACTCTACTCACCGTATTTCATTCACTGAGTTAATCAAAACCCCACCTGAAACATGAGCCGCTGTTAATACCCACGAGGAGCAGTACAATTCCACAAACGGCCCTAATGAAGGGAGGAATATGCAAATGCTCCTGTAATTTAGTTTGAACGTGACTGTGCTCTTTAGTGGCCGTTGATGTTTTGAGTAGAATAAAAGCAGGTGGTGCTTTGGTGGTATAGAAACGTGTTTTTGTCCATGCAAATTCAACACCGGGCATGTTGTTGTTGTTGTGTTTTGTTTTTTTGGAACAAATATCATATACTGCAAGTGAGGCTGCATATAATGAGGTGTATGCTGGCTTTTATGTTTACCTGGCCATGTTGGAATCATGTCTATGTATCTAATTAAGATGATGTCTGTTTGGCCACAGTACATCTGGGGGAGTTATGGCTGCAGGTTTTTTCTTCATCACTGATTTTATTCTTGATTCTAATAAATAAGCTTCTGATTTTAATTATCAGATCATCTCAGTTCTAGTGTTTCCACCTAATGCCCGACAATTGTGAATATTAATCCTACTTAGCTTTTACTACTAAAATAAATGTATATACAGTAAAAATAATCAATGCAGCTCTAAGAATTATTCTTTTTTAATTTATAGTTATTTATTGATGACCCCCACCAGCTGACCTACAGCCGCACCAATCAGCTATTAATTACTGATTAGATTAAGATTAGATTAGATTAAACCTTCATCAGTGAATCACATTTTAGCCCTTACTGAGTGTTCTGATCATTATTAGACACTAAAGAAGTACAATTTAAAGGATACCACATGTTCATGGCTAGTAAAGCTACTGTGTTTAAAGGATATTAACATTACTGATTAAACATTTAAATCAGTTGGTTTGTGTGTTCACCGTTCTCCGGTGAGATGTTGAACATGTTGAACATGTCTGTGAGTCCTTCACCTGCTGAGCGGCTCTGGAATAAATGAAACACATGCAGACGTCTGAGACAACAACGTCTGATCAAACCCACAGCGCGTTTCCCCTACAGGCAGTAAATAATCAAAGCAAAGGTCAGTCTGACGTAACCAGAGGAATGGAGAGCGTGTTTGGTTATTTAAGAGGGAGAATCACTCCTAAAACTTAGTAGCCTAAGTTCTCTCATATATATCTGTTATAGGTGAACACAGTCAGGTAATTGGAATAGTACGATAGTAATAACAATAACAAGTACACATCTCCAAGTTAAAAAGAACGTTTTATTACAGTCACTGCAGAACTTTGGAATAGAAACTACTGTAAATTCATTTTCCCTCTCCATAACGAGACGTGCTGGTTCCTGTCAGAAACTAAACCAGTTCACGTTACCACTGATATTGGGCCTGTATTTGCCTCATGCTCTGAAGATCAAATTAAATTCACACTCTCGTACACTTTGTAGTGATTTGGGATTCAACATCTCCTCGTGTTCATAAGTGCTGTTCAGAGACATCATAATGTGCTTTGTCTCTCACCCAGAGGCCTCGTAATTACACCAGAGTCATGTTACTACCATCACATCGGATAATGTCCAACTGAGACAAATACCCAACAAGAATATGAAGTTCTGTGACTTGCTGTTTATACAACTGTACGTATGTGACACAACTTTAAAAGCCAGTGGATCTATATATATTTTAAAATGAGACGACATGAAATGACCACGTTTCTTTGTGTCATTCTGCATTTGTGAATCAACAAACCTTAAATAAAATTTATATTTTACAAGACAGAATTTATATTGGAATACAATAGAAAAAAAAGAACCTGGATCCTTTTGAGAATCAAATGTGTTTCTTGGCATTTAGTTATTACAAAGGACAATAAAACATTGTGCAGTTCAGTGACCTGACAGGTAAACCTACAGGCAGCAGCTTTAGGGACTTTTGTTTACACAGCTTCCCGAGGTGCAGAGATTTGTATCTGCAGCTTTGTTTGGTTTCATAACCTCCTTCCTAGAAGGAGACCTGCATATTGCCTGCCCTCTGTGCCACAGCCTCACAAAGACTCAGCATATCATTTTAAAGCTCCTGCTTTTTATCTGTAAAATTGCAGGTGTGCTTATCAGCTGCTGTTCTAAATAAATAATAAATCAAGCTGCTAGACATCCTCTTTATGATCCATAATTCAAAACAAAAAGACAGTGTAAGCCTCTTTGACACTAATCTTTAACGTTTTGCCAGGAAACTATGCACAAATAGTTAGTAAAACATAAAACGGTAAAAATAAGATACGCAGAGTAAAACAAACTATAATAAATAAAATGAGGTTTAGAAGCAGCAGGCACATTTAGATAAATACGATTTATTTTAAATAAAGTAAAGCAAACAAATCTTAATCATATTGCAGAATCCTAGAGCCTTAAGCACGACCTCGACTCTATTGGCGCTAAAAGCCAACGTTTCGTCCTGATCAGGGTCAAGTGGAATACTGTTTGCCCTGTTTGTTCCTTTTCCATTCATGTTAGTGGTGTCACTGTGTTTCTAATTATTATTATTGACACTCAGCTTTTTAGGTCACTGCAGTGAGTGAGAAGGTTGTCTGGTGCCCAAACTGAGATACAGCATAAACATTTCCACATGGTTAGTGACAACTTATATTTGTAAAAAATAAATAAATGAAACATGAATATCCAAATATGAAAACATTGTAAACGTCTTACCCTCATTTGTGTCAGCCTTTATTATTTTTGGCTACTAATTCAGAACCAGGATGAGATTGTAAATGTGTGACTCACTGAACAGTTTTCAACAGAATATAAAAGGTCATATTTCATTATTCATGTACCAACCTCCAGTAGAGTCACTGTTCCTGGGTCAGATCCACTCTGACATGCAACAGGAGGGGCCGGGAATCGAACCCCCCACCCGGCGATTGGTACCTCAGATTGGTACCTCCTCACCTATCAGTCTGAGGTAGTGGAGTTTCCCTCAAGCAGGACACCGTGCCACAGGCCGTCTGATACTGGTTCAGATCAGCTGAGTAAGGATCCAGGAGAGACGTCACCTGAGGAAGGAGGACGACAGTAAACGGTTTTAGACTAATGACATCAGATATGTAGACGTTTACATTTACATTCAGTCATTTAGCAGACGCTTTTATCCAAAGCGACTTACAAGTGAGGACGTTTAGGATCAGTCACTTTCTGTAAAATGATTTAACTCTTAATCGAATTTGTTATTTGTAAAAAGACACAGATTCTTGTTAATTTGTGAAAAAGCTGAGGTTCTGTTTTATTTGGTGCTAAAATCAAATCCACAGCAGCTATGAGCACGACAAGGAGCCAAGGCCTCACTGGAGGGTTGAGCCAAAGCCCACAGAACATGTGTGGAGAGAAAAAAACCACATGGTGCACCATCACACTCGGCAGCCTCCTCCTGTTTCTGCAGATTCAGCGTTTCCACAAACGAACAAGCCAGCAGCTTTTTCCTGCTCCTTTCATCATTTCGTGTTTTCTTTATGTTGCGACGACTCCTCGTTTCTTTTTTATTAAATATACAGATGGAGTGTTTTCCAAGCGTGACCCCCACTGGACGCCATGATCTATTATTGATGCCAATCTGCTCGGCTCCGTTTCCTTTCACTGAAGAACATCAGCTTCTCACCATTTGTTCTAGTTTCTTTTTTTTCTGTTTGTCCATGTGTCTTTACCCATGTGTAGGTTTCATTCAGCAACATTCAGGCCCCTTGCTGCGTCTGATTTAGTTTTTTACATCCCTAACACAGCAGCATTACCGGCTCTGTTGGGTAAATGAAGACAAGTTTGTGTGTCTGCTTGTGGTCAGACACGTTGATGTGATGAGGCGGTCGCTGCCAACTCTGATCCTGATTCTACTGGAGTCAAATCTTCAAATGTTTTCTTTTATATTAAAGATGATGTTGAATTACAGTTTCTTGAACTATTGAAAAGACAAGATTGTAAAAAAGTTCAGTAAGCAGGAAAAGAGCAGCTCCAGCTCGTGGCTGTTTTCTCCTGGTGGAAAAATCCTGAACTGACATGAAAGTCAATCACTTTATGTTACAGCAGCGAGTGGATGAGTGTTGGTCCACTGGTTCCACACCAGTGTGTGTCCACGTCTTTGTTCCCAGTCAGGCCTCTGTTATCAGGTCTGAACTGTCACTTCTCATCAAGGATGATGTTTTCCTTCCACTTACAAGTCACCTTTACTTCTGCATGGCTTACCACGGACGCTTTTCATTCAAGCAGCTATAGTTCCATTTCAGAGGCGAACACTTAAAAGAAGATGTGTGCAGACATAAAAGAGAAATACCAGCAGCAAATAGATATTAACTTAGATTTATGTAGATTGATCTCTACTTTAAATCAAAGACGTGGTTCTTCATGGAGAATACTGATGAGATTTGGCAGTTTTATAAAAAAGTCACAAGGACATGGCAGCTCATGTCCCGAGGGGAATGAAGTGTGCAAAGGAAGCCTCTCTGAAGTCGTCACAAACACAGGCGAGGGACTTCGCACACGACCATGTTGAGAAATGTCTTTTGAAGCCGATTCAGCTCAGTGAATCAGGCAGGGCCACGTTCCTGTGTGTATTTGTAAGTTACTGTAGCACCGAGATAAATCGGCCGTTCCCTCGACAATTCCAAAAAAGCACGTCGGTGCATCTCGAAGACAGGTGGTTTTTCATTAGGGCCCCTGCTGAACTCCTGCTTCTTCCCTCGGCGTGCGTTTTAAGGGAAAAGGGCAACATGTGGCGCACGTGCAGAGTTCAGAGCCAGCAGTCATCACAGCTCCAGCTGAACCAGCACTGACGGGACGATCACACCTGAAAACCTGGGAATAATAAACATGACCTGTATCGCTGGCTTCTTCAGGCGTGTGCAGGTTGTGAGTGCACTGCCGCCTCTGATATATTATCAGGCGTTTAACACCCCCAACACACGAAACAATCTGCCATACAGAGATAAAGTGCCTGGCTTTCATCACTTTGTGATCATATGCAGGATCTGGCAGCTGATCTGGACGGTTAAAAAATAAACACAACAACAAACTCGCGCTCACGCACAGAATATGAAAAGGTCCAGGACGTTGCTGGTATTTCACGTTGAAGAAGGGCACGATGTCTCGAATGTCAGCGTGGCCACAGTAAAACAAATTGAAATCAAGCTGATTTTATTTTAAGGTTCGGGGTGTTAACAGGTGCTGTTTGATGCTGACACATACACAGAGTGTTGTGCTATTCAGGGATCTGTGTTCGCAGTAAACAGAAAAAGGACAAACGGATTAGACAAAACGTGAGATGAGCGGCTAAACTGATATCAAACATTTCAAAGACCATGAAACCTGTGCAGATAACGTGGCTGCTGGCACCAAAGCAGCAAAAAAACATGACATTAAAGATGATATCAGTCAGCTGAGTTGAAGTAGAACATCTAGATGTGTGTTAATCTGAGATAGGGACGGTTTGGATTGAAATGCTTCACATGGAGCAGATTCCCCACAGAGAACTCCCAGCTCAGAGATTTCTTCACGCTGATAGTGAATTAGCATCAAACAATATTAAACTAACAGCGTCTGAAAATTAGAGGGAGATTTAATCTCTCCCCAGCAGCAATACCCGAGGAGCAAAAGAAATGAACCAGCAGCTCAGGGGAGAACACGATGTTTACACTCGCGTTAAATGAAAAGAAAGATTCTTTTTCTGCTCCTTCAGTTGAATTGAAGCCGGTGTTAATTCTTTTCCTTTTATCACCCTGAGCTGTTGTGACATTTCCAACCCACAGACAATGAGCTCTGCTCGTCTCACGTGAGCAGAACAAACACCGACTTGGACCAGTTTAAAGTTGATGCTGCAGGTTGCTGAGAGCCAACAACACGACTTAGTGAGTTGGAAAAGTGAACTGAAATCTAGATATTTGATGGCATGTGGGGTTTCACACCACTTTCCTTCCAGCCTACAACAGGTTTTAAATCATTTTTGAAAACATACACAGTAACACACACTTTTCACACCTGGTGCAGGTGAATTGGGACAGATACTAAATAACTAGTTGTAGTATTGAGATCTTATACATTAATACCACTGAAAGTCCTGCAATAGGTACAAAAGTAGTTAAAAAAAACTAATCACTCATTTGTCATCACTGTGACTTCTGACATGATTCATCATCATCATTAATGAAATATTAGTGTTACGTGGCCTCTTTTATTTAAATGGCCACCGTTCAGAAATTATTTTCTCTTTAGTCGTTCATCTACCGCTAATGGTTTAAACGAGGCCTCGGAGAAATAAATACCTGTAAAGTTCCCCAGTTGTTGGTCGACTCATCTTAAACAGTCTGAACTCCTGTCTGCAGATCAGTTATTGTATTTGATTGTCTAAGATTCTGTGAAGACCATAAACTAATATAAAGACTTGAAGGCTCCAAATTCCTCCGAAGCAAACAACAAAATGAACCTTTTGAACTCAAGGCTGCGAAACATCACTAATAATTCCTCAGTGCTGTTTGTTCACCTTCGGTTAGCAGCCAACGTGACAGCAGAGTGTGCAGATGAAACAAACTCTAAAGTGAATGTAATGTGTGATCTCACATCTGACAGAAAAGACGGCAAAGAAAGAAAAAACATGTTTTTCTAAAATTGGTTTGATCTTTTTAACTGGAATAACAGAAATGCCCCAACTTACAAAATCAAGAAGAACGTCATGAGTGAAGGTTGTGACGCAGGTTTCAGTTCGAACAGTACAAAGGGGAAGAAAGAGCGAACAATGAATGAATTCATGAACGGACGGATCGATGGGGAATCCAACAGGGAGCGGATCAGAGTTCAGAAGAAACTCCTTGTGCTCTTTTACTGGTTTAAAGATGAACTGATGCTCGTGGGAAGGTTCAGCAACAACTTCCCAAAGTGATCTGGTTAAAAAAAACTTCTTCTTAAAGTGAGATTGAATTCACCAACCTTCAAACCTCTGTGCTTCACTACTGGGTTTTTCTGCTGCTGCCACTGAGCACATCGGGAGACGGCCACTGGTTGAACTGGGCAGTGACCAGTTTGAGTGTTATTATCATTATTACGTAGGATTCCAGTTCCAACCTTATTATTATTTAAAGAAATCTTCAGTCCAGCGCCTTCTGTTCGTCTCCTTTTCAGACCCTTTGCTGTGTCCAACCCTAAGAGTCTCCTGAGCTGTACCCGGGAAGGACGACTCCAAACGAGCCGATAATGACTGTATGTCATGGACGACCCCTCGCTGTCCTCACCACACTAATCCTTACAGACAGAGTGTTGTTGCTCAGTGGTTCGGACGTCCTGTCTGCTGCAACTGAAGTCAACGTCGGGCCGACGCTCACCACCAGACGTGTTCTGTTTCTTTAATGATTTTTATTCGACTAACTCTGATTCAACAGGTAAGAACAAGAAGCCTCTTTGATCTCAGGCAGCACCTGATATCTGAAAATACAACTCTCTGAAGTTTCCTAAAAGAGCTGATCGAAGATGATTCTTTATGCCCGAATGTACATTTACATTTAGTTATTTTAAGGTTGTAAGTGCAGAGAAAGATTTAGGTACAAAGAAAAGTTCTGAAGAGTTCTGGTTTCAGCTAGTTTCAAACTGAAGGGGGACGCCTGAGGCTGTTTGTATCTTGATGCTCCAGTGGTTATTGGACGGATTTGATAGATTATGGAATCCATACTGAATATTGAGTTTACAGTCAGCGGATGTGTTGTGATTAAACATCAGCAGGAGGACGGAGTCGCGTCTGAGATCCTGCTGTTCAGGAGAGTCGACCCAGACCAGTGGTGTATCTGAACTGTCGCTGTAGCTGTTCCCTCCTCATTAATGTCTCTCGAGGCTCAGGTCCAGACTCGCACACAGAACCACTGACGTACGTTTCAGGGCTGATGTAACCGGGCCCGGCCGTGGTGAAATGGCTCGGCCCCTCTCTTGTCAGCAGGACGACCAGGCTCCTCCTGAGAATCTCAGGCCCTGAGAGCCCTCGATGTCTGATATGATACCTGCTTCAAAGAGTTTCACATTTCTTAACATTCAAAGAGATTCTTCATCTCACTGGATTAACAGACTTTTTATTCTGCTTTTAAATCCAGAACTTAAATTACATATCATCCTCGACATTCTTCTAAACACTCATCTGTCTATGAATATGGAAATCTGCACATTCTGCAGCGCTCCAAGGTCAGTTTGAGTTTCAAAGTTTCATGCAAACAGTATGTGGCACTGGAACAATGCTAATGACTAATTCCTAGATGAAACTGTACACTTGGAACAACTTGTCAGGTGTCTTCAGCTGTATCTTAAAAAAACCTCACGGCCATCCAGAAACAAGAGTCAGTCACCAAATCTTTGCTCTGCATGAGTGAGACTCTTCTTTCTCTAATTCAACTTTATATAACAGATTTTGTTGTTAAATAAAAATACTGATGAGCTCAGTTGATAAATAATTTGCTGCACCTTTGAACGTAATCAAATTGGACAAAGGTTTAACTGGTCACTGGTCGACTCCAACTCAACACTATGGGTGACGTGATGCTTCATACTTAACACCGTCCAGCCTCCAGGACTCTGGAGACAACCAAGTTGTTTGACTCCTAAAAGTCCACATTTGTATCTTCTGCGATAGAAAAAGGTCTCTTCATGATATTCTTCTACATCCTGCTGCGCTCACCCTTTTTTTCTTGCAGGCTCAACTGGAGTTATTTAAAACCTTCATTGTGACGACGAGTATAAATCGTTTAATCACCTGCAGGTTGGTGGTTGGCAGAGGCCGAGCACATCCTCCAGATCACCAGGACGTCCAGGACCTGCTGCTGCTGCAGGCTGACCAGGTGAAGCTTTGTCTGGGTCGACATCCCATCTAGTTGCAGTGTCAGAGTTCAGTGCTCACTGGTCAGCTGCCCACTGGTGAACTTTGACCCCAGTCCAGACACTGAACAGATCTTAACATCAGCCAGAACCAGCTTGTAGATCAGGATTTCCTGCAGGTCTTGAATTGAGACGTCTCAATCCGACCGACTCTCCCTGCTGCACGAGACGAGGTTAAATTAATTCATCGTTTTCCATCTTTAGTTATTTTTGTTAATGTGTCACGAGGGAACGTTTTAGAAACTTTACTCAGTTCATCTTGATGGATTGAACCTCAGTGGCTCAGCATGTCGACTGTTATAGTGTATGGAAATTATTAGAAGCCAGCGGCTCCCTGAAATGTAGGTTATCACTCTAAAAGAAGAGTTAATGGGCTAAAACATACAAACACATCTCTGGTGTCATCTTTTAAATGTAAAGTTTAAGGAAAGCTCCAGTGTTTCTGGTTTATTTAGATTCTTTGTGCAGCTCAGTGGTTCAAACCAGACATGAATACTGAGAAACAAATAGAACCTGTCGACCGTATATTTAAAACGCTTTCTAATCATAACAGAAACGCTATGAGCTGAACAGATTCACGTGGATTATGTGTGTGTCACTATTAAATATTGTTTGAGGACTCAAACATGTTCAATTATGCATCTGCTGCTTTCAGCCTGATACAGCGGCGACACTTCGACTTCAACACCTGCATCTAAATAAAACTCCTTTTCCTCCATCATCTAACTGCTTAATGCAAATCAGGCAGACCTGGCTGAGCAGACATCAGCAGATGGGATGATATCACCACACAGCGTCGACACTTTGGCTTGGGAACAAGCTATTCTGTTACTGGATGGGAGTTTGAGTTGGCAGAGCTGCAGAAGGTGGAGGGAAGAAGAGCTGGCACAGAAAACGTTAATTGTCAGTGAGAAACAGCCAGCGTGGCTGAAACAAACGGCCACATCGGGGTCAACACGCAGGGATGCAGCGGTCACACAAAAGCGGAAGTAAAGTGCCAGTTAAAAGTTTTTCTACAGCCGCTGATTTGACCGTAATTAGAGGTTTTGGGTGAAAGTGAGCTGCTGCTGTCCAGAAAGCAACACACACTCAAATCATGACAGTTGATGTTGTTGCTTTGATTCCCACAAAGTTCAGAAAGCCCACTCTGGTTCTGCCTCTCTGAAAGTTTCACTCTTTAACTCACTACACAGTTTTAATGAGCTCTGGGCGCCGCTGTTATGATGGAGCAGACTTACAGGTCAGCACATTTCCACTGGAGTGTGTTGGAGCAGAAGAACGAGAGTTCTAATGATACAGAGAGACGATAGATTGACAGGAGATGACTCATCTTTAGTGAGTTTTCTTTAATTACCTCCAGTCATTAGCTCCTCTACCTTCATTATCACCCTGTCCTGCAGTCAGGAGCAGCTAGAGGTGAACGGATGAACTGAACTTTTCATGAGGAGCTGCACTAAAACCTGCAGCATCAAAACTCAACGTTCCCTCGTTCCTATTTTTCCATTGAGTTGTCAGATTTTACACATGGATGCTGCTGCTGCTCCCCCCTCGGGACAGTGGAGGTTATTTTTGGGAGCTGATGAGCAGGTGATTCCTCCCAGGGTGTTCTGGTTGAGTTGTTTTTTTGTTTTGTTTTTTTTTGTTTATATCTCGTTTACTTTGTGTTGAGGCCGTCGTTTGTGTGAGGTCGTCGTTTCTGCTGCAGGCGCCGTGGTGCTAATGTGTTTCTAAATGCTCCAGGCTGCAAACGTGGTTGGTTTCTGAACAGAAAACCAAAGCTGTTTCCTCAACCAGAACACGTTGGAAAAAATCTGCCTATGGTGTCCCGCAGGGGTCAAATCAATTAATAACAGCGTTAAAGGCAACCCACCGTCACACCGCGCCTTGAAGGCTTTTCACTCAAACAGGAGGAAACATTTCTTTCTACATGCACTGATCTGTTGAGCAGACATCCTGCTGAGTGGAATTCAACATGGTGCATCATTTACTCTGTGTTTTGGCCTGAGCCAAGCTCTCACTGGTTGCTGATGCACAGCCATTAGTGCACGTGCATCCTTTCCTGATAAAAGCACATGTCATACAGGCAGAGGTAGCCACGATGCAACTGCGGAAAAAGTCGATATGAACGAAGTGAACAGCAACATGACGAAGATGATGAGGTTGTCATACCTGAGAGAAGACAGGTGATGAGAACAGAGGATCATCTGCATCAGCTCCATCAGCTGCATCAGCTCCATCAGCTCCATCAGCTGCATCAGCTCCATCAGCTCCATCAGCTCCATCAGCTCCATCAGCTCCATCAGCTGTCTGCATCATCAGAGATTAAAAAGGAATCTGGAGAGAACACAGGTAAAATTCTGTCTTTAATCAGTCGTCATTTATTTGTTGTATTTTTTTACTCTCTGCAGCACAGACGGTGATTTCTCCACTGTGAGGATGAATTGAAAACAGAGCCGGTTGCTGATTGGAGCCTCCTGGTCTGTGGTTGTTACCTGCGGGTAAATAAAGGTATAAAGTGAAGGAAACATGAGGTGAGTAATACTCGATTCCATGTGAAGAGTCTCTTCTCTCTGCTCCAGACTGAAGTCGAGGTCACACAACACAACAGCACCTGTTCTGCTGGTTAAACAACATGAGCAGGGACTGAATGGAGATCCTTGAGTTTGAGGACAGAGCTTCTTAACAGCAACCCCCCCCCCACACACACACACACACACACACACACATCCAGGTCAGTGGAGACGAGGTGTAACTGGATTTCTTCAACACTCAGTTTGTGTTTGTGCTGCAGTTCTTAGCTGGTTCAGGTTCTGGGCTTGTTTTTAGCTTGAAAACTGGACTATTCACTTATTGTGATCAATGTTTCAGACCGGGTAGGTACCAGCTCGACCAGGTGCCGTCATGAACCATGTTTGTGTCCTTACAGTAAATGACGCTCCATCAACTGTGAAAACCTTTCAAAAGTCAGCACGCTGCAGTGAACCGGTGAAAACGGAGGTGGGAGCAGATGACGAAGAGAAAAATGTCAAACCACACGATTAGAGCCGCGGCGCGACCGTCAGAGAGTCACTGAGCTGTGTTATTGCTGTGTAATCTCTGCTGCCGGCCTGACAGATGATGGCTGACATGTCGCTGCATAACGCCGTGCGCGTTTAATCTGTTTCCTTTTTATTCATGAACGTCATTATCAGGCTGTTTTATCAGAAAGACACTGGTTTAATTTCTTTTTCTTTACTTCGGCCTGCTCGCTCGTGTTTGAAGCTTTACAAAGTCTCACGTCTGATTCTGTATTCAGACTCAACTTTAATGCGTTTCCATCTTCAGCAACAGTGTTTTTCAACTGCACGTCTGAAATGTCACCGTGTAAACTGCTGTTACTATCCTAACAGCATAACGAATGAATGAATATGATACTGAGTGCCAGACACATCACACTGTTTAAAATTTATGTTTTCATTGTACAGAGAAGGTGATTTGTATGATAATATCCTCGATAATTCAAACACACACTTCTCTAGTCAACTCCCTCTTTTGTGGCTCAGTGATGCTGCGAGTTCACAAACTATAAATCAGTCGGCTGCCGTCTTTTTATTTGTCGTCCACGTGTGAAGTCTGACGCTGATTTATGACGGCGATAAAAGTGGCATCAGAGTCGTTCTGGGAAGATACTTCTTTTTTTACCTACTAAGGATTTAGGTGCTTGTTGACGGACATATTTTCCTTTGATTTTCTTAATTAGTTTCATTTACAATAATAAAAATTTACTGCAGGCATTATTTTTCAAGCTTGAGGATCGGATTTGAACGTTAGTTAGAATATTTCCATTAGTAGGGACATGGTGTACATGATGTACACATGGCACAGATGTCAGATATGGGTTTTTTCTGAGATCAGGTAAATGGACATTCAGCCTGAGTCAGTGATCCAAGCGGTTTTTATTATTTGCCTTCTTCTCTTACAGCTGGCCGAGCTCCAGTTTTCCTTTCACCACACTCATTTATTTAAATCAGTTTCTTCACCTGAGGTTGATAAACTCACTTATGGGCACCGACTGCAGCACATGAGGAGGAATCAATGATTTCTACAGTCACGACACATCAGAGTCAATCCATACCCGTAACCCATCACCCATCAGTATGAGGCCTGTGAACAGAAAAAACTCAAACACAACAAATCTCAACCATTAACCTCGACCTAACGCTAAAGAGAAACAAGGAGAATAAATATATAAAATAAAGAACCATCACCATCAAATTCATCTCACACACAGAAAAAGTAGAAAACACAGAAACAGATCTATTCAGCGTTATCACACTCAGACTGTTTCTAGTTTAGATCATTTGTCCTTTAGCTGCTGCTGTTTGGACAAGATCTGAATTATTGGGCTTAAAAAATTAAGAAAAACTACAAGTTAAAGACAGAATCAATGTTTTATAAACATGACGTTGAATTCTGAAGTCAAAGAGTTAAAACAGCTTCAGGAGATGTGTGAACGACTACACTAACAAACTTCGAGCTCCTCATCGTGTTATCTGATGTTACGCAGCACCACAGGATGCATCGTGCTGTAAACAACACGTGGTTTCAAATTTATCTCTATTTGTTTATCTCTCAATTTAGTTCTTTCTTGTGCTTTCTGAATATCCGGTGCCTCGACTGTGTGCAGTTTTAAAGCGGAGGCAGATGATTCTTTTTTCTAATCTTTGTGCCGTCGTCTGTTTTGCTGTTTTCTTTCAAAGCCACAAAAACACCGATTTTTCCTGTCGACGCGAGTCGTGAATCCAGAGTAGACAAAGTTCAAAACATGCTCTAAAGCCGTCAACCTCGAGTCAGTGCACTTTATTTCTAAACAAACAGACTAGTAAAGAGATCAAACTGTTTTCTTGGCACAGATTTTCCATCAAACTTCCAACATCTAGCGCAAGTTGAACAAGTTCCTTTAGTTTAAACTTTTCTTTTTTGTACTAACACTGGAAATCATTCCCAGTTTGTCGCTCCACATTCACACAGTAAACTGCAGAGCAGAAACCACCAGGCTGACATTTCTCTTTTTAACAGCTGAGACTAACGGTGACACGCGGCCGTTAAACCCTGCATGCGGCGTCTTTAATGCTAACACAGATATGGTTTGTGTAAACGGCTGCTTTGCTCCCTGCTGCCAGGTTTCTGTTAGTAAGAGTTCGTATCTGTTGGACTCGAAGCAGTTTGAGCTTCTTCTGCACAGCGTGATGCTGCTTCTCAGAAAGAAGGAACTGGATGAAGGTGATTTGTCAACTTAAATGACTCCGTGTCCCCGCGTGTCTTATTGTAACAATAACCATCAGGTTGGTCCCTCTGCTGTGTCCGATGTGAACAGTTCATCCTGCTGACAACAGTTATTCCAACCACAGAGACGCACAGACTGTAAAACTTCACACCACCACGTTTGGTAAACCACCGTCCAGCTGGTACCTGAGGTGACAGACGACACCTGCATGTGTCAGAGGTTAAAAAAATACAAAAACACCTTCTGACCTGCAGCCAGTGAGAGACTCACTACTGTGTCCTTGAGGAAAAACGTCCTGATGACGCAGATCATCAATGATTCTATCATTATCAATTATTCTCTGGACATCAAAAACCCCAAACTCATGAATTATCAGCCCATTGATTAAAAGCTGTTTTTTACAAGAACAAAGTAAACTTTACCTTTTTGTGAATCTACTTAAACAAGCAGTCATTTCATGCGCTCCCGGGTTTCACTGCTGCTCTCCAGCTTGTTCAGCAGGTGTTGTGAGCAGCAGTGTCACAGATGGAAAAACAACCAGTTCTTAATATTCTGTATGGAAACTGTTTCTCACAAATGCAAAGTATCAGACAGTTTGCACTGAATCCGTTCAACCAATCCACTTCTGTCCAGTTACTAAAAAAAGTTTCCAACTTCCTGCAAAAAACAGATTAATTTCAGAGTCAGTGGCCGAAGGTCAAATAAACCTAAACTTCAGCTTCCCTGTAAATAAATTAATCCGTGTGGGACTTTGTTTGTTTTCCTCTTGAATTCTGTGTTTCACCCAAACAAACCAATTTAACTTTCAGAAAACTGTTTCTGTGCACGGCCTCAGCAAGAGTGAGAGGAGAGAGATCTCACTCACATCAGTATGGGAAATACTGTATGAAGCTGGAATAATAAATGGTTAGCCTAGCTTAGCATAAACCCTGGTCTGTGAAAATGAAAATAAATAGACTTAGCAATACCTCTAATGCTCTACTAATTAAAACTTTATTTTAATATATCCACACAAAAACAACTATTTGCATTTTCACAGGAAACTGAGCTGAAAGTATTCAGTACTCATCTTTTTCCACATTTTGTTTTGTTACAGCCTTTTTCCAATGAAACATAATTAAATTAAATTGATTAAATATATTATTTTCCTCAGAATTCTACCCCATAATGTCGAAGTGTAAGAAGTTTGTTTGAAATCTTTGCAAATTTATTGAAAAATAAAAAATATGTAAATAAGTATTCACAGTCGTTGCCATGACACCCATCAGGTCTGTACGCTAGAGTCATCAGACAGAAACCAGGCCTCAGTAAAAGTTTGCCAAAATGCACCTGAAGGACTCTCAGACCATAAGAAACAGGATTCTCTGGTCTGATCGAACAAAGCTTGGACAGTCAATCCATCCCTACCGTGAAGCATGGTGGTGGCAGCGTCATGCTGTGGGGATGTTCCAGTCGGGATCGAGGAAAGATGAATGCAGCAATGTACAGAGGCGTCCTTGATGAAAACCTGTTCCAGGGCGCTCTGGACCTCAGACTGAGCTAAGATAACAAAGGGCTACGGGACAACTCTGTGAATGTCCTTAAGAGCTTCAGTCAGAGCCCAGACTTGAACCTGATTGAAGATCTCTGGAGAGACCTGAACATGGTGCAGCAAAGAAGAGTGGGGGACCAAAAACAGGGGCCAAGCTTGGAGCATCATACTCCAAAAGACCTGAGGTTTACAAGTCTCAGAAAAGTTTTTAAAGTTTAGTAGAAAAACACAAGTACTACACAGCAGCACTGAGATTGATCACTTCTGGAACAAGGTTCGTGGCCTCTTATCGATTCCTAAGGCAGCAGTCTGTGTGAGATATATGATCTGTACTGAGTCCTGTATGAACTTTCATTACCATCACTGACATGTCTTTACACAGATGTCGACTCAGCAGTTCGCACTGGTTGACGACTAATTCTGAATCACTTCACACACGACGCGGTGTGGAAGTCGTGACAGTGACGTAAATTAGATTAGTTTGGTTGTGATGCTCGAGTTCAAACTAAATTAGAAACTAAGAGAGAAAACACAGGTAAACCTGAGTTAGTGGATCGCTCTGCTGTTTACTAAGAGAGGAAACAAAAGAAAAAACTGTGTGTGAGGCTGATTTATTGATCATTAGAAGCCACAGAGATGCAGCTGCTCATATTACCGTCTCAGGATATTAAGACCTGACCAGCGAACATCCAGTGTCTCACTTGAATAAATCCTGTAACTCGACCATCTGTAATTTTACTACTAATACTTCTGTCTCACCAACCATAACTCAAACCTAAGCCTGTTTTTCATTTGTTGTTTGAGATTCTGATCACTACGTCTCTGCTTCTCAAACTCTCCAAATAATGAAACTTAATACCGTGGACATTGATCAATGATGTGGTTCTTCTCACCAGCTGGGCTTTAATGATTTATCGGCGGTCCAAAGGGCAGAATGCAGTCGGCAGGAGACCGAGCACAGGAGAAGTCTGGGTAGTTAAACTTCGGGTCAGAAGCCGAGTTCTTAAATCCAACTTTTAGCAAAAGGTGAATAGATGATGGTTGTTGTTGTTGATTATGATAATAATCATACAAAAAAAACTGAATAAAATTACTCTTTATTATTTATTGTACGACTTTTTACTGATCGGTGTAAACTGCCTTGAATTTCCTTTAGGGGACAAATGTTTTTTAATTTAATTAAATTATTTTGCAAATAGTAACAAAACTAACATGTTTTTAAAAATTGTGGAGCCTTTTAGTCGTCCAATTATAAGAAGACATTAGATCAGAGTATCATTATCTTTGTGTTGTCTACCAGTTAAGTTTTATAGCAGTGTTGCTTTACGACACAAAACAGGAAGATTAGAGATTATTCAGCAAACAAAAATAAAAATCCTGCTCTTATCCCCATGAAACTGAATCGTCTCTTTACTTTAAAGTTCTTCTCCTTAGATATTTACTTGGTTAGTTCGTCACTTGTAAGTGTCTTTGGATAAAAGCGTCTGATAAATAACTACATGTAAACGTAAACAAACATTTCTGGAAAAGAACGAAAGAAAAACGACATCTGACAGAAACTGAATCAAGGCAGGAGATGAATGGGACGATTGGACCCTGGTCCAACTGGTAGATCCAGTAAAACCACAAATTAGAAACTGATAAATAGATTTTACAACGAGCAGATGATGTGTGTAATTCTGTAAATAAAATAAATATCTTTACTCACCTGTGTGCGAGTCTCAGAGGAACCAGACCTGATGAGGGCAGCGACACTCAGCACCTCCAACCCGACTCTGCTCGGCAATGTAAAGACAACCAGCTGGTAGTCCCCCAAGGAGACCACGTCCACAGTCCCAGTGGAGACAATACAGGTGGCGAGGCACACCGTGGTTGGTACCTTCAGCTCAAAGGTAGGTGGCAGGTCAGAGGTCACTCTATGACCCCAGAAAACTCGCCCAGAGAAAACTAACTGCTGTCACTTGCCAGGAAGTTCTTCACCTCGGAGTTTATACCTGGAGGACATAAACATTGAAACTGACTGATTAATAAAAGTGTTTAAGGTCTGTTTAACTGCTCAGTATATCTTCACATCACTTCTACTCAGTTATGACGAGTGTACGAGTCAGAAACTGTTCTGTCCCCATCTTCTTCTGAAACCATTCGTTTTAGAAAACGTGCCTGTGGATTTTGTTTCCCATCACTTCCACTTGTTTCCATGACAATTATGAACAGGAGGGATTAGAGCAGGAGAACAAACATAAGGACGCCTTAATATTGTTGTAAACCTGCCCTTTATTTTCAGTCTGAACCTGCTTCAGGTCTTTAGCTGACTCGTCTCTACAACCTCTTTGTTAGCATGAATTAAAACAGGCAGCTGTCACTGAAACCATAACTCCGTCACGATGGACAGTTAAAACTGGGGGGAAACTATTCAAGTGTTTTTGGTTTGTTAAAAGCTCTCAGATTAGCATTGCCAACTCAAACACTCATGTTTGACCCCAAACTGACCCCAGCGTACCGTCCTGTGGCCCACATGGATTTGGTCTGCGTTGGGACCGTGGAGGGTGAAGGAGATCTGGCCATTAGCTCCCACGTCTGGATCTGAAGCCGAAACCTTGAGCACAAACATGCTGGAGGGCGAGTTTTCCATCACCACCTCTGTGTACACCAGCTGGAGCAGGAGGATAATAACAATAATCAGACTTACATTTGCATTTCACTTTTCTCAGTGAAGCTCCAGAGGGCTGGAAAAATAAAATGATGAAGGGCAGAAAGCAGCACAATGCTGCAGCCACTGGGCTCCAGTCTGCACTAATGAAGGGAGATGATGATGATTCAAAAATATTTTAACACTGGTAAGAATTTCTGATTCCATCCAAAGCTACAGATTCAATTCAGTTTAGATGGTTTGTGTATAATTTACAATTTATTATGTAGAGTGTGTTTGTTCTCCAAGAGGATATTCAAAGTGTTTTGGTTCTGTGAAGAGGTCTGAACCAATAACACATCATTTTATTTAGACAGTAAAGTTTTTGTGGTTTTAATATATAAACTATTTTTATACAATTAAAAAAGAAATATTGTTTAATCTTTTAAATCTCTTTAACTGTGATGAAAGAAGGTTTTAAGAGACACATTACTGACTTTAAATGAAAATATTAAAACATTATTAGTGCAATTAATTATATAAGAGTGAATCAAATCCAGCACCTGTTTACACACAGGATTGATAAATAAATGAAAACTGAGTTACTAGTTAGGAATGAGTGATTTATTTATTTATATTAGTATTATTGTATTGTCCAGGCAGTTTCCAGGAAACATTTTTATGATTGACTACAAATTTGAGGGAACGTAGCGCTGAGATATTTACCTCGATAGTCTGACGGTGATTCTGAAGTGCAGTGTGTGTAATGTGTTAATATGTTATATTAAAAAGTTGCTGTTCAGTGGTAACAGGATGTATAAGTTCATCAGTCTTGTGTTACAGCAACATGTGCAGGTGATGACTGAAACGAACGCTTCACCCTCAAGAAGAAGATGCTTCGATTTCAGACCAGCTGCCACACAGGTGATTAATGTGTTAAACTAATGTTGCTGAAACAAAATACTAACTGAACGCTGCATAAACAGCAACAGATACTGAATCTCATATGAAGCAGCTCTGTTGTGGACGGACTCTCCAGAATAAGTCATATCATCACATCCATCACACAGTTAACGGAAACTTCCTTTTCACAAGCATCAGCATCAGTCAAACTCTACTATTTATAAATAATTCCATGCAAATATTCCCCCGTTACACCAAAACCAAAACCAGTGTTGTGACAGCGAGCTCCTGTAGAACAGTCTGGGTTTAAGTGTCTTCAGGAAAATAGAGGATTTGCATTAATTCCAGCCTTTGTTTTTGTTGTTAGCTGCAGGGCATCCAGTTGGTATTCCAGCCTTGTCAACCTGCTCTTCTTTGTGATTAATCTGTGGCTGAATAACATAACATTACGACTCAGTTGAGGGCGATTAACAGAGATTTCATTTCACCTCATTAATGTCTTGATAAATCTCAACAGTGCAGCAAATCTTTAACTCAGCACTGTAATTTGGTCGATAAACACCCACAGAAAAACACAAACACATGAGTCATATAATCATGACTGAGAATACGGGTGGCGCACACACACAAACCCAATGACCTGCACAGAAACTGAAACTCGAACTGGGTTCGATTTCTTACTTGAATACTCTGCTGTGCTACAGTTCTGGGACTGGGCTCACCTTCATCTGCAGCCAAGACTGTCAACATGTTCCTATCCAGGGCTTTAACATCAAGAGGCCTCTGAAGGGACACGTCGCCTACATCAGGATCAGTCCTGAAGAGGTCGCAGTTCTGCTCCAGTGAGAAAATTTTGGATCCATTTTCTCCCAAATCTCTGTCGATGACAGTTGCTTGATATAAAACATCTCCTGGTCGTCGACTTGGGTTGAAGCGGTCTGAGGACGTGTTCTCGTGTCTTCACCACTACATCATAAACATCTTGTTCCTCTGGGTCTAAAGGGATTCATGTCTGAAGCCCGCCTGATGTCTGGGAAATTGCAAACTCAGCCACCGGGTTTATCAAAGAATCTGAATGAGGCTCATTCAAATATCATCCAACAAAAATATGAACCTTTTTGTAAAAATGGGTCTTTGCATGTGTGAACGTACACAAGACACCATTTCACAGAGAAACAACTGCAGCAACAACATTTTATCTTCAGATTTTCTTTGACACTCTCTGAATTCAATTTCTGCTTAAATCTGAGATTGCTGGCCATTAGATTTGTTCCATTTACCTTCACAGTGTCTGAGTCCTCGTAGAGGCCGTCACAGGCTCCGACAACCAGTTCGTAAAATGGTCTGAATCCAGACACATCGCTCACGGTGATGACTCCAGTATTGGCGTGAATTGAAAAGGCGTTGTGAAGATTCCCCTCAGTGATGCTGTATGAGACTGAAGAGTCGGCGTCACGGGCCACGAGACGCACAACCTCTGCATCTGTGACAACCGGGAAGATGATAGATGACTCGTACACTGGGGTGCTGAATTGTGGAGGGCAGTCATTCAGGTCCAGGACAAAAACGGTGACCTTGACAGGATCTGCTGCATCAGCGACGACTCCCCAGAGTCCTTCACCTGCACGGTGAAGAGATGCTCAAAGTCGACTGGTGAAATGAAAGAGAGAGTGCCCATACTTAATTCACTGACCTCTGTTACATATTCATCTGAGGGGAAGGCAGGATCGGGTCTGGTCTGGTCTGAGATGTGAACATGGACATGGACAGAGCAGAGGTCACTGCGCTGAGGGAAGTGGTGGCCTTCACTGTCGGGTGGACCTGGTCCTGAGGCTGAAGGTCGAGAGGTTTAAATGAGTCCAGAAGATTTTGTCGATACAAAGGACGGTTTATAACTATAAATAATAACTGATTGGTTTTTAGTTTTCTTGCTGTAAATTAGAAAATCATTGCTCCCTTTCAAAAATCTTTCATAAACCCAACAAACCAGGTGTTTACAGCTTCACATTCAGTCGATAGAAGCAGGAGAGGTATTTAACACCCAATAAACACTCAGCAAGAAAACATTTCCCAAAATGCTGAACCGCTGCTAAATAAAATATAAAAAGGTATAATATGATAACGAGGGTGTGATTCTCTGCTTTTAATGAGACAGTACGAGCATAAAATGCACTGAGTGGGCAGAAAGTGTTCCTCTGCAGCAGAGCGGCTCGTACAGTGTGCTCTGCATTTCCCAACTGCTTTGATCGTATATATTCAGCAATATCCCCGTGATTTACCTTATGCAGAGAGACTGAAAGTTGTAGGGCTCAGTGTTTTAGCATAATGTGAGAAGGTGATAAAATGAGAGGCTCAAGAGCAGGAAGGACACCATGAAGTTTAAATACAAAACTCAAATCAGCAGAAAATCAACAGAAACCGTCGGAGGTGTTATCACTGTGTCTTCGAACCATTCGCTTCAGTGAAGCCAAGAAGTCAACATTTGAAGGCCGAGGCTGTTCGGGGCAGCTCCCAGAAGAGAACATGTAAAAATGAACCTGAACCTGAAGTGAATAAAACATGGAAACAGCCTCGTTTACTGCTCAGTGCAGAGAGCAGCTGGTTTCAGCTTAGCTGCCCATGACCTTGTCCGGGATCTTGACCCAGACAAGCTCTGAGTCTGTAGGGGAAACGCTGGAGATGCTGGTCCTGAGGAAGGCCGGCAAGTGGTCATTATAGAACTCCACGTAAACCAAGCTCCTCTTCACTGGGATCTTCTGGTCACACACCTGAGGAGGAGAAATGATTGGACATGTATGAGTCCAAATCAGACCTGTGTTCACAGCTGTTTGTATTCCTGACATTAAGTATTTTTAGAGCTTTATTCTGTATTTGTTCGTCATGTTTAACTGTACATGCATTATGAAAGTAGCAGCTAATCTTTAAATATCTTCATGAAGTCATTGATTTTTGATTTTTTAAGTAAAACAGATCATGCAGCTCAAAATAAATTATTTTGTTTGTTGAGTTTTTTACAAAACAGCAAAGTTAGAAAACAGCCTGAACTTTGATAAATTTAAACGTGGTGCCATTATTAGTTAAAACATTTATTTTATCAATTTTAACTCCATCAAGTCTCTATTTTACGGTTTCTACTTAGATAACTGTGATTTCTATTATGAGAACAGACATCATGTCGTAGCTGAGCTCCACCGTCATCACCAGATGGAAGAACTTGGTGCTGCCTGGGTGGAGGCTGCTGTGGACGGAGGACACCGGTTTCCTGTTATCATTAAGCTGAAAACACGCTGAAGCAGAAGAGTCAGGTTTAGTTTTATTCAGGAAACTGTCAGATTAAAGACAGAACAACTTTAAATTGTAGATTTATAGCTGCTGCAGGAGTATGTCGAGTATGACGGACAGTTGTGAGGTAAAGAAAAGTTATTGAGATCATTCGTGACCTCTGAACTCTGAGAATCCGACTGATGTCAGACTGCAGCAGTCTGACTTTTGGTTCTCGAGGACATCATTATCTCTGCTTCTATGACTCCACAACTCACTTTCTGGTGATTCTTGCTGCAGCAACTCCACCGTAAGCTCTGTATTCAAATGTAAAACCACTGGAGCTCTCCTCGACCCTCACCTCACACAGCGGCTTCAGGAAGACGGGACGGTGCTCATTCATGTTCAGCACACAGATGTGGGCCTGCAGTTTGGAGATTGAACACAGAGGGGTTGAGAAAAATAAAATGGTCGCTCAGCAGGAACAACATTAAATATGGAAGGCAGAGCTTCAAAGCTGCATCGCACTCAGCATCTGATCTGCTGCTGCCTTTGAAAATCCAAACCAGGGACTTTCAAAATAAAAGAAGCACATGAAGTTGTAGCTGGCATCACGTGTGCTGTACAATTTGCTTTCTTTCCTCTCAAATATGTTAGAAAAGCTGATTTTGCTGGTTTTTGTATTAGTCTAGGTTTTACTACACAAATATGACTGTGGCTTTAGGAAGAAAACAAATCACAACTTGATCTTTAAAGTAGCCGAGTCTGGTTCTCAGCTTTGAAGATGATTCATGAGTTTCCCCTAGTTATCGAAGTCCTTTAACGCATCACCATCTGAGAGAGAGACAGGTGAGGGGAGGAGACAGGTTTACTCCATCAGCTGTTGATACTACAGCCTGTGAGGTTATGGATCAGGCCGTGTCCAGCTGTCAGATGTAATATCTCAGATCATACATAAGACTGTGCAGGTCTGATTTTGACTGGTTGCAGGAATGATGCAACTTGACATCGTCCTCCAGCATCTGAAGAACCAGACTAATGAATCTAACTTTGATAGATCCAAACTCCTCAAACATCAGTCCCAGGTGGAGGATGGTTACACAGATGATGCATTTTAAATCTTCTTAACTACATGTTCCAACTTCTTAACTCTTGTCTTTATAAATACTTAAAAACTAAAGTCTCTGCTGTGAAACAAACGTCTTCAATCATAAACCAATTTGTTGTAAGAGTTAGTGAAGCCATCTCTCATCCTGGCTGGAATTTATAATGTGTGCGAGTGTGAGCTGTTTTCAGCTTAAATTAGAAGAAAAATGAAGCACCGACAAACGGGGAGAGAGAAATAGATTCTTTTTGCTTCATATGACTCCATCCATCACAGCAGGACAGTTTGATGCCTCTTATTAAGAGTCTGAGCTGAGAAACCTACTGAGACATCCAGCAACAACACTGTCTGTTTACCTGTCCATCTTATTTAAAAGTTTAACTTTGACTTGTTCCCGTTTCCAGTTCTCCTGCAAAAAAACGGTGGTTGCTATTGTGGGGATCAATGAACGAGGGAGTGAGTAAATATTAATCTGTGAATATTAACATTTAGTTGAGACAGAAGTCGGGTCAGTAATCTGTGCAGCAGACAGTCAACATCTCCCCTGTATTAAAGCACCACGGGGAGCAGTGTTGATCGGACATGACATACGATAGAGGAAGTAAGGTTTCACTAAGATTAAACTGCTCATCAGAAACCAAAACACTACATAACTTTATAAAGCTCATTTTAAAACTTTGGAAAGTTTCCACAGTGCGAACTAGATGTTCTGTATTGTTGAGCAGACTCTTCAAATCTATAAGGAGGTCGTCATTTTTTTAATTTCATGTTTTTATTTATTCTAATTTAGATTTTTTTTCCTCTGGAACTAAGATCCAAGACGTTGATCTGGGGTAAAGGTAGAAGACCAAAGCCCAAAGGAAGAGTCACCAAATGATCATGAGGCAGCTTTGTTTTTGTCGATGTTATTCACACTTTGTTGGTTCATCGCTCCTGAAACTTTCCAGGCTGCTCCATTCAGATTTTTGTGGCAAATAAGCAAAACAAAACAACCCTGTGCAGCAGGTTTTTAAAAATAATAAATGTTAACATTTTGCATTTCACATGCTGGTTTTTATTCAACTGTGTGATCAGTTTACAAGCTGTTTATCGTTTCTGCAGCGACTCCAGTTAAATAGAAGGAAACTGCAGAACAATGTAAAAGAAATGCAGTTTAATAATCCATCACTTCTGCAAATGTTTCATGGATAGTAAGTTAATTTTCTGCATTCTGTAAACCTTACAACCTATTCTAGGAAGAAAATCTGTAAACAGAACTTTTAATAAAACCTTCCTTCGCTCTCTCTAAACCTCAAAATGAAAACTGACCTCTGAGTCGTGTCCTGGCTTTGACAAGATATTCTGCTCCTGTTTCTGCCAATAAATTAAAACACCAGGTGTTCAAAAGCGGATTTCCTTTATGATTTATCTGATTATTTACAGACTGCAAATCTGATTTTAACAAAGGAAAAGAAAAACAACCTAATTTTAAAACATACTGTGCCTTAAATCCGCTCTAACACTCAATCACCATGTCCATCTGTTTCTGTTTCACTTTCATTCCTCATTCATCCTCTTCTTTCTTTTCTTTGATTCATTTCACTCCTTTCTGTTTTATCCTTCACTTGATATTTCTTTGTTTCACGTCTTTCCTCTCTCTCTCAGCAGGCCGTGTGTACGTACATAAGAAAGCTAAACCTCATTCCTGTTTGGCCAGATGTTTATTAAGACCTTGCAAAGAGCTCAGCACACACACTTTCTATTATCAGACGCTGCATTCTGTTGCTGCTTTATTTCAATTTAAATAATACATTTCTCCAAATTTCCAGCTTCTCTTTTTTTACATTATGCACAAACACTGATGTCAATCTATTGGGTCATCTAAAGTTTCACTTCTACTACTTTGTGTTAAATAACAGAGCAGTAGCAACGATTTAGATTTGGTAGACTGTCATCTACAGACACAGGAAGATGTTCTGGAAAAGTAATTTTTCACTTTGCTGATCGTCTCCAGCAGGACATGATATTCCTGCCAAGATTGGACATTCAATTCCCAGTGAGGCCAACCATGCAAATAAAAAGTATTTTACCAATAAAGTGTGTAGAAAATGTCACGTTACTCTAAGGTAAGAAACTTCAATGACATCGTCATCATTCCATCGATGCTTTCATCCCTCTTCTAGATGTTTATCTGAATCATAACCACAAAGACAACAAGGCCACCTGAGTGACCTCCAGGCCATCCGTCATTTAACCATTTAACGACATTTGACTTCTCACTAATCTCTTATTTATAACACAAAAGATGACAGAAGTGAGTCAAAGGGAGCAGGTCAAGGTGGAGTAAAAGTACAAATACACTAAGTATTAAGTGAACACGTCACATTTCTAAGCCCTATTTGTATTGTACTGTTTAAGCTGTAGGTATTCACTGTGGACGGCAAAGAAAGAATTTCATATGCACAGGGAAACTCGTTTCCTCACTGTGCATATGACAATAAACACTTTGAATCTTTGAATCTCTAACTGTTGTACATCCTCAGCTGTGTTCATCCCACAGTTTTAGGCACATTTCTGTGGTTTTCATTTAAGTGAAGGAGCTGTTCAGGGTGTGGAGGAGACTAAAACGGAGCTAAAAGTCGGGTTAAAGTTGGAAAAAACTAATGTAGACTGTCTGAAAATGTTGAGACCAATTAATTGAGTAATTCATGACTTCAAGCACAGATTTGCCTCAAGGGACTAACTTCTGCACAGCTAATATTAGACGCTGTATGACTGCAAACAAACCAGTGGAAAGAACACGTGAGATGAAAATATCTGAACCCGAGTGAGAAACGCACGTACAGCACTGTACAGTGAAGAGAGGAAAACGCCTGGAGGCAAAATAACAGAAAGAAGTGAAGTTTCTGAAGATCATTAGGAGGCACAGTCGACAGAGGAAGTCGGTGCATCGTTTACCAACTAGTGTACAGCTGATTTATCTGCTTGGGGTTTGGAGGTGATTAACACAGAGGAAGGTTCCAGACTGATTACTGCTTCAACTCCAGAGCAAAAAATTTAGAAAACAAAAAACCTACAAACTAATTTGAATTTGCTGTGGATGTTCCTGGTCTTAAGACGCTCAGTCCTGATGATCTAGATGACCTCTGACCTGTCCTGAAGGCCACCAACAAATACGAAATCCCCTCTTCATGAGAAACATATTTTCTGGCTCCTAGAAGAACAAAGACTGTGCTGCATGTTTCATCTGTCGCAGACGATAACACAGCTCGAGGGGCCGCGTGGATCGTTTTATTTATTTATTCTTTTCAAGATTGTTGCCACAAATTCTTAAATAGTTCAGACTGTGTGGAAACAGGACGTCTTTAAATGGGTTATTAGAAATAAAACTGATCAGTCTAAGAAGACAACACAACGTATTAAAATGCATTCTGAACAAGATAAACTTCTGATTTAATCGTCTTTGGTGACCGGCTCCGTTGATCAAAGCATCAGACTCAAAAATACTAAGATGAGAGCAGACGCTCCCTTCAGGCTAAGTCCAGGATTTACTTCGATATGACACGAACCAGATGTCCTTTTCTTGTGGAACTTTCTGCAGTAGTTGCTCCCAGGCACAATGAAAGCTACTTTAATTTTTCTACCTGCTCCACGTGTTCCTCGGGGTCTCCTCCAGGTGCCTGACCTGTCTCAACACCTCTGCTCAGGAGATAAGGAACATGCCGTCTTCATTCGGCTCTGAGAATAAGGTCGACTTTCACGCTGAGAGATTCATTTTCTCTGATTTTATCTGTAGATTTATTATTTCAGTCACTGCTCACAGGTTGTGACAACAGCCGAGGAACAGAACCGAAGATCGATCTGGTTCCTCCGACCCGCTCCTTTCTCCCCCACTGTTCACTATAATTACTACAACTTCTACAGAAGTGGGACCAACAGGAATCAGCACAAACTCCAAATTAGAACATTTAAATACTTTTTGTGCTTTTCAGGTTTCATCATCATAAAGTTTGGTTAAACTTCCAGTCGATGGCGACTTCATGAGTCCAATCACAGTTTCACAAATATCCAATCAGCCTGAAAGTTAAACAAAGATATGAACCTGTGAACACAACCAGGATGTCCCAGATCCAGTTCAGGAGAAACCTCATCATAAAGTGTAAAATTCAGTCCCGACCATGTTCCATGTAGGTAAATTGTTTATTTTACTTTTCATTCTTGTTGGATTCAGACCCAGAGAGTAGCCTGACCTCGTCCTCTCAGAGCAGATGCTCAACCCACCCCTGCAGGGTACAAGCGTCGTCCTCCAGCAGAGAGGCATGGTCTCGGACCTGCAGGTGCTGACCCTCATCTCAACTCCACGCACCCAGCTGGGGCCCACTTCAGTGCACAGATCACAGTTCAGTGGAGCTGGAGAGCCACCGCGTCCAGCTCCTCCCGGCTCTTTGATTGGACGTTTCCACTCGGCTCTAAATGCAGCAGTGTTGTTTTTGAACAGACACAGTGTGAGTCATTTCCACAGCAAGAGCAGAACTCATTTGTCTCCACGTGTTATCTCACGTGCAGAAGATCGATGAGCATCTGCTGGAGAGGAGGAAGGTAAAGTAGGTAGATCCTGATCATATCAGCATGGGACTGGAGTCGTGTGCTACTGTTTGAATGAGGGTCAGCGATATACAACCGTGGAGCAGACTGAGGTGGACTGTGGCCCAGTCCAAATACCCCTCCTGCCCCCACCACTTAGTTCTAACCCTCCGTCTAATATGCTCATGAGTAGGGTTTCATCATTTCCTTTGGGTCCCAGGTGGTGTCTACCTGAAACAGAGGGTTTAAAAGGTGAGAGGTACTGTATCTTAAATTACCCATCATGCCGAGGAGACAGGCTTTGACAGGTTATTAGTGATAATTAATGAGTTACGTTCTCAGATCACACCTCTCTCATTGACTGTTCACTGATCTGTCAAAGCTCCTGCAGCCACCGACTAAATACCCAACAACTATTTTTACCCTCAAAAGGCGAAACACTGATACACCAGCCGCCATTTTGGTGCCATATACAGTCACCATTTAGCCCCTGACACCAAAATGGTGCAGATTCAAACGACATCTGCCTTCGTCCGCGGGGGCATAAAACTATTCATGCAACATATGTTAATAAACACAAAATCTCATCAGCACGACAAGAGAACGAAACACAAATGTCACCAGACGTAAACTGAACAGGACCCGCCTGGTGAACCAGGACATGTTTTTTTATGAGGCTCAGAGACACAGATACCTCCAGAGTCAGAGAGCTGATTTTCATTTTACTAAACACTAACTGAAATAGAATAAATACATTTTCACGCCTTTGCTTTTCTGACAGTCTTAATAAAGTCTGAGACGGTTGATCCTCCTGTGGTGATCTGGCAGGTGATGAGGAGAGATGCTGCTGATTTGTCCTCACAGAGAGAAAAAGACCTGACTCCACCGACACCAAGACCAGTTTTTCCTTCCTCGCCCGTCTTTGTAGTCATCTAGCAGCCTTGGAACACTTAAGCTTCTGTGGTGGTGCGAGTGCTTCGTTATTTGTTCTTCAACCTGCCCATCTAATCTCTAAAATCAATTTAAAATATCAGCTAATACTGCAGGGACAGTTTTAATCCCTCTCCTGTACCAAACCAGAGAATCTCAAACAGCTGCTACAAGGACAGAAAATCTGTAAGTGTTATCTTTATTTAAGTTCTAGTGTGTGAACCGAAGGGTCAAAGTCAACAGTCGCACCTCACTTCTATTAAGCCTCAGTTTGCCCCGTGTCGAAAACATTTCCTGTCTGATGTGAAGTGTCTTCCTGAGGATTAAGTGGTCAAACCTTCAGCTTCAGTATCACTTCAACACGTCTTCCACACAAAATTCTCATTTTCTACCATCAGTGGAAAATCGTGTGCAAAGTGACAAAAGCTGTTTTGAGGGAACGACTGAAGTTGAAGAGACCGAGTGAGAGAAAGTGATGTCGATCAAAAGTGAATCACAGTTTGATACATAACAGGAAGACGATCAGATCTCATTAGGACTGGTTTTAGAAAAAACTCTACCAGCAGATGGCACTACTCTGCATTTATCATGAAAGGAAAAGCAAAAGAAGACCAGCGGACATACAAACTGTAAATAAAGCTGCGCTCGCTCACTGTTCAACAGGTGTCAACAGTACAGAACACTGCGAACCCAGCAGCATGTGTGGTGAACGTCTGACGTCGTTTATCAAAACAAGTTGTGCTTTGAGATGAGGAGACGTTGAGAAGTCGATATTCATGATCATCATTCGTTGTCTCCTCTTAGAGATTATTACCCTCGTGTGTGTGAGCTTGAACTTTATTCTGTTTCGTCATCACACCTGCACAGCAAACGGATCAGATCAATACTCAGCTCAATATCATAAACTAGAGACCTGTGTGTTTTAATTCCCCCTCACCTATGATTCGAACCACTCACACTCACATTTTGACTCGTTTTGCTATAAAAATTGTGGATTCATCGTCTACAAATGCTAAAAAACATAAGTTGGATTTATTCTCTCAATGCAAAAGATCTTTTTTGCTTCTTTGTCATAAAATAAACTAATAAACTTGCTGTATCCAAAGTCTGGTCCATCTAATTCCTCTGAGCTCTGTTGTCCAAAAACTATTAAAAACAGATCAGTGGAGTTTGTTTTAATCCACTCCCACATACACTGACCTGCTGCTCCAAACAGTTCTTTATGATTTATTCCTCAGAAGCAGCCGATGAGCCTCAGGCTGAGTGTCACAGGCTGAAGGTATTGAGCGACATATTGTTGTTTTGTGGGATTTACTGTCGGAACAATGAACATCTGCTTTATCCTTTAAATATTGGCTCAACAAGAGAAACAGACTCTGTGACTGTTCTGTATGAGTTTAAAATTTTCTGAAAATAATAATTGGCCCAAATGAATGTCGTTGAATTTCAGATACAAATCAGCAACATGACGACACCTTTGTCTCTTTTAAGGATCAACTTGAAGGTTTCATACTAGAACAATTTGTTTTAACAGTGTATGAAACAAACCTTCATGAATTTATTCATGTGTTACAGGACAAGATCAGACAGACTGACAGACAGACAAACAGACAGGCAGACAGACAGACAGGCAGACAGACAGACAGACAGACAGACAGACAGACAGACAGACAGACAGACAGGCAGACAGACAGACAGACAGACAGACAGACAGACAGACAGACAGACAGACAGACAGACAGACAGACAGACAGACAGACAGACAGGCAGACAGACAGACAGACAGACAGACAGACAGACAGACAGACAGACAGACAGACAGACAGACAGGCAGACAGACAGACAGACAGACAGACAGACAGACAGACAGACAGACAGACAGACAGACAGACAGACAGACAGGCTGCCCCTGGTATTGTAGGTGTGTGTTTTCTGACCAGCCTAACAGAGCTGATGACACCTTAACAAACTGTACAGTAGGATGATTCATTTTAAATGAAGCAATCACAACGTCACAACTCTCACAGTCAGAATGTGAATAAAAATGTTAGTACTGCAATTTCTTAACGGTTAATACGAGTACTTTTGTTAAACCCTTTGAAGCTGAATGTCTTAGAAACAATGAATGTGACCGTGTCTTTGTTTGGAGCGTTCGACTACATCATCATTCTAATCATCATAATATGTGAAGTTTCAGTTTATTGTCTCACTTCAGATACTGTTGAATTTCCTCATAAAACTAAAACGCTGCTGTGGATGTGAAAGCAAATAAGAAGGTGTTGATAAAAAGCTGATGTTTCCACTGTAAAAGTGAAATCCTGTGGTGTTTAGGCGTCAGTGGGAGAAGTCGAAACGAAATTATTCTGATTGGACAAAATCAGAGCAGAAAAGAAGAGATTCTTCATCACTGACCGACTCTGTTACTGATCCACATCCACTGGAACCAGAAGTGTATAAAGAAATATAAATAAATTAATAAATTAATAAATACCGGCAGCAGATGGCTGATCGGTAATCTGCTGAATCAGCAATCAGGTCTGTAAATCTGTGAGTTTCTTTCTGATACGATATCAACTGCATCTCGACTGGTTATTCAAACACATTTGGCTTCTTAAAGGGAAGATTTGATTTTTAATCGTCTGAGCATCACAACACATCTTTGGCATCATAATAAAAAAAGCGTGTTAATTAAACTACAAAAGGATCCAAGTCTGTTCTGCTGTAATGGATCTGGTCAATAATTGATTCTTAATCTCCTTTAATTTGCTGAATTCTGTTTCATTTTGTCCTGTTTCTCTTTTCTGCTTTTTGCTGGTGCAAGTATCTTTTGACCTCCTCTCATCTGATCAAAATAAATTAGGTGAAGTGTTTTAAGGCGGCTATTAGCTCTAATAGGGACAGCAGAGACACGCAGGCAGGGAAGGGCAGCTAATGTGTTTGGATAAGAGAGATGGGACCATGTGTCTTTATAACCTGGACCGTTAAAAACCTGTTTACTGTTGGATTATGGATCCTGCTCCCGAGTGGTTTTATAAGAAACTGGTCGAACGAGCATCAGGTTGTAACAAGATCAGAGTGTTTGTCTTTTAATGTTACTTTAGAAAAAACAAAAAGTGTCGATTAACTTACTTTTAATTAAATATAGCACTGATTAAACATTATTCTTGTTTATTTATTCAGTAACTTCACTTCTTTGTATTTATAATATTTGATACGCGTTACTGATTTTATCATCACATCAACAATATTTTTATGTCTTGTGTTCATTAGTCTAAATGTTTTAAGCAGGTTAAGGCAATTTAATCATCAAAGGAAAGATAATATGCAATAAAAAAAAAAGAATTAACGGAGAATAAGATGTTTTTAAAAAGTGATAAAATGAAATTATTAAGATAAAAAATAAAAACTGAGATGCAAACTTTTGTTTATATTTATTTAAATAATCTTAGTCACATGTGAGACATTTGAACTGCACTAAACTTTTAATAACATTTTATTGATTGATTATCTGTGTATATGAATGATCGGGGTCAGTCGGGGTCTGAAGGTTACAGAAGCTTGTTCCTGGGAATGAAAGATGGTATTTTAAGATATTATCTGAGTGGAATATTTCAAACTACAGACAACCACACATTTCTGTTCACACTAGTTGAAGACACCTTCACATGTTCCACACGACTCAAAAAAGGAAGATGATCATAGCACTAATGTTGTAAACGTTTGTCTGTAGAGAGTCTGTCGACCCACAGAGCAGGGTGGTGATAGATGTACGTCGTGGTGATGGACCTGCAGAAAGTACTGTATGAAGGAGTTGATCCTTTTTTGTTTTAAGTTCTTAATTAGCGAGTAATTTTTCACCACTCTGTTCTACTTGATGGTTAAATACTTCAGTTCCTTCTGTTTCAGCTTCAGTATGGAGGAGGTGAAATTAGTATGAGTTGTAAGTTTTAAGGAATTTAAATTTACCACAGTGTGGCCGACAGTGTAAAGGAGCCCTGCTGGGCAGCAGGTCGAGCACTTTTATTAAAGAAGACATGGGAATCTGGCGTAAAGCTCCGTCTCTCCTCTGTGTCCGTTACTATTCAGCCTGCTGTCAAATTGGTGAAGACTAACAGTTGTCCAGCGTGTCGGGCCCAGTTTGTTTATTTCCTCGTCTTTCTCTGTGGATTCAGTCTGCGACTTCGTGGGTACTACTTCCCATCGATGGTTATTTTTTGTAAAAGTCACAAATGTTCAAGGGAGATGTTGTAAATTACACATTGGCATTTCAAAGCACCATTTCAGAAATATTAATGAGGAGTGTTGAACACTAAGACTGAAAATCATCATGATTGCAAGGCAGGTGTCCAAATTCACTCGGGTTAGTCTAAGAGGGGAAATTCTATTTTGGACTAAAATAGTTTACTTGTTCAAAAAAATGTATGCAAATCAAGTCATGAGGGTAAACAAGACTCTGAAAAGAGCAACTAACAGTCCAATTAACTGCCAACTGTAAGAGAAGACTGCTTACAACTAATCCACCAAGCTGCCACCCCTGGGCCTTAAGAGCCGTTCATTAGCAGATCACTGATCAGAGATGTGAGATGCAAAACACTCTGCTTCATTTGCCTAATTTACTGGTGATGATATCCAGTCACTGCAGGCATTCTGCACAGAAACTGCTGAACTAAAATTTCGAGGTTTTGCAAACGATAGAATGGTAGAACAGGTTCACAAGAACAAAACTTATCAACTCGAGTTGAAAATGTTTGGACTTCTAAACAGACATGAGACCGTCTGGTTGGTGACGGACACGTGCAGATGATGATATTGTGTATGAATCATATGCAAAGACAAACATGTTGACGTCAATGTTTAAACTTCTCAACTGTTTCCTACTAAAAACAAATCTTCAAATAAGATTTACACAAACTGTAACCTGGTTACTCGACCGCTCTCACACAACATGTGTAAGAGTTTATTGAAACTTCAAGTCTATTTTTAATACACATGCTGAGAAGTAGTAGTAGTATACCTGTAGCCTCGTCCTCTGTACTCTATGACAGAGCTCCGTATAGACAAACAGACGTCTTGACCAAGGTTTACCTGAGACTGTACGCGCTGCTTGTGCTGCAGATAAAGTGTAGACACAACATAATTCATATTCACTGGTGTTTTTTGCAGCAGGATGTGGAACTGAATCAAAACAAACTACAGTGTGTAAGTACCCACTATTAGTTTTTATTTATTACACCACAAAAATTATTTCTGGACAATTACGGAGCTCTGTGGCTTATTGGAACTATTAAGATATCTTATTTCCACAATATGTTTAAAGCCTGATATATTGGGCTTTAAAGTAATCAGGGATCCAAATAACAGAAAATGTGAAGTTCAACAGTTTTCCTACATGAATTTAGGTTATCTTCATTCCTACGACCAGTCAAGACTTCCCATTAAGAAATCCTCAGACACAGAAAGAATAACCTAACACGTAATGCTGTGCTTGTATGTTTGAGTAAGTGAATATCATACACAGCTGCTCTTGTTTTAAAGTAATACTGCAGCTGCTTTACCACCTTGTGCCCTCCATGTCTGTGTGTGACGTCTCTATTAACACAGCTCCCCTCTCTCGGTTTAATCCTTTAGTATATAGACATATATAGAGGGTGTGGACAAATGCCACCTGGAGATTAGAAAAAACCCGCTCATGCAGCGGTGCGTCCAGGAGGATGAGCTTATGAAGGAGTTTCTCATTATGAAGTTTTATTATCACCTCTGCCCTCCATGCTTCACTTGCTCTGCTTAGACTTGCTAAAGTGCATTAGGAGATAGTAACCCTTTGTTGAGGGGAAATTACTAATGGTCGTGTTTTACAGCTGCAGTAACAGCCTCGTCCCATGGGGACGTAAAAACATACTCGGATATGTTGAAGCATGGGTAATATTCTTAAGGGGAATTTGAATTGAATCAAAATGTAAAAAGATAAATATGGAAGGTTGATGCTGTGCTGATCGAACCTACATCCCAGAGTTACTGAATATTTAAATATCTATGCTTTTCTTTTCAAATATCTTTAGTAGAAATATGTTGTAAATCCTGTCAGTTTCACCTGTTCTGTGCTGACTCAGGTTTCTGCACCAGTATCTGTATAGATCTTCACTAAATTCCCAGGTAAGTTTGTAAAACAACAAACTCCCACAACTGTGATAAATATAGTGCAAAAACAGAGGTATGATGGAGTAGATATTCTCTTTACTGTGTATTTAAGCAAATAATCACATCTCATAAAGAATTTAACTCTTGAAATATGCACTGCTCTCTATAAGATGTGCTTCAAGGCCATCAGTGATTATTTACCACCAGAATACCTGATAACTACAGCTGTCACTGGCAATAATCCTCAAATTCACAGGTGAACTGTTGTTCTGTGAAACATTTCTGCTCAGCAAGCCTTAATTACCTGTTTCGGGATCAATGTTGAAGAGTTGATGAGATTCCAGCATCTAGAAGGAAAGTTCCCCTCAGAGGATGTGTCCACGACAGATTTGACCTTGTAAACTTCTTTGGAAAGCCTGGAAAGTTCTGGAGCATTACTGGTAACAAGATCAGAGGCTCAGTCCCCAAATCAGTGGTGTAAACAGAAAGCTGTTACTGAGGAACTGTCTCACGGTTCAGTGTCTCTGTAACACATGAAAGGATGGAATCAGGATCAACTGTTCATATAAATCACTGAACACACCAGTGTTTACATACAAACCTTCTCAGTATAATTAATTTATATATAACAGAGGTAAGAAATCAGAAACATTAATTAACATGCACATTTCCATTTTTGTGTGTGGGGAAGTTTCTAGCATTTTCTGCTCAACAGCAAGAGACAGATTTGTGCTGTCAAAACACACTCCACGTTTTTACTGCACATAGGATACACACACTGACTAGTTATGATATGCGGGGGTGTGAAAACAAGGGAAATGGACTTTTCTGCACACAGCTGCCTTTACAAGCATTTTAAATGTCGATACCCTGAGGGAGAGCTCACAAACCAGAAACACACAAGAGATATGTATTTCAGCATAGTTCAAACTGTATTTGTCCTGATTTTATCTGAGCCTTAAATGCAACAGCAGGATAATGGAAATGTGCTGCAGGGTCACAGGGTATGAAATTCTGGACCTAAACAAACTCCATGTTGTACAACTCAGATATCTCTGCCTCTGAAAGGCTGTGGGGAAAGTGATGTTAGTAATGTCGGTGTGTTGAAGTTCATAAATACATTTTACTAGGCTACATTCCATATAAATAATTAATATAATAATAGCACTGAGACACTGCTTTGGTATTAATGCAGAATGTTTTAAATGTCAGTAAGGAGTGTTGATATTACCACTCGTATGTGCATCAACTGAACGAGCTGTAAAAATAATGGAGCTCGACTGTCACCGACATCTTTAACATTCACTGTGATGAATTTCCATGAAGACGTTTGTGACAATATAAAATTATAAACAGTGATATTTAAAGTGTAGGACGTCTCGACCTCTGTGTGAAGGGCAAACTCACCTCAGATCACCAGTCAGTCTCTCACATCCATCCTCATTCACCACTGAAGCTTCGGACTGAAGTTTTCCATCAGTGGCTTCAACTGTCAACCTGCTCGCAGGGGAATCGGTTGCTTAAGGTAAATACGGAGGGACAGAGGCACTGCAGCTACAGAGGGACGTTATTGTTGATGTTGTTCAGGGTTATTGTCCTAGACTAAAGAGGCTACCGCTAACTCTCAGGTGATACAGCCATTTCATCAGCTCATAGTCCCTGTGTTTAGAGGGTCAGAGGTTTAGATATCACTTGTGTGAAAGGTGAGAGTCCAGAATTTACAATACTGTCAGTAACAAACCCATTTTTCTCTTTGTGTGACTCAAGAGAGTAAACTCAATGAAACTCCTGTCTTTAGCTTGAAGGGACAGATTCAGCCCAAAAAGAGTTTGAGAGCAGATAATCCTCTTTGTAGAGATCACTTGGAAGTCAGTGCCCTGATCACCTAAGGGGATTATCTCAAAATGCTTGTGGGGATCCCCTGCAACAATATTAAGGGATTCCACAGGCTTAACTCCTCCCTCTATATGGACATTGATAGTTATTTTTCCATCTGTGGAGACTGTAGGCTTTGGAGGAGATGGGGACACACCAGATATCTTCTTCGTGTTGTCCTCAGCTAAAACAGTAAGGTCGTATCTCTCCAACCATGTCTGATTGAGCTTCATGACCAGGGTTACTGTGGCTGTGAAGGGTTGACGACAAAAGGAAGGTGAAAGAGTTATAAAACTCAGAGTTGTTCCCAACGTCTGCGTCTGTAGCACTTACCCTGACCTCTTTTTACCACACTTGACCTGAGTGGAGTGCAGTGTCCTCCCCGAGCCACACGAGGCAGCATGGAAAAGAGGCGTTGGGTCATCGGTGTCAAGCACCAGGACAAAAACCTGAGCGTGTCAGGAAGTCTAAAGTGCTTTTCAGTTGCCTCCACAGTTAGAGTGCAGGTGTCTCTGACCTCCGTGTTGAGGAGAGATCTGCTACTGCTGCAAGTTTTGATCCTAAGGAAGCAGAAATCTCCAACTTTTACAGCCTCTGCTTGGAAAAGGTCGTTGTCATCACCCAAGATGCGATTTGATTCCCCACAACAGATCCATCCAGCAGTGCATTGTTCTCACTGATGGTGGAACTGTAGAGATGGAGCGTTAACCTCAGCAGCGAGCTGTCTTTTCCATTTCCTGTACTACCCTGACATCTTGCCACGTGCAGGGGGAGTACTTCAAAAGTGAGGAGGGTTTTTCCCGACGCTGCCATCTTTAATACCACTGAGACACGAAGACCTGTTAAAATGGAAGAGAAGGTGTTTGTCATTGCAGATCTACGAGCAGGGATTTATAGTTTTATGACTGAATCATGTGGACGACAGCGGGTGGTTCTGAATCAAATAAAAAATAAACAGAGAAACACGGATCACTACCCAATCATGTGACGGCCTTGATTTCCTTATTACAATACTTTTTTAAATTAGATGAGTTTCTTAATACTCAAACGAACTTATGGAAACGTGTGATATTTCTTCCAATGAAATCATCATCCACTAACTGTGATTTTAATATTTTCTTGGCGAGTGGAAAAAGTAAAGCTGAGGTCACAAAGGTCTGTTTTTAAGAAACTGGATTTAAGACCTGCGGTCTTAGTGTTAGCTTCAGATCTCACACATGGTGGTGGTGGTGGTTTGCATGTTGATTTTATGCTCATTAATAGAAAGAAACATGGAAACACACGAGGTGCACGGTCACACCATGCCAGTCCTAATTTCAACACCTAGAACTGACAGAAGAAAACACTCCAAGGTGCCCTTCACTGCCTCTCTCAGTGCATCCGATGTGCTGTTCCCTGAGATCAGGGACGGAACAATCTGTCACTTGTTCCGTCCTTTTCACTACTCTGCAGTTCAAGCTTTTAGCGAAGCCATAATCGAAGCCATTTGATCTCATTTTTAATCCAGGATCTGAGCAAGCAAAGCAACAAATGTCTTCAAATTGCAAAAACTGGTGTCATACAGTATCATACAAACTACAAAACAAGACTTCCCAGTGTCTCCGTCTCCAGGTCAACTGGGACTGGATGGATCAGTGAAAACTTTATTTATGGTCACAGAGCTTCAAGAAAGACGTCATTGTAGCTTTTACATCTGCAAACTTTATTTATAATAGATTTTAGTATCAATTTGCAAGTAGTGGGGTGGAGTTTAGAAGAAGAGCACAAATCAAAAGGTCTCTTAAATGCACAAACTTATTATATTTATATTGTTAGGTAATGTGTCTGTGCATGTTCATTAGTTTCCCACTGGTGTCAGTCTTAAGGATATGGATCTACAGGATTGGCATAATGAGCAAAGAGTAATGCTCAGTGTTATAATTACAGGTTTAAGCAGGATTATATCTTTGCAAAGCACTTGAACATGCACATCCCTGTGGACAGAACAAATCTTTCTAAGTTTAGCAGTGCAATGCAGGTACTGCTAAAAGAATAAAAAGAATAACATATTATTCCTGGCACGAGTGAGTCTCGAATACTAAATAAGTTGTTTTTAACTTTACTGCTAAAAAAAAAGATTCTTCTATCCTACGGTTTGCCACAGTTCCTCATTTAATCTTTATTTATCCTCATTTAATCTTTATTTATCCTCATTTAATCTTTATTTATCCTCATTAAATCTTTATTTATCTTCATCTTTCCATTATAGTATCTGTACTGAACTGAATATTAGGAGTTATATATGTAGGTGAATTATTTTAATGCCCACAGGATTCTACCTTTTGAGAGTTTTTCGAACACAGTTCTTGAGTAAAGGCAGCACAGAAACCATCTCCATTTATGCTTGTGTGGTCATGGCATGATTTACGAAAAGGTTCAACAGGACCACTGACTATTTTTTTCAGAAATTCATTAAGAGTGAACCTGCTGTAAAAACTGAAGTAACAAACCTGAGAATATTTGTCCTATAGAGAGAACTTGCAGATCACTGAGTGCTCTCTATAATATGAAAGAGTCCTTAACATCAAACACTGTTCACCCAGGCTATAACCAGGTTGTTGGGGACCAGTGATGAAATACAAATATTTAGTTAAAGTTAATCAGCTCAGCAGCTAAAGCTTTCCGTGAACTGCCAGAGGAGGGAGATTTGAGCCGTTCATAAGGATAAATTACACCAACAAAAACAGAAATAATGAATTCCATCTGAATCCAACGGCTGCTGTGCCAGATATGTAATGAAACCCACAAATCGACACGACTGCCCTCGTTACTACAAGGCAAGTGCAGCCTTGTATTACATGTTGTCTGACTGAACATAACTATTGATTTTCTCCTCCTGAACCGAAAGCTCCCTCCAAGTTTGTCCCTACTACAGCTGACAGGTCTAGTAAATTAAATTCAACTCCTCTGTGAATTGTTGGTGCTTGTTGAACAGTTGATGAGGATTCAGTTGCAAACTGATATGTAGGTCAAAGTCTGTCTCAGTGAACCGTCTCTGATGCTTTACAGCAGGATTTGAAGTCACTTAAAATTAAAGCATCTTACTAAAAGTGCTCAGTGTTGCCCATTAGTCTGGTGGAGTCATGATGTTATGAAAACTTCCACATTTAACTAAACTTTCTTTTGAGCTTCTTTCTCATTTGCATAATTGCAGAATTCCGTTTTTTCTCCATCCATAAAAAACATCAACATCCATCGTGTGTATATCCGAGCTACAATCTAACACAGTAATGAGTGTTTGCTGCAGTCTGAAGCCGTGATGGATGGGGAGGATTTACCTGGTGTCAGTCTATTAAGTGCTCACTGTTGTATTATGGTGAAATTCGATGACAACAAAGAACAAGTGATTCCTTACTTCTCCTCTAAAATGGCTCGGAAATGTCAAATTTGGCAATTAGGTGCAAAACAAGCTCCTACAGCAGCTGTCCCCTTTGAGATAAAAGGTTCTTTCTAAAGACACTCAGACGTGCAGGTCTTTAGCATTTTAAACCCAGTTAAAGTTTTCCGGTGTCTATGAAAATGTTGAGCAACATCAATCAGTGGAGTGTAGCTGGCAAACAAGCAAATAAAGAAGTAGAACAGACAGAATATGACCTTATATTTTTAGTCAGCATCTTTTTATTGAACACATTATGGTTGATCATTTAAAACTTCTGTCAGATTGTATGAAGAGAGGTTTATGGGAACCTTTACATCCTAATCCTGTAAATCTGAGACATTTGTGTTATTTAAAGTCATTTGCTGTATTTATTCCTGTAGGTTATGTGCTCCGCACAATGTGACGTATTTCAATTCTGGCATCTTTTTACCCCTTTTACACACGAGTGAACAAAAACTGATATTCAGAATTTTAAGAGACTGAGATGAAGAGTATGAATCCAATTGTGATATAATACTTAAACTAATCCAACGTTTGTCAAATGAGGTTTATGGATCTTCTAGCTTTTCCTAATATTTCATAAAATATACAAATCATTTTACATGAAGTTAATGTGGCCCCTTTTAAATAAGGCAAAGCAGCAAACACTGTAGGAAACCTCCTACAAGTAGGAAACCATAAATCATGTGTCCTCTACTCAAAATGGCTGATCCCTATGAGAGAAATGAGAAATGTGGGCTGGTGTTTCAAACTTACTTTTTTTCCTGTTTGACTGAGATCAATGCTAGATGAGTGTGACCTTTGACCTGGCTGCAGCCGGCAGTGAAGACCATTCTTCTGTTATTCATGCTGCTGCACGTCTTGGACTGCATTATTCATACATTTCATACAACTTTAGAATCAGAATTGATCATTTGAGCTGATCGTACCTCCACTGCAAGATTTGTCTCAGCTATTCTAAATCTGGGGATCAGCTTATATTTGTTACTCTCAACTCTAAAGGCGTCATTTAAATCAGTGAATATCTAACACCTTTACAGGACTGTAATTACAGGGCAGATCTCCTGGATTACATTAAGGTGATAAGTGTGGAAGAGTTCAGGCGTTAGGAAGAGTCTGGCCTCCAACCCCATCTAACTCCTCTACAATCTGATCTGAGACTTGTGTGATCTGCAACACCCATAAATCTAACGCTTTGGTTTTCACCAGTCCAACATTTTTCTATCCTATAATAACAGCATTTATATGTTGCTGTGCTGTTGTACTGTTACCACATGACACTGAAAAGTTAGCTGAACCCTTTTATTTCAATAAATCAATCCCAAAATGCACAAGGACAGCATTTCTCTTTTGTGGTGGGTATTTCCATTTATCTCAGCACAATGTCATTAATTAATGATACATTAGACAAATCGACTGTAGTAAACTTTTCTTGTTGAAAAACTAAACTGATTTAATCCCATTTTAATAAATTACACTGCCGTTATAGAGATAACATTTCTCTGGGGTTGTAAAAACCAATTATTTGCTTATATGGCTTAAAATGTAAGCATCAACTGAAAGTAACAGACTTTACTTTACGCAACTTTAAGTCAAATGAGGCTCAGAAAAACTAAAGAGTTTTGTTTTCATATCATTTACACAGAAATCACCCATTGTGTCTGTTCCCTTCATGAAAAATCACCTTAAAGACATTAATTTGTCAGTACTTTAAATCCATCTATCACAAATGCTCATTGGAAAGTGACACTTGTCAGCAAACATCTCAGGAAATGAAAAATCTTCATCTTGTCAATGAATGGGAATTCATCCCTGATGGGTCTTTAAATTTTAACCCCAGTGCTCGAAACACAGTTTGATGGGAACCTCATGCACATTGTAATTGCATTTCTACCATTTATGTAAATTCCTGGGCTGTGATTAATAATATACACACATTCTGATAGTAGTGTAAGGTGCAGTGAGACATTGTGCACGGTGAACGACAACCTGAGGTCTAATTTGATGACGTTCCAGAAAAGTTTCTTCTCCCCTTAAACTTCAGGAACTTTGACAGAACGACACCAGTCAATGTTGTAGTGGTTTTTGTTTAAAGTCCATGAAAAAGAAAAGAAACACATTTTAGTAACAGTGTGTTTCAACAGCTGCTAACTTCAACTTCAGCACCTTCACAGTCTCTGGACCAAAGTGCTGAGACACTAACACTCCACCAGGAGGTCCTTCTTCACCCACACAAACACACCTTCCATGTGCACAGATTGTGGGCTGTGCACCTCCGCTCCTCCCCTGAGGCCTTTGGGACTTGGCCAACCCCGTGTTGCACATATGCACATATCTCTGCAAATTAAGAGAAATAAAAACCAATCGATATCATATGCATATTTCTCTCTCTCCTAAACTAGACGTAGTATTCACATGTTCTTTACTACATGGTGTTATCGTCTCTGAAAGCAACACTGAATTAAAATGTGAAAAATGCTCATTTTAATGTCTGTTTGCTGCAGCAGTCCGTTTACTTTTCAAAATAAAAATATATAAAGTGCACATATGTAACATAACATATTAATTCCCAATTAGTAAACATAAAGGACTCCAATAGGAAACAAAAGCAGAGCTTATAATTACACTGAAACAAACCTTAAAAAAGTCTGTCTGTGACCTGTACTGACCTCTGAGGACAACCAGCAGAAACACTCCTACCTACCCTGATGATATGTACGACAAATATCAACTAATAGATTGACTTACCACATTTACAGTTCATATTTATTTTATTTAGCTTCCAATTTGTTAATTAACTGACAGCTAAAGAAAGAAGAAGCATTTGCCATTCGCTTGTTGCTTTGCTGACCTGCTTCGGTGTAAACCCGCAGTAATTAACAGTGGACTTTCTTCAAAGCGTTGCAAACTGACAGACACTGGTAATTAGCTGGTTTGCAGAAAAACAACAGTCTTTGTGTTGCTGTTTATTGAACACTACAAATAAACTCACTACATACAGCTGCATAGCCTCCAGCCATGGGCCATAAATGTGGTTGGACCGAGAAGGAAGCTTGAGTGAATCCATCTGTAGTATGTCAATACATTTATTATAAAGGTATCGACTAAATTATGATTTATCAAGAATTAAAGGGCCAAATAAATAAATAAATCACTAAACCTGCAGTGCAGCAATCAGTGGCATGTTAGTGTCAAATCTCAAAGTTTAATAAATGTTCATGTGAGACAGATTTAAAAAAACAGATCCAGGCTAAAAATCAACTTTAATGATAAATACTGGAACAATCATGAGGCTTCAGTTCGTGTCTTCATTACTAAACAGGGAAAAATCCCCCAAATTGTTCCATGACTAGTCTGATCAAGAGCCAAATAAACCTGCTGCAGATGCTGCACATTAGAGTCATGAGAGCAGCGTGGCAAAAAAAAAGCTGCTTTAATACCACTTATGTTTACACCAGATGTCCTTTGACAGGATGGTACATTTCTTAATTCTTTGGAGATCTGACAAACCGTACAGCAGACGCTTTGTTTACTGTATGCTGACTTTAACAACATCCAATCCAATATCTCAAATCCCAAATCTGCCTCACAGGGCTTTACAGTCTGTACAACTATTACACCCTCTGTCTTTAGACCCTCGAACAGAATAAAGTAAAAACTAATCCCTGGAATAGAGGAAACCACAGGAAGTGCATCAGAGAAGGGAAACAACAGAAAACACCAAGTTAATGTTACTGTTAATACACTTAACACTGCTACCAACAGGAAAACCAAAAGGTCCTTTATAAACTGAGCGTTTTTCAGATCAGCAACAGTAGTTCATCATTTAATCTGCACAAACATGAGTCGATTTTATTAAAGTTGATTAAAGTTTCACATATCCTGCCAAATAACAACCAAAGAGGAACAACCAAAGCAAAATAAATAAAATTATAAACAATAACATAAAAAAATTATGTTTTTGTTAAACAATTATTTTAACAGTAAATGTGTGTTTTCCTTTTTATAAAGGCCGTGAGCAGACAAATGTCATGTCTCTGCAGATGCATCAGTTTTGTCCCTGGTCTCTGTCTCAGTTTCAGACGAGGATGAACTTTCAGGTGTTTTGTCCTTATCACGGCCTTGTGCTCCTTTAAACTCGCTTATGACAAAAACACAAATTGAACATACAAAATGTTTGATATCTTTCTTTACAAAGTCGGCAAGTTCTTATGTCCTAATAACTATTTTCATGCCTATCAGAAAAGGATTATTATGGAATACCACAAAATAACTAAATAAACTAGACTAAAAGTCTAAACATCTGAATATTTACAGTAATATTTAAAGTGAAAGTGAATTTCAAAGCATTAAGACAAAGCCAAACAGTGTGACAGTGTGTGATATGAACAAAAGCATTGCTGCAGAACAACACATCCACAGTGGCACAAGATAGCAGCGTTCCACATTTCCCCTCGTGATAAGAGCTCAGCAGAGCAGAATAAAACAAAGTACATGTTTACTAAATGTAGACTCAATACTGATAAAACAGTTTAAATAGCTCAAACACACTAATATTACTGTTCATTTGGTTTTTGTTATATATTGTTCAATTTCCCTTTGTGTCAAACTGCAATTATCACATTCTGCAGCTGTATTCATGATCAAATTGGTGCGTTTCAGAGCCTTTAATCACCACCATCATGTTTCTCAGGAACAATACGTCTAAATCTGAGCTTAAAAAACCAAAACAGAGCAGGGAGCTGTGCAGCACACAAATCATGAACGTTTGCTATCGAGGAAAAGGTTTGTATGTCATTCAAAATCTGAAAACATGATTATCTGATTATAACATGCAAACAAACTGTAATAACTGTGACGCCGCTCATCTGACTGAAACAACATCTGTACAAATGACCCGTCTCTGTGCCACTGGGCTGAAGAGCTACCGGCATCGTTTATGGGAGAAAACCTGTTTGTTTTTAACAACACTTCAAATATTTGCATCATGTCCTTTCCCAATCTTTCTTTATTCTTATCAAACCATGATACAACCGTTCCTTTCGGTTTCTCTTCTTTATTTTCCTTTTCATACCCGTCTCATCCTACAAACACACACCCAGACGTGCTGCTGAGTCCTGCCCAGGCATCAGGAGGCCAGAGGATGATCGGGGGATTTAGCAGCGAGGTAACGTGTGACCATCTCTCCTGACCACACACACCAACATAAAAAACTGACAGTTTTATAGGGCTCTCCGTCTTGACTATGAGGATATAAGATTATATTTTTACAATGAGGCCTGAAATACCTGGCAGAGCGTCAGAAAGGAGCCAAATGAGCAAATTAGCTTTTTATGAGATTCTTGAACTCTCAGCTCGTTGATGTGAGTGAACGTGATCCAAACACACGTCACAGCAACAAAACGGAAAGATTCTGCTGAAGTGTAAAACTAAATTTATGTCGACCACATAGGGACTAAAATCAGGCCCCAGCAACACGTTGAAAACAACTTGTTAGACGAATGTGACTCGGGTTCATCGCTATTTGTGTAACCAGTCAATTGGTGTTGTTTATGTTTTGTTGTTTGTTTTCTGCAAAAAGCCAATGGAAAAACACGGCCTACAGAAAAACACGATGTCTACAGCACTGTATTCACATCAAGCAATATTCTGTAATGGCCGTCCAAAACTATGACTTAAATTACAGAGAGGGACAATGAATATTTCATTTACAACACCTCGTATTTCAGATGGTGTATGAAAAAGTAAATGGCCCCGAGACACAAAGAGGACCATGTGATCGTATATGCAACACTGCAACTCACATTCTTCAATCTTCTTTACAAAAGGGAAAATAAATAAATAAAAAACGTCATGCATTTCATTTCAAAGAGCAAAACACTTAGATGTAAAATTCTGTTTATTCTGCAAAGGAAGAAAATCCATATGAAGGAAATCTGTGTCGAACGGCCTGAAACTTTCAGAGTTGATTGAGTACAGGCTCTGTGAAATCAATTTCAGAAATTCTTTACAACCTACTCATCTTCCAAATCAAACGCTGGCTCCCTGTTTTTCATGGTAGAATAAGTTAATTTATCAAAAAGAAGAAGGGCAAAGAATTATTTCGTAGAATATACGATATGGGCAGCAAGGGTTTTGGAAACACTGCTTTTTCAGGCATGAGGGGTTTGATCGAGCTGCTTGTTGTGAAGTGATTCAGCACATGTAGCTTGATCTTCTCAGTTTTACTCTACATCCAGGTTTGTATTTGTATCCACACTAATCCCAGCCTTGTTTTCCCTACAAAAGAAATAAGTAATTCAACCTCTAGCTACGCTGAACGTTTTTGCTTTATTAGTCCAGGTTTTTACTTACAGACTATTTTTCTGGGTTTTCTATGACCATAATGAATAGAATTGCACACAGCATTAAAACCCACCAGGAACAGGTCTTAGAAGAGACAGTACTTTAATTACTCTGGATAATCAACAACAGAACGTCACCAGTTAAAACACTTTACACTGATCAGCCAGGTAGTTCTCAACAGACATGTAAAACTACAAGAAAGTTTTGTTAATTCATCAAAGTGATGAAAACAATTACAAAACAACTACAAAACAAGAGATGTGATGTAAAAACACAACAAGCATCTGTGGTCACGGGTGGCCCGATCGTTTCCAGAGACCAGGAGCCTATTGTGTCAAAACATGTTCACAGCTGTAAGAGGATTATAAAAAGCTGGATAATAATATAAAAACTAAAACTAACGTCTCATTGTTTGACACCCCCACCAAAAGCCCAGATTTATGTCTGTCCAGACTCATACTGGACAGGATGTGCCCTGGACATTTACAGAGCTTAAGGGCAGAGAGTTCCAAAGTTTAGGAACCACCTTAGAAGGCGGTCTCCTTTCATCGTGAACCTAGAAACAAAAACTAGCAAACTCTGATCAGAGAACCAGTGTGGCGCCACTTTAAACCGATGTAGTTGCAGACTCTTTCATTGTGAATGAGACGTGTCTTTGTCACTCAGAGCTTCACAGACATAAAGAGCGCCCAGCTACACTGCTGCAGAGGGGGATACGGGGAAATGATGGTTATCTACACAGTATCTTCGGTAAATATCGTCAGCACTGTGAGAGCAGCAGCTGTCTGTTAGGACACTGTGGCCCACGTCCAACAGTACCAAAGTATTGTCCTACATGGTAGGAGAGATACTAGATAATAGTTTATCTAGTATCTGAGATATTTGTATAAAATGCTTATACAGATGGATGGTTGTTGAAGGACTTCTAGTTAAAGCACCAGATTTATCCTTCTCAGAAGTCGTCTAAACCGGTGTTTTCACATAAAGTTGGTCGAACGTGAAGGGACCAGAGGAGGCTCCTTGCAGTATGTGCTTCCAAAACACGTGGTCCCCATCTTAGTGTCTCTGAAAATGACAAATACAAATTTTCTTCAGAGAAAACCAATTTAACCCCCCCCCCCCCCCCATATTTATAGTGAGGTTTTGTTTGGTGAAAATGGAAAGTGGCTCTTTTCTTACAAAATGGGAACAACAATCATCTTTTATTCTTCAGAGGAGTGCCTTAGAGATAGGACATGAAAAAGCATGTCAAATCACTTTGCCCAGTTCAGACAGAAGCTGTTGAAGAAGGCAGAACTCAGACAAGTCTCAGGTGAGCAGTGAATTCAGGCTTCAGCAGTCAAACAGCAGAAAAAAGGTGAGTTCACAAAACAAACGCACGTGTTCAGAGTAAAGTCTAAAGAAGAGTTATTGATAAGAATCCAAGACTACAAAATGTTTCTAGTTTCATACCAACATCATCCCAGAACCTGAATGTTAACAAACCTTTCATTCAACGATTTTACCCCATTTCTACACGACACTCTCACGATAACCCTTAAGAGGCAAATAACAAAAGGAACTTGTTTTTATAATTTATATAATGTTTAATGTGCTTGTGTAAAAATCACGCTGGGGTTGGTTTCTCATAGTGAATGGTTCATTTCCTTTACTCCACTCAGATTTAATTACATAGTTAATTACAGATTTTAATTGCATATGTGGAATGTGATACTGGGATAAAGTGGTAAAGTCAATTTTCTGTAAAATTCCTCTGAGAATCTATTTGTGCCTAAAAAGGCTTCATTATTTTTGTCTAATCCAACATATTAACTATCAAGAATACAAGTTCATATAAAATCTCTGTTGGTTGATGCAGTTTTATTCAAACATCAGTGAACACATGCTGTGAACTAACTGAGCGTGTCTTACTCTGTTAATCCCTCATTTTACCCTTCATCTTTCTCAGTATTCTATCACGTACCAAGAATTAGTTTTATTAAAAGAAAAGTAGAGTAGTTATCATTGATCATATGGTTTTGGCAAACTAGATCCACAAACTGGGCACATGTGGGATGAACAGGTTGATGTCACAGGCCGACATCAAGGTTACAGTCACGGTTAACTTAATCCAACTGAGCAGCACTAGAATTAAAAATAGTTATTTATTGGGTACAACAAGCTTAAGGTTTTAGACAACACAGATTTAGGTTTCTCGGAGGAACGTTTGCTACAACTGGCAACTGCTCATGTTTATGCTTTACACCGACCGGTGTTTCAACTATTTTGTGTTCACCAGACCCTGAAAGGACTAGTGCAAACAAAAGTGATGTCAGCATTAACGTTACTCCTCAGGATTCTTGGGCAGGACGGTAACGTTACAAAAGTGAAGAGTCCAAAGACAAGTTTCAGGCTAAATGGCTCAAATTTATTAAAAGATGCAATGAGCTGTTAAATATCTTAAATGTAGTCTACAGTGCTGCTCCTTTTACCAAATGATCTTAGTAAACGTACAGAACTTTAAGTCGCTACTCAGACAGCGACACAGCAGCCATACAACCCATCCAGCAGCAGAGAAAAGAAAAGCTACGACCAGCTAGTTTGTATTTGTATGTGTGAACGCACGTTATTCTTCATTCCTCAGCCTCATGGAGGAAGTCCTTTCCTCATGGTCCACCTTTAAGGACGTTCCTTCATCCAAAAAAACATGCTAACTTTACAATGAAAATAAAACAGGCTGCACATTCTGTGTAACACACCGTACTTATTGAACCACCCTGACAACATATGCACAAACGTCACCACGAGCAGTAATGGTTGATACACAATGGCAGTACTGCAGTTTACTACCTCAATTTTTAAAGTTAATCTTAACTTACGTTATTTAAAGTTACATTCACAGTTGATATATCCCTCAGCTCACAGTACAGATCATTTTAGGACAGTAAATCATTAAGAGACATGCATGCAGAAGGTTGGCAGGATTGGACAGTATCAGACAGCAAGAACCTTCTCAGGACAGGATGGGACTGTTTAGTTTCTGTAGCTACTCTCTGTATTCTATTCATCTTTAATGATTTAATTATTACAGCTGTTGAAAAAGTCAATAATTACAGTGGAACACCAAACCCAGGAAACATCAACAGTTTCACTTTGTTTTAAGATTAATTGCTGAAGCTGCTTCAACTTTAATCTTAAAGCGAGGAGTCAAGGTTTAGCTATTCAGCTTCTGATGCCATTCATCAGGGTTTATAGACACACAAACGCCTCCCGTCACCTTTACATTCCAAACGTAGAGTACGTGTTGACGTAAGTGACGAGTTGAAGTGGTAGAAAAGAGGAAGGGCGACAGAAACAACCACACAGTTCTGTGAGCTCAGGGGCGTCTGCAGTGGAAAGGGCCGAGAAATGAAAAGAACCAGAACAGTGAAACGACGCATTGAGGCACAACGGGTCACCTGACACAAGCTGCTTCTTTTTCCTTAGATCTAAACCTGCTTGATTTATCAAAGTGAAGAAGAATCAATTTCTTTACTAGCCTTCATATTTAAATAATGCTTAAAAAATGCTTGAGGAATATTGAACTAAGCAAGTACTGTGATGAATGATATAAATATTCTGTATATATTCTTGATTTACTGCCCATAATATAAAACCAGAGACACAAATATAAGGAACTCCCACCTGGGTATAAACTCTATATGTTCCATACACTTCTTAAACTTCATTGTAAATATCAACCAGCTGCCAAACAGCAATACAATAAACATTACATACATTTAGGGGCCAATATTATAGGCTGCAGGAAACTTTGCTGTGAACTCTATTATGCATGTACGTACTCTAGAAATGTATTCCTGCAACTGTATGAGCCAGGCAGGAAGCATTAGCAGCTACGTGGGCCCCTAATGAAACACCTTTTAAATCTCACTCGTCTCCGTCTCAAACACAAACAAATTCAGAAATACAGAAAGTTGACTGTGGTCGTCAGCTCACAGGCGTGAACTGATGTGAAACAAACCATATGTACATGAAGGACAATAAACTGGCATCCAGAATGTAACCAGCAACTTTTCCTGGATAAATAAAAACACACATAAAAGTATCATCAGTGACCTATTTTAGTGAAGAACTGGAACTCCGTGTTCCTGCCTGGGAAAGCAAGATGCTGAGTCCTGAATGTGTTACGATATGATATGAAATGAAAGAGCAGCCTTTGTTTTAGAATATGAGCACGGCGTAAACACAAGAGTCGTGTGTGGACACTTAGCTGTCAGACTCTGCAGGCCTGCTGCTGTATAGCAACTGTTCATTTGAGGTCAGATTATTGAAAATATTAATAACAGGAGTCAGAAAAGAAAATTACAATCGACAATTTACCTAAATAGTTTGCTTCTTCAGTAAAATGACTTCGATCAAAGTGGAAACAATTTCTACAGATTGGTTCTCAAAGTAAAATATAACCTCCGTCCGCTCCATCTAATGTCCGACTGATACATAATACACACACGTGGCTCATAGAAATACGAATAAGTGACTTTCAGCACTAGTTTCTTTCATTCAGACAGTCTGTGCTCCACTGGTTTTTCTTTTCTCCCCCTGCTGCTACAAAGAGATTTAAAAAGAGGGAGAGAGACAGAACTCAGCATTTTCTGTCACTATACATTTAAAATCTGTGTGTGACAACCTTCCAAAATAAGTCTGAGATGGAGAAATGAGATTATATGTTTATGCAAAGTTTCTTGAGTGCATGTAAACTCTGTTCCCCGACTGCTCGAAAACACGCTTTCTCTGAGTAACCTAGTTACTTAAGTGCATGTAAATGCAGTCAAGGCTGGAACCTCACCGGAACGAAGCAAAGGATGGAAATTCACTTTGTTTGCATAAAACTTTATTCAGTGCCTTTTTCTCTATCTTCATAAAGATCATTACCATAAATTTCTTTGAAAAGTCACACACATTGACCTCAATTCAAGGCTTCACTTTGTATTATTAAGTGTTTAATCATTTCCACGTCCATTTTCAATTCATTCTTCCTGAAACAATCCAGCACCATCAAAAAGAGAAGACATTAAGCTGACTGATCTATAGAAATCTGTCAATTTGCTTGAGACAAGGTCAAAAATAAATACATAAATTTATAAAAACAATTTCACCCAATGTCAAGACAGCCACTACACGAAGGAAGCCGGTAGTGGTGACGTCAATTATTAATTGGCAGTCAAAAGATTAATTAAAAGAATAAAGTCAACTATAACACTAACAACTATAATGTTTCTCTCCTGTGCTGTGACTAAACATGTCATTCAGTCCCAGGTGGAAAGATTTTCTTAAATATGTGTCATCAACGCTGGAGGCCTCGCTCCATCAGGCCTCCAGACAGTCACAGCTTTGTGGATCAACAGGATGTGGATCAACTGTGGCCTATTTAAACTGCAGGCCCTGTCTCTCACACACACACACACAGTCAGTGAAGGTGGACTGGACTGACAGTCTGAGCATGGGATTCCTGTGAGCTGGACACTGTGCAGTGACAGGTAAATTAAAATTCAACGAAGTGCTCAAACACTATTTCAGTGTTGTGACGGGAGTCAGCAATAGATTTTCACATAATCTGTGAGACAAGAATTCAGACAGAGAGAGAGAGAGAGAGAGAGAGAGAGAGAGATCTAGCTAGTGTGGTGGCAAGATTGCTGCCCTCTATTTGGGAGACCGGGAATTCCAGCTGTGGCCTGACTAGTAGGGGTGCTTAGAGGAAAGACCGTTGCCTTGCACCTTACTGCCAAATGACTAATTCTACATGTGAGCTATGAAAAAAAATATTTTAGCCTTGAGTCATTCTTCAATTTACTATAAAAATAAATAAATAAAAATGTTCTGCCCACTTATTAGTCATTGAAACTGTCAGAAATGTGAATATACTACTTTCTATTTACTACTTAGGTCATTCTAAATGGTGGAGTGCATTCTATTAAAAATTCATGGTACATGTATGAATAAACATGACATGCCAGTGAGTTTATGTCCAGGAAACACACACACACACACACAGCCATTGCACTATTGTAGAAGATGAAGATCAACATTATAACGCCATCTTGAGGTTAAAAGAAGACAATACACCAATAGACCGGGGGTCACTGTAACTACGTTAGAGAGCTGTTTGGGTATCAGTGGTCTACACAGGTTGTTTATTCCTGTTTAATACTTTTCCCAGTTGATGTGGAACAGATTGACCAAATACTGATCCTACCTACAGTGTCTCCCTCAAAAACAACTAGGAGATCTTGTTAAATAAAATGGATTAATCTAATCCCATGCAGCAGTTCATTATTACTTTAAGTGCAATAAACTCAAAAATCCAAGACATAGCTTGAGCCGAGCGCTTAAGATGAAGAAAAGAAAGAAATCAAGCAGACAAAAGGACAACAAACACCAATATCTTGAAGATAATACTGCATCTTGTTCTAATATTACTAAATCCTTCTAACGAGTCAGGTTGATCACCGGGTTTCAGAGAGTCCTACATCAGACCAGAGGGAAAAATATAAAAACAAAGTGACTGAGATATTACTCCTATAGTTTATAGTTTAACACATTGAAAAAGTACTCTCTTGTAAGATAAATAGTAAAAGGTACTTTTTTAAATACTTCACTGTAAGGAAAGTGATGATGCCTAAAGTGCTGAAGGATTATATTTCCCCTTGTGCGTACCAGGTAGTATTTTGGAAACACAGATTATAATCTTAAGGTTAAAAATATTATTTGTCAGGATTTTGTTTAGATTTGTTGCAAAGACAACTTTACTCATGCAACTTTAACCAAATCACAGTAAACAACTGTTTACACTGACGTGTAGGGCTTTTAATAGCATGTCAGATCTTCTGAGCATATTTTGTAAGTAGCTACAACTCTAGTGTTCAGATAAAAGAGTCAAACCTGCACTATACCCTGTTAAAGGTGGAATTCATTACATCACTCCAGTTAGTTAATAATGTCACATTACTTAAAACCACAGTAAAGTAGCCTGTAAGTATTATAAAGTTCAGTGCTGAAGTAAATGTGAAGGTAAAGGTGTTAAAGCAGCATAAAGAGTCAGAAAACACTAAACAGCAGGTAACCGTGATTAGTTGAAATATATGAGTCTGTGTGTAATCCATGAATATAATATACAAGTTTCACTTTTTGAATTAGTGAAATAAATCAACTTTTTGATGATATTCTAATTATATGACCAGCACCTGTATATTATCATTTTTTACTACAAGATGTAACGTTGATTTAATCTTCTGCTTTTTTTAGACAATGTTGAATTTGATGCTAAATTGTGTCAAAAATGTGCTTATGTGTGTGTGTGTGAGTGTGTGTGTGTGTGTGTGTGTGTGTGTGTGTGTGTGTGTGTGTTCAGACCTGTGGAACAAAAACTGTGGTAGTTAAAGATGGGGCTGATTTTTACCATATTATGTAGTGAGGGGGGTTAATCCAAAAAGGTTTTCTTGATATTGGGCTAATTACTTTATCTAATGTTTCTAAAAAGGTCAGTTTATATGGATCAGCGGTTTATAGTGTTGATCTGTAACATTTCAGAATCCATGTTTATGTGACTAGTTTTGATTAAAAGGTCAGACAGATTGAAATGTGTCATTTTAAGAACATTTCAGTGACTTCACAACTGCATCATTCCCCAGTTAAAGTCTGTTTACGTCTCTGACATTTTAAAGGCACATATGTTCTCTGTGATACTGTTGGATTCTGCTAATTCATGATTATACAAAAGAAATCATTCAATAAATGACAATTCACTTTTTCATTTTAGTACATTATTTGTACTGAGTTTCCGATGGACAGAAATAAACACAGAATAGTTTGGATTTTACCTTTAGTATTTTTGTTAAATGTTGTTAAACAATATACGAACAGAACAGGAACATTGTGGAAATGAAGTCTAAACGCTTCTTTGGGTTCGACAGTTCTTCTAGTCCTCTCCTCTCTAAACGTCGTCACTAACACTTTAGTAGCTAGAGATTCACATATTCAGGGATCAATTCACAAGTTAGCATGATTAATTTGAAAAAGATTAAAATGCTAATCTGCCCAGTTTTTAACAGTAATCCAACATCAAGCTTACATTTAATCTAGTATTTATTTGTTCTGTTGTCCAGGTCATGATATTTCCAAAAACATGAACGCTATGTTGTTCAGGACATTTCACGGTGGTGGAGTCATTAATTAATCGCTGGAAACGATGCTGACACTTACCTCATGAGCATTTTTATAAGAAGTTAAATTACAGTTTGTGTTCTCGACCTTTCATTAATTACATTTACTTTACTACTTATTTTAACCTGCAGTGTCACAACACAACCTATTAAAACAAGTGAAGAAGAGTTGCTGGTTACTACCAGGGACTCATGATCAGTAAGATCTGTTAATAAATTAGCTTTTTGCTGTGGAAACAAATCTGTGGAGGTTTGACTGTTAACATTCCTGAAGGTCTGACTCAGCACGCTAACCAGGAACCCCTGAACAGCCACTCAGCCGCTGCATCAATGTTAGAGTAAGAATCTATAATATAAACGACCACACGTGGAAGACGGCATTTTTGGAAAACACAGGCCCTGTTGGTTCAAGTAAAAAAAATGATTTGTTTCCAAACAGTGCGGGATGAGGACAGAGACGAGGTGACACATGAGCAGACACTTCTGTGTGGTCAGCAGCGATAACAGTGAGATGACTGAGATGACCGACACCTGATGAAGAAAGACAGTTTAGTCGGACTGACGGTTTGTAAACATTCAAATTAAAGGTTTTTCCATGAACTGACCGTCAGCACCATTTAAAGGAGGAGTACACATTTTTTTAAATTCAAGTTTTACTGCTGCAATTCTTCCTCCTGTGGCTACGAGACTCGTCTCTGATTTAATCTGAAGATCTCCACCCGTCTACGTCAGTCACATCAGTGGAGATCTCCCAGTTTCAGCTTTATTAGAAGAAACTTATTATTTAGAGAATGAAAACAGTAAAACAGTTTAACTTTGTCCTGGTTTAATAATCTCAGACCAGCTTCAGATACATGTGAATGTGTTTCTACCTAAACCAGGACTTTGTCATTTCCATTAAAGTGGGACCAGGATCACAGTAAATCCTGTTTCTGGACCTTAAACTTCACTAAACAATTCATATAAATAAATCCAGATTTTTTTTTAAATCAGAGCAAATCCTTTAAAACCTGCAGAGGTCGTCAAACTGATCAATACCATTGATCAAATATTGTTCGGCTCAGACAACATGAGAGAAAAAAACATTTCATTAACAAATGAAAACATAAAACACAAACATTGTGACACTCAAAATAAAAGCCTCTGTGTTAACACACTGCCTGTCCAGGTGAACTGTCAAAATAAATGTGTTGCATCATGTTTCAGTCCAACAGCTGACAGGAAGTGACAGGTGAAGCTGGGCGGTTCCTATTGTTCATTTCTGGTTTCATAAAACGTCTTTTTTTAGTCTCTACATTAATCTGTGTCCTGATTAGCAGAAAATCAGCTGACTGTTGTCCACCTCCTGGAACTCGTTCTCGTCTTCGTCCGAGGCAAAGATCTGGGACAGCAGGTATCTGTCCTCTGAATGCTCCTGCTGCTTCTCCTCCCTGCTGAACTTGCTCAGTTTGTTTTTCAGGATTGGAACCACCCTCTGCTGCAGGTAGTCCACGATCTCTGAGGAGGACCAGTATGAAGACAAAGACCAGGATGAGGAGGACACAAAGATTTGTTTCATCACAAACCTCCACTTCCTCCAAATGTTGGATAATATTTGATTTATATTTATGCCAAATTTCAGCAGTTCCCGTTTCCCAACATGCTGAGAATCCGTCTTTATCCCCAAGACGACCTGACGTTGACGTAGCAGCGCAACTTCTCTGTCCGAGGATCTCACATCAAAACATGATGGAGCTCTCCGACCTCAGAATGACGCAACAGCAGCAAAACAGTGAGTTTTGACTGGTTGTTGGTCTCAGAGTCGGAGAGCACTGATCACAGTCAGCACTACCCATGTTAGCGTTAGCAGTCGCTCGCTCACACACACCAGCAACAGCACCTTTTCTAATTAATTAAAAATGTCAGATCTTAACTTTTGTATCAAACGTATATGTAACAAGTTAAAGTCCTGACCTCCGTAGGATAAACTGGTCCAGTTGGGAACTCTGGAAACTTTCAGCCTGTGGAAACTCTTCTGTACACAAACTGGAGTCACTTTACTGCAACACACACAGTACTACTGTTAGTACAGCACAGTGAGAAGGATTACGTCAACATTATTAATACTACAGTTACTATTGAATACTACAAACATTTGAACTGGATCATTTTACTAAAAAACAGATTGTACTGCTCACTACTGTTACTATTACTCCTGAAACACAATACTCCAACAGTACTCACGCAGTACTGTAGGAGTATCACCTGGTTAACAGCTGACTGGTTGATCTTTGAACTCACCCGACAGTCTGAGCGACCTCGTCCCAGTCAATGTCAGCTAAATCATCCACACGCATGTTGTACAACCTGCAACACACACACACCACCACCACCACCACCACGACCATCACCATCATCATCATCATCATCATCGTTCAGTTTCAGGGTTTGACGAGACCCTATGCAGCCAGAAAACATGCGGTTCCTGAACCAGATGAATGTAAATAAACAACAAACAGGTTCAGGTGTGTCCTGGTTCAGGTGTGTGCTGTCGTCTTACGTGTTGATGAGGTGGATTTTGGCCTGCAGTCCTTCGGGTCCTCTGTTGAAGGTGCTGCCACGTGACGACAATTTGCTCTTCAGGATGCTGAACCTGAAACCCAGAGAGACAGAGGACACCTGAATACCTGGAGTTCTGATTTGTGGTACCTGAGGTCAGATTCTCAGTCGTGTACCACCATCAAATATGTGTATCAGAAACAGTGCAGTTCTTGATCAAGGTGATGTACTGACCACTTAAGGCGACACTGAGTCCACGATCTGGTCCCAATTTCATGACTGATCCCTTTCCATGGGAGATTATTGCACAGTTGGTCTCTGGTCAGACCGGGACCTGAAGAACTCTGCTGGACCAGGTTCTCCAGATGATCCTTGATGACCTGTTTCAACTTGGACTCTTCATCTGCTGTCCAAGACCCGCGTCCTGCAGCTGGACAGATGTGGGAAAGTACAGATCTGCACTCTAACAGGGTCTCAAAAGGGTTTGTAGGGGTGAAGGTAACACTGGTACTACCAGTACTTCTGATACTACCAGTACTACCAATAATAACATATGTTTGATGTTTTAAATACCTCTACATGATGCAGAATAAAAACAGTGTAGATTAGATCTCTTTTACTTTTTAAATCCAGAAGCTTTGTGATCACAAAGTGAAAATGAACCAATCAGGAGCTCTGAATGTGGTGGGCGGGGCTAACTGACGATAATGGGCTCAGGTGTTTACCGAGGCTGGTGAAGCGTTTCTGTAAGGCGTAGATGCTGCGGCCCATCTTCTCAGAGATGGTTTTCCAGTCGTTACCATGGAGGTTCTGTAACTTGATCAGAGAGTGTACTTCTTCCTCTGAGAACCTGAAGGAATAAATCCACAACACAACGGCAGAACGTTAACATACAGAGGGTTCTACGAGAAGAACTAAAGATACAGGTAGATCGTTTCTTGATTATTTGACCTCTGACCTTCCCATGTGGTTCCTCTCATCAAAAATCTTCTTGGCTCTGGTGACCACCTGCTGACAGGTCCGAGGGATCCCCTCAGCTGAGAGAGAGACAGGTAGACAGAGACAGAGAGACAAGTTTGAACAGTCCAGTCTTTGGATCTCTCTTCTAAGAACATTTACTCCGTTACATCAGATCCTGACTGATGATGAAGATGAAGATGCTGTGTTAAGTACCGATCCTCTCCAGGAAGTGATGCTGAACCCTCAACCTCCTGATCTCGGCCTCCTGCTCCTTGTACCTCTGGGGAAACAGAAGCTGATTGGCCGAGCTGATGCCTGTCAGAGCCAGGAAGTCTGCAACGTTCTTTCTAATTTGCTCATTCTCTTCCTCAGAGCACCGCCCCCATCTCAGAGAAACACCTGGAGGAGCAGGTAAGGATTCACAGTGTCACTACTCTAGTGTTATTAGTTTGCTGAAAGTACTACATCACAGTAGTTTACCTCGCCGACTGTGTTTGTACCCTGTTGTTTCAAGTGTTTGCAGTACTAGTACCTTGCTGTTTGAAGTTTCTTAAGCGCTCCAGGTCGTATTTCAGGAGTTTTTGAATTTGTCCGACTGATTTCTTTTTGATGTCTGGAACGAACTCCTGCAGCTCGTCCACCAGAGCCCAATCCAGCCTGACAAAAACATTTATCAACGATGTTTAAGACAGTGTTTCTAAAACAGAGCTGTTATCACTGGTTATTAGTATTTCTGCTGTTTCTGTCTGTCTCTAATTAAAAGATGAACTCACTCATCTGTTTTTACGGGGACCTGTTTCGTCTTTGTTTTTCCTTTTCCCGTCATCATCTTCCTGTTCTGCTTCTCTTTCTCCTTCTCGCCGCCTCCTCTCTTCTTCTTCTTCATTTCCCGCTCTTTGCTCTCATCGTATTTCTTTTTCTTTTTTTTCTTCTCCATCCCAGTGTTGTTTGTTTCTATAGAAACCAAAGAGTCTGTTTCCGCGTTTTCGTTTTTTGTTGCTGTGGCGACGCTCTCCTCAGTTAGTCTGTGCTTCTTTTTCTTCTTCTTCTTCTCTGTCTTGATCATTTCTGCATTAAGCACCTCCTGCTCCTCCTTGTTGCCGTTTATCTCTCCACCTTCAGCAGGAGGAAGACTCACATCCTCTTGAGGCCTTTTCTTCTTCTTCTTCTTCTTCTCTGGTCTCTCAGGTGTGTCAACGTCGACTGGTAGAGGAAATTCCTCCAGAGCCACCGACGCTGCCCTTTTCTTTTTCTGAGATGACGGGGGATTCATGATGTAACGCAGCAGGTGGAGGTGATGGAGGAGTAACGCAGCAGGTGGAGGTGATGATGCTGTTGAAGATGGAAATTTAAAAAAATATATTATTTTGCTGTTCAGACCTGAGTCGGGTTCTCCTAAAGGCATGTAAACAGGTAAACTTTTATTTTGGATACTGTGCGATTCAGGGAAAATGTGACCGGATCCGAACGATGATGATAGTTTTCACACAACCATCAGAATGTGGGGGAACAGGGAACACCTGTGTTCACCTGGAAACACCTGGGTTCACCTGGAAACACCTGGGTTCACCTGGAAACACCTGGGTTTCACCTGGAAACACCTGGGTTCACCTGGAAACACCTGTGGTTCACCTGGAAACACCTGGTTTCACCTGGAAACACCTGGGTTCACCTGGAAACACCTGGGTTCACCTGGAAACACCTGGGTTTCACCTGGAAACCTATAAACCAGCCGATCCACTAACATAAAAACACGTCCAGTGTTGTAAAGCCGAACCAAACAGAACCAAACTAAACCCTTCCTATGGAAAGGCACAGAGGCTCTTCGCTGCCCGGACTCGAACCCCTCTGTAGACAGGATCTGGTTCGGACTCGGATCCGGACGTTTCCCGCTCTATAAGCATTTGGAACAGTTTGTGTGCGGCCGCCATCTTTGTTTTGATTCAGAAACCGAGTCGCGGGTTAAAACGTGTTCTGACCCGGTCTGACCCGGTCTGACCCGTGTCCGTGGGGCAATGAGAGACCTCCAGAGCAGCAGGACCTGATTCTGGTCCACCGTCTGGGGTTTTAAACACCACCGGATAATTCGTTTTTCCAGAACCCGGTGCGGGACCTAACATCCAGTTCTACGCTGAAACAGGACGGAACAAACTGGGAATAGACTAAAACCTAAAACAGAACAGAACAGTTCGGAACGGTTCAGACTGATTCGGGAGGACTCAACAAACAAACAAAAACAAACAAACGAAACCAGATCTGGAACAGGGTCAAAGCAAGTCTTCGGAATCCTGCACCACGCCTGAACCCGAACCGGAACCTGATCCTAACTTAAACCAGCACAGACGCGGGTCTATCTGGAGTCTCGGAACCGGGTCTGATTCGGTTTTACCGACTCACCTTCTCGCGCTGATCCGTTGTTGCTGCACGCGGCTGAATGCGACACGCTGCTTGTTTACTTCCTGGTGACTAACAGCGCATGCGCAGGATTCCGGAGGTCTCACTCTGATTGTGTTTCTGGATCCTGTTTACACAGACAAGATGTACATGCAGTACTGAGGTAAAAGTACACAAAGTCGAGTAAACCTGCCAGTATTACCCTACTACAAGTACAAATACTGCTTAAAATACATGTTCTAAAATGTACTTTACATCCAAGAGTATCAGTACTGCAGTAACAAAGTCAATTCTCTGAGTTCCTGATAAAAACAGATTTAAACCAGTGATAAACATGATGCTGTTGATAACATGAATGTTTGAGTCCAGTCCAGATGTGTTTCATAAATCAGGGTTCAGTATAATTCATATAGAAACTGATCTTTTAGTTGGTAAAATAAAAATAAAACAAAAGTTGGAGCTACACAGCAGAGAAATGACATTATTTACCAGGAGAAATTTTATTTTACACATTTATGCTGTAAACCAGTGAAAGAAAAAATTTGTAGTAACAAACAAAATCTAGGGACAAAGATCAGTTCTTACTACAAAGACTTGATGTGAAACAAAAATAGCAGCTGATTTTATTCTGACAGCTGCTTCATCCAAAATAAAACATGAATTAGTTCATTAGATTGTGTTTTAAGTTACTAAAGCTGTCAGATACAATTCAGAACAGTACTTAAACATAGCCTTTGTTACTTTACACTGCTGAGTAGTCAAGTAGTTGTACTTCTACTCCACTACATTTAATATTAGTAAAACGTACTCCAAGTATCCAGAGTAACAAGAGTTCAGCCACAGGATCAGTGCAAATGCTATAAAATCATTAAATATATGATTGTATTAAACCAGATTTATCATAGAAAAGTGTTTTTACTGCAGTTACGTTATACCTGTGGTAGAGAGTTACCCTGAGTTTACTCTATTACACTTGTCTGTTACACATTACTTAATAAACAAAGAGAAACTCATTTGAATTAGATTTTTTCACTTCTGTTCCTTTCAGTACTTTTAGTACATGTTTCTAGAAATATTTATGTTTATTCAGAGCTGCTGAAAAAATATTAGACGTGAATGTGACATAACAGAGTTTAGAAGTTTTCTTTTCTTAAAATATTTCACATTTTGTTTCTAAAACATAAATTAAAAAGAAAAATACAAGTCAAAGTTTTAGGATTCATCTTATACTTATGTTACTCTGAGTACTTGTACACTGTTGTACTGATTCCTTTCCTTCAGTAAAGGATCATGTGCATCTGGTCTGTCGTGGATTTACTCACAAAAGGTTTTTATTCATTTTTCAAACATTTATCAGTGAAATTAGATAAAAGTTCACATGTTAGAATAATCTGAGGGGTCAGTTTATTAGGAACTCCAGTCTAACACTAAGTTAGTCTGATCCATCAGTGAAGGTTCAGGTCTTCAGGTGCCAGATCTTCTCAGGTTTGAGTCCAGACATCAGGAGAGTTTGAGCTGCAGTTGCACAGTTGATACGGTTTGTCAACCTGTGGTCCAGGACCATGTAAACTAATGTCAAACCATTGTGTCCAGACCAAACATAGAAACCTACAGCGGGCCTTTACGAGCAGTAACAGTACAGCTGGTCTCTGGTCTGGACTTTGTGACTCACATATTTGCAGTCTGGATTCTGGTTTTAGTAAAAATCCTGCAGCCAGACAAAGTGTTTTCTGAAAACCCTGTCCCTTTGGGGTTGTGATCTTTGTCAATGATGATGATGGTCGGAGGATGAGGAGCTAGAAGCACGTGCATCATCATCATCCTCATTTATCAACAGCCAGGCTCTCTGCTCGTTCATTCTCCTGGACTGGACCCTCTGGATTAGACTGAAGAAGTCCTCCTGACCCTCTGGTACTGATTCAACTACATCATCCAGATCTGGCAGGGGACACCTCTGGTCCTCCATCCTGTCAGACTGCAGAGTGAGAGACAGAGAGAGAGACAGGTAGTGAGACCTGATACTGCTGTGTGGACTTCTCTGTTCACCAGGAGACTGGACCTGGACTGGAGACTGAAAACAGAACCTGCTACCTGATAGTGAATCAGCATGTAGTAGAAGTCCAGACTGGGTAGGGGGGTCTGGCTGGGGCTGCAGGTTCCACACAGAGCAGTTGGCTCTGGGTCAGGCAGCAGACTGAGACTGGCTCTTTGGTCATTCAGTCTCTGACCCTGAGACTCCAGGATCAGGTCCAGCAAAGCGTCCGGCCCCTCCTGCTGGCTGCTACTACGCTGAAACAACAACACAAACCAGTTCTGAGGTTTTACACTGTCAAGACTAAAACCTGATCCAACATTCAGTGGTGTAAACCAGTTTCAGATTGTGGATCCAATAATTACCCTCCTCCTGGTCCCTGTAGTTCTTGTCCTGGTGGTCAGAGCAGAGCTGAGGCTCTGACCCCGGGGTCTGCTGGAGCTGGAGCTGCTTTCAGGATTCATGAGACTTCTCAGAGTCCTGAGGGGTGAGATGGAGGCTGGGGTCCTGCTGCTGAGTGCAGAGTGAGCTGGCGGTTCAGAACACGCATCATGGGGACTGTGGGGTTCTGGTCCTGATTCCAGGCCCCCGTTCTGCAGAGAGGTTGAAGAACATTTGGGTGCTGCCTCCCTGATCGACCCATTCAAGTGAGAAGGGTGAGAAGGTGCAGACATGGAGGAGGGGAGCAGAGCAGAGAGCTTTTTGTCAGCCATGATGGAGATGGGGGGGAGAGGGGTGGGCTGAGGTCAGTGATGTCATCAGAGGGAGGAGCTACACCTGCGCAGGAAGAGAGCAGACACACTTCTGTTGTTGGACAGGTGCTACAACAAGGCTTTGGTGTCGTGTCCACCTCAACATGTAACCAGGAATCGAACCACTGACCCTGGGGCTCATAGATGACTGTTCTACCAACTGAGCTGCTGCCACCCCAGAAAAGTTGTGTTGGAGACGACATGCACAGAGAAGCTAGCTTAGCTACAATGCTAAGCTAGCATCCCCTACCCCTGCTAGCATTAGCAAAGAGCTAACAAGAGAGCAGCTAACAAGCTAACACTCACCGGCTGAGCACTTCACCCAGAGACCAAAGTCAGGGATCTAAAGTTCAGAGGTGGGATCTAAAACTCCCTTTAACAAGACAAACAGGAGAAAACCTCATGAACAGGGATCCGTGTCCCACACAGACAGACGTGTAGAGAACATGTTGGGTTCTACACAGAAGTTAATATGATCAGAGGCAACGTCAAGGACAAGGACGACCGCTGTCAGGGAGAAAGGATGCTTGTGTCCAGATTTATAAAACTGCAAAACTAAATGTAAAAATAGTTCAGTCATCAGCCACAAACTGGACTAAAGTAGTCTGGTTTCAGTTAGTCCAGGTTCAAGAGTTCTGGGTCTGAACTGGATTCAGCTTCTGTGGAAAAGTAGGTCAACAACAACTCAGAGTCTGATCACAAAGACAGAAACACACATGAATCCAGATCAGATCTAAACCTGGTTCCAGCTCAGAAACTAAATGTGACTCACAGTTTAACTCTGATCCTGAATCTGGTTCCAGTTTCTCCAACTTTTTGCTTCAGGTTCTGCTTTTTCCTCCTGTTTCAGTTTCTCTGCAGCATCGGCTCGAATCGGTCAGACCACACACACACACACACAGAAACACACACACGCATACACACACACAGAAACACACACACACACAAACACACACACTCACACACACAGAAAGACACACATACACACACACAGAAAGACACACACACACAAACACACACACACTCACACACACACACACACAGGAACACACACAGAAACACACACACACACAGAAACACACACACACACACACAAAGACACACACACACACATCTACATACTGACACACACATCTAACACAATAAAAGGGGGAACTCCCCCTCCCAAGCTTACATCATCGTATCTATAGTAACCAAAGAGGGGCTCCAAATCCAGCCCCCTCTGTCCAAACACACATTAACACACACAGTAACACACACAGTAACACACACAGTAACAGACACACACACAGTAACACACACAGTAACACACAACATTCCTGTGTTGTTAGGATCCATTCAGTTCAACCCAGAGACCTGTTCTGCTGCTGTGCACCTCATAAATACACTAATCACACACAAACACACACACTAACACACACTAATGACACAATAACACACACTAACACACACTAATGACACAATAACACACACTAACACACACACAGTAACACACATGTTAATGACACAATAACACACACTAACACACACACAGTAACACACATGCTAATGACATACTAACACACACACAGTAACACACATGTTAATGACACAATAACACACACTAACACACACACAGTAACACACATGTTAATGACACAATAACACACACTAACACACACACAGTAACACACATGTTAATGACACAATAACACACACTAACACACACACACAGTAACACACATGTTAATGACACAATAACACACACTATCACACACACAGTAACACACATGTTAATGACACAATAACACACACTAACACACACACAGTAACACACGCTAATGACATACTAACACACACACAGTAACACACATGCTAATGACATACTATCACACACACAGTAACATACATGTTAATGACACAATAACACACACTAACACACACACAGTAACACACATGTTAATGACACAACAACACACACTAACACACACACAGTAACACACATGTTAATGACACAATAACACACACTAACACACACACAGTAACACAGTCAGTGTGTCCTTGTGGTGACTTGCGGTACTGCAACAAAAAGCATTTTCTGCATTGACCTTACTGATGAAGGGACGTCTGTAAAACTGTTGCCAGGACGCTTCCAGAGTCCAGAGAGTCACAGAAACCAACCCACCATGTTTTAGTCAGTTCTCTTAATTGGCTCCAAGTGTAGACGACCTCTGTAAAAGGAGACTTGTTCTTTATTTGGTCTGGATAGAAAAAACTCATGAAGCTACAGGAAACAGTCGTTCTGGTTGTGGGTTGGTGTTCACACAGTAAAAACAGAAGTATGAAAACTAGATTCTGCTCCTGCTCACAGACCCCTGTAAAGTCCATGAAGCTAAATGTTAGCACATCAAGGGACTTAACACAAATATACTAATGGAAATTAGCATTGTGGAAATGTTAGCAGTGGGCCGCTGCTGTAAATAGACATATTTCAGTTAAAAAGTAAATGTTCTGTCTGTGGCCCCCCATCATTACGCAGGACGACAGCACATCCTGTCTATCACCTCTCACTTTGGAACTCAACACCAAACTTTGCTGTTTGAGGAGCTTTGCTATGAAGAATGCAATGAATCCCAGTACAACATTTCATATTCATCTCCTCTTTCCACTCACCCCAACTGGTCGAGGCAGATGGCCGTCCACCCTGAGACTGGTTCTACTGGAGGTTTCATCTGTTAAAAGACATTTTTCCTCTCCACTGTCTGAAGGGATTTGTTTGGTTTTCTGTATAATTCTGTGAGGTCTAAAAGTAACATGAGATGAACTGATAAGTATTCTCAGCTTTGCACAGTTTAAGTATTAGCAAGTACAGTTGGTCCATAAGTATTGGTCTGTAGCCAGAACACTGGGTTAGAACTGAACAACACAGGTGTTGTCAGCTTCAATTTTTGTGTTTGTTAAAAAATGTTGGAAGAACTGTGAAAACAAACATCATAAATTGTCTGTTTTAATGTTGGTTGTAAATCCTTCAGTCTGTCTGAAACCACAGACATCAGCTGACTGTTGATCCTCCAGTTTGTTCCCCTCAAACTGAAAGACGCCTGTGAGCAGGTCTGGACACTGTCACACTGAGGGTGGAGGTCAGTTCTGGGTTTATTTTTTGACTGAAGGACACAGCGAGCATCATGAACAGCTCTAACCTTATCACAGCAGGAATGTTGGAACAGCTCAGGAGATAAAGACTGAAATAGAACGGGAGGCTACGACACATGGAGACAGAAACGGTTGTTTCTGTGTGATCAGGTTTTATCTTCTCCACACCAGAAAAAGTTCATTGTTCAATGAGAAATCCTATTTATGTGTAAAAAACATAAAGAAGAAGGTCTGTTGGACCCTGCAACTTTGCTCCAGACTTTATTTCATTCTTGATGTTGAATGAAAACCAAGGTTCTTTAGAGATGTTAGCTTTGGTTCTAGTCCAGACTACTTCCATTCTGACATAAATACTTGTTAATGGTAATAATCTTTGTTAAACATTTCAAAACGTGATTTCTGTGATTTCCGTGGTTTCAGACCTGCCCCCCTCTGCATTTTCATACAGTTCCCATATATGTCTGACTCTGAAACTCTGAGCTGTAGCACTAACTGGATGTCTGGTTCAGGCTGGTTCAGTTCTGGAAGCTTCTTATCTTCTGGCCCTTATCTTCTCTCTGAGTGTTTCTATTCCAGTTTTATTCCTTCTTTGGTCGACACCCCCCTGTCTCTCATCTCTGCGTCACTGTGTCCTGCCTCGCTCGCCCCCCCTCCAGCTGCTATAAAACACTGGCTCCTCCACCTCTGACCGTCTCCATCATGCCTGCCAAGAAAGTGGAACCGAAGAAGACAGAGGTGAAGAAGGTAGAGGCCAAGAAGGAGGAGCCTCCTCCACCTCCCAAACCTGCAGAGCCGGAGCCCAAACCTCCAGAGGTGGATCTGAAAAGCATTGTGGTGGAATTCACTCCGGACCAGATCGAAGAATTCAGAGACGCCTTCACGCTGTTCGATGAGACGCCAACAGGCGAGATGAAGATAACCTACGCCCAGTGTGGAGATGTGATGCGGGCACTTGGACACAACCCCACCAACGACGAGGTGCTGAAGCTGCTGGGGAGGCCGAAGGCAGAGGAGCTGAACGTCAAGCTGCTGGACTTCGACAGCTTTCTGCCCATGCTGCAACACGTGGCCCGATCCAAGGAACAGGGCAACTTTGAGGACTTCGTCGAAGGTCTGAGGGTCTTCGACAAGGAGGGAAACGGCACAGTGATGGGGGCTGAGCTCCGGCACGTCCTCGCCACACTGGGGGAGAAGATGACAGAGAACGAGGTGGACCGGCTGATGGTGGGGCAGGAGGACGCCAATGGACACATCAACTACACCGAGTTCGTCAAACACATCCTGTCTGGATAGAAAACGTCTACTGATTCTACTGTCTTTATTAAATGAGTTTAGATGTTTCTCCTGTTTGAAACATTCGTCCTCTTCGGTTCTTCAAAATAATAAAAAAAATGTTTTCAGTTTTGTCCAAAAGTTTCCTGTGATTTATATATTGTGGTTTAGAAATATGTGGTTTAACCTTTAGCTCTTAAATCATTTGTATGTTTGTATTATTTAACAGTTTATTGACAATAGAGGATAAAAACAATCTAACTTCACCTTGTGACTGTCGACGACGTGTTTATATATATGGACCAGAACCGTGAGACAGGTGCTTGAAATTTAAATACGTAAGAACAAAAACTGTGGCCCAATAAGAAGCTGTTAGGTAAACAATTCACAAAGCTTCTGCTGAGTCTGACAAAGATTCCAGGTCCAGAGGAACCTGGGTCACTAAGACCTGCTGCAGGAAATGAGTCTGATCATTTGTAAAGAGTCCAGTAATCTGAAAGACCATTTTTTTAGTCAATCACAGGTGGCAGTACTCGGATCATTTACTAAAGTAACAGTATCATTGCCAAAGTACTGCACTAATAAGGTTATTTAAGTACAAATGAATTATCTCAGAAAGTGGTTGAAATACCATAAGTACAATTATAATTATTGATCATTAATTTGTTGGAGCTGATTTGAACCATTTATAGGCTGTTTGATTGTCATACGTAACCAGGCCCAATAAAGTCTGATTGATGATTCTACTGTTTAAAGTTTTATTACTCTGGTTCTGAAAAACAACTGTACTTATCAAATACTTTTTGTGAAGTAAAAGTACTTAGTATGAAACAGCAGTACCTGTATTTCTTACTGCTGTCAGTATCTGTTGGTTGTTGTATATTGATCATTATATTTCTCCCGGTCGCTGAGACGTCAGAGCTGCTGCAAATAAAATGAAAGCAGAAGAAGCAGGTCGAACAGACGACTGTTTATTCCACAGGTGAGCAAACATCAGGTGTGATTAATCTTCTGCTACAGCAACAAAACAAACTTCTGTTAAAACCTGTAGTAAAACTTTAAAGGAATAATAAAACCTGGATGTTCAGTGTCACAGTTTATAGCTGCACTAACAGCTTTGTCAGACTGCTGCTTCCAGCTAAAGGCTAATATTAGCATGCTAACTTTAGCTGGTTAGCAGTAAACACAAAGTACAGCTGAGGCTGATGGGAATGCATTTGATCCTGAACTGTAAAGGACAAGTTCAAATCCAGTTTCAGGATCTGATACAGTCTATGCTGTAGTTGAACCATCAAACCGTCTTGGTTTGTGGTTCAAGTCTCGTATCTCTTTGAAGCAGGAGTCTGGCTGCTGCCTCTTTCTCGATCACAGTTACTTGTTCTAATGCAGCAGCTCAGTGTCAACATACACTGGATTCAGTTTTTTACAGAGCAATAAGGTTTATTAAAACTATTTTTATTAAAAGCTGCTGTAGCACATATCGTTTTATCATTTTTCGTGGTTCATGATGCTCTGATAACAACAGGATGTAGATGTGCTGGTGGTTTCTGGTGTTCAGACACTTTCAATCAGTGGGAAACACACAGTGTTAAGTTAGAATTTTTCCATTCTTCCCTTTTAATTCCATATATTATGGTTGTATTTTAACTTTTTTTTAATACTACGACTATGGCGGAATTGTGGTACAAATAAAAGATAAAACTACTTCCTCCACACAAAGCTTCTGAGCTTGAAATAAAAGTTAGACTTTGAGTTTTGAACATTTTTAGTTTCACTAAAAACAAACATATAGAATCAAAATAAGGATCAGAAGCTCCCATCACTCATTGGCTGACAGGCACAGACCTAGCTGCACTCTGATTGGCCAACACTGTGGCTGATCCCTGATTGGCAAGCTGTACGTAGAAGCGGGACCGCAGGAATCGTGGGTAACTGTCCGTCTCCATCAGTCCAAAAACTTGATCCTGGGCCAGCTGGAAGGAGGCAGGGTGAACGCCAAGTCGCAGGCTCTGACTGGTGGACTCTCTGACAGACGAGTCCACATTGACCTGGAGACGGGATGTGGAGATGTCACATGACCAGACATCAGACCAATTACAGAGCAAACAGACAGACACATACCTGTCTCGCTGCAGAGGTGGAAATAAACTCAGCGTAGATTTTTTCAGCTCTTGCCGCCATTTTGCTCAGGGGGCGTGTCCTCTTGAACCTCTCCACAGCCAACCAGAAGTCCAGGTTCTCCTCGCTGAACTCTGACCTCAGGAAGTGACGGAACACTGCCAGACCATCTGACCAATGAGAAGAGGGAAGGAGACTATTCAGCCAATAGAAATACAAAATGATCATCTTTAAACAAAAACAGAAAGTTGAGCGACTTACACTGATTGGTCAGCAGAGCCTCCAGACTCTCCGCCCAGCTTAGGACCTCCCCTAAAGACGGTCTGGAAAACACAGCAAACACATATCAGACTTTCTGGACACTGCAAAAACCAGAACCAGCAGTAACCTGTTTGATCAAATTAACACACTGGGGATTAGCTGAAACTGATGGAATCAAATTAAACCACTAGGAACCAACAGAAACCAAAGAGTAAGAGTACTGTTTGGACCAACTGGACTCTGTTGGAATCAGCTGAAACCCACTGGAAGGCCTCTAAGAAAAAGCTCAAATGAAACCTGTATGAACCTTTCAGAAACCAGATGGAGCCAAAAGGACCTTTTGGGAACTAGCTGGAACCAGTAAGAACAAATTGGACTAATTTAAAACCTATAATGACCCTGTTGCAACTAGCTGAAAACAGTTGGATCCAGATAAAGGCTGGAACCAGTAGGACCCTGAGTCAGCTAGATCCATCTAAACAGAACCGGATCTGACTTCTTCAAATGTTTGATGGAACAGGCCTGGTTTTAGTGTCAAGGTCAGAATCGGGTTCAGGTGTGGTCCTACCTGTTGCTTCTCAGAGCTTTCTCTAAACTGTTGCTATGGAAACAGGAGCCATTTTTACTTCTCCTTAGAAACGGCAGCCGACTCCGGACATTTGTGGCTCTGAGGAGATGAAGACGAGTCACAAACAGGAAGTACAAACAAAATCTAGACAAATATTTGTTTCTACATACAGACTCCTGGTCTTCTTCCTTAGGTTTCTGGACTCTGGATCCTGAACAAACAAAACAACAACAGACAGTCAGACTCTACTGCTCTCTAGTGGTCTCCTTTAGACTTAGCTGGTCTCTGACAACGGTTTGTATTAGACTCAGGTTTGACAGTCAGAAGCTCTAGTAGACTCACGTATTGCTTTATTCTTGGACTCTACTGATGTCTACAGAATCAAACTTCTTGATTCCTCAACTCAGTACTGAGCTCCTCTAGACTCTATTTAGTTCTAAAGGTTTGTGTTGGACTATGCTGGGCGTTTTAGTGAGTACTGCTCTATACTAGTCTCTGTTGACCTGTACTGCTCTCTGCTAGTCTGTCCTGGTTTCTACCTTGGGTCCATTGAGCAGCAGCAGCATGTGGTTCAGAGACCCCCCCTCTCTGGTCAGTTGTTGTTTCAACGTATGAGGGGAGGGAGGCTTGAGTTCAGGGCCTGATCCGGGTTCGAGATCAAAAGTCATGGGTCGGGTGAGTCGGTGGATGGTGCTGTCTGACAGGAAGCGGGGCGATCGAGGTTCCTGCAGCAGAGAACCCTCAGAGAGCGAGCGACGCAGGACTGAAACAAGACCAGAATCAACGAGTCAGTCAATCGATCACCAGAATTACATTTCAAAGTTGTCAAAGATTGTTTATGCAGGGAGATGTCCCACTTTGTCATTTCTACAATTGTGTGTTTCCACAAATCCAGCAGCAGAGTGATACATCTCCACTCTAGAAGATCCCATCAGTTATTCTTTCATTCCTATTCAGATCAAATCAATAATTTAACATGAACAAGGACCTCGAGGATTTGGATCAAGTTCAGAGGGGGTTCAATGCCTTGTCCAGGGACACTTTGACATGTGGCCTGGAATCAGGGGAAACTGGGAACCACTTGAACCAGCAACCCTGGGGTTTGTAGTTGAGTGCCGTATCGTTTTAAAAAGACTCTGCACATCTCCATGTGAGCAGGTTTTTCCACCTGCGTGTGTGCGTGTGTGTGTGTGTGTGTGTGTGTGTGTGTGTGTGTGTGTGTGTGTCGAAGCAACATATATATATTTTCTTCTAGAGAACCAGTTCCTCCAGTTTCCAGCTGTTATACATGTACAACTTCAAGTACTGTGGTACATTTACTCTGTCCCACAGTAACTGAGTAAATATACTAAGGGTGAACTTCAATATCTGTATCTGACAGAACCAGAACCAGAATCACTTTAAGTCTGCAGCTTCATTTCTTGCACCATCTGTTTCAAACCAGCTCACCTGCAGGTCTGAACGAGGAGGTCACTTCCTCTGCACCTCCTTCCTCCTCCTCATCTTCACTGCTCTCCTCCTCTTCCTCCTTCATGTTGAAGTGGTGGGGGCTGAGCAGGAACCCTCGCCCCCCCCACACCTCCCACATGCTCTGACGTTTCTGAAGCGCTCTCCCCCTCCCCCTGCTGACGCTCCTCTACCTCCTCCTCTTGACTCTTCTTCCTCTTCTCCTCTTCATGCTCCGCTCTCCCTCGCTCCTTCCAAACTGGACTCCTGGACGATGAGGGGGGAGGAGGAGGAAGAAGGTGAGGTAGAGTGCTGATGGTCCTGGGGGGAGGTGAGGAGGAGGTGTACGGAGAGAGAGAGGACAGGGGGAAAGGAGGAGGAGGAGGAGAGGAGGGAAAGGAAAAACTGGAGCTGTAGGGAGAGGGAGAGGGAGGTCTGAGGGGGTCACCAGAGGAGTAGGTAGAGGGGGGGCGGAGGAGGAGGTCAGACTGAGCGAGAGAGAGGAGTCCAAAATCAGAGGGGAGGTCTGGGAGCTGGGGGAGGAGAGGGAAAGTTAGTGAATATGAGCAGTTGAATCTGATGATTCTACTGTGATCTACTTTACATACTAATGATTCTACTGTGATCTACTTCACATACTGATGATTCTACTGTGATCTACTTTACATACTAATGATTCTACTGTGATCTACTTTACATACTGATGATTCTACTGTGATCTACTTTACATACTGATGATTCTACCGTTATTCTACTGTGATCTACTTTACATACTGATGATTCTACTGTTATTCTACTGTGATCTACTTTACATACTGATGATTCTACTGTGATCTACTTTACATACTGATGATTCTACTGTGATCTACTTTACATACTGATGATTCTACTGTGATCTACTTTACATACTGATAATTCTACTGTGATCTACTTCACATACTGATGATTCTACTGTGATCTACTTTACATACTGATGATTCTACTGTGATCTACTTTACATACTGATGATTCTACTGTGATCTACTTTACATACTGATGATTCTACTGTGATCTACTTTACATACTGATGATTCTACTGTGATCTACTTCACATACTGATGATTCTACTGTGATCTACTTTACATACTGATGATTCTACTGTGATCTACTTTACATACTGATAATTCTACTGTGATCTACTTCACATACTGATGATTCTACTGTGATCTACTTTACATACTGATGATTCTACTGTGATCTACTTCACATACTGATGATTCTACTGTGATCTACTTTACATACTGATGATTCTACTGTGATCTACTTCACATACTGATGATTCTACTGTTATTCTACTGTGATCTACTTTACATACTGATGATTCTACTGTGATCTACTTCACATACTGATGATTCTACTGTGATCTACTTTACATACTGATGATTCTACTGTGACCTACTTCACATACTGATAATTCTACTGTGATCTACTTTACATACTGATGATTCTACTGTGATCTACTTCACATACTGATGATTCTACCGTTATTCTACTGTGATCTACTTTACATACTGATGATTCTACTGTGATCTACTTTACATACTGATGATTCTACTGTGATCTACTTTACATACTGATGATTCTACTGTGATCTACTTTACATACTGATGATTCTACCGTTATTCTACTGTGATCTACTTTACATACTGATGATTCTACTGTGATCTACTTTACATACTGATGATTCTACTGTGATCTACTTTACATACTGATAATTCTACTGTGATCTACTTCACATACTGATGATTCTACCGTTATTCTACTGTGATCTACTTTACATACTGATGATTCTACTGTGATCTACTTTACATACTGATAATTCTACTGTGATCTACTTCACATACTGATGATTCTACCGTTATTCTACTGTGATCTACTTTACATACTGATAATTCTACTGTTATTCTACTGTGATCTACTTTACATACTGATAATTCTACTGTTATTCTACTGTGATCTACTTTACATACTAATGATTCTACTGTGATCTGCTTTACATACTGATGATTCTACTGTGATCTACTTTACATACTGATGATTCTACCGTTATTCTACTGTGATCTACTTTACATACTGATTATTCTACTGTGATCTACTTTACATACTGATGATTCTACTGTGATCTACTTTACATACTGATAATTCTACTGTGATCTACTTCACATACTGATGATTCTACCGTTATTCTACTGTGATCTACTTTACATACTGATGATTCTACTGTGATCTACTTTACATACTGATAATTCTACTGTGATCTACTTCACATACTGATGATTCTACCGTTATTCTACTGTGATCTACTTTACATACTGATGATTCTACTGTGATCTACTTCACATACTGATGATTCTACCGTTATTCTACTGTGATCTACTTTACATACTGATAATTCTACTGTTATTCTACTGTGATCTACTTTACATACTGATAATTCTACTGTTATTCTACTGTGATCTACTTTACATACTAATGATTCTACTGTGATCTACTTTACATACTGATGATTCTACTGTGATCTACTTCACATACTGATGATTCTACTGTTATTCTACTGTGATCTGCTTTACATACTGATGATTCTACTGTGATCTACTTCACATACTGATGATTCTACTGTGATCTACTTCACATACTGATGATTCTACCGTTATTCTACTGTGATCTACTTTACATACTGATGATTCTACTGTGATCTACTTTACATACTGATGATTCTACCGTTATTCTACTGTGATCTACTTTACATACTGATGATTCTACTGTGATCTACTTCACATACTGATGATTCTACTGTTATTCTACTGTGATCTACTTTACATACTGATGATTCTACTGTGATCTACTTTACATACTGATAATTCTACTGTTATTCTACTGTGATCTACTTCACATACTGATGATTCTACTGTGATCTACTTTACATACTGATGATTCTACTGTGATCTACTTCACATACTGATGATTCTACCGTTATTCTACTGTGATCTACTTTACATACTGATGATTCTACTGTGATCTACTTTACATACTGATGATTCTACCGTTATTCTACTGTGATCTACTTTACATACTGATGATTCTACCGTTATTCTACTGTGTTTAGTTTTACTATTCTGACTGAAGTAACTGTATTTAGAAATGAATGTAATGGAGTAAAAGTATAATAGACTCTACAACCTGAGACAGGAAGTGTTTCCCTTCAGCCACAACTATGTCAAATTCACTGGTTCTAATGTTCTAATAGATCTGGGCTGTATCAGGTTCTTCATTCTAGCTCATGGTCTCTGGGTCTTGGATTAGTTCAGGTTCTTTGTTCATTTCTTATGTGAATTTTCCCACCTGTGTTTTCTGTTCACATTTGTTCTGGATCTTCATGAACCAGGAACCTGTTTGAAAGTTCCACACATCATGTTTTTATCTGTTCCGACCTGGAGAACTATGTCGGGATAGATGAGTTTGTTTTCAATCCCAGTGTTCCTGACAAAGAAAAATGCCACTCATTTTAAATAACCTTCTGTGACTGTGTATAGTTACCTGGGAGCAGTGTGGAGTCTCCGTGGTGACCAGCTGGAGCTGGATGTTGTCATGGAGACAATGACTGACTCTGACCTTCTGTTCGATGCTGAAAGACTTGAGACTGAAGAGACAACGGCAACATGCCTGAGAGTTCTGCAGGACGTAGATGTGGAGCGGCTCCGACGACACTGGACACAACAGCACACATCAAATCCTGCTCTCTGATTAACTGTCACCTTCACACCCTGCACTCTGATTGGCTTAAGCCGTCTACATTAACATACACATTCACATTACAGAACAACAAAACAACTTAATGTTTAAATGTCTCAATAACTTCATGATGTAATGTCTCATCCAGATCTGTCTAATAAAATGAAATATAATAAAATTCTGTTAATTCAGTTGATTTCTTTTAATAAACAAACAAACAATGAGACAGGAGAAGTGAAAAAGAAACAGTCTAGTCAAATGTCTCACTATGTCAATTACAACAACAAAAACAACAACAACAATAATAATAATAATAATAATATGTATGTGTGTATGTACCCTCTCTGAGCTGCAGCGTGTTCAGGTACAGAGGACTCTGTAGGACGTTGCAGCGTCCAGCTTCGTCCTCTCTGGTCAACAACATCAGGTCACTGTAGATCAACACTGTCACCTGAAACACATTAGACACAAACTAAATACACATTAGAAACACATTAAATAGACCTGAAACACACACACACACACACACACACACACACACACACAAACACAAACACACACACACACACACACGTCTTATCCACTGCATCATGCCAAGGTTATCATCATGTCCTCACAGATATGAGGGTCTGGCCTCGTCTCCAGTTTTACTGAAAACATGAAACTGAAACTCAGCAGATTCCCAGAAACCGTCTCAGCAGCGTGAAACTGATCCTGGTTCTGTCGCCATGACCTTTAGGATCAGGTTCCATCTGCAGACTCTCTGGATCTTGATCCTGAACATTTTTCTCTGAGGCTGAAATGTGAAATAGTCTAAACCTGAACTGATCAATACTCAGCAGACAGAGTACTACAGTACTACTAAAGTACTGAATACGGACCGTATTCAGTACTTAAGTAATACTCTTAATGGTACTTATAGTAATACTGACAGTGGTACTAATAGTAGTACTGGCAGTGGTACTTTTCTCTGGTAAAACATTACAAGCCCAGTAAGATTTTCATGCCTCAAATCTCTCTTCAGTATTTACAGGGATATTTGCAGTCATGGTACCTTAGTAGTAGTTTACCTGTTGGCAGTATTATTAGCAGCAGTAGTATTTACAGTAGTATTTACAGTAGTATTTACAGTAGTATTTACAGTACCTTGGCAGGCAGCAGGTCAGCCTGGTGTAAAATCATTTCCTCCGACATCAGCAGGGTTCTGTTGGGGCTGCACAGGTCCAGAGGCTGAAAACAACGATGAACAGAAAACGTCAAGTAGTATTTGAGTTTGAGCTGTTAGATTTTGGTTCTAATGTTTCTGATTCGAACACTGAGGACAGAGTTCAGTTTCCAGAACTTGGTTCTAATATTTAGTTTTAATTTAAGGTTTTACATCTGGTGAAACATTTGAAAAACTTAGAAAAGGTTCTGTGTCTGAACCGAGGTTAAAATCACAGTTCTTAGTGGGCCTATGAGTTCTCTTTTATTAGAATTAGATTCTAGTGAAAATGGCCTAGATGAGGATCTAAAAGTTTGTTTTTGATGTGGATGGGAAAGAAAAATAGAGAGATCCTGGATTAGTTCCAGGTCCATGATTTAGGTTCATGGTTCTGACCTGGACATATACAGGGAAGATGAGGGTCTTGGGTGCCAGGGTGACGTAGGTTCCATAGGAGGAGCAGGGCAGATGTGACTGGACGATGGTGCAGTTCTGGTAGTTGTTGTAGTTACTGGGCGGTGCTGATGAGGTGGAAGTGGAGGTGGTAGAGGGGGGTGGGGGCAGGGTGGAGGTGCGGCTGGTGAACGATCGCTGTAGAGTTCCAGGACGAGGGTCCTGGAGGAGGTTCTGACCTCTGCTGGGGTGAGTCTGGTACAGACGCCCTGTTGATAAAGGTGAGGTCAGTTTATAATCAGCAATCAATAATCGGAACAGAGGATCAATAATCGGAACAGAGGTCTCACCGATTGTCCCGGTTCCATCGTGATAAACTGGCTGCAGGAGCTTGAACACAGAACAGATGGAGAACGTTTCACTGTTACAGTCAACGTTTGTTTCTGACGGAACATTTAGAAGAAGGTTCAGTGACGCTAGAGAAAGGTTCTCAGTTAGTTCTAGTTCTAGTTGGGATAATAAATCCTGCGTTATGTTCTAAGTCAGGAGAAAGGTTAACAGAAAGGTTCCAGACAGAGTGAAAGGTTCTAGTTTATGTTCAACTTCACCAGTGTTTAAAAGAGGTTCTTTGTTAAGTTAAAGCCATGTGAGAAGATATCAGCAACCTTCAGGAACCAGATTCCAGGTGGGGTTTAAAGTAAAAAGTTCTTATTTAGGTTCTATCATACATTCTAGGTTCATGATAGGTTCTGTGTTACATTCATTAAAATTCAAGGGTAAAATGTTCTGTTGTCATGAGGAGAAACATCAGTTCCAGACAGAGGTCATAATATGTTCATCTTCAGGTGAAAAAAAATCATCTTGGATTTTGGTTGTTGTTAATTTTAAGGGTCTTGATAAGATCAGAGATTTTGGTTTAGTGGACAGTGGGTTCTGATGGATCCATACGTGGTTCTGTCTTGTGCTAATGACACCTGTGGACTCACCTGTTCTCCAGGATTAACAGGTGAGAGGATGATGTAATTGTCTCCATTTGATGATGTCACACGGGTACCCTTTAGTGTGGTAGTCCGGGGGGAGTACTCAGTCACCTCCTGGTTCTCGTCCTCCTCCACTTCCTCCCGGTCTTCCTTCCTGTCCCTCCACAGAGAACCAAAGGCCCCCAAACTGGAACGAACCCCCAACCCCTGACCTCGGCGGCGGCCATGTTTGCTTTGGGTGGGATGAGGCAACAACTTCCTGCCTGTTGTCTAGGAGACAGAAGCACGTTAGCATAGCTAAAGAGTCAACTTAGCTATCCACCTGCTGTTTCTGCTCCAACCAGCAGGTGTCAGGGTTCACACAGGTGTGCTTTGTTTTTTTTTTTAGACTCACCTTGCTGTGTGCTGGTGGGCGGAGCAAAGCTTCACATCCTGAGCGGAGCTCAGGTAACCCTCTCCACACGACTAAGACGATGTGAGATGAACTCCTGAACAGGTAGAAGAGTCAAGTGACGTTAAAATCACATTTTAACGAGGTGAAAGTTAAAGATCAGAACCACAAACACAGAAAAACATTGCAGTGTGTTCACGTGTGAAGGAGAAACAGGGAGACTGTAAGAACCCAGTTAGTGGTTCTGTTCAGGCCGGAGTCAGGTCGGACTTAACCCTGACACATGACTGGTTGAGCTAGGTTACCAAAAACTGTCTGACCTCCTTCTTCTTCTGCTCCTTTTATCCAGACACTCACATGTCACAGTGGTTCTTAGAGAATCTCCCTGATCCTCCTCATGTCTGCCGGTCGAGGCTGATGGCCGCCCACCCTGAGCTTGGTTCCGCTGCAGGTTTCTTCCTCTAAAGGGAGTTTTTCCTCTCCACTGTCTCGTGGTGCTGCTCAGTGGGTTTTTTATATAATTCTATCTACAGTTGTAGTTTTTCTTAAACTATAAAGATGACTGTGTTATAATTTGGTGCTTTATAAGTAAACACTGAACAACTTTGAGTCTGACCCTGTTTTGTCTCCAACGTACGTAGGAGAACCACCTCTCCCCAGTAGAAATCACTCACTGTCTGGTCCTTCGCCCCCCAGTCCCTGAGGCCGCCTGCTCCTTTCCAACACTGAGGCTACATTTTTCCACTGTCACTGTCTCCTGGCAGCCCAAAGGTAAACAGTGACCGCCCCCCAACACACACTGACATCGTTCCTTTAGTCAGGCCTCAGTGTTCTGCTTTGTTTCTGTATCAGCTGTGTTCTTTCAGCCATCCGTTTCAGAACCATTCGCTCCTACCTGATGGCGTGGGCGAGGTCCACACACTTCCAGGTTTCTACAGAAAGTCCGTTGAACTGCAGGACAGAGTCTCCCTGCCGGAGTCCGGACTGATGAGCCGGACCTCCTGCAAACAGAGCAGGAACAGACCACTGAAATCAAGTCACACAACCTGACAGGTGTCAGTCTGCAGCCACCCAGTCAGAGAAGCTGCAGACCGACACCTGGGCGTGTTTTTTAAGTGTGAACCAATCACAGTGCAGCAAGTGAAACTCAGGTGAAAGAAAACGACATATTAATTATAATTATGATTATTAATAAAAATTGTTAATTAGAATGGTTGAATTCAGCTCCTCCTGGTGTCACTAGGTGTCAGGTGCTTTTCAGGTTTGAGGTTTCTTACCTGGGTCAACGGCCTGAACTCGGACCGGACAGTCAGAGCAGATGGTGAATCCAAAACCTTCCTTTCCTCGAACAATGCTCACCTGCAGAAAACACAGGTGAATGTGTTAATATTTTCTCTCACACACACACATACTCCGTTTGACATTCAAGCTCTGATTCTGTTTGTGTCAGATCCAGGCTGCAGGTCTGTCTGGGTCCTGGTCTCTGAGCAGTTTCCATGACTGTGTACACAGCAACTGAGGAAGAAAGGTTGAGTTTCCCTCCACAAAAGAAGTCTGATGTCCCTGAGTTCAGACTGGCAGGCTGATATTAAAACCCAGGCAGAGATGTTCAGACTGATCCTGGGGAGACGAACTCTGGGGTGGAGGTATTTCACAGCACACATTGTGTGTTTGTGATTCTCTGCAGAACCTGGTCAGGCTGCTGGTCCCAGGTCAGTTTTTAGGTGCTGGTTAGTCCTCCTGAGCCAGAGAATCGTATGCTGAGATGAAAACAGGCAGACTTAGGATTCGTGGACTTGCTGGATTTTCTCTGTTCTCTTAGTTTATTTGTTTGTTTATTAGAAATTATTTTATTTCCTCAGCTGGACGTGAGAAGAAGAATTTATGAAAATGTTGGACTGCTCCTTTAAACTGCAGCGACTCACACACATACTGTAAACACAGAGTACTACACACAGTACTACTCACAGTATTCACACTGTACTCTACACTGTTTACACACACTATACTACACAATACACAGTGTACTTCTAACTATACTGTGTTTAAACAGTGTGTAGTACTGTGTGTAATACAGAGTTTAGTACAGTCTGCAGTAGAAAGAGTATCAGTTTTTGGAGTGAACACCAACAGAGACCTGGACTATCTCTGATACCAGATTCTATTTATTTTTTGTTGAGTGGGGAAAACGGATGCAGCAAACCTGCAGACTGACACAAACATTTGACTCCGATTCTACTGGATTCTACTGGATTCTACTGGATTCTACTGGATTCTACTGACTTGGCGTCATTATACCACTGAAATAATGTCTGAACCTCCAGCAACTGTTTTTACTGCAGCGCAGAGCGGAAGACAAAATGTCCTCACACATTAAAACATCTTCACTGCAGAAACCTGAGCATGTTGAACAGTTCAGAACTCCATCTACAGTTTCAGCGTTTCATCTTTCTTTTAATGCTTTTATTTTGATGAAACTCATTTTGTTGACTTTTCTACATAACTCTACACAGTTACATTCTTTAAGGTCTTAAATCTTAAACACTAAAGTGTCTCAAGATGACTTTGTTTTTATTTGTCGATGTGTAAATAAACTGAATGGAAAGGAAAATTTTCCATTCAGCAGTTTTGACTGATTTTTTAATGCGGTTTGGTTTAAAGCAGACTGCTCTGATCAGATAACAAGTAACCAACCAATCAATCAATCAATCAATCAATCAATCAATCAATCAATCATTCCACACCAGACCTGAGGAAGGTTCTGTTCAATGCAGACTCGACATAGACGGTGGATCGTGTGCATGGCAAAATTAGGACCAGGTTGTAGGTTCCAAGTCTAATCCAGGTCTAGACTTTAGAAAATCTGGAGTATAACCCAGTACTACAGGTGCCGGCTCAAATGAAGATCCAAACAGATTTGGCTTCACAAAAATTGGAAAACCGATCCAAACCAGATCTAGAAAAGAGTTACATGTAAACCAGGTCCAGATTTATGGATCCAGTTCCAAGTCAAATCCAAATCCAGACTTAAAAAATAATCCATGTCTAATCCAGGTCCAGATTTAGAGAATCAAAACCAAGTCTGATATGATTCAGCACCAGATTTTCAGAAAAGCAGGTCGGTCACAGGTCCAGCTGATCCAGGTGAACCAGTGTGTGAGAGTTTTCATAGAGGACTGGATGTTAGAGTGGGGGGGGGGGGTCACACAGAATAATAGCAGGAAACACACATACAGACTCTGACTCACAACAACACCTGATGTATCCGTGTGATAAGACACACACTTCCTGAACACACACACACACACTCCCCCATCCTCCCCCCTCCCCGTGTGAACGCTCAGAAAATTCTACTGGACTCTACTGCGACTCTATTCAACAACCTTAAGTAAAAGTACTTAGCCACTCTGCTGCTCACAACTTCACAAAGTACTCGCTCAGTAATGACTTCATGAATTTCTTTACAAATGAACTAATACCAATAAAAACTGATCAGATCCTCGAAACAACAGCTCTAGAATCAAGACCTCACTTGTACTAAGACTGCTACCCGAGGCTTTTAAGGTAGTCAGATCTCTACTCAAAAAGCCACTTAGATAGATTTGTGGTCTCCAACCAACTCCCCTCAGAATGAAGAAGCTACTTAAATGAGTAGTTTTGTTGCCTGCTGTTTTTTTCTCTCTCCTCTTTTCACTCACCCCAACCGGTCGAGGCAGATGGCCGCTCATCCCAATTCTGATTCTGCTGGAGGTTTTTCTTCTCTATATAATTTAGAGTGATATATTTGTCTTCGATAAGTTTAAATCCTGGTTCTGACTTCTTTAATTTATAGTTTGACAGTAGAGAGAGAGACGGTGATAACCATTTGGATACCAGTGCAATCCCAGTTCTGACTTCTTCTAATGTCTTTACGACCAGGTTTAGGTTCAGAATCAAGGTCAGTACAGTAATACTGCAGTACAGTGGTACATTTACTGTGTGAAGAGCAGAAGCAGCTTCGTTCTATAATTCATCACATGAATATTTGATGATTCTAAAGAAAAACACTAAAATACAAACAGACTCTGGTTTGGTCAGATTGGAACCTGGATCTGTCGAACAATTACTGCAGATATTAAAAAACTGTTTCTTTCTAGTATCTCCATGTGTCAAGTCTCAAATCCAGTATTGGGCAAAAACCAAGTCCAAGACCAAGTCAAACATCATTAATGTATTTAGAATTTCCTGCTGTGTCCTTAACATTAGGTGGATTTTAGATTGGCCACAGTCCACCCTTTACCTCTCCGAATGATTATGTTTTATGTTTAAAGTCTTCACAAGAATTACATTTGTGCAAATGGCAAAAAAAAAACCAAACTAAAAAATAAAAGATGTATCTGGATTCTTTGTGTTCAGCCTGTGAAACATTCCTCTGAAAACTTCACAGATAAGACAGTTAGAGAAGAGCATCTGAACACTGCTGAAGATACTTCCAGGACATCAGGAGTGAAACAAGTGGTCTCAAAATGAGTCCCAGCTCAACAGCACAAAGTCCCACATCAAGTCACCAAACAAGATGAGACCAACAAGTCGAAGTCCAGGATCCATTTGTGCAAATGTAACATTGAGTCTTTCAGGCTTAAAATGAGTGAAGTGTTCCAGACCAACTAAATCCCAGTCAGGACAGGTTGGAAAATCACATGTCCAACATATCAGGACAGGTTAGTCTAACGTAACATGTGGAAGGAAATGTGTGATGGGAAAGTTGCTGCCATTACAACAAACGTTAAAGTGTTCTGTCAACATTTTTACAGTTCAGGTCAGAACACCAACAAAACCACAGGCACAAAAACCTTCCAAAATCCACCATAGTTATTAAAGATAAGACTTCATGTTAATGTTGGTGTGATGGGGTTGGGGGAGACTCACCGTCGGTTGCTGGGGGCAGCCGCTGTCTTTGGTCCCCTGGCGCTGGTTGGTGTTGGTGTAGCTGCTGTGGTCAGTGTTCAGAGGGTTGAGGATGTGGGGCTGACTGCAGGTCTGGCTGTGGCTTGTTGGGTCTTTGAGTACAGCAGAAGAGGTGGTGACATGGTTCAGGTCCATATCTGGAGCAGAGTCCGGAGTCCTCCTGAGGTCAGCTGCAAGAAGATAACCACCATCATCATCAGCATCATCATCAGCCCAAGACCAGGCTGCGTTCTTCCAGAACATCCCGACTGCCCTCAGACCAGATCAAATCAGAACGGACCAGTATCACAGTTAAACCTGCAGCTGACACCAGATCCAAACTCAACTTTCAGTTTTGATTCGAGAAACAACAGACAGATGTTATTAAAAGGAATTTAGTCCTCAGATCTCCTTCAGATACTGAACCAGCAACCTGAAGACGATGAACCAGAACCTCCGGACCAACAATAAATCCGTTTTTTACTAAAAACAACCAACACGACAGAAAATAAAGAGGACTTCAGGTTCTGGATCCCTGGTGAACTGGTGACAGGTAAAAGTGTAAAACTACTACAACTACAAGTACTACTTCTACTGCATGTGAGAGAACTTCTAATGATCTGAGCTGCAGATCGAACTGATTCTGTTTCTACTCGTCTTCTTCTTCTACTGTCGCCTCCTCTCCTCTCTGTCTCTCTCTCTCTCTGCTCGGGCGTCCGGGGCAAACGAGTGTCAGATCTCAGTGTGACGAGAGAGAGAGATGGTTAGGAGGCGGGATTGGATGGGGGGTGTCGAGGGACATGGGATGGAGGTATTGTGAGGGTCACATGGTTACTGGGCAGCTTCTCATCACCATGGTAACCGTGTGGACCCCTGGTGAGGGAGAGAGAGCAGGAGTCAGTTTTAATCTATATCTGCTGCTCATGCCCCCCCCCCCCCCCAACACTGCCAGTAAACATATAGACGTGCACATGTGAGTGTGCACGTGTCCTGAGTGTTGCTGCTACAGCTGATGCAGCGAACATGTCAGCATAGTATAAGGTACTTGTACTTTTCCTTCCTGATACTTTGTACTTGTGCACAACAGAAATCTGACTGAACCGAAGAGCTGATCGTCTGAAAAACTTTACTTATATTATTTATTTTTGGTTTATTACCGTTATTAACAGAAACAACACAACTTTAAGTCATTAAATCAGAAAAACGCTGTTAAAGATTTTCTACTATAAATGACGTACGTCCATCTAATTAGAAGAACGTTCATCAGGTTAAATTCATGACTTGTCCACAGTGTGACCTTGTTTCCTGCTGTGAGCTCACAGTTAAACCTGAAATAAAGAACCTTCTCTGTGTCCCTGATGACTTGTTTACTTTGTGTAATGGCCCATTCTCCACCACACAGACTTCAGGACTTCAGTTCTTTGAAATTAACCAGAAAATGCAGAGATGATTTTCCTTGTATCCTTGTGCGACTACTTCTTGCGACTAACTCCAGATCAGCCTAAAAACCTCTGTCCGGGGACAATAACTTTGCAATATGTTTTCTTCCATCATTCCAAATATATTAATACGAGTGGTGAACACAGGTTCTCTTTCATTTCTCCTCTGCCTCTTACATTAAATTGCATGTGTTCAGTTTGTGCATGTGCATTTTCTCCATTTTGTATTTTGTGAGAAAGATTTAAGGCACCAACAGCAACATGATGTAAACACTGCTGAAGCTGGTGAACATCTATTAACTCCCCTTATTTTTAACTCACCACAGTCCGTTGGTCCATCATCCTCTGAGCTCCTAATTGGCCTGCTTCGCTGTGATGTCACCCTCAGGTGTTTACTCCGCCCAAACTCCTCCCCCAACAGGTAGAACCATCCAATGACAAGCTGCAACAAAGAGGGGTGGAGACAACAGGTGAGTTAACAGTTGAAGTTTTGGTTCATTAATCAAATCATTTTAAACACATCAGAACATCTGTAGTCCTAGACTCCGATTGGCGTCCTCACCTTAGAGGACGAAATGAGTGAACTAATCCCGAAGCTCATACAGCCAATCAGCTGACTGCACCTGAGGAGAAACACAGGTGTTTTCATGTTGTGACAATAAAAATGTAAAAAATCTAAGAATAAATATAATTACTACTTAAATGAACAGAGACAGGTGTGTGTTGTATTTAGAGAATCTCGATTTTAATATCAGCACCAACTACAACTCCCAGAGGTCACAGTGAGTGCAGCATTATGAAAACATCCTGTGAGTTACTAGATGTTCACTAGACCGGACACCTGGATTATCACCTGGACCACCCAGAACATCTGGGTCATTTTAAACTTTTAATTTTCTGTCTGTCATTTTAAACAAAACACCGAGCTTGGCCTCTCGGTTTCCCCAGAAACCGTGAGTACAGGTGAGGAGAGGGGCCACAGCTTCAGGTGTGATGTCACCACTGACCTGCGGTCACCTGGTCGTCTGAACACAGACACCAACAGCCTGTCGTAGATCAGGTAGTCACTGACGCACCTGAGAATCACACACAGAGTTAATAGATTTTCGGGTGTAAAACACTGTCTCAATATTATGTTAGAAAAAGGAACAAAGTCCATGTAAGAAATTAAAATGCAGAGTGAGGGCGAGGTTTAGGGTTTGGACCAGTTCTGGTTCTGAGCGTGTTGGGTCTTACAGGATGAAGTTCTGGTCGTATTTCGGGTTCTTGTTGTTTAGAATAGTTTGAGTTTTGATCCTGTTGCTGTGGCCAAGGTCAGAAGTCACCATCACCTAGAACAGAGAGACATCTTTATCTTTGTCTTCATCATCTTCATCATCATCATCATCTGAACCATCATTCAGGTGTTTCTTACCTTGACGTAGGAGTCACATGACCTCTGGGATTTTCCCATCAGGCCTCGGGCCTCGTGGACTAAAAACAGAAAAGTGTCGATAAAGTTTGATTCTGCTCGTTTGTTACCAAGGAGACAAGGAGAGAAGGGAGGAGGAAGCACTCCTCTGATTGGCTGCAGCACTTACTGTGGATGTCAAGCTGCCCCGCCCCTGGTGTGATTGACAGTCGTAGCTGACCTATAGGAAGAGAGAGACAGAAATGATGGACAGCTCCGTGATCAGGTGATTAATGATCAATCGATGGATCGAACCTCTTCCTCTGAACACAGAGGGATGAATCTTCCTCCTCCTTCGAATTCTGGTCTCAGTTCTCTCCATGGACCTAGATCTGCTTTTCAGTTGACCCCCCTTTCCCCTGAGGGACTCCAGACCTGCTGTGTACCTGGACGTGACCTGGGATTAGAACACACAAGTTCAGGATGAGGATCAGACAAAGTCCCTTTCAGGATATTTCTCTGTAACAAACCTCAGAGGTGGACTTTGTGATCCTGGTCTGTCTGTCCTGTGTCGGCCTCCTCTGGTCCAGCTGCAACTCAGTGGATCCTGGATTGGTTTGTTCTTTGAGTCTTAGATCCTGAACCAGTTCAGTCCTTGCTGACCTCAGGGCCACATTCTGGACAGAGGTCTGAACTGCAGTCTGGATCCTGGTCTTCCTGATCAGAGCCACCCTGACCTCTGGTCTGCTGACCTGGACCCAAGTCTCATCTGGACCTGAGAGTCTGAATCCGCAGTTATTGATCAGTGATCAGTAACGGACCCGACAACAGAACTCAGTCAATTAATAATTAATAATTATTAATTAATCAATTAATTAATTAATTAATTAGTGATGATGATGATGTAATAACAGATCGGCGCCTGGTCTCACCGTCTGGGTTCTCTCTTCAGGTTCTGAGTTCTGTGGTTCCGCTGCAGAACCTTTTCTGGATCTCTGTTCTCTTTACACACCCCTCTCCTCCTCTTCGTCTCCTCCTCCTCTTCCTCCTCCCTGCACCTCCTCTTACAGGCCGGAGGCCGACTCTGGGCCTCCTGGTGCAGCTGGAGTTCAGCTCTGCCACTGGGCCTATGAGGAGAGAGCAGATGTTTAATTTGACCATCAGGGGGCGTCGCTGCTTTTGTTTCACTGATGAGGAGGAGAAGAACATTAAAGACATGTCTCTACTTTACTTTACTGATGACATCTATCTTCTGACCAGTCGGTGTGAGGACTTCATGAGCCCCTCACCTGTCACAGATGAACCTGCTGATTATGTTTATCCAGTTTCTATAAAACATTTTGAGGATCTTGGAGCTTCAGACTCTAATTTGCTCATAATTAGTGAAAACACAAACTCTGCTTTTTATTGCATTTTAAAAAGAAGCCCCACTTTACTGGAGATGGGGTTTGTAGTTTTCGGATCCACGGTCTGCTCCTTCAGGCTGATAGTTGGTGCAGTTTGCCGCCACCATAATCACTGAAAACTGAGCACTGGAAGGTCAAACATGGTTCTGAACCCTGACGCTGGCAGAGCAGCAGCCCTGCAGCTGTTTCCAAGTCCAACAAAACAAAGAGACAAGTTCTACATGAAGACGCCAGAGGAAGTCGGATGGAACGATTCTGAATCAGTGTTCTGAGACAGGAAGCCACAGCTCGTCACACTAATTGAAACTAAGGAGGAGGATTAACGGATCAACTCACTGAACATGTCACATTCGGTTCTCCTCAGCACTTGAACATGTTCCTGCTCCTGGAAACTTTATTTTACTTCAACTCTACCTGAGTCTGAATAATAATAATAATTCTGAAAAATATTCTGAATAAAATCCAGCATGAATCTGATCAATCGCAGAGATCCTGACTGTTATTGATCATCTGATTCAACTGTGACAAGTTGATTGATCTGTGTTTTATCAATAGCTCAGAGCAAAAATATAAAAACCAGCTGCTGCTGCTGCTGCACCAACAACAAAAACCTCTCAGTCAGTCACTGGATCCCAGCACGTTGTCTGACATGACATCTCTCAAATGAATTTGAATCCGAGTCAGAACCAGGTCTGAGTTTGATCAGTGTCACAGCTACAAACTGACTTTCCTTCATCTTCAGAGTCAGGACTCACAGAAGCAGAAGATCTGTGGTTTAAATCAGAAGCTGCTGATACTTCATCGTGTTTTCCTCTGAACTCAGAAACATTTGTTTGGGAACCAGAAGCTCGTTAAACTGAAGTCCTAAGAAAAACAGACTCAACCCGTCTCAGTTTCATGAAATCACAACAGTCAGTCTCACCTTTTCCTGCTGCAGGGAGACACTGCTGCCATCACTCAGATCTCCAACTAACCAACTAACTCTAATCCTAACTAACTAACTAACTGATCTCTCACTTCTCTCTTCTCCAACTCAGTTTGTGTTTCTTCAAATTTTCCCTCTGTAGGAAAAAATTCAAACCAGCTCAGATTTTCTGGTTGAAACAACAAACATGTTGGTTTCCTGTCTGTACTGTCAAAATAAGATGATTATCATTGTGAGTTTCACCATAAGCAATGAAACCTTGTCGGTTTCTCACCTTGTTGGTGTAATTAATTGGTGTAACACAGTTAGACCTACATTTAGGATTAATAGAACTGATTAAATTGACAGTAGGTCTCTGATTTTTCAACTGGATTTAACACCAGGCTTTTATTGTGAAACCCATAGCTTTATTTCCAGTGCTGCTGATGTAAAATTGACTCAGGTCACTTCCTGCTGTAGGGGGGGTCCACATGTGTTTGTCATTAACTGAGAGGAGGAGGGAACAACAGCCGGTCTCCACAGCAACAAACCAAACTCCAGTCAGAAATCAGACAATTTAAGATGTGAGACTTTGCTGTTTGTCCGTTCAAACAAAGAGACAAACAGTTTGTGTTCTGCTGCTGTGTGATCCGTCTGATCACTTTTAATATCAAACTAATTAATAAACATAAAAAATGGGTCAGGTTTATTTGTAAGGAGGTAACATCTTCATAGAGAGTTCGAACTACTTTCAACACACTGATAAAACAACATTAACGATCTCTGAGAGAAACAACCAACAAACATAAAAACCTCCTTTGGAACCATTCCTTCCTCTGAAATAGTGGAGTACACGTGTAAAGTAAAATAACATAAAAATACTCACACTACGAAAACATTCAAGTTGTATTTAATTACTGTAAATGTACTTTGGTACTTTCCCCCACTGGCTGTGACACAGACAGTATTTTAACTAAACCTCTCTGTGTCGTTTGGTCAGACGTGTTGTTAACGTGTTGCAGCAGAGTTCAGTGTGACAGACGGTGGCTCTGATCAGATTACCCCCCCCTTCACTGAGCAGTGTCTGTCCTGCTGCAGCTGATGGTTTCTCTCAGTCCATGGTTCTGAATCATCGAGCAGCTTCAAACGGAAAAACTATCATCAGCATCATCGGCGTGTTGGGTCTGCAGCTGAGCTCAGGTAATGTTCCTGATTTCTGATCATGACTGTTGATTATCAGTGATCAGCAGGAGACAGGCGACCAGAGTTTGAAGCAGAGACAGGTTGAAGCTGCTGTGATTGATGAAAAGTGACTTCGTAACAGTTTCGGACTTTTTAATTATTTAAATGATTTTTATTCTGTTGTGTTCTGTTCTGCTGTGATCTGGACTTTTTGTTGGAAGCTGCTCCTGGACTCTGATCTGTTTGTGTTTGTTCTGATGTTTGAACTTTAAACCTGTTAACGAGGTCAGAGGGTCACGACACAAAACTAATGAGGTTTATACCAAACTTTGACATTTAGGTCCCTGAGACACATTTAAAAAAGAAATAGTGAGTTTTTCTGACTCTGACGCCGTCTCCTGTCAGTAGATGTGATGTTTTCCTGCACTGGGGTGTTAGATTCAGACTAAATGAAGCTGACAGAAACTGACACTGGGAACATTCAGAACCAAAGACCAGCTGCTCAGAGTTCCTGCTCTCTTTAATCAGGCTCACAGTCAGGTGTGAGATCAAGTTTTTTATTTAGCATTGTGTCTGTTCATGACAAAGCAACAAAACCTTAACAAGAGGCACCGTGGAGGTTCTGTGGTTCTCTACAGAAAACTTTCATTGGCAGAGAGCTGTTCTAGAGATATTTGAGGATGTTATGAAGGTCTTTCTGTAAGCTCTTTGTTCTTGGGAGTAATAGAAAAGGAGGTTCTAGAAGCCATGGATGAGTTTTCAGTAGTTGTTTCAATGGTTCTATTGACGTACAAGACAGTCTGGAAGGACATTCTACAGCAGTAGGAATATTCTAAAGATGCCTGTTAAGGTTCAACAGCTCTGTTGGTGTGGTCAGGTGGAACAGTGTTGAGGTGGTTAGCACTGAAGGACCTGGGTTTGAATCCACAAGTCGGTCCAGTGCCTTTCAGTGCAAAGACATCCATGTTGGGTTAGTGTTGGGGTTTACTGGTGACTCTACGTTGCCCATAGGTCCACAGGTGTTTGTCTGTGTCTAAGTGAACAGGATACTGGATGGTCTGTAGGGGTCACAGATAAGAGGACATTTATCTGTTCTCTTCAGGCTCTTCACAGAGGTTTCCAGGAGTCCTCAAGGAGTTATACTTAATATTTCACTAGGAAAGTGTCAAAGGTGCAGAGGTTCCAGGTGTTCTTAGAAGAAGAAGCAGACTTACTTCAGGGTGTAACGAAGTTCTGAGGTTTAGGGTTCGATGACCATTAAACAGTTCTAATGAGGGTTCTACAGGATATTGTGGTATCAATGTTAGCTGAGGAGGGTTCTAGGGGTTTGTGGGAGTCCTGGCTGTTTCAGGATGTGTTTGAAAGGTTCTGAGACCCAGAAATCTGGAGAGGGGTCTAAAGGTCAGTCAAGATGTGTTATGGGTCTTTAAGTAGAATATCTTGGTTCTAGTTCAACAGGGAGGTTCTAAAGAAGCAGAAACTGTTTGTTTTTCAGGATGATGTTGAACGACCGGTGGACCATCATGAACAACAGCAGCTCAGAGCTCGACAGCAAAAGTCCACACAAACAAAAGGTAATACCTGACAGGTGACCACGCTGCCTCCAATGTCCTTAGTTCTGATTGGACTCGGATTTCATCAAGGCATAATGTTTAATAAGACTGGCTCAGTATGTGGATGTATTATAGGGACTGGATCCTGGAAGGCATAACTTCTTTAATGATTCCCCGGCAACCAAACCGCATGTGTTTTATATATATAATTAAAGCATTTATAAAATCCATCCATCATTAGCACTTGTTGACCCAAGAATTAATAGTTAGTGATTATTATTACGGAAACCGGAATCATCAGATCAAACATCTACCATGTTTTTAACTGCAGAATATGAATTCTGTCGTTCTTCACGATTTTAGTTCTTCACCAGGTGGAAACAGAAAGACGAGCAGAAACTAAGACGACCCACGGAGCAGAAACACACAGAGTTAATTCCTGTTAATCTGGAGTTAAACTGTCAGATCAGCATGTGTCTAATCTGCAGCAGATGTCGCCTTCACTGACTTCTGAACACTCATGGTTTATGCCAAGGAAACAGGCTTTTCACACGTTTCAACCCACAGAACCTGACTGAAAATACCTGCAGAAATTACTCAGGGCTGGAAAACCCACCACGCTTCTGATCTGTCTAAAGAGACAATAATGTGAATCCAGTTTGATCATAAACTGATTTTCATGTAGTTTCTGTATTTGTGAAAAACACAAAATCTGTAGAATCCTAAAAACTCAGGTTAGTCAACAATCTGAGACTGGAAGGTTACTGGTTCAATCCCCAGACTGACAGGATAAAAATCTGGGTAAGACAAGAAAAACAGTAGAACTTACTCCCCCCTTTTCAGAACCACTATGACGTCCCTGTGCAAGGCCCGTAGGGGGCCACTAGAGGACACTGTCACTTTGGGATTTCTGTGTGTCATACGTGTCCTGAACTGTTACTGGTTTATGATCCCCGCCTGGTTTGTGGTTCCTGGATCATTCATGGTTCGTCAGTATGTGGGCTGAACTGGTTCTGGTTCTGCGTGGTATTTCCTAAACAAACTGGGTTAGGTTTCTGAGTCTATGAGAGAAAACATTGATCTGTGTGTGTGTGTGTTTCCAGAGATGCTGCCGCTTCCTGTTCTGGGTTGTCATCACTGTGGTTGGCATAGCAACTGTTGGGTTGGCAACAGTCAGCATCCTGTACCTGACCCAGTACCCTCTGCCCTTCATCAGCAGGTAAAACCGTTGTCTGTCTGTCTCACCTGTATGTAACCTGTCTGTCTGTAACCCATACTGTATATCTTACCTGTCCATGCAAATCTTAAATAGTTGCTGTCATGGTAACAGGGACGGATTCTCCTCCTCTTCACCTGTGATTTCAACCAATCCCAAGGAGTCCGGCGCCCTGGTGACAGTGTCTCGTGTCACAGCTGGAGAACCGATTAGCATCTTCCTGGACCCAAACTGTCCGGACTACAGTGAAAACTTCCTGCGCTGGGAGGCCCTGCAGAGCTCACTGCTGCGAGCACTGACCAATCACAACGCAGATGACTGGCAGGAAAGGGGACTGGTCCAGAAGCTGGCTGAGGAGCTGAAGGTGCTTGTTGGCCACGCTCACAACCAGAGGCTGGAAGCTGAATCGCTGAAAAGAGGTCAAGGTGTTCTGGAGCAGAGGCTGGATGGACTGCAGAGTGAACAGAGCCGAATCATTCAGGTGAGTTTAGAGTAGAGTCACATCAAATCAAAGGAAATATTAGAAAATAGAATAATGCATCTGTTTTAATGATAAAAATAATAATAATAGTAATCCCTTGTACCTGTGCAGGTGTTGTCTGAGAGTCATTCAGGCGTTTTGAAGATGTCTGCAGGTTTCAGTGATTCTCTACTCAGCCTGCAGAGGGAGACAGAGAGTCTGAGGAGCCTGAAGAGTGAAATGCAGAGTGACACGAACAACAGAGGTACAGTAACACACAGTAACATACAGTAACATACAGTAACATACAGTAACATACAGTAACACACAGTAACATACAGTAACATACAGTAACACACAGTAACATACAGTAACACACATTATTACACAGTAACAAACAGTAACATACAGTAACACACATTATTACACAGTAACACACAGTAACATACAGTAACACACATTATTACACAGTAACAAACAGTAACATACAGTAACACACATTATTACACAGTAACACACAGTAACACACAGTAACATACAGTAACATACAGTAACACACAGTAACACACAGTAACATACAGTAACATACAGTAACACACATTATTACACAGTAACATACAGTAACACAGTAACATACAGTAACATACAGTAACACACATTATTACACAGTAACATACAGTAACATACAGTAACACACATTATTACACAGTAACACACAGTAACATACAGTAACATACAGTAACACACATTATTACACAGTAACACACAGTAACATACAGTAACACACATTATTACACAGTAACACACAGTAACATACAGTAACACACATTATTACACAGTAACACACAGTAACATACAGTAACACACATTATTACACAGTAACACACAGTAACATACAGTAATACACATTATTACACAGTAATATACAGTAACACAGTAACATACAGTAACATACAGTAACACACATTATTACACAGTAACATACAGTAACACAGTAACATACAGTAACATACAGTAACACACAGTAACATACAGTAACACACATTATTACACAGTAACATACAGTAACATACAGTAACACACAGTAAGATACAGTAACACAGTAAGATACAGTAACACAGTAACATACAGTAACATACAGTAACACAATAACACACATTATTACACAGTAACATACAGTAACACACAGTAACATACAGTACATACAGTAACATACAGTAACACAGTAACATACAGTAACATACAGTAACATACAGTAAAACACATTATTACACAGTAACATACAATAACACACAGTAACATACAGTACATACAGTAACATACAGTAACACAGTAACATACAGTAACATACAGTAACACACATTATTACACAGTAACATACAGTAACACACAATAACACAGTAACATAAAGTAACACACAGTAACACAGTAACACACAGTAACATACAGTAACACAGTAACATAAAGTAACACACAGTAACACAGTAACACACAGTAACATACAGTAACATACAGTAACACACAGTAACACAGTAACACATAATAACACAGTAACATACAGTAACACAGTAACATAAAGTAACACACAGTAACACAGTAACACACAGTAACATACAGTAACATACAGTAACACACAGTAACACAGTAACACAGTAACATACAGTAACACACAGTAACACATAATAACACAGTAACATACAGTAACATACAGTAACACAGTAACATACAGTAACACAGTAACACATAATAACACAGTAACATACAGTAACACAGTAACATAAAGTAACACACAGTAACACAGTAACACACAGTAACATACAGTAACATACAGTAACATACAGTAACACAGTAACACATAATAACACAGTAACATACAGTAACACAGTAACATAAAGTAACACACAGTAACATACAGTAACATACAGTAACACACAGTAACATACAGTAGCAAAGTAACATACAGTAACACAGTAACATAAAGTAACACAGTAACATACAGTAACACAGTAACATAAAGTAACACACAGTAACATACAGTAACACAGTAACACATAATAACACAGTAACATACAGTAACACAGTAACATACAGTAACATACAGTAACACAGTAACATACAGTAACACACAGTAACATACAGTAACATACAGTAACACAGTAACATACAGTAACACAGTAACACATAATAACACAGTAACATACAGTAACACAGTAACATAAAGTAACACACAGTAACACAGTAACACACAGTAACATACAGTAACACACATTATTACACAGTAACATACAGTAACACACAATAACACAGTAACATAAAGTAACACACAGTAACACAGTAACACACAGTAACATACAGTAACACAGTAACATACAGTAACACACAGTAACATACAGTAACATACAGTAACACAGTAACATACAGTAACACAGTAACACATAATAACACAGTAACATACAGTAACACACAGTAACATACAGTAACACATAATAACACAGTAACATACAGTAACACAGTAACATACAGTAACACAGTAACATACAGTAACACAGTAACACATAATAACACAGTAACATACAGTAACACACAGTAACATACAGTAACACATAATAACACAGTAACATACAGTAACACACAGTAACATACAGTAACACATAATAACACAGTAACATACAGTAACACACAGTAACATACAGTAACACATAATAACACAGTAACATACAGTAACACACAGTAACATACAGTAACACATAATAACACAGTAACATACAGTAACACAGTAACATAAAGTAACACACAGTAACATACAGTAACATACAGTAACACACAGTAACATACAGTAACACATAATAACACAGTAACATACAGTAACACAGTAACATACAGTAACACAGTAACATACAGTAACATACAGTAACACAGTGACACACAGTAACATACAGTAACACAGTAACACAGTAACACACAGTAACACAGTAATACACAATAACACAGTAACATACAGTAACACAGTAACATACAGTAACACAGTAACATAAAGTAACACACAGTAACATACAGTAACATACAGTAACACACAGTAACATACAGTAACACAGTAACATAAAGTAACATACATAGACTGAAGCTGCAGAATTAAGTGCACAATAGTGTAATGTTATTTTTGTTGTTATAGTCTGTCTGAACCCCCCCCCCCCCACACACACACACATGCCACATCCCGTCTCTCTGTGATGGTCTGTGAATCTCTCTCTCTCTCTCTCCATCTGTGAATGTCTCTCGCCCTCAGCTGTCAGGCCCAGAGACTGCAGTGATGTGATGGCGTCTGGTGTTTCTAAGAATGGAGTTTACTCTGTGTTTCCAATTCATGACTCCAACGGTTTCATGGTTTACTGCGACATGACGACTGATGGAGGAGGCTGGACGGTACTGGAACATTTTGAAACACCCTGAAACACACTAAAACACCCTGAAACACAGTGAAACACACTAAAACACCCCTCCTCCCCTGGTCTCTTCTACTGGATCAATGCAGGTTCAACCAGACCATTTATTCAGAACCGGTTTAGTTAGTACTGGTTATGGTTGTGGTAGATGTGAGTGGTATCAGTGTGTTCTGTGTGTGCAGGTGATCCAGAGGAGGGAGGATGGTTCAGTAAACTTCTTCCGGGGCTGGGATGCGTACAGAGATGGCTTCGGACAGACGACAGGAGAGCACTGGCTCGGTGTGAATTACACTAACACACAGACACACCTGTAATCATTCATTTAAAATATTTAATTCACTTTCTGTCTGTGCTGAAGCTGTGTTGGTTGTCATTAAAGAGATCCAGGTCTAACAAACGTCTGTTGCACCTCTGCCATCCTGTCGGTCTCTCAGGTCTGCAGAGGATCTACTCTCTCACCAGGTCAGGAGGTTATGAGTTACGTATAGACATGGGTGACTTCGACAACGCCACAGCGTTTGCTCATTATGCAGATTTCTCTGTTGGCCGAGACTCTGTGAACCCGGATGAGGATGGGTACCCACTGATCGTAGATCAGTTCTCTGGGACTGCAGGTACCAACTGTCAAAGAAATTCTGTTTCAGGATTTCGTAACACTATAATTTGACAGAAACTAAACCCATTCAGGTCTAAACCGTTTGTCATGAACAGAAAACTGCTTCTGTTCTGTTCATCTTAGCTCATTCCATCCCGTCTACTTTAATACACCAATATTTGATCTCACTCCCACACAGTAATACTACTACTTCTACTGCTGCAGTGAAATAACAGTACTAACTGGAGGTGTCTCCTCCAGGTGACTCCCTTCTGAAACACTCTGGGATGCGGTTCACCACCAAAGATCGGGACCAGGACCAGTCAGAGAACAACTGTGCAGCATACTACCAGGGGGCGTGGTGGTACCGAAACTGCCACACCTCCAACTTGAACGGGCAATACTTGAAAGGAGGCCATGCCTCCTATGCTGACGGGGTGGAGTGGTCCAGCTGGACCGGCTGGCAGTACTCTCTCCGCTTCACAGAGATGAAGATACGACCAAATCCCAGACCACAGTCCTGATCCTCAGACCCCTGAGCTATGACCTTTAACCCTGTCCTTAAACCCTGACCTAAACCAGAGTCCCAATCCTCAGACTTCATCCTAAACTTGACTTCTGTCCTTTGACCTCATCAAACTCAGATCTCACCCTAACCCTGACTCTTGACCATCAACAGACCTGATAAATGTTGGTCCAGTGTCTGTAAAGAGGTTTTAGTTAAACTCTCAAGTCAGAAAGAATCCTGGTTCAATTTGAGTAAAACCTGAGTAAACGTTTCTTTAAGTACTTTATTTTTAAAGTCCATGTTTTTTTATTATAAGCAATACTTATATCTTCTACTTCAGTAAAAGTACCATTATCACCATGTGGAAGTGAATCTTCTGAATTAGAAAGTTTACTTAAGTAAAAGTACAGAAGTACTAGGATCAAAATACTTACTATAGAGAAATATATACAGTATATAGATTCTTTTGTATTGTATGAACATCAGTGATGTAGAAGCAGGAAAATGTGGAGGTGATTTTAATGTACTGTCAGTATTTTTTACTTCTACTTCTTCAGATTTAAGTAAAATAATTAAAGCTGTCAGATACACAGAGTGGACAGTAAAGTGCATATACCCAAATATTGTACTTTGGTATTTGAGTATATGTACTTTAATCCACTGTAAGTTTGTATTTTAGTTAGTTGTACACTTGTCACTGGTTAATTACTGGTTACTGGTCAGTTGAAATGTCCAATAAAAATAAAATATGTTTTGTAGTTTTTCTCTTGGCAGATGTAAATATAATCTGTTACACATCCTGACTGCAGCTATTCACATTTTCTAACAGTCTGTGTTATTGTGATAAAGAAAAGGTAAAACTCACCATATCAGGTTCTTGAAAGGGTTTAACACTTTAACTTAATGTTTTATAAACTATCATTATTTATATGATATAGAATCTATCTGCTGGTTGTTTGTTGTGATCGATAATCTCTCGCGTTGATGCAAATGTAGCTGATGGTTTCAACATTAAACGGTATCTGGCTGAAGCTGTGTGGTGGTAAATTGTCTTATCAGATAAATAATGACATGCAGACAGTGAAAAGGTGAAAATTCTTCACTTTAAGTCAAAAAATTAAAAATGAAACCATCTTAAATCTAATAAAGCTCCAGGAGTTTGTGAATAGATCTCTGGTAATAAACCACTAGCTTTGAGATATGCCAAAGAGGCTTTTAAAAATTAAAAAAAAGGATTTGAAAAGCACAGAATAGTTTCTTTTCTTGTTAGAAACAATTGTCTACTGCTGTTTGTTAACAGTAGTAGACTGTATCTCAGTATCAATTTTATAGAAACAATGATAAATATATTGGATCTAAAATTTAGAGGACAAAATTAGAAAACTAAATAAATAATCATAGTATAGTGTTAGAGTTTCTGTGTTTAGTGTTAATGTTTATCAGTGTCCAACACTGATACATAATACCAGTGTTAATAAAGACTTTATGTTACTGGGCGGTGGTGTTATAATGATTTGGTTTCCTTGTAGATCACTCAGCCAACAAAGTTGGTTGTAGACAATGCAGTTTTGTATCATCATGAAAATAATGTTTGGACGCATGAATTATATTTACATAGTTTTTAATATATTGTCATTTGGTCCAGAACTCCTTTGTTTGTTTGTCATGAAGTGCATCAGGGAGAGGTTCAAAGACTAAATCAGTCAAAAAGTGAATGGACCTCTGAACGGGTGGAGCACTTCCTGTCGTGACGTGATGACGGTGATGACGATGACGCTTATGTAAATGACGAAAACCTCCTCCTCTGATTCGCGGGAAAAGTGAAAAAATGGCGACGGTGGAAGTTTGAAGTTTAGCGCCACGAAACAGAAACGGAGACAGAGACAGCGCGGACACGGAGAAACCAGCTGTCGGTCTGCGTTTCACAGGACCCGGAGGACCGGGGAACGGGTGGGAGTCACACCGGAGACGAGGAGGTAACGTTCGGCCAGATCGATGTTTTAACCCGCTTCTGCAAAGTTAAACCAGACAGTTTAGTTTAAGCCGAGTCTCCGCAGGGTCCAACACTGATGTCGGTGTGAACACGTCCAGTGTCCGGGAAAGTGTTCACGGTATATTCACGGTAGTTTATCTGGTTTAGCTGGTGTTACCGGACATTTACCGGGCAGCTGCTAAATGTACGTTAACGTTAGATAACGGTGACAGACCGAGTGTCAGTGACAGGTTAATTAGCCATTTATCAGGTTCAACCCGGGCTTATATCTGATTATTACCGATAGTAATCTGTCGTTATGACCGGGTCAGTGTGTGGGTGGGTAGTTAACGGTGGTTAGTTAACGGTGGTTAGTTAACGGTAGTTAACGGTAGTTAACGGTGGGTGGTTAACGGTGGGTAGTTAACGGTAGTTAACGGTGGTTAGTTAACGGTAGTTAACGGTGGGTGGTTAACGGTGGTTAGTTAACGGTAGTTAACGGTGGTTAGTTAACGGTAGTTAACGGTGGGTAGTTAACGGTGGGTAGTTAACGGTAGTTAACGGTGGTTAGTTAACGGTGGTTAACGGTGGTTAGTTAACGGTAGTTAACGGTGGGTAGTTAACGGTAGTTAACGGTGGTTAGTTAACGGTAGTTAACGGTGGGTAGTTAACGGTGGTTAGTCTGTGGTTAGATGGTTAACGGTTTGTGATCAGAGGAGGCTCTGCGCATGCTCCGACATGTCAAAATCCCCCTGAGGGTTCAGGAATGAATCACAGCCGTGATCTGTCTGATGCACTACCTGTCTGTCGTCTAGCTGATGACCTGTCTGTCCAAGTACTGCCTGTCAAACTAACAGCTTGACTACCTGTCTGTCGTCTAGCTGATGACCTGTCTGTCCAAGTACTGCCTGTCAAACTAACAGCTTGACTACCTGTCTGTCGTCTAGCTGATGACCTGTCTGTCCAAGTACTGCCTGTCAAACTAACAGCTTGACTACCTGTCTGTCGTCTAGCTGATGACCTGTCTGTCCAAGTACTGCCTGTCAAACTAACAGCTTGACTACCTGTCTGTCGTCTAGCTGATGACCTGTCTGTCCAAGTACTGCCTGTCAAACTAACAGCTTGACTACCTGTCTGTCGTCTAGCTGATGACCTGTCTGTCCAAGTACTGCCTGTCAAACTAACAGCTTGACTACCTGTCTGTCGTCTAGCTGATGACCTGTCTGTCCAAGTACTGCCTGTCAAACTAACAGCTTGACTACCTGTCTGTCGTCTAGCTGATGACCTGTCTGTCCAAGTACTGCCTGTCAAACTAACAGCTTGACTACCTGTCTGTCGTCTAGCTGATGACCTGTCTGTCCAAGTACTGCCTGTCAAACTAACAGCTTGACTACCTGTCTGTCGTCTAGCTGATGACCTGTCTGTCCAAGTACTGCCTGTCAAACTAACAGCTTGACTACCTGTCTGTCGTCTAGCTGATGACCTGTCTGTCCAAGTACTGCCTGTCAAACTAACAGCTTGACTACCTGTCTGTCGTCTAGCTGATGACCTGTCTGTCCAAGTACTGCCTGTCAAACTAACAGCTTGACTACCTGTCTGTCGTCTAGCTGATGACCTGTCTGTCCAAGTACTGCCTGTCAAACTAACAGCTTGACTACCTGTCTGTCGTCTAGCTGATGACCTGTCTGTCCAAGTACTGCCTGTCAAACTAACAGCTTGACTACCTGTCTGTCGTCTAGCTGATGACCTGTCTGTCCAAGTACTGCCTGTCAAACTAACAGCTTGACTACCTGTCTGTCGTCTAGCTGATGACCTGTCTGTCCAAGTACTGCCTGTCAAACTAACAGCTTGACTACCTGTCTGTCGTCTAGCTGATGACCTGTCTGTCCAAGTACTGCCTGTCAAACTAACAGCTTGACTACCTGTCTGTCGTCTAGCTGATGACCTGTCTGTCCAAGTACTGCCTGTCAAACTAACAGCTTGACTACCTGTCTGTCGTCTAGCTGATGACCTGTCTGTCCAAGTACTGCCTGTCAAACTAACAGCTTGACTACCTGTCTGTCGTCTAGCTGATGACCTGTCTGTCCAAGTACTGCCTGTCAAACTAACAGCTTGACTACCTGTCTGTCGTCTAGCTGATGACCTGTCTGTCCAAGTACTGCCTGTCAAACTAACAGCTTGACTACCTGTCTGTCGTCTAGCTGATGACCTGTCTGTCCAAGTACTGCCTGTCAAACTAACAGCTTGACTACCTGTCTGTCGTCTAGCTGATGACCTGTCTGTCCAAGTACTGCCTGTCAAACTAACAGCTTGACTACCTGTCTGTCGTCTAGCTGATGACCTGTCTGTCCAAGTACTGCCTGTCAAACTAACAGCTTGACTACCTGTCTGTCGTCGAGCTGATGACCTGTCTGTCCAAGTACTGCCTGTCAAACTAACAGCTTGACTAGCTGTCTGTCTGACAGCCTGTCTCACTCACTCACTCACTCACTGTCTGTCTGACTACATGTCTCACTGACAGCCTGTGTATGTAACTGATTACCTGTCTGTGTTCCAGGATGTTTGAGGACCTGATTGAAGCCTTTGGGGGTCTGGAGCCTCAGGCGTCTCCAGGGGGCACAGCATGCCGGAGGGGGCAGTGTCTGGAGGACAACGAAGTGCTGGAGTCCAGTCTGAGTGTTGGGCAGTTCGTCCTGTGTCACTGGTCAGATGGACTCTACTACCTGGGCAAGATACAGAGGGTAACACACACACACACACACACACACACACACACACGCTGTGGTTGGTGTAAATGTCTGTGCTCTGGTTGGTGGATGTAAATATCTGTACTCTGATTGGTGGACAGGTGAGCCCCCCCAGGCAGAGCTGCTTCGTCACATTTGAAGACAACTCCAAGTTCTGGGTCCTCTGGAAGGACATACAACACGGTGAGAGACAGACAGGTGAAGAGTGAAAGAGACAGACCGGTGTTAAGAGAGAGACAGGCAGAGAGAAGTGTTTGAAGGCAGACTGAAATGAGTGCTGAGCAGTAAATTCAGATTTCAGTTAATCATCGCCACATCACTTATCACTGTTTGAGTCACACAACTGTAATTTTCATATCTCTAAAACCTGGTGCAGTGCATTGTGGGATTGTTGGTGGAAGCTTTGAGTGAACTAGCCGAGTATTGACAGTATTTCAGGTGCACTACATAGTAAAAAGTGGAGATTTTTTTAGACACAGCGTGAGTTCTTGTTTTGTGTGCGTTTGCTCTCCTGTCAGTCATAATGCTTTTTCCAATCACATTGTAGCTGGAGTGCCAGGGGAGGAGCCACGCTGCTCTGTGTGCCGCGGAGCTGAACCAAACTGTGACGGCCAATCAAACCAAAGCAACCAGATCCTCATCTGTGGGAAGTGTGGCATTGGTGAGTGAGACAGGAAGGTGATGAGACAGAGGGACAGGTGGTGATACCTTAATGTTTGGAGTTGCACACCCACCTTAGAAAAGAGCTAGTGCTACTTTAACCACAGGACGTCTTGATAATGATGCAAATTTTTACACTAATTGACACGTACACTGCAACGAAGCATAACCGGAGACTTGGCAGCTGGACTTCCATCATGTTAGATCGTAACAATTCATTACTTATTTTATCAGTCTGAGGATAGTTGACACTTGTCTCGAAAGACAGGAACGCCTGCTACAAGCTGAGGTTTCCCATTTTTTTTATCACTACAAGTATTAGTTTCTACTGTTTTTACATAAACCAACATGTGAAGGAATCTCTCTCTCTCTCTCTCTCTGCCTGTCTCTCTCTCTCTCTCTCTCTCTCTCTCTCTCTCTCTCTCTCTCTCTCTCTCTCTCTCTGCCTGTCTCTCTCTCTCTCTCTCTGCCTGTCTTTCAGGGTTCCACCAGCAGTGTCATGTCCCCCCTGTAGAGGGCAGCAGCAGTGGTCTCAGTCCGTGGTTCTGCAGACGATGTGTTTTTGCTCTGGCTGTCAGGGTAACTGCATCAAACCCTTGACTTGACTGACTTTAATGTGTATTTGTATATTTAAATTTCCATCATAAGTCAATGAGAAGATTTGTATTCATGATACATCTATCGGCCAAACACATTACAGAACAAACTGTAACTCACACAATGAGGCTAAAATGAGGAAAAGTGGTGACACTGCCAAAAACGGCCTTAATCTGGTTCATCTTGTATGTTTGGGGCTGTTAAAAGTAGGTTTTAGGACTTTTAAAGAACACTGAGCAATGTGCTACACACATCACAAACTAGGGGTATGCGATATGATATTAGATCATTCTGCTGTGCGTCGAACTTCACAGACATGTTTTTAAAGATGTGTCTGCCGAGCTGTTACCAGGATTTTCTCTAGTGATTTGGCAGACGCTTTTATCCAAAGCAACTTACAAGGTACAAAACAAGGGCAGGGTAAGTGTAAGAAGGTCTAACCTGAGGACCCCTTATGGACGTAGACCACAGCTGAGATTCAAACCCCGGTCTTCCGCATAGAGAGTGGTGATCTTACCACTACACTATGCAACCGCAACATCCTGTACAACACCTGACCCCATCTACCTCTCAGGTAAACACCTGTCTAACTTCCTGTCTTCCATTTCTCCCCTTTAGAAAGGAGGCGCTCTTAAGAAAGGCCCTATTGCCAAAGCTCTGTCAGCCATGAAACTGGTCTTACCATATGAGCTGGACTCTCTGGACTGGGACTCTCAGCATCGGACAAATCAGCAACAGTGTTACTGTTACTGTGGAGGCCCTGGAGAGTAAGACAGACCAGTTACTCTTGCACATTATGACATCACCTAGGTGTGCAGTGTTACCTGATTGACCTGTGTGTATGTGACCTTTGTGTGCAGGTGGTACCTGAAGATGCTGCAGTGTTTCAGGTGTCAACAGTGGTTCCATGAGGCCTGTACGCAGTGTCTGCAGGAGTCCATGATGTTTGGAGACAGGTACACGTTGTACACATACTTTACTTCTCCTCTGCTCCTTTTTACCCCTACTGGAGTACTAATGTTCTTCTCTGTGCCACTGTTTACTCTGCACTGTGTCTGCAGGAGTTCACAGTGTTTGGAGACAGGTACCCTTGCTTTACTCCTTCTCTGCTTCTCCTCAGGTTCTACCTGTTCCTGTGCTCCGTCTGTAATAAAGGATCTGAGTATGTTCGGCGTCTCAGTCTCAGGTGGGTTGATCTGGTTCACCTGGTCCTCTACAATCTGTCCGTCAGCAGCAAGAAAAAATACTTTGAGCTGGATGAGATCTTGGCCTTCGTCTCCTCAAACTGGGACCATCTGCAGCTTGGGAAGGTACCAGAACTGGACCAGACTAAGCTAGGTTTTAGCAAATTGGACATTCACAAAAATGTGAATTTTTTAGTTTTAGCAGGTAGCACTTCTGTGAAATGTGGTCAGTTTTCAGGTTTTAAACTAAAAATAAAAACAAAAGTCACAAGTAGACACTTACCTGCAATATTCCTCAGCCAAACCAGACCAGGCAAAACCAGTCTAAAGTTTCCGTCAGTAGAATGAAACCTGTTCTCACTTGAACCTGTTGGTTTGTTGTGCAGTTGTCTAATACTCCTCCAGCTGAAAGGGGGCAGCACCTGCTAGAAGCTCTCAACAAATACAAGAGCAAGTAAGACACACACACACACACACACACACACACACACACACACACACACTGCCTAGTATATCTCCTCTCAGTTGTCAGTGTGTGTTTAAAAGCTTTGATTTTATCTAGTCTATTTTGTTTATGAAATGTTTTTATGCACCATCACATGTTTGCTGCCAGTGCAGTTAATGTCTGGTATTATTTCTGGCATTATTATTAATGCCAAGAATTAATCAGAAATCTGCAGCACATGAAGCTGTGTCCAGAAATACTGACTTGATACATGATGGGATGTGATAAATGGTTGTTGGTGATTAAAACTAAACCCAGCTCCACTCTTTGGCTCTGATAGTTTATTGTGCTTTCTCGGTTCAGGTTTCTTTGTGGGAAAGAGATAAAGAAGAGAAAGTGCATCTTTCGTCTGAGGACCAGAGTTCCCCCCAACCCCCCCTCCAAGCTTTTTCCTGAGCGTGCCCAGAACGATGGGGGACGGGGCCGTATTAAGGGCGTGGTCAGAAACAGGTAGGTGACACTTTGACTAACAGGTGCAGCGAAAGGGGCGTATCAGTGGGCATATGATTAACATGAAGCTGTTTGTGTTCAGTGCCGTAGCAGAAAGGAAGAAGAGGAAGTCCAAGTGGCTTCTAGAAGATGCAATACCCAATGTAAGACACTTCTCTTTGTACTTTCTTAAACAAACCGGCTGATCTACCAGACACCAATTGCTGCTTTACTCTGTTTGTAGAACGAGTTGTCCTGCAGTTGGACCTCCAACCATCACATGGCCAACATCTTCGACTTCACCCTGGATGAGCTGCAGAGTCTCAAGAGGTCAGACACAAATCGGTCAGCAGTAATCACCAATAAGTAATAATCAGCACGTTACCACCCCTGACACTCCTCATCCTCCTCAGCAGCTCCAGTAGAACTGTCAGTATTGACCAGGACTCCACTGATGTATCCACCTCAGGTTCTGCTACTACCAGTGCCTCCTACCACTTCAGGTAACCACTGGTAACTTGTTTACTACGGTTAACTCACCATCTCCATAACTGACTGAGGTATTCAGTTAAAATCATTCATGGAAATCTGATCAGACTCAGCAGAATTAACACCAGGTCCAGACCACATAGTACCTGCAGCAGATCATAGTCAGAAATTCTTGTTGGTTGGTTTTAACTGGGGATGAAACAGTAGCCGATTTCACGGTAATATATATAAGTATTATCATTTCACATTTTAATTATCATAAAAACTATGGTCAATTATTGCACTTTTAATAAAAATCCCCTGCTGAGTTGTTGAAAACACTATTAATATTATATTTTATTATTATATTTTATTTAAATACCTTCATTGTGTTTTAAAACAATGGTCTAATTTCCAACTTGTACAGGCAGATTATGTGAGTGTGACCTCTCTATTCGCTCAAAAGATTTGCAATAACATGATAATACTGATCATTTTGATCATCGTGATATTCACATCTCATAGCATTTTATCTCTAATTCTGACCAGTTACAGCTCAGGATGTCTTGAGTGGACCCAACTGCTGAGATGGTTTTATGAGATAAAACCATCTGTTGTTTCATCTGATGTCCTTGTTTGTATGTGCTCTGAAAATATGTAAAGTCCAAATATCAACGTTCCTAGTACTGTCAACAGAGCAATGTGAAGGTGAAACATTTCTGCATGTTTCCCTTAAATGAACAGATTAGCAGGTGACACTATAACAGTCTCTGCCACTTTTTATCTTTGCTGTGGCATCTTAATGTTGATCAGGTTTTGAACAGTCTCCTAATATATTATATCCATTTATATTTTGCAGCACAGTTTTCAGAGTCCTCCCACATGGAGACCGCTTTCTTCCTGCTAAGAAGCTGTTTGACGTTTAGAGTCGACCTTGAAGCACAATTTATGGTTTCTGACATTTTGTACTTGTCGTTTCCAGGAAGAGGGTGGGAAGCAGGAAGAGGAAGTTGCCGACCAACAGCTACAGCCAGTGGGCCAGTCGCAGCGAGGTGGGGGAGGAAGTGGGAGGCGAGGAGCTCTCTGGGATTCTGGAGAACCAGAAAGCTACAAAACACCTGTCATCAGACTCCTCCCACTTCCTGTCGGACTCCTCCCACCTGCACTCCTCCATCTCCTCATATTTTGGAGTGGCGGGAAGATTGACCAATGGGGAGCGATACCAGGTGTTGGCTCGTCGCATCACTCCTCAGGGGACAGTCCAATACCTGCTGGAGTGGGAAGGAACCACTCCTTATTAGCAGGGTTTAGATTTTTCTGTGAAGCTTTGGTTCCTCTTCCTCCACTCCTTACTAACATCGGGCTGCCGATTGGTCCATACCATCTCACCTGACCAACACCTGGCAGCTTGATGTTTGTCATGTCACCAGTTTTAATGTTTTTAAACAGTAACAGTTACTTTTATATTTTATTTTACTGTTCACAAACACAAAGCTGAAATTGTAACGAAGATATTAAAGGGAGAGTTCAGGATTTGGGTACGTGACAAAAGGTCTTGGTCCTTTTTGCTGTTTCTGCTCTTCAATGTTGTTTTCACCCAAAAATCTGACTGCACTGTAGGAAGTGGGCTGTGTTTTGTGTCACAGGTTTTTACAACAAGAACACAAACACTAGACTCTAAGAATTCATACCTTCAAATAAGGTTGAGTCAAAGTTTTATCAAATTATTCTAAAAGAAATTATCAATAATTTCCATGTTAAGAATGAAATTGAGAACTAACAGCAAAACATATTCCACTGTCATAGCTCCCAAAGCACTGCTGTTCTGTCAAACAGACTGAACTTTGTCTAGACTGTTACTTCGACACACACCAACGGACCAACTGGAACGTTTTGCTCTGTGTGTGTTTTAGTTCCAGGTGAAATCATTCACAGCTATTGTGCAGAGCAGAAACAGTTCTAACAACCAAGACTCATCATGACACAGCTTAGAAAATCCTGAACCATTCCTTTAACTTTTAATCAGTGTCCAAACCACTTACCTGTAAACCTAAGGCACCTGGTTTGGAGGAATCAGGGATCAAAGTGGATCCTTAAAACCAGTATTTAGTGTAAATGCAGCCAAAGATGTGCACACTGTAGTTTTACGACTAGTCATCAGGTGTGTATATGTTCACTCTGACCATAGATGGACTTTCTCTCTTTGTACTGTCAAACCAAACATTCTTCCTTTGAGCTGTTAAACAGTCTGAGGCTCCTGTAGTTAACTGTAGCGCCCCCCAGCTGTCAAACAGCGCACTGCCCCACCTGTCCTCTCCTGTCCCAGTGAGTTAGTTCATGTAAGCACTTACTTTAAAGCAACTTACGTTCTCTTCTGTAACAGTCTCAGGCTGATGTGTCGAAGAGGAGACCAGAGTGTTGGTGTATGTTCACACGTGAGGTTCTACTGAGGTCTGAGTTTTTGTGTCTGAACAGCAGCATTTTGAATCTGAACCTGTTGATTTGTGTAGTTTACCTGGTCTGAGGTCAGGTACGCTCATCTGGGATTTCCACATTTTATTTATTCATTTGATCGTTCACTTTCATTTTCAGGGAACTAATTTAATAATTGTCGTAAAAAAAAATTAAGCTGTCAAAATGTAGGGATGGAAAGTAACTAAGTACATTTACTATACCGGTAAATGTACTATACTAGTATAATTTCAAGGAATTTCTACTTTACGGCTTCCATTTCCTACTACTTCATACTTCAACTTAACTATATTTCAGAAGCCATTATTGTAATTTTACTCCATTACAGCAGATTTATTTATTAACTACAGAATCTGATCAATAAAACTAAACAGAATATAATCATCAGTACATTAAGAAATTCACGCAGTAATACTTTTGTAGCTGCAATATACAACGAACTGACCGTCAAGAGAAACCTTAAATAAAAATAAAACTTAATCTCCTAAAGTTTTATTTATTTTTGCTTTGTCAGAAATAAAAAATTATTTTACTTCTTCTGTCCTCAGTTACTGATGTCAGCCTCTAGTGGAACTGACAACTCAGAGTTGCAATGTGGTTTGATTTGCACGTTAAAAGCTCATATTTTTAAATGTCTCACTTGTAAAGTAACGACTGCTGTCAGACAAAAGTAGTGGAGTAAAAAGTTCATTTTACAGAAGCTTAAAATGCAAACAGCCAAATTTGATATGAGTGCAGTAGTTGTGTAATGTACTTTGATACTTTCCACCACCAAGAGGACGAGGATAAAGTCTTTAACTCAAACTAATGGGACAAGATCAACGTCCTGTCTCATTATTGAACCTGCTGAATCGATCTTGAATCTGAGAAACAAAAACTACAAACCCCAGTGCAGCCGGCGGTCCGGTTCTGTTTGTACCTTAAGAGTATTGACCCAGTTTGTTCTTGCACTATCAGTAACTATGCAAACATCAACCTCACTCGGCCAATTATAACCAATCAGCCTCTGATCAGTGATTCCTGCATTAAAACATAAAATATTTACATATTCTACAGAGGAGATTAGCTTGAAGCTAACTAAACCAATTGGTTTGAATGAGGAATGCTAACAGTGCTAATGATGCTAACAGTCTCTGAGACATTAAACTGTCACTCTGTCACTTTAAACCTCGCTGCCAACCACGCTCCCTTCCCATCGACCAGTTGACGGTTGTTTTGATCATGTGACTGTTTGCCTTTTCTCTGTTCAGCTGACCAATCAGCTGCCAGCTTTCTGTGGAATAAAAAATACTGATGTTTGACCTTTGACCTGTATGTGTGTGTAGCTGTCTCTGTGAGGAGTTCTACTGACGACTGACGACCTGACATAAAATTTAACCGTACAGTAAAAATCACAGTAAATAAACGTTGGACATCTGAAGAGAGACCTGTGTGTGTGCGCCGCAGTGAGAGTGCGACAGGTGATAATCTGTTAAGACCATTAAGGTTTTAAACGACGTGGAAAACAACAAAACGTGAAGAGTCAGTCGGACAGTTCAGGTGTGTCTGTCGTCCTGAGGGTCCCTGCAAACGGACAGGTGTTCAGACAGACGGGTTAAAGTGTCCCACACTGACTGACAGCTGTCGAGACATACTGCAGCTTCTCCACACACCTGTGTGTAAGTCTACCTGTCTCATCTATCTTACCTGTGTCTCAGTCTACCTCTGCTAACCTGTCTGTACATGTATCCTGCTCATCTGTTCTTTTGTTGTCCTGTCTGTCTTTATCTACCCGTCTCTATGTCTCTCTCTGTTCACCTTTTTACCTTTTTGTCACCTGTCTTCTCTACCATCCAGAGAAAAACAGGTAGATTACCCAGAATGCAGTTCTTTGCTCTGTAGAGGATCCTGTTGTCATGGAGGAACTGGTGAAACATCTATCCAGGTGTCAATACCTGGGCTGGATGAATGTGATTGGTGAGTTTAAGACTGACTCGTTGAGTTCTGATGATGATAGGTGTGTTTTCATCCTGTCTGTGGTTTTTAAGCTACACACTGATGCACTGTGGGGATGATGATGATGTACAAGTGGAAATCAAATCCACTATCCGTTCCAAGATCAGGTTTATTTATCAAGATCATGGTTACTGTTGCCTGGTGCTAGTTAAAAAAAATACCCTCTGCCCCCCTGTGGCCAAAAATATGAAGTGCAAAGTACAACTAACCTGGATTAGTTACCAAGATAACAAATACTAATAGGTATCAAGAAAACAAACTCCTACAACTGTTTAATTTCTGCTTAAGCTTTAAAATGTAAGTTTTATCAAACCCACTGGATGTAACAGATTGTCTTAACAGAGATTCAGTTCTAACTAAACCAGCAGGAAACCTAATCTCCTGACACATGTCAACATGTCTGCTCTGAAACCGCATGTGTGCAGAATAAATGGAGAACAGTATATAGAAGATCACTAATTGTATATAGACATTACCTTGTCACTAATTCAATATGTTGTCATGATGGTGTCACAGAGCTGAAGCGAGCCTCCATCCACTGGCTGTCTTGTGGCCGCAAGGTGGAGCCTGACATCTGGAGTAAAATGTTCTGCATCCTATCAGATACACAGCTACTGATGCTCGACGACCTGGAGGTAAAAAAATAAAACTCAACAGCTGTTTGTTCTGCAGCAGTTTCAGACACCAACAGTGAGTTAAAACCAAGAGGCTATCGTCTCTACACAGACAAAAGAAACTCACTGTTTATTGTATGATCTTTGGATTCAGCAGGTTAATCAGACAGATCTCAATTTGTGGAAAAACTACTTTTTTGGGAAAATTGGTCAGTTTAGTGCTGAAACTTCTGGTTCTTCAGGCGCTCCCTACTAGTCCTGACTCCAAAGTCTATGACATATGTGGGGACAAGAACAGTCGTGAAGGTGAGGTCAGGAGGTAAAGCTGCAGCTATGTCAGAGTGAAGCGTCAGAGGAGACGTTGGTGCTGAAACGGCGGCTTGTTGAATCAAGTCTGTGCTGCAGAACAATTAAGTTTCTCCATTTTCACATTTGGTTGTTGTTGTTTTGTGAATAATTCTTCTTTTCTTTTCTTTCCCAGGTCCATCCCCTCCTTCTGGCAGAGAGGGCGGAGGCTTACACCGTCTGGCTGCTGAGATACACTCTCCATGTGACCTCAGCACCTCCTCGCCCCGCCCACAAAGGTAAGACGAGACGGGTTTAAAAAAGCTGCAGTAGAAGAAGAAGAAAAGAGAGACAGACAGACAGACAGACAGTTTAACCACAGACAGGTAGACAGAAAGATGGTGGACGTGGAGTTTGATGCGGAGTTCGAAGACGTGAAGGGTAAGAAATAAAAATGATTTATTTTCATTTAATGCTCTGTTTGTCTGACCGCAGCAGGGATTAGGTCGTCTGGTTAATCTTGATGACATGTCATAACGATAATCTCATAATCTTTCTGAGGCCGGTTACCGTGGCAACAGGACTGCTGTCTGCTTGTCTGGTCATGAGTTAACTTTAGCCAAACTAACCAAAACTAATCAGTTTAGTAAAGTTAATGATGATGCATCAGCTGTTAATACACAGGTAAGGGTCAAAGGTCACAGTGATCTGCTGTGTCTCTGCTTTATAAAATGAATTATTGTAATAACTGTAATAATTGAAAGGAAGTTTATGTTTAGAGGAGAGAGAGAGGGACTGGCTGACTGCCACCAGTTTTAACTCAGAAAGGCCTGTAAAGGCAAAGGGTCATCACAAAATGACAAAATAGAAAAGGCAGAATATGACAAGTGGATTAAAAAGGCACGCCACAGGACGTTTGTTGCATTCACCACCTTTCTGTCTCCACATATTTCCTGTCGGCCTCTCTCACTGTCAAAGTCTGAAATAAAGGCTAAAGTTGCTGAAAATACTGCAGGCCAGGAACAGTCAGTGTGGAGAGGGAGAGGGACGGTACGATGATGCTGAACAAACTGATGTAACTTCAAACTGCAAATGAAAAATAGAAAATGTGTCGTAAAAACATAAACTACAGATGTAAAACCAGGAGTGTTTCTATCAGAAGGGTGACGACAAACTGTCAGATTAAATGTTGAATTACAGCAGGAATATGCATCAAAACAAGTTGGGCCAGAGACGCCAAGAGCTCACTGAGCAAAAATACTATATACATTGAAATATATCAAATAATGAATCTAATGTATAATATATTGCATTATATATAAAATAAAAAAATACCAGTGTGCAATATAAAAAAAAACTGCAAGTGAAAACTAAAATATAACCATACTATACTTTTGTATATAAACTGAATATCAATGGTTTGCATGTTAAAATAAATTAAGTCCTAACTAGTACATATACTCACAGTTAGTTTTAAAAAACACAAGTATCACACAATAGTTGATGGGAGCAGTCTGCTATTTAATATATTAATATTTAAAAGACAAGATCCTGAGTCTGAGAACAGGTGTGTTAAGTATTTAATTCTTTTGCTTTGTGTTACACGTACAGTGTTTAATTTTTGTTCTTGTTTTTTTACATCAGCCCTCCCAAAAAAACTGACAGCACAACATGTAATTGTAAAATGTAAATATATGAATAAATTATTAATAATAAATAAAACTCTGAGATCAACAGTCACTCAGCTGCCAGTTTGTCGACAGACATCAACTCAGAAATATGTTCAGCAGCTTAAACTGTGCCGGACACATGTTTGGGTTCTGTTGTGTAACAACTGGCTACAGATCAGTTTCATTTAAAATGTTCTGATGTAAAAACTGTAAAACTGGTTTTATCATCTGTTCTTCTTCTGCAGCAGCGTTAATGTTTACAGACATTTAAATAATCAAACACAGTTATCAGCTGTAAAATGAACACGCATTTATTTATTTATTACTTTATCACGTGTGAAGCAAACTGCAGCACACATCCAGTGACTGCACCTGGTCACCATGGCAACTCTGTCACTGGCAGTGACCATGGCAACGTACTTGACTATTGGCACAAAAAAGACTACAAACAATCCCATGGTGCACTTTGCCTCTTCCAGATGTTCCAGACAGAGGGGTGCGCAGACAGAGCATGCCCAGTAGCTCGGACACGCCCACCGCCAGAGTCACGGTGAACACACAAAAATACACAAAACACACAAACGCACATCCTCCAGCTGGGAACAGCCTGTTGTTTCCATGGTAACAGGAGCTCAGCTGTAGATCAGCTGATTGGCTCCACCTACAGGTGAGGCAGTGTGGGATCACAGAGGGAGACAGACAGGTAAAGAGACAGCCGGTCTGTAAAGGATCCTGTCCTGAAGTGAAATTACTACCAAAGTACCACATTCTAAAAATACTCAAAGTATTATCAGCAAAGTACTCATTAGCTCAGTTCACAGTATTATTAGTATTAAATAGTATTATTGAATATTTTAGTTTTTAAAGATCCGTTCCGATCGTTCAGTATAAACTGCTGATACTAGATCAGTACTACATCGTACTACATCATATTTTACTGCACAAGCAGGATTTAGTATATTTTCCACCGAGAACAGTGTTTATATTTAAAGATGAGTTAAAGAAAGTGGATCTTTATCTCACCTCCTCTTCTTCAGGGTTTTCTGTCCCGGCGGTTGAAACAGTCTCTTCGTCGAACTCGATCGCAGCCTAAACTGTCTCGTCGGAGCAGCGTAAAGACCAACTCGATGGATCCTTCTCAGACCAGGTAACACCTCTCAGCTGGACGTCAGACACAAACACTAAACCTGGTCTCTGTCAAACCTGGTCCGTGTCTCTGCTCAGTCAGACTCGGGTCCCCCTGCTGCATCCATGTCTGGAAAGCGAACCTACAGACACCTGGCCTGTACCCCCCGTGTGTGTGTGTGTGTGTGTGTGTGTGTGTGTGCGCAGGGATCATGGACATACCCATCAAATCCACAAATCATTTTAATCTTGTTGTAGTTGCTGTGGAAATCTTTGGTTCTCACACTTTGACATCAGCTCCTCACATGCTCCTTAAATCAGTGAGCTGTGCACCTGAACATGATCCGTTCTGACGTGGTCCTGTTCCCCTCTGACAGCACCTCGGTGTGAAGGGTTGTGACTGTGAGACAGTAAATGAACGGCTGATGTGTTTCTGACAGCAGTAAGAGGACGATCAGCACAGCTGCACTCCAAGCACAGATTGCTGTCGTGCTACGTAACAGTATAAGCATAACGTGGACATGACACATAATCTTTGTGGCTGCTGGAAAGGAGCAGGGGTGAGGGGCTGTGGGGGTGTCAGGGTCTATAATCCCTGGATACCAACGACACAAAGTGAGGAAGGGTGAGGAGGGGTAGTGGATTAAAGAGAAAAGGAGAGAGGGAGAGTAATGCTAACAGAGGAGACAAGAAGAGGACATAAGGAGAGGACTGAGGAGACGAGGAGAGGAAGTAGGGCAGCCTCACTGCAGGGGAGGGGCGACTGCTGACAGAGAGGGAGGTCGAGTCACATCGAGACAAACAGAGAGAGAGAGAGAGAGAGAGAGAGAAAGCTGCTGTAGCCGAGTAGCATCAGGAGCAGCAAGCTAACAGAGAGACAGACAGACAGAGAGACAGACAGGTCTTCAGCCATTCGACCACACAGCATCAGAATCAGCAGGCTCTTCATCTTTCTTCTTCTCTCCTCCTGCTCACTGCTGAAGGAGAACATGCATCCATAGCCCCCCACCCCCACCTCCTCCTTCCTCATCAGCCTTCACACAGAATGCTCGGTGAGTATCCTGCTCACATCCTCTGCTCACATCCACCGCCTTTGTCCTCCGAGTGTCTGAGTGCACAAACGGGCTGCAGTGTGCGTGTGCGTGTGTGTGTGTGTGTGCGTGTGAATGTGCGCGCATGGGGGAGAGGGTGTGTGTGCATGTTGGGGAGGCGAGGGTGGGGGTGCACAGTGGCGTCTTTCACCTGATTTGCATGACCATGCATTCTGTGTGTGTGTGTGTGTGTGTGTGTGTGTGTGTGTGTGTGTGTGTGTGTGTGTGTGTGTGTGTGTGTGTGTGTGTGTGTGTGTTTTAGGCTTCAGTCTGTACACAGCTAGCCTGGTATGTTAGCATGTGGCTAGGCTAGACACACGCTGTTAGCCAACATGTTTAGCAAGACAAGGTTAAACACACACACACACAGACGTCCCTGAAGAATCCGGGCTGTAAGCAGCTAACATTAAGCAGCTCGTTAAGATAATGACAAGAGATAACGAGCTTAGGAGGAACAACACCGAGGTTCTGACTGATCATCTTCTTCATGTGTGTTCTGAGGGTAGAGGTCACTGTTACCCCACCCCCCCAACCCCTGACCTGTCAGTGAAAACCTGTTTTTCTGGCTCATGACTGTTTCCGGCTTGATTCTCTGCAACAGAAATGAATTCATTAGATTTTAAAATCTGTCGTCAGCAGGCTGAGGAAAGAGCTGCCTACAGGCACTATGGTTCTGGTTTTTACCCCTGCCCCTGTGTTTAAGGTGTGACAGTTATAATGGTTTGATAAACAGTGTTTATCTGCATCAGCCATAACATTAACACCCCTGACTGTTTTAATGCTGTGGTGAGCTGGCTTCATCATGGAAAAGATTTAATGCTGGTCATGATTGACAGGTGTCAGAACAGGCAGAGCATCAGAGCCTGCTTACAAAAGCAAGGAGTTAGGACTAAGTGGATGGTGCAGTTGGGTGTAATGGGATTGGGCCTCGGACTTAATTGACTTAACTGTTCTTACAAACTCTAAAACAGAATTCAGGTTTTCTGAATCTGTTCTTATCTTAATGTAACAGCCTTTGATGCATCAGCTGTAGTTTGATAATTAAAACTATATGAATGAGCAGGTCTGAGGTTTGATGCGGGACATTTACAGTAGAAGCTGCATAAAACACAGCTCATCAAAATGTTAGTTGCTGCTTTGGGTGCAATAAGCAGGAAAGGAAAGGCATCAACTAACAGCAGAGTGCTCATCACTGTGGAAGTCAATAAACATGCCCAGGAATCCCTGTGTGATAGGATAGGATTTCATTTTACTTTGATCCAAGATGCTTTAACTATAAAAGTCTAAATTAAAAAAATACACTGGCAAGAAGACACTGTTGGGTCAGAACATGTCCCTCTTTGATCTGTAACATTTCATTCATCAGTGAAACTATCGAAAGCTACGAAGATTAACTTTCACAAAACAACTACTATGCAGCTATCTGTTTTTTTTATCCAGAAAGTCAAGTTTAGACTGTCTTAAATTGATCCTGCATGGGCTGCCGGGTGTTACAATAAGTTTATGTCCAGTAAATCAATAATTTAAGTTTATATTTGCCTCTTCTTCCTCAGACCCGTCATTTCCAGTGTAAATTAGAACTAAAAATGACCAAACAAAAACAGAATGTTATTCTCTGTTAGATACTGCCTAGAAATTAAAGATTTCTTTAAAAAGGTGAACAAGCTAGAGACATGCTGCAACTTGATCCAATAAGTGCAAAACTGTCCAAGAAGACAAGTACTTACAACTGTCCTTGAGAAACAGTGGCCTCACTGCTCCTGAAGTGTCAGCATCACTGAATAAAAAGAGAGAAATCACACAGTGCACAGACACTGTGTATAGAAGACTTAGGTCAGCTGGCCTCATGGACAGAGTTCACAAGAAAAACGTACTGATGTGGGGGAATCAGAAGAAATGGTTGTAGTGGGCCAAGAACCAAGAGCTGTGGTCAGATGAGTCCAACCAAGTTTGACGTGTTTGGATCAAAGTGAAGTTAGTGTGTGTTTAACACCCTCAGTGAAGCATGGAGGAGGAAATGTGATGATCTGGGGAGATGCTTTGGCAACAGGAGAGTGGGAGATCAAGCCGCATGAATACCACTGCATAGTGAAGAGATATGCCAGTGACTGGGTATAACTTCAATCATCTGGAGAAGGAAGTAGCTATTGGAATATTTGGTGATTGAGCTTAATCATCTGAATCATCAGACCTGAACCCAATCAAGCTGGCGTGGGAGAAACTGAACTGAAGAATCACCCAAATGCCACAGAAGACCTTTGAGAAGTGCTGCAGAAATGTTCTTATTTGCCCTGGAAAAAATCTAAAAGCATTTTTGTCAGTGTGGGTTGTTGATAAAAAGATTGATTAAAAAAAAAGTACAGTTAAAATAAATTGAAAGTAGTAAAATGTACAAAAGAGAAAGTAAAAATGTCTGAAAATCATACTGTACTGTTTATATTGTATTATATTGTATTATACTTGTATACTGTATTATATTGTTTATACTGTATATTATACTGGATATATTGTATTATACTGTATTATACTGTATTATATTGTATTATACTGTATTATATTGTATTATACTGTATTATACTGTATTATATTGTATTATACTGTATTATATTGTATTATACTGTATTATACTGTATTATATTGTATTATACTGTATTATATTGTATTATATTGTATTATACTGTATTATATTGTATTATATTGTATTATACTGTATTATATTGTACGCCAGTATCTCTCGGTTATCTCAGATCTTCATCCCAACAGTTTAAAAAAAGATTTTATTCAGCAGTCAAAACAAAAGTAACCATGTGTTTAGTACATTTTAAATGAGTTTCTGTGTGAGAATGAGGATCACAGACTTGGACAGTGAGTGGCTGCTGTGTCCCACCTCTCTGAAAGGGATCTAGTTACTGTTGTCTCCTCGTGTTCACCTCAGGCATGTGGGGTGTTGTGTTATTTTCTTTTTGTTTTGAAGATGGATCTTTTCGGTGCTTTGCAGATGATATCCAAATATTAATCTCAAGAAACAAGACTGTTTTATGTAACTGAGTACATGCACCAACAATAATTATTTCCTAGTGATAAGTCAGAGCTCCTTATTTGTGCCTGTCTTGTCCTTGATCAGCAGGAAAGTGTTTGCTGTTTTTGGCGAAATTCTCAGTCAGAAGTCTTGGTGCCATTTTGTTCCAGCGGCTCTGGACCAGCATGAAATGTTGCTGCTTTCCCAACTGAGGATGTGACTAAACTCTTTAGTGTATCAGGCTGTGATGGAGAGGATTGTTCACCCGATTATTTGTGTTTCAGGTGTGTGATGCGGCGGCTGCGTTTTGGTAGCCAGGAATCTTTGTTAAGCACCAGCTGTGTATCGTCTCTGGAGCTCAGAATGGACCAGTCAGTGATCATCAAACCAGTTCATTCCTCCCTGTTGGGTCAGGATTACTGCTTCGAGGTGATGCACAAACACATTACCAACAATAGTTACGATCATCTCACACACGGGTCACAAAGCTAAACTGCTGATTATCCAAAAATCAATTCATGGTGATCTTGTCAGCATCCAGAAATTGATCAGGTGATCAGGATTCAGGTCTGGTGTATAAAACTAGTCTTTACACAGTCTGTACCATTAAAAGAGTTGTGAGGACTCTTCAGAGTGTGGTGATGACCTCTGACCCATGTCTCCTAGGTAACCACCTCGACAGGCACAAAGTGTTTCTCATGTCGTTCGGCAGCAGAAAGAGACAAATGGATGGAGAACCTAAGACGAGCCGTTCATCCCAACAAAGACAACAGCAGGAGGGTGGAGAACGTTCTGACGGTGTGGGTCATCGAGGCCAAAGACCTGCCCGCAAAGAAGAGGTGGGTGTCGCTGCACCTGATGTCTGCTACACCCTAAAATCTACTGGTGCATCCATCATTCTAATACAGCTGTATCATTGTGTAGTAACAGTAGTATTTGTACTTCAGGTACTTCTGTGAGCTGTGTCTGGACGACAGTCTTTATGCTCGAACGTCATGTAAACTGAAGACTGACAACATATTCTGGGGAGAACGTTTCGACTTCAGCAGCCTGCCGTCCATCAGCGCCGTCACGCTCCACCTCTACAAAGACACAGACAGGAAGAGGAAGAAGGACAAGAGCAGCTACGTTGGATTGGTCAACATCCCTGTTGCTACGGTGACTGGCAGACAGCTAGTGGAGAAGTGGTACTCAGTGAGCACGCCCAGTACAATCCGAGGTACGCACTTTGTGTTTGAGTTCCAGTTTTTGGGTTTGAAGCAGTTGAAAAAATGATCCGAGTTGGAGACGCATCCATCGATCAGCTGGAGACTGGAATGAGCCTGTTTACAGCCTGATCGACTGTGACCTGATGTCCAATTCTGTGATGATCACCTTTACAAGCATGATGGTTCTCGTCACGCACCAGAGCAGAACGGTGATAATTTCCACTCCTCACTGTTCTCCCGCTTCGCTCCTCCGCCCCATGCCGTCGCTCTGGGTCGAGCGTAGCCGCACTTCGGGCTGGTGGTGGGAGCAAAACTGGAGCGAGACGCAGGGCAACACTCCTGGCGCCCTATTGTATTCTTCTGTTGTACCTGTTTACATCTGAGGTTTGTCCAGTAACCTGGACCTCTTTTATTTGGGCTTTTGTTTAGATGAGTGTGAAAGAAAGGTGGAAAATGTAAAAGTCCTTCTGAATCTTCCAGAACCTTTTATTAAATATCAAGAGTAAAACCTTATATTTATGTAGCTGATGTCCCCTCTAACATGAGATGATATCGTTGCTGGTGTTTCAGGGAAGTCTTCTGTGCCGACGGTTCGAATCAAAGCTCGCTATCAGAGTATCGTCATCCTGCCGATGGAGCAGTACAAAGAGTTTGCAGAGTACATCAGCTCCAACTACTTGCTGCTCTGTAACACTCTGGAAGCCTCCATCAGTCTGAGAGCTAAAGAAGAGCTGGCTGCTGCACTCGTCCACATCTTGCACAGCACTGGCAAGGCCAAGGTAACTACACCCACCACCCAAGACCAACGGTAATCTGCCCATTATCCTGCACCACCCACCTTCAAAATAAAATTATTCCATCTGTCACACTCCAGCTAAACACAACCACCTTCAAAATAAAACCACTCCACCCTAGCTTGTCTCATGTCCAGCCTAATGACGGTGACCTTTGACCCCTGGTTGCAGGACTTCCTGACAGACCTGATGATGTCAGAGGTGGACCGTTGCCGTGACAACGACCAGCTGATCTTCAGAGAGAACACACTGGCAACAAAGAGCATAGAAGAATACCTGAAGCTGATTGGACAGAAGTACCTGCTGGATGCCCTCGGTAAACACAGCTCTACACGTTACACAAACGCATCAGCAGGTCGACGGACAGCTGTGATTGGACCAGAACCAGCGTGTCGTTTTATTGCACAGATATACTGCATAGTCTGAACCTGGCATTAGTGGGTTATTAAACTCAGGTGTTACCCTCTGTGTGTTCAGGTGAGTTCATTAAAGCTCTGTATGAGTCTGATGAGAACTGTGAGGTCGACCCGTCTCGCTGTTCCCCCTCTGACCTCGCAGAGCATCAGGCCAACCTGAGGATGTGCTGCGAACTCGCTTTCTGCAAGATCCTCGACTCGTACAGGTAGATACACATATGTACAAACTTTCCCAATCCTGTGTCCTGGTGTGTGTTCTCTGAATGACACCAAATACGTTTTTACTGCGAACTGTGTGAACCTTGTGTAGTAACATGTAACATGACTGTCCACTGTCCTTTGGAAACAGAAAACAGGAAGATGCATGTGTTGTAAAATATGTTTGGCACCACAGAAATTCTAAACCACCGTTTATAATTGAAATGAAGCCCAGTAAATAATGTTAAATCCAAACAGGGTTTTCCCACGAGAGCTGAAGGAGGTGTTTGCATCATGGCGGCAAGAGTGTGGTAGCCGGGGTCGACCAGACATCAGTGAGCGTCTGATCAGCGCCTCCTTGTTCCTGCGTTTCCTGTGTCCAGCTGTGATGTCACCATCGCTGTTTGACCTGATGCAAGAATACCCAGACGAGCGCACAGCGAGAACCTTAACCCTGATCGCAAAAGTCATCCAGAACCTCGCCAACTTCAGCAAGTAAGTCTGGACTTTTACTGTGAAGGAACTCAAGGAAATGGACAATTTTGACTTTGAAGGGACTTAAACCTTTACTGTAATTATCATGAAACCTTTGACCTTTCATTTTTAAGTAATCAGCAGCTGTGCCTCTTCTGAACTCTCTCTCTGTTACGTGTGCACCTGGGCGCTACCTGTGGCTGTAGGTTCGGCACTAAGGAGGAGTACATGCTGTTTATGAACGACTTTGTGGAGCGGCAGTGGAGCAGCATGCAGCGTTTCCTGCAGGAGATCTCAAACCCAGACGGGCTGAACCACACGGCTGGCTTCGACGGGTACATCGACCTCGGCAGAGAGCTGTCCAGTCTGCACACCTTGCTTACTGAGCTCGACCAGGTAACACCTGAACAGGTAACGCATCTGGGCAGGTAAGATCTCACCACCTTAACACCTGTGCATCTCTGTCTCCAGTCCTGCCTGTCGAAGCTCGGCCCTCTTCCTCGGATTCTCAGAGACGTATCAGCAGCTTTGGTTAACCCAGGGGGCCTGGGTAATCCCGGGGCCGTCTCCTCTCCGGAGCCACAGCGGGTGGTGTCTCCACCTCCTCTGTCCCCACCCCCTCTTTCCCCACCCCTCTCTCCTCCCTGTAATCCCTCAATTGGCCTGCAAGGTGGCGTCGGACTGGATGGAGGGTTAGCATCAACAAACGACAGGCTGGCTTTTATTGTGAAGGGACAGTTGCACTGACCAATCACAGCTGAGCTCACACACCAGCAGTGATCTACAAAATACTGTGTTCTGTATATAAAGTATCCACAGCTTTAATTTCACCAACTAACCTGTATCATAAATATATTTCTAACAAACTGCTAAATAATCTGCTGTAAATTCAGTGAGTTATGAAGATTTTAATTTTGCATTAGGGGGGAACAGATTCCCTGATCCAGAACCGTACCATCATCGTCATTAACGATCTGCTGGTTCTGATTCTTTGTGTTTGCAGTTTGGTAGATTTCACCAGACTTCCGTCTCCAACTCCTGAAAACAAAGACTTGTTCTTCGTCACCAAAGGATCCAGTCTGCAGCCGGCATCAGGTGACCTTTGACCTCTAATCTTTATCCAGTCTCATTTTCCTTACCCCACTCTGTGACCTTTGAACCTGTGCTAATGATGTCACTTCCTGCAGGCCTGCAGGGCTCTCCCGCTCCGAGCTCTTCGTACTCAGAGCCCAATGAAAATGAAGCGGCCTTTGACGTGACCAACGGGGGCCGGAGGGAGGGGATGGAGCTGACCAATGAGAGCCGCAGCCTGTCTCTGGTCGACCTACAGGACTCCTCACCTAGTGAAGGCCTTGACGACAGCCAATGGCAGCGCAGAACGGGACTGCTCCCCCTGTCCTTCCAGAACCCAGTGTATCACATGACCACCACATCTCCACGGCAACCGCAGGACACCACACCATCGGACGGGTCGGTAGGGTCGCAAGGAAATGCTGACGCCATGGCAACCAAACCAGCATTTCTCACACAGATGTCTGTGGGCCTGGGAGGGGGTGAGAGGGGGGAGAGGATGTCGGCCATGTCGAGCAGCAGCAGCGGGGAGGAGTACTCCAGACGAGCTCTGTCCCTCACCGAGACTCTCACAGGTGAGTAAGACCAGGACCGGACTGAACCGTTTATGATGCTAAAGTCTCAAGTTAACAAGGACGAAATTGTGTGGATGTCAGGGATGATTTGGCTCTAGTCTTCCCCCTGGTGGCTTACATCGTACAGATTTACACAAAGACGCAAGAAGGTACTACTGTTGTCAACATGTACACATTAGTAAAAATGAAGATGAAGTATTCCTGCTGTTATTCGTCGACCTGCTGTATGAAATATCTCTGGTCACCCAAACAGACTTTTCCTAATAGACGAGAACAACACCTGTAACCTGTAACTGTACACAATGAAGTGACAGCTGTTGCTTCAAGTGAGTCAGAAGACTCCCTGGAAATTTGCACTGAAAGTGAGATGAGAGACATAAGCACTGCTGAAGCCACATTCCCACCAATCACAGAGCATCTGTCTGTGTGGACAAATGGAGACAAACTGTCTGGTGGGGGGGCAGACTTTGTTTCAGTGGTGACACGTGACATCACATCTTGAAGTCGGTGTGGACTGACACACGTAATAAAAAGGATTCTGTATAAAACACCAACTGATGATGTCACTGTTGTTGCCCCCTCCACCCCCCATTCTTCTCAGGTACCTCGGCCCCCCCTCGTCAGAATTCCTCCGGTCCTCAGAGACGCATCGATCAACCTCCTCCTCCAAACTCTGCTCCCCCAGGACCTCCCCGAGGCCGGACCCCTCCCAGCATGCTCAGCGGCGGCGGTGGAGGTCCTGCCTACCCTCCACGCCCCGCCTCTGGCAGCATGATGTCATCGAGCCCCGATTGGCCAAGTAGTGGCCAATCACGGCTCAGACAGACATCATCATCATCTAAAGGAGACAGCCCTGAGAAACAGCGACCTGCTGCCAAGGTAACCAGGCTGTTACCATGGTAACCAGTCAAAGAGATTAACGGTGTAGTTTTTGTTGATGTTGTGGAAACAAATATCCAGGTAGTTGCTATGGTGACAGTACTGGTTTACGTGTGTGTGTGTGTGTGTGTGTGTGTGTGTGTGTGTGTGTGTGTGTGTGTGTGTGTGTGATCAGGCACCGTCTCCCTGTGCATTGGATCGGACCGCAGCCTGGCTGCTCAACATGAACTCCGCCTCCTCCTATGGCGAGACGGAGGACGATCGCCACGATGACGCCCTCATTGAGAAGGTAGGAGGCTCTGTGTAGTGGAACTGTACAGGTTCAGTACATCAGCCGGTGCACCGGTAGCCACCAGTGTGTGTGTGTGTGTGTGTGTGTGTGTGTGTGTGTGTGTGTGTGTGTGTGTGTGTGTGTGTGTGTGTGTGTGTGTGTGTGTGTGTGTGTGTAATAACACTCTTGACCTAGTTGCATGAGTCAGTGTCTCCAGCTGCTGGGTCAGACCTGACCCTGATCCAGCTGCTGCTGCAGGATCATCGGTCCACTCTGAAACAGGTTCAGCATATTTATCATTAAAGAACAACGTGATGGATCTATACATAATTAATTATTTAATTAATAATTAAATAACTTTTGTGATATAACTGTATAAACATGAGAAACTCATAAAGCTCATAATTAATAATTTTGTTCCCATTGTGAGTTAAGAAAAGTTCTGTTGCGTTACAAGGGTGAGACTTCCAGAGAGGGTGACAGGTACCTCTGACTGGCCACCCTCACATCAATATGTTTAAAGTAAAAATCTGATCAACATGTTCCTCATGATAATTTTACAAAGTTTGACGTGTGTCAAAAATGTATTGTCTGTAATTAAGTTAAGCCTGAACGTGTGTGTGTGTGTGTGTGTGTGTGTGTGTGTGTGTGTGTGTGTGTGTGTGTAGTACCAGCAGGAGATTGCGTTGCTGCAGGAGAAGTTGCGAGTTGCTGCTTTGCGTCAGGAGGAGTGTGAAACCCGTTTGATGGTCCAGGATCAGCAGAACCAACGAATGCTGCAGGAATACCAGGTCTGTGACTTATATCATTCACCTCACCTGTACAGGTGTCACATGACCCTCCTGGACCAATAGGATTGTGTGTGTTTCAGGCTCGGTTGGAGGACACAGAGAGCAGACTGAGGAGACTGCAGGATGACAAAGACCTCCAGATGAATAGCATCATCAGCAGGTCTGTACACCTGTAACACCTGTCTGCCTCTACACCTGTGCACTTGTCTGCCTGCTAACAGTCTCACCTGTGCAGGTTGATGGCGGTGGAGGAGGAGCTGAAGAAGGATCACTCTGACATGCAGGCTGTGGTTGACTCCAAACAGAAGATAATAGAGGCACAGGTACCTGTCTGTCTACCTGTCTGTGTGCGTTTACCCGTCTCTCTCAGTAAAGCAGGTCACTCTCACCACCACCAACCAATTTTCTCTCACCTGTCCCTCTCCCTGTCTGTCTCTCAGGAGAAGAGAATAGCGAGTCTCGACGCCGCCAACACTCGCTTGATGGCGGCTCTGACTCAGCTGAAGGAGCGGTACGCGGTGACATCACAGAGGAACGGCCTGTCTCCTAGCAACACTTCGTCTCTGCAGATCACCGAGAATGGGGAGTTTCGCAACTCTGGCAACTGCTGAGCGACATGCTCCTGAGCTCTGATTGGCTGTGACTGCAGGAAGGGGGTGGGGCTTATCTGCATGACAAGAGAGGCCGTTAGAGGCGCCGTGAATGGCAGACCCTGATATTTTCTTTAAACCAATCAGCCAACCATCACCTCCCCACAGGAACAAATCTGATCTGACTCCGTCTCGTTGCTAGGTTACCCCTCACTTCCTGTTTTTGTTTTGCATGTTTCCTCTTGCGCAGTCTGACATCATATTCTGTCTCCTATTGGTTCCTGGTCAAAGCTGGAAACTTCCAACAATCAGTTTACGGTCTATATAACCTGCAACAACTCCATCTACATATGGCTCCAGTACAACTGGAGCAACTCTGGCTGTATATGGCTCTTATCTAACTAGACCACACCGTTCTGGTTTATTCAGATTAATCACAACAAGTCTGTCTGATGAGCCACGTGAGGCTCTGTTAAAACTGGACTAATCAAACAACTCTCACTCTGTAAGGTTTTAGTTGGGCCAGTGACTGACTTCAGTCATATATGGGTCTGGTCCAGTTGTTCCAACTATGTCGATTTGTGGCTCTAGTCCCAACGGGGCTTACTGAAACAACTCCCTCTATATATGACTCTGGTCTCACTGGGTGAGACTCTTGCTGTTTATGGCTCTGGTGTCTGCAGGACTTTCAGAGCTGTCGAGGACATTTATGATTTTAGACTCTTGATCTTTAGATTGTGATTTAACTTTTGTGTCCTCCATGTTCATCTCTGTGTACAGAGACAGGTCCTGGTTAGCCTAGCTTAGCACAAAGACTGGAAGCAGGGGTAAACTGTTAGCCTAAAGAACAAAGGTTGTGTTGATTAGTGATTCTGGGCTCTTGGCCCCTCTGGGCTTCCGTAGAGTTGAATGTTTAGTTCACCTGGTTCAGAGGTCGATGTGGGGGCGTTAGTTTGTGTTGTTTCAGAGAATTCTACTGATTTTAATGTAAACATCAGATTTTATTGTAAAACAGTAAAAACTCTTTAAATTGTGATGAATAGTTTGTGAACATGCACTCATCTGCTGTCCTGTACAGACTGGACTCTACTGGACTCTACTGAACTCTAGTGGACTCTGTCCTGCTGTGTTCACCGTCTCTGTTCTTCTGTATTTATGAGAAACTTTCGGTTCATGTTCTTGTTATTTATCAGTATTTATAAAGAGAGATGCTCCAATAAACTATTACACTATCAAACTGTTGCCATGGCAATGAGTGACAGCTGTAGGCGGTACCTGGTACCTGGAACTTGTTTTGGTCCAGCCTGTCTTTGGTACATCCTGTGTTGATATGATGTGTTTTTCCTGTATCAGATAAAGTAGAACGCGTTGGCGGTTCGCTGCCCAACTCCTCCTGTTCTTTGTCAAAGGGTCTCCGGACAAGACTAGTCCATGTCCGCAGACCCCAGACACTGAGGCTGAAGCCAGTGGTGCCAGGACCAAGCTTGGTGGCAACTGGGAGGAAGGGCATCCAATGTAATGTAAAAAGCTCTCAGCTCACCTGTCCTCCCTTTGTTCTCCGACCTGCTGTCCACAGAGCAGAGGCTGCAGCAGAAGCTCCACACCTGTATTTTCAGGTCTCCCCTGCTGCTCTCGTCAAACGCTACAAAAAACGCATCCTGGTTAGTTTTTCACATTAGTGCAGTAAATAACTTTTCACATCCATGTGCTGTAATTTTCAGTTTCATGTAGTATGAAATGCTCCCACTGCAGCTACAGACATAGCTACAGACCAACTGATCAGTCAGCTGATTAATGGGTCGACCACTAGGAAACAGACAGACAGGTGTGTAGACAGACAGGTTTTATTGATTCAGATTTGAGGCTCAGCTGGCTCCTTCATTAATATTGACAAACTTTATCCTGCTTTATAGTATTTAAACAGGAAGTGATGTCACAGGTGCTTCGTGAGGTGCTCCAGCGGGTTGGTGGTCCAGTACTTGTGGTTCCAGCCCAGAAACCAACCAGTAAAGGTTGGCGGTTCAAATCCCTGTTTCACCGTGACGATGGGGGTACGGGGGTCTCTGTGGGCTGGGTCACTCTCGATGTACCGGACCGCTGCACAAAGTAACACAAAGGTAGCTGTTACGGACCTGGATCAACTGAACCAGGTTAACACTAGAAGAACATCAAGGCTGCAGACACCTGCACCTGAGCAGGTTGTTTACCTGAGGAGCTGCTGATTAATGCATTAGAAGATCAACTCACCTGATGCTGCTGCCTCCATCTTTTCCTCCTCATCAGCCTGGTTCCCGATCCAAACAAACACCTGCAGGAGGACACAGGATTTATGGAAACAAGTAGGAACAGGATCTGTAACCATTGGGACAGAAGATGAGACTCACATGGTCCCAGACATCCAAGATCATGACATCGTCAGGTGCGAGGTCATTCTGTGTCAGCTCACCAGGAACCTCCTCCATCTGAACACACACAGGTTAAATGATTGTTAACAATCTGCACTGGCTTCTTAATGACAAGGTGAAGCCCTGAGGAACCCTGGGGCAGGTCATCAGTACTCAGGAAACCCTCAGTAACTGTACCAACCCCTCAGTACACCTGTACCAACCACTGAGTACACCTGTACCCTGTACCAACCACTGAGTACACCTGTACCAACCACTGAGTACACCTGTACCCTGTACCAACCCCTGAGTACACCTGTACCAACCCCTGAGTACACCTGTACCAACCACTGAGTACGCCTGTACCCTGTACCAACCCCTGAGTACACCTGTACCAACCCCTGAGTACACCTGTACCAACCACTGAGTACACCTGTACCCTGTACCAACCCCTGAGTACACCTGTACCAACCCCTGAGTACACCTGTACCAACCCCTGAGTACACCTGTACCAACCACTGAGTACGCCTGTACCAACCACTGAGTACACCTGTACCAACCCCTGAGTACACCTGTACCAACCACTGAGTACACCTGTACCCTGTACCAACCCCTGAGTACACCTGTACCAACCCCTGAGTACACCTGTACCAACCACTGAGTACACCTGTACCCTGTACCAACCCCTGAGTACACCTGTACCAACCCCTGAGTACACCTGTACCAACCCCTGAGTACACCTGTACCAACCACTGAGTACGCCTGTACCAACCACTGAGTACACCTGTACCCTGTACCAACCACTGAGTAAACCCGTGTACCCTGTACCAACCACTGAGTACACCTGTACCCTGTACCAACCACCTTGATATTGTCAGCAGCCACATCAAACAACTTAGAAGCTACAAAGTCAACAGCCCTAAATACTTAAGCAGACAGACCAGGAAATTTCCAGTCTTGTTGGAGCAGGCAAACAGACGAGGCGGATGAATCTCCATCTTGTTTTGTAACCGGGGGGACTGACAGTAGTCCGTTTGCCCCCCCCAACACCTTCCAGAATTCATCTGTACACAAATACACAATCAGGATATCAGCTGCTTTGAACTTGTTCCTTAAAGTCAATATATGGAACGAACATTTTTCCATCATCCAGCCCCCCCTCACCTTCCTCCTTTCCCTCCTCTAGAAGGGTGGGGGTCACCTGCAAGATCCCAGACAGGTGTTCAGCTCCCTTGACTTCGGCTGAGCTGCTGCTTTTCCCTTTCCACATCCAGGATCCAGAAGGGGAGACCACAAGGAAGACATCATTGGAGTTCAGACTGGAGGAGGACAGATCCACCTGAGGACAACAGGGGAGACCATATCAAGCTGGTCTAAGTGGACTAAGACTGGAATCAGGGTCTTGGGGAACAAAAACGCACAGTGACCATCTGTGACTAACATCCTGCAGTCTGGTCCTGACACACCTCAGTCTCTGTACGTCTGTGGTTTTCTCTCTCACCTCCACTGCTCTAGTGTCTCCTGCTGGATTGGATCGAACCTGGAACAAGCGGGTCCCTGCCACCTCTGACTGGCCACCCTCTCTGGAAGTCCCACCCTTGTAAACCACCAACAGGTGCCCGCCAAATAGGCTCATGAGGTGGGCTGGCTCCTTACCTTGAACCACTCGTACCTGCAGACAGGTGACAGTGTGAGTGTTAAAGTCTTATTGTCTTTACAGATCTGGGTCCAGTGTTGTCACTTCATGTACCTGCACTGCTCCACCTCCCAGGTCATCATCCACCTGGACAGCCAAGATGGCAGACGCTCCAACCTCATCCGTGCTGGACTCTGCTCCCTGCCTGCAGACAAAGACGCCAAATGATACAGTTGATTTTTGATCCATATCTAGATGGAGCAGGTAGATGGACACCTGTCATCAAGTTCTTCTTCATCCTTCTCCCCTGTGGATCTCACCATATGTAGATGATGTGACCCTGTCTGCCACTGTGTTGGTACTTATACAGGATGATGTAACTGTCTCCTCCATAGAACTGGCCGAAGACTGACGGATCCACTGGGATCTTCTTGGATCCTTCAATACGCCAGATCTGCAGACGAGTAAAGAGGTCAGAGAGACAGGTCGATTTTTTGGATAGTGACCCAAAAAATGACATCACAAACCCAATGGGCCACATGGTCACATCATCTAGAGCTCATGCATCACGAGCCAGTTAAGGTAGTTTAGGTTTCTGATCTGAGGTGAACCTATAATTAAATGTCCAGATAAGCAGTTACTGAAGTCTTCACTGTCCAGATGATAGAAAGACAGTGAAGCTGTAGCACTAGGCCACATTTAAACAGAATAGGTACAGTGCTGCATTCAGTGATCATAATATGTTTCACCTCAGACGTCCAACTGGGCAGTAAAATAACAGTTTGTACACAACAGTTTAAAAGATGTTCAGGTTTCTCTCTCTGCAGTTGGAAGTAACAAATGTTTATGTCTCTGTATTTGTTCTGCTCATGATTACAGATTAAAACCACTGGGATCTCCACCTTGTGTTTGCTCCTCACATACAGATAGTGTAACACTAGGGAACCAAAATGAGAGTGGGGCAAAGTAAAATTAAATTAGACCACAGGGGAACTACTGTAAGTGCCACGTGGTGCCTGCAGACAGTACTCTGTCTGAAAATAGTCTTCGTCTGAACATTTTACATTTTTATTTTGGAATCTCTTCGGGTCATGATGGACATGGCCCTGCTAACCTGTTTCTCTCCATCCCCTCGGTCCACCATCCCATGCTGCGCTGCCATGGCCTCTGATTGATGTAACTTTGACGCATCGAATGGCACCTGTCCAATGAAAACCATTAGCTTTGGTCTAGAAACGAACAGTTTGGTCTGGAACTTGGTCCTGGTTCATCTACCTTTTCTATCTTTGCTATCCGATTGGACACGTACGCTGTTCCCATGCCGACAGTGTCACCACAATCTCTCCAGTTCTTAAAGAACTGCTTGAAGATTGGAGTCTCTCCATGTTCCGGAAGGACCTGGATCTAAGGGGGCCCATCGAGGCAGGGTGGACAGGTGAAGCAGTTAGACAGGTGAAGGTGAATAGGTACTGTATATACATACACATTCACGCTGATGGACCGACAGAAGTGTTTTTTTAGCTTTAAACTTAATTTGATTTTGTGTCAGGCAAATTTGAGCAAAGACTGAGAGGTGAGTCTGTATCACACAGGTGTGTTTACCTGTCACACAGGTGTGTTTACCTGTGTGTGTGAGGGGTAGTTCATCTTTTGGATGAACTGCTCGGCGCTCTTCAGGACAGCACAACGTTCCTCCGCATTCGCATCTTTACCTGCAAACACACACATGCAGACACGTGTCTTCTATTTTTCCGTACACAGCTGATAACGGCGCTCGTTCTCACTGACCAATCATATCACATCCTGTGTCAGAGGAACCTGTGCAGACCTGTCTAACTGGTTTCAGTCCAGTCTGCTTAGAACCATTTTACAGTTCGAACCTTTCCAGACGAAGATGTGTCCATTAACTCCGTTGTCCAGGATGAAACACTCAGTGGACTGCAAAGTATCCTGGGAGAAGGGGTTCTGCTCTGCTACCATGGTAACTGCCATGTCCCCATCTGCATTCGACACCTGAGAGACAAACAGGTGAGCACTTCCTGCTGCTACCTCACACTAGAAGCCTTGCACTCAGTCATACAGGTGAGAAACACCTGGTTCAATGTGTCACCTTGTAGAGCTGAGCCACTCTCCTGTTGGAGGCGTCCATCTTGGTGTCGTCACTTTGACCTTCGGGAAGTTCTGGCTTCTCTCCAAGAACCTGCACACAGACACACACAACAACTTTACCTGAAAAGTGTTTAATGATATTTGATTAAATGTTTATTGTTATTTTAATTAGTTATTGCATATTTTACAATATTTAAGACATTTTTCCAGATAAAGAAAATCTGAGCTGTCTCCCAGGTAGTGCCACCTGGAAAACACACTTTACTGTCCTCAGGTCATCACCTGCAGCATCCTGTCTGGCTCCGCCCCTTCATCACAGATCAACAGTTTGGCCCGCCCACACATCTCGTTGTCACGGATACCCTTACATACCTGTCAATCAATCAGTCCATCAGTGATGTCATTAAACAATGATGATGTAATGATTTGACATCACCACTCACCATAGCAGCCTTTAGCTTCTCAAAGTGGTTGCTATGGGAACCAGACCACTGGATTATTTCCTGTAGACACAGAGAGACAGATTCAGTGTCTGCCCGTCTGTCTGACTGCCTGTCTCACCTCTGCCTGTCTATCTCACCTTTCCCAGGTGCAGGATGAAACTGTCTCCCTGGTTGAAACTCTCCCAGCTGATCGGAACTTCCATTGCCCTGACGACATGCCGACCTTTGACCTGCAGCAGCCTCTTCTCGTCATTGGTTACCACGTGTCTGAACCCTGAGGCCACACCCCCTGCCTGAGAGCAGGTAGAACTGACATCATCAGTCAAGCCATTTGTCTGTACTGCAGTATCAGTAGTACTGAGTACAGAGTACTGCAAATAATAATAATAATGATAATAATGCAGTAAACAGTGAAACTGAATCAAGATAAACAGTAAAATTAAAATAAACGACAAAATTCTGTGTGATGTAAAACCTACAGTAGTACCAGCAGTTCATGTAGTACATGTTTTGTAGTTACCATATACTTGAGACCAGTTTTGAAGTACCCAGTGAATGTACTGGACTCGTGGCCCTGGACTTCACGGTACTGGATTGGCGCCCCCTGCAGGAAGTCGTCCATCTGAACCGCAAAGATGGCTGCTGCTCCACTCTCATCCTGAGAACACTCTGACCCTGGAGATCAATGAACCAATCACAGACCAGAACCAGTGTCACACCTGGAATCACTGTTACTTCTAAAAGTATTACTCTCAGCAGTATTAAACCTACTAAGATCAGTAGTAATACTGTGTTTCTGAACACGATGAAGGACCTGCTCACCGTTCGGTAAATCTGACTTTATGCTGACGATACTGTTATTTACTGCTCTAAAATACAACAGCAGTAGCAGTATTAGTATGTGCTGAGCTGCAGTACCTATCCAGTAGTGCAGGTCATACTGCAGTGATCCCCTCTGGGTCTTGGTGCCGTGGAGAACCAGGTAAGCGTCTCCGCTGTAGAAACCACCGTAGAGATTCTCAGGTACGGGAACCAGCTCCATCTTCTCCACCCGCCACACCTGAAGCCCTGCCTTCTTACCTGCATTCTCAAACTCTGGGTGGAACACCATGATGTCACCTGCAGGGGGAGGGGACACGTTAGATCAACATGACGTCACTGGGCGTGGTTACAGAATAATGGCATCAGAACCTGACACTGACCTCAAAGTTTGGTCTTAAAGTCAAATGAAAGAAAAAGCTTCAGGTTATTTTCTGCTTAAGTTTTATTCTTGAATACAACCAGTTCTTTGGTTTCTGAAAGAATCCTCATAATCTGGAAATGAACATATTCTTTATACTGTGATCACCTCACGTTGGTGAATTATTATAAAATAAGCTCAGTCCACTTTAAGGGGGCTGAGTTCAGCTCGGTTCACGAGGATAAATGTGAAAACGCACTGAAGTAAACACAAACCTGCAGAAGATGCGTTCAAGAGCAGCTGGGTGCTTTCACCAGATGTGTTCTGTATCAGACTGAACCGAGATTAAAGTGATGATGATGATGAAGCTACAGGCGCCCCCGCTTCCTTTTCAGACTGAAGAAATGACTGAGACTAAATGAAACATTTTAAAAATTAGAAACCGACCGAGAGTTGAAATAAATAAATGCATCATGAACTAAAACAGACGAGCAGCAAAGTAAAAACTCACCGTCACCGTCCAGCTGGATGGAAACAGAATAATGAAGGCTGAGCTCCAGCTGAGGCACTGACACAGGGAGGAGGGACTGCAGGTAACTTTACCTGTCCACCCCCGCTTCTGTCACACCCAGACTCGGGCTGAACAACAGCTGCTGCTGAAACCAGAGACACTTATTGTTCATAAAAGCAACAAGAACTGAGACTATTTTATTTTCTGCTTGAACATCTTCACAGGAAACAGTGTGAACTCACCTGATGCTGAAACATGTTTCATCTGCTGAAGTCTTGTGCTGCACAAGTTAAACGTTGCTGAACCGCTGCATCAAACATTTGAGTCAGTAAAAGCATCAGAGTATTCTGGACAACTGTGCAATCAGCAGTGTCCCCCATGACTGTGGTTACGTGCAGTGAACTCGAGAGATACGCAATATTTATACTGCAAAATATTTCAAATCAAATATTTTACTGTTAAATGAATCTAGAATTTATTTATGAGTTTTACTTTTTGAATTAAATCCAACACCACAACCAGTGATTCTTGTTGTTTAATTTTTAATTAATGTATCAATTTAATTACACGTGGAGCTTATTATATGTGTTATTACAAATACTTTTTATAGACATTAATAATCAAATGTCCGCATTTATAGACAGAGCTCTTATTTTGAAATTATCTGAGCGGACGCAGCAGAAATTCTCTGGACTGTTCTTTATTTTGAAACTTCAGACCGGATGTTTACGGTAGTTTGACCCGGTCAGCTGTTTGGTTTAGTTGTCAACATGTCGCAGTGAACTGACAACGATAACCGGTAACTAACCGGGTTTAACCGGGTTTAACCGGGTTAACGAACAGTCGGGAGAATGGAGACGTTCAGTAAACTAACGAGTATGCTGCTGCACGCGCTGGAGACGGTGAGTTAGCAGCTGTTAGCCAAGTTAGCTTCTGTTAGCTCAGGTATGTGCCAGTTAAAGTTTGTGACATGTGTGTTGGGGGGTGGGGTGGGGGGGGGTGGGGGGGGTAATAACGTTAACTGACGCAGAAAATAAACCCGGTTTATCAGGTGCGAACTGTGACTAAAGTTCTGTTACCTGCGGCAGGTGAGTTTGTGTCGACGTGGAGGAAGGAATGTGTTCAGGTATTCAGACAGGTCCGGGCTGGGGCCTGGGGGGTGGGCTGGGGCCTGGGGGGTGGGGTGGGGTGGGGTGGACAGGTACAGTCAGACCCAGTTCACTGGTCATCATGAGGACCCAGTTTAATAATGCCAGTAAGTTTTTAAAACACAACATATTGTTTTCAGTCAGTGTCATTTCTAAATGGTTCCTTAAAGTTTATCTCTGTATTATTATTGCGTATTAGTAACAGTTGTTATTTATAAAAACAATATTACAACAATATATTTACTGGGATGTGGTTAGAGTCTGTGCAGAATTCAAATAACAAAACAACTTTTATTCTGGTGATCTATGGAGGGTTTCCTGTCTGTGGATTTTAACTTGCACAGAGATCTAATGTTTTTAATTTTACCTGGTCAGAGAAAAGTGAAGACAAAAGCTGTTAGAGTAAAACAAACTAAACACAACATTTTCCTGCTTTTATTTTATTAATGAGACAGATTCACTTCCTGTTATTGAACCTGTCTGTCTAACTGTCTGTCTCTCAGCGGGAACCCACAGTGGACCTACTGGACTCGTTTGTGGAACACTGGAAATCAATCACCAACTATTACATCGAGACCACAGGTGAGTGACGGGGAAGCTCGGTTTTGGGGATACGTTAAGGTTCAGATGAGATGAAGCAGACCAATGGGAAACGGACTGAACAGTGTGTGTGTGTGTGTGTGTGTGTGTGTGTGTGTGTGTGTGTGTGTGTGTGTGTGTGTGTGTGTGTGTGTGTGTGTGTAGACGACAGCCGTCCTGTCAAACAGACTGACATCCCGTGGCGTCTCAAACAGATGTTGGATATTTTGGTGTATGAAGAGAAACAACAGGTAACACCTGTCTCTCTCTTTCTCTGTCTGCTCACAGCTTCTCACACACAGTGGTCACTTTATTAGGAACAGCTGATGAATCTAATCAATGTTAACTGTTTTAAAACGTATGATGATTTTCTTGTGGAACCATGTCTTGTTCACTGTCCATGAAGCTCATAGAGGCTGACGTATTCACTGATGTGTTGATGCAGGGTGTGGAGGAGATGGGAGCGTGTTTGGAGTATCTGCTGCAACACAAACTGCTGGAGACTCTGTGCACACTGGGCAAAGCTCAGGTAAAATTTACTTGAATCCAGCTCCATGTGGAAGTCGCTGTGCATCTGCATTGGTCACATGATGCACAGGGGAACAATAAAATACAACTTCTACTCTAGAACACTAGATCACTCTAGAAGTGATCAAGTGATGTCACCAACTACAGTTAAAATCAATGGAACTAATTTGCTTGTTGATTTTCGTCGACTGCGTGTTTGAATCCATTCGATCTACTTACTGATCTAAAAGCTGTTTAGAGTTACAAGCTGAGACATCACAGATCAGAATTCATCCTGAAACTAATGCTGATATCAAACAACAGGACAAATACCTGAAATGTTCAGCTTTAGTGGTGTATATTCACAGGCTTTAATCACTTTACTTAAGTAACTTATATTACTTTTACTTCCACTACAGTTAATTGACAGCTTTAGTTTGAACACAAGGCTTAAGTCACTTTGGCAAATGTCCACAGTGTTTGAGGTCGATGTTTCTGTTGTAAAATCAGTTCTGTGTTGGCAGGAGAAGTGAGACCGTCACTGTCGACACTCTGATGGTACAGTAGCTGCTCATCCGGAATCTCTTTGACTTGATGTGACAGTTTAATCTGGTGAATATTTGTGATTCTTCAGCTGGTCAACTTGGTGAAATGAGAATCCACATGTTCAGTCATGTTTTCTCAGCCACCTGTTGACTTTGTGGGCTGTAGAGTGATGTTTGAATTCAAACAGGTTCCTGTTCCAGTATGAAATATTTTGATGGACAGCTGGAATTTGAATGCACAGCTCTGTCAGCTCTGTCACAGGTTGGAGCTTCTGCCCTCACAAACATAAAAACACACATGTTGTTGTGTCGCTGACTGAGAATAATTAATTCCAGCTGAACAGATCCTGAGGTGAACTCTTACTAATGATCTCCTCCCTCCTCCTCAGTATCCTCCGGGGATGTCTCAGCAGGTCCTGCTGTTTTTCTCTAAGCTGTTGTCTCAGATGCAGCAACCTCTGCTGCACCTGGTCAATGTCTACAAACCTGTACAGGTGAGTCATTTTCATTTATTCCCAGTAGTAAACCAGTTTAAACTAATTTCCACTGACAGAAAGGAAAGAATGATTGATGCAGGTTAGCTCTCAGTCATGTGACTCCACTGTCTGATGATGTCATTCTGCCCCATCGCCCCTCCACAGAAGTTGATTCGTCTCTGTGCACTTCCTGGTTCCCAAACTGAGAAGGAGGAGGCACAGTTTCTATTGGTCATCTGTTCCAGAGTCAAACAGGATCCGCACACGCTCAGATACATCTTAGAGGTAACCAGCAGCTAATCAACCAACCACCCAGTCACTAGGTAACTAACCAACTACACACGTGACATCCTCCAACAGACAACCCTGAACTGACCAACTACTGATTAAGGTTAGCGATATACTTATAGTATAATAGTAGAGCTCCAAACTAACATGTCAGTAACCAGGTACCCATCAGACTAGTTTCACCAACAGGTTAGTCATTAACCATACCCACCACTGACCAACCTTAAATAAATTACTAGCTTCACCCAGTCAACAACTCAACACTGACTTAACTAGCACCTTTAACTACAAACCAACTTAACGACCTATTAACCAGTCACAGTAATAACTAACCAGCATCCTCTAAGCTTCATTAGTAACTAACTAATCGCTAACTTCCAGCTCCTATCTAACCGATCACTGTGTGATCATGTGACTTTCTTTGATTCTTGCCATCAGATTGCGGACCAACCAGCAGCCAGGACTTCAGCCTCCAACCAACCACAGCTCTGCACACAAGCCTCCAATCACAGGACAGAAACTCTACTTCCTTCTAGCCAATCAGAGCCCCCTGCCTCCAGCCCTGTCCAATCAGAGCCCCCTGCCTCCAGCCCTGTCCAATCAGAGCCCCCTGCCTCCAGCCCTGTCCAATCAGAGCCCCCTGCCTCCAGCCCTGTCCAGTCAGAGCCCCCTGCCTCCAGCCATGTCCAATCAGAGCCCCCTGCCTCCAGCCCTGTCCAATCAGAGCCCCCTGCCTCCAGCCCTGTCCAATCAGAGCCCCCTGCCTCCAGCCCTGTCCAATCAGAGCCCCCTGCCTCCAGCCCTGTCCAATCAGAGCCCCCTGCCTCCAGCCCTGTCCAATCAGAGCCCCCTGCCTCCAGCCCTGTCCAATCTGAGCCCCCTGCCTCCAGCTCTGTCCAATCAGAGTCTACATTGCTATCGGCTCTGCTGCAGCTCACCAAGAGTCAGGTCAGTAAACAGGTTAACTACAGCTAACTAGTCCAATAGACATACAGTGAGGGAAAAAATTATTTGAACCCCAGCTGATTTTGTAAGTTTGCCCACTAACTTCAAAAAGAGTTATAAATTAATTTGCATTTCCACGAAGGAAAGAAGTATTTGATCCCCTATCCGTCAGCAAGATCTCTAGCTCCCAGGTGGATCTTATACAGGTAACGAGCTGACATTGGCAGCCCTCTCAGCTCGTTACCTGTATAAAAGAGACCTGTCCACAGAAGCAATCAATCAATCCAGATTCCAAACTCTTCACCATGGCCAAGACCAAAGAGCTTTCCAAGGATGTCAGGGACAAGATTGTGGACCTACACAAGGCTGGAATGGGCTACAAGACCATCGCCAAGCAGCTGGGTGAGAAGGTGACAACAGTTGGTGCAATTATTCGCAAATGGAAGAAACATAAATTAACTGCCAATCTCCCTTGGTCTGGAGCTCCATGCAAGATCTCACCTCGTGGAGTTTCAATGATAATGAGAACGGTGAGGAATCAGCCAAGAACCACTCGGGAGGAACTTGTCAATGATCTCAAGGCAGCTGGGACCATAGTCACCCAAAAAACAGTTGGTAACACACTACGCCGTGAAGGACTGAAATCCTGCTGTGCCCGCAAGGTCCCCCTGCTCAAGAAAGCCCATCTACAGGCCCGTTTGAAGTTTGCCACTGAACATCTGACTGATTCAGAGGAAGACTGGGTGAAAGTGTTGTGGTCAGATAAGACCAAAATCGAGCTCTTTGGCATCAACTCAACTCGCTGTGTTTGGAGGAGGAGGAAGGCTGCCTATGACTCCAAAAACACCATCCCCACTGTCAAATATGGAGGTGGAAACATTATGCTTTGGGGGTGTTTTTCTGCCAAGGGGACAGGACAATTGCAACCGCATCAAAGGGAGGATGGATGGGGCCATGTACCGTCAAATGTTGGGTGAGAACCTCCTTCCCTCAGTCAGGGCATTGAAAAGGGTCGTGGTTGGGTACTCCAGCATGACAATGATCCAAAACACACGGCTAAGGCAACAAATGACTGGCTCAAGAAGAAGCATATTAAGGTCATGGAGTGGCCTAGTCAGTCTCCAGACCTTAATCCCATAGAAAATCTGTGGAGGGAGCTGAAGGTTCGAGTTGCCAAACATTGGAGAGGATCTGCAAAGAGGAGTGGGCCAAAATCCCCCCTGAGATGTGTGCAAACCTTGTGGCCAACTACAAGAAACGGCTGACCTCTGTGATTGCCAACAAAGGTTTTGCCACCAAGTACTAAAGCATGTTTTTCGAAGGGATCAAATACTTCTTTCCTTCGTGGAAATGCAAATTAATTTATAACTCTTTTTGAAACGCATTTTTCTGGATTTTTTTTTGTCATTGTTGTGTCTCACTGTTCAAATACACCTACCATTGAAATTATAGACTGATCATTTCTTTGTTAGTGGGCAAACTTACAAAATCAGCTGGGGTTCAAATAATTTTTTCCCTCACTGTAACTGTCTCACTGATACATGAATTACCATCATGTCTTATTTAGTCACCAGTGATTTTGTTACTGTAGTAACAAATAAGTTACTTTGAGTAATCAGATTACTGTCGACCGTCTACACTGATTTGACTGAAACAGCTGTGGGTTCCAGAACCAGGACACGTCAGCTTTTAAAGTATTTATTACTTAAACATCCAAGATATTAGTTACATGTGAACAGGATGTGATGAAACTAGAATTGTACTAATTGTTTTTATCACCATTGTAGCAGCGTGTGTAGTGTTGTTGTTTTGTTGTCACCTCACCGTCACGTTATCATCACCTTTCTAGAGGGGCTCGGTCTGTGTGAAGGCCTACGACAGCCTCCTGCTGCTCTCTGGTCTCCAGTCTGGATCTTCAGGGGAGATTCTGAGTGATCAGACCCAGCTGGCAGAGCTGCTGGCTGGGAGGCTGCTGGAGCTGTACTCCCTGCTGCCTGTGGAGAGTCTGGATCCTGGACAGGTGCAGAGCTGGCCTCATACACCGTGGAGGTACGGGTACACACTGAGTCCACACAAATCAGTACAAAGGCAGTAGACATTGGGTATGTCAGGTGATGGCGGTAGTACTAGTATTTTCCGAGTGTGTACTGATACTGTAGGCTGATAACAGTAGTACTGCAGTATTTTTCTCTCTGTTTCCCACCAGCTCTGATCTCAGGTCAGAACCTCGAGCTTCTGATCACACGACCAACTTCTTCTCCTGGTTTGACTTTCTGGATCACCTGGCGAGAGAGGCCCCTCAGGTACACACACCTACACACCGTCTGAGATATTAGAACTGATACTACTACTGTAATACCTGACCTGCTGTTTTTCTGTCTGATTTCAAGATTTAAATATATATAGTTAAACACAGTGTCTCTGTGTCACCGGACTGGTTTGAAGATGAGACAGTGACAGTAAAGAAGGACAATAAGACGCTGTGTGAATAATAAAGTAAAATAGAAACATTACAGAGAGGTAGCATTAAAATGCTGCACACACCAAACATGCAGTAGGAGTTTCACTGACCTCCTGTGTTGGAATCTGAGAACAGAACAGATCTTCACACGTCCCACAGGTTCTGGACAGTGACTAACAGACATACACAGACACTAAAACACAGACACTAAAACCACCATGAACTGTATCGGTCTGTGGACTAAGTCCAGTTTAGTACATCACATGTGAGTCCAACCGCTGCTGCTTCCCTTCACCTGAGCTGTGTCTGTGTCCTCAGGTGTTGACAGCGAAGGTGTCTCAGTGCGTCCGTCGCCTGTGGTTGGTGGACGTGGTCCAGCCTCAGCTGCTGCACACGTAACAACGCTCGCACCTTCTCACACTCTGCTTCCCTTTGTTTATCGCCACTCAACCATCTGATGTCCAGGTGTGTTTGTGTCCTCAGGAGTGAGCAGGTGGTCTTAGTCTCCACCTCCGTCCTCTGTGCTGTCGTCAGAGTCGTCCAGTCCTCGTCTCTGCTTGATCAGCTGGTCCACTTTCTACTGAGGACACAGAGTGTGACTCACCTGCTGCTGCAGCGCTGTGACCACATCTCAGACCAGGTGAGTCCAGGTACAGGAGACCAGCAGAGAACTGTGTGTGTAGATCAAGTCAAAACCAGTGTGTCTGTCTCTGTCCTCAGATCAGTATGGTGTCTCTGTCTCTGGTGGACGAATTACTACAGAAGCCTCACAGGGACATTTTGGACGTCCTGGTGTTGAGTTCCCTGCAGAGTCGTAGTTACCTATCTCCACCTGCCACAGGTGTGGACGACAGACACGCTGAGACCAGTGAGGACGGAGAGTGAGTTCATCACCCTTGTTAGATTTTTTTTACATTTTTTTATATCTATATACTGTGTTTAACTGATGTTTTGGGATTTTTTATATATTTAAAGTTTTAAGATATTTTAAATTTGGTCTATATTGAACTAATTTTTTTAATTTAATACTATTTTTGAATATTATTTGACTTTTCAGTAAGAATTCTTTCCTGGATATTTCACATTTTATTGATGATATTTTACAAATGTTTTTAAATAATAAATTCAGTATAATTAATAATTTTTTTTGTCCTTTGTTAAAATATTTTGGGTAAATTACAATTTTACAAATGTTGTATATTATTATTATTTAAGAATTAGTATCTAACTAATTATTTCATTTGTTTTGCCAGAGTTTTACAGTGTGTTTACTACTCATGATTAATGTTTTATGTATATGTTTTTAGTATTTGAGACATTTTTTCCAGATATTTAATAGTTGTTTGTAGGGATTTTACTGTATTTGTAGTATATTTGTACTACAGGTACGTCAGCAGAGCAGCTTCAGTGTCAGATGGAAAACTAATAATAATAACTGATGAAAATCTCTCGTTCTGTGATCTCAGGGATCTGGAGGAGGACCCGTTCTTCTCAGACTCTTTGTTCTCAGACACTCAGCTTCCTCCTCCTCCTCCTCCTCTCTCCTCTGGACTGGGATCCACTTCTGCTGTCGTCAACAGGTGACTACACGCTACACACCTGTGTACCCTGATTAGTCTGACAGGTTAATGTGACCTGTGTTTAGTCTGACAGGTTACTAGAGGTAGTAATAATTCATTCGGCCTTTGACTCTGTGTTTGCAGCTTCCTGTGTTTAGTTCCTGTTGAGGTCCGATCAGCTCAGCTGCTGCAGGAAGGAGGATACGAATCGTACGTTCACGACGCTCACACTCTGGTAAGAACACAAACACATTTGTTTTTGTTGTTGCCGTGCACCTGTCCAGACTCACACTGACACAGGACTGTTGGGATTAAACCCAGTACAGATGTTCAGATCCAGGTTTGTTGACCTGTGTTCAGCTGATGAGGCTGTAACTCTCACCTGATCTCCTCCTCCAGGTGACCGAGTGTCAGACTCTGTCTGTGTCCTGGGATTGGCCGATCACTCTTCCTGCTCCCGCTTCCTTCTCAGGTGAGGGGGAGGAGTTCTTTGAAGGTCACCTGCTCAAAGTCTTGTTCGACCGACTGGGACGCATCCTGGAGCAGGTACACACACCTGTCTGACCCCATACACACCTGTGTGATGACTCAGTGACTCACCTTGATGACCTCATGTGTGTTTTCAGCCGTATGAGTTGAACCTGCAGCTGACGGCGGTTCTGTCCAGACTGTCGTCCTTCAGCCACCCGCTGCTGCACGAATACCTGCTCAACCCCTACATACACCTGTCTCACTGCTCCAGGTCACTCTTCTCTGTCCTCGTCAGGGTGAGACACTGAGAGACAGACGGGTTTTAACCAGTGTCTGTGACGTCTGATGTCAAAAAGTGTTTATACAAAAAAACCTCACCTGTGTCTCAGGTACGTTTCAACCTGTCTGTCCCAGCTGTCTCACCTGCCTGTCCCTCTCTCAGGTGATGGCAGAGCTAATGCAGAGGATCCAGCAGGTTTCCAACCTGACAGACAGGTTGTTGAACGCTAGGAGACACCTGCTGGGACTGAGCCACAATGTGGAGTAAATACCTGTTTCTTAACTACCTGTCTGTCTGAACCTCCACCTGTCTGTCTCTTCTGTGAACCTGAATTGAAGCAGTTTCAACTTTGACCTGTTTCCAGGTGTTTTAACGACAGCTGCTGATCAGTTTACCTGTTGTTCTGTCTCAGGCTGGAACACCTGACTCTTCTAAGAGGAGTCATCGTCCTGGAGGAGTTCTGCAAGGAACTCGCCGCCATAGCCTTCATCAAGATGCCCCTCGACCAGAACTGAGTCACCTGGACCACGCAGGACAGGTACTTCTGAGTAAGATGGGACTGGTAAACACTGACCGGTTCACCTGGAAAAGGGACTTCTGAGTGACCAGAACCAGGTCCACAGGTTCAGTCAGTTCAGATGAGAACCTGATTGAAGCCAATCTCAACGACAGGTGAGGAGAGTCAAAGGTGGTGATTGGACGACAGGAAGACTCAGGAACAGGTGACTGGATAATGAACTGGGGTTTTTTTTACTTTCTGGTCTGACACCTGCAGCAGAGTCTGATCCTGAGACCTGGTCTGTGAGGCGTCACCTTCCAGACCACATGACAGAATAATCAGACTCTGATTTTGACTTTTAGACTCAAACATTTAAATGTGAAGTTTCTTTTAAAGTCTTCAGTTGATTTAACATCAACAACCTGATTCCAAAGACCTGCGTGTACCTGAGCTCAGCTGATCCTGATCGAACCGCCTTGAAGTTTCTGTAGCTTTTCAGTCAAACTTTATTTGTGCAGCATTTTATAAGGAACAGATCAAATGTGTGAAAAGTGAATCATGTTTCGATAAAGAAACGATGATTAAAGGATCAGAGCTCAGTGATGGTTTCAGTTTTTTACGATAAAACAAACGTTTGTGTTTTATTGTTTTGTTTGTTTGTTTTTCAGTGTTTGGTCATCAACAACAACACGACACATTTTCTTTTCCTTTAAATTTAAATTGATATTAATGAAAAATGATTGTATCTTAAAAAACTGACTTCAGTTGTTTATCAGGAAACAGTTTCAAACTAATTTATATTTTTAATAAATATTTAATGTGAATTGAAGTTTATTTTCCTGATGTGTTTCAGAGCTTTGTGAACGACTTCTGTAAGAACTTATAATAAAGTGAAGCTTTAATTCTCTAAACCTGCTCAACAGACCATAACAAATATAGGTTCAGCTGTGACGTCATCGCCCTTTGTCATATATTTATAAACATAAACAATTATAAACTAGATTTAAACATTTAATGAAATGACTGAGTGTCAGCGCCTCCTGCTGTTTGTCAGGCTCCGCTGCAGCTCTGCATCACTTTCCTCCTCAGGTGTGAAACTACTGCAGGTAAACAGCAACACACCGGAAGTCACGCTTCTATCTTTCACAATAAAGGTATGTCATTTTCCATTTATCACAGTGACGGTGACTTTGTGTCGCTGGTTGACTCCATTTTACAGCGACTCCACTTTTACAATATTGAGGTGGATAAAATATCAAAACAACTTTAAATAAACGTAAAAATGCTGTGAATGATTTAAAATCATGTTCGTCAGAGACTCGGTGCTCGGTGGGTTACGTAATCGAGATTCATATAAATGTGATCATCGTTTACTCAGTCTTGTCTTTGTATTTTACTCAGACACTGCAGCTCAGTAAAGGTTTAACTTCAAATGACTTGAAGTTATTAAGGCTCCTGGCTTTTATTTTGAAAGTCCGTACGGGAAACGTGCGTGTGTTGCGGGGAGCTGCGGCGAGCTGCGGGCCTGTGCATCCCTGCAGGAGCAGAGAAGAGGCGGAGGAGGAGAGCGGAGCTGAAGGTCACAGCGGGAGGAAAATCAGCATCGATACTGATCAGCTGATAATCCATCAGCTGATTGTCGATCAGCAGGAGCGCGTGTCCGCCTTCTCCATCACCTGCCTCCGCCCGTCTGTGTCTCCGCCCGTCGCTCCACCATGGGAACCGGGGGATGGAGGAGCTCATCCCGCTGGTGAACCAGCTCCAGGACGCCTTCTCCTCCATCGGCCAGAACGCGAGTCTCGACCTGCCGCAGATCGCGGTGGTGGGCGGTCAGAGCGCGGGGAAGAGCTCGGTGCTGGAGAACTTCGTGGGCAAGTGAGTCCATCGGTCTGTCTGTCTGAGCGCCTGTCTGTCCGTCCGTCCACCTGTCTGCCCTCCCGTTTGTCTGTGTGTGTCCGAACCGAACCCAGCGCGGCCGCCCGGCTGCCTGCAGGCCGGCTGAGCCGCTGAATAAATCCGGAGCCACGATGTGATTATAAGACGTGACCAGGAGAAAAATAATGAATTAATTAATAATAATTAGTTTAAATAAAAGGTAAATTCAGAGTCTTTAATTAATTCAGCTGTAATTTGAGTTTTATGTTAAATATGTTTTAATTTGTAATGTTTTTAATATTAATATTAAAATATCACTGAAGATTTGACAGTTTATTTTTAATTCTTTCATTTATTATTTTATATTTAGATCATCGATCAGTTTTGTGATGAGAGATCAGCTGAGTTTTACATAAACCTGGAAACAATCGGTTTGAGAAACAGGAAGTTGTGACGTGAAAACCTGATGTTAATGTGTCAGAAATCATCAGATCTTCAGTGTCAGTGAGGCCTCGGATCTGGATCAGTCTGATCCAGTGAAGTTCACGTTCAGGTGTCTCTCAGGTGGGTTTGATCGATCTGCAGAGGCTCGTTCAGAAACATCAGGACTCAGATCATTGTTGTAACAAAGAGCAGGTTTCTCACAGTCTCATCATGGTGGACTGGAGGTTTGTAAGGGGCCAGTCTAACAGGGTTTATGGAAACTGGATCAGTTTTATCCAAAGATCAGCACCAACAGAGTTCACTAAAGAAACAAAGACCTGGATCAGAGCCTGTGGAGTAGTCTCTAAACCAGGTCTCAGAACAACACTGAGTCTTTAAAATGATCAATAGAATGAAAGGTCACAGTTCCTGTGGTTCAAATGTCAAAGAGAAAAATCAGCAGTGACACGTGATGAAGGATGGTTCTGCAGTGAGTATCACAACCAGCCAAAGTCTGAACCAGGTCCAGACTCCTCAGTGAAAACCTTGTGGTTCAGACCCTGGTCTCCTACATGGAGGGCAGTGATCTTACTCCTACAGCATCGAGCTGCAAAGTTCTAAAAGCTGGACTCAGGAAGGAGACACTAACAAACTAACTGGTTCTGCAGATTTCAGTGACCCTGGAGGTCCTGGGGGATCTGGGATCCTCCAGAGACCTGGGGTTTCTGCCCAGTTTGACTGGGTGGTGGTGGACGGCAGCCAACGTGTATTGGTGCTTTCAGAACCAACAACATCAGATTCTTTATATCTGCTGCTGGTCTCTGGACCGCCCACAGACCCAGACTCTGGGTATTGAGGGTAAAGACCTTCTTGGCAGCAGTCCTGGTTCTGGTTCTGCTTCAGATTAAATAATCTGAGCTTGTAGTTCGAGTCCTGATGGAATCTGATGTCTGATTGGCTGCATATTTTTATCTTCCTCCTCAGCCCGAGGATGATGATGGTCTCTGAGTAGCTCTGATCTCATTGGTCGGTGTCAGTCACATGACTCAGCAGCATCGCATGACAAGAACTGACACGTGTGAGTGTGTTAATGTGTGTGTGTGTGTGTGAGCGTGTTAATGTGTGTGTGTGTGTGTGTGAGCGTGTTAATGTGTGTGTGTGTGTGTGTGTGTGAGCGTGTTAATGTGTGTGTGTGTGTGTGTGTGTGTGTGTGTGTGTGTTTTAATGTGTGTAGGTGGAGGCTGCTGACACGCACAAAGACAGTGCTTCTCCTTGAACTGCAGCTCTTTGTGTACTACAGTACTGCAGTATATAATACTACATATACTGAAATACAGCCTTTATATAAAGCCTCTAATATAAAGTACATATTGTATTTTATAGCAGATATTACTGCAATATATAATGTAATGCTGTATATGATTGTATGTTATTGTACTATACAATAATATACATATCATATTTCATTATGTTTTAATTTATTATAATGGGAAACTGTATATATATCTAATTCAATTTGATAATAAATATTATACAAAGTACAATACAAATACTATATAATGTAATACTATACAATACTATACTATTATATAATATCACACTGTTATATACTACATTAATGATATTATAACACTTTTAAAATTATACAATATGATTTAATAATTAACAGAAACAGTTTATTACACAATAAAAGCCTGATTGCCTCCAGCATGTTTTATTGTGAAAATAGAGTTGTTAAGTTGTTCGTACCCGGCCGTGATGTGAGTTCTGACGATGGAGAACCGTTAGATGATGAAGAACCTTCACAGTGTGTTTGTATTTAACTTCCTGTCGAGGTATTTTGGTTGGTTTGTTTGTTTCCTGTTTACTTCAGGCTTTTCACACCATCTCTGTCTGTTAACTAAACCTTCCCCCTCTTCCTCCCTCAGAGACTTCCTCCCTCGTGGTTCAGGTATCGTCACTCGTCGTCCTCTGGTGCTGCAGCTCATCAACTGTCCAACAGGTGAGACTCACGTTTACTCTGACTTCACTCACTGAAGATTTATCATCTGATGTCACCGATATGACGTCACCGATATGACGTCACCGATATGACGTCACCGATATGACGTCACTGATATGATGTCATTGATCTGATGTCATTGATCTGATGTCACCGATATGATGTCACTGATCTGACGTCACCGATATAATGTCACTGATATGACGTCACCGATATGATGTCACTGATCTGACGTCACCGATATGATGTCACTGATATGATGTCATTGATCTGATCAGAATATGCTGAGTTCCTGCACTGTAAAGGGAAGAAGTTCACAGACTTTGATGAAGTTCGTCTGGAGATCGAAGCTGAAACCGATCGAGTGACTGGACACAACAAAGGGATCAGTCCGGTCCCCATCAACCTGAGGGTCTACTCGCCCAATGGTAACACACATTCAAGAACTGAGAGCATCCAAAACCCATCAGAACCAATTACCTATCAATAAAGTGAATCTTGAATCTGTTTTTGTTGTCAGTACTGAACCTGACTCTGGTGGATCTTCCCGGGATGACGAAGGTCCCTGTGGGCGACCAACCCGCCGACATCGAGCACCAGATCAGAGAGATGCTCATGCAGTTTGTCACCAAAGAAAACTGCCTCCTATTGGCTGTTTCTCCCGCCAACTCGGACCTCGCCAACTCGGACGCGCTAAAGATCGCCAAGGAGGTCGACCCACAAGGTCTGAGTCCACAAGAACCCCAACCTAAACCTCCACACCTCCTACAGTAATACTTACAGCCATGGATCAGTTCCTCAGAAGAGTAGTTCCACTAAATTGTAATAATTATGTGTTTCCAGGTCTGCGGACGATCGGTGTGATCACCAAACTGGATCTGATGGATGAAGGAACAGATGCCAGAGACATCCTGGAGAACAAACTGCTGCCGCTCCGCAGAGGTCTCGAGAATGCGGTTTAGATCAACTATAACGTGCTGATAGCGATGATCAATGTTTCTTCCTTCAGTTTCATCTCATTATTGTGCTGAACTCACTTTAAACAGTAAAAACATTGGGACTTGTTCACCTGTTGAGACACACTGCCACATTTTGAATCCAGGTGTGCACACAGGTGCTAACAGACTCTATCTGTGCCAGGTTACATCGGGGTGGTCAATCGCAGCCAGAAGGACATCGACGGGAAGAAAGACATCACCGCAGCTCTGCAGGCTGAGAGGAAGTTCTTCCTGTCTCACCCGGCCTATAGACACCTGGCTGACCGCATGGGCACCGCCTACCTGCAGAAAGTCCTCAACCAGGTGAGCTCACACACAAACACAGATTCGTTGTATTGAAAGTGACGTGTTCAGATGGAGACACGCCTCCTTCATTCATGTCTGCGTGGAGTTTGAAAGAACCTCAGAACATCCTTAAAGTCTTTTAAAAACTGGTTCTCAGATTTCAGCCGGAGGTTCTACAGGTTCTTTCTAACATGTCCAGTTCTGTCACCGGCAGTTTGATTAGTTGAGGCAGCTCATGTCCTTCATCTTATGTCGAACAGTTTGTCCTCTAACTGCAGAGTCAGCAGTTCGATCCCAACTTGACTCTGAGTCCTCAGCACCTGAAAAACAGCAGCTGCACCTTCGTCAGGTCCTGAATTTCCCTACAGGGTCAGTAGTAGCGAAGGAAAACCTGTTGTCTGTCACACATGAAAACAGGCCAAAACCCACCTTACAACCACCAAGCTGTGGTGTACTGACCAGACCTGAACCCAGCAACCACCTCACTGGACCTGGTTCTGGTCCAGTAGTGAACTGGGTCAGAGCTAAAATTCACACTCACAGAATCTTCACACAGTCCTCGATTCTCTGCTTCCACTGAAACCGTGGTAACAGAGCATTTTCTCTGTTGCCCCTAGCAACTGACCAACCACATCCGCGACACGTTGCCAGGGTTACGCAGCAAACTGCAGAGTCAGCTGTTGTCCATCGAGAAGGAGGTGGAAGAGTACAAGAACTTCAGACCGGACGACCCGAGCCGCAAGACCAAGGCTCTACTACAGTCAGTACACAGTAATACACAGTATTACACAGTGATACACAGTGATACACAGTGATACATGGTGATACACAGTATTACACAGTGATACACAGTGATACATGGTGATACACAGTGATACACAGTGATACATGGTGATACACAGTAATACACAGTATTACACAGTGATACACAGTGATACATGGTGATACACAGTGATACACAGTGATACACAGTGATACACAGTGATACATGGTGATACACAGTAATACACAGTAATACACGGTGATACACAGTAATACACAGTATTACACGCTGATACACAGTGATACACGCTGATACACAGTAATACACAGTAATACACAGTGATACACAGTAATACACGCTGATACACAGTGATACACGGTGATACACAGTGATACACAGTAATACACAGTGATACACGGTAATACACATATTAAGTAATACACATATTAAGTAATACACATTTTAAGACACAGTGATACACAGTAATACACAGTAATACACGGTGATACACATATTAAGTAATACATGTATTAAGACACAGTAGTACTTACACCAACACTTGATTCGACAGCTCAGACTGATGTGAGTTTGCAGCACATGACGTAACATGACGTGACATTAGTCTCTGAAAGCTGACTCAGCACCATAACATGATTACCGCCATGTCATGCCATCTTAGTAACATGACATCACTCTTCACGTGTCCGTCATGACACAACATTTTACTCAACACAGTTCAGATGTCACATGAAAACACAACCCTGTGTGACGTGTTGATGACCCGACTAGTGCCACACGCCACCTTAGTGACTGGTTACGTGTGCGTGTGCGCGCATGTGTGCGCGCGTGTGTGTGCGTGCGTGCGTGTGTGTGTGTGTGCGTGCGTGTGTGTGTGTGTGTGTGTGTGTGCGTGTGCGTGTGCGTGTGCGTGTGCGTGTGTGCGTGTGTGTGTGTGTGTGTGTGTGTGTGTGTGTGTGTGTGTGTGTGTGTCAGGATGGTGCAGCAGTTTGCCGTGGACTTTGAGAAGCGTATCGAAGGATCCGGAGATCAGGTCGACACCTACGAGCTGTCAGGAGGAGCAAAGATCAACCGCATCTTCCACGAACGCTTCCCCTTCGAACTGGTGAAGGTAACAGAAACTAAAACATCGTGATGAGGAAAACATTTAACTGAAGCAGATAAATAAACCAGTTATGTTTCCTGCTGTGACGTGTGTTGTAGTTGGAGAGTGATGAGAAGACTCTTCGAAAAGAGATCAGCTACGCCATCAAGAACATCCACGGAGTCAGGTGGGTCTGAATCCTGCTGTGTGTGTGTGTGTGTGTGTGTGTGTGTGGGGCAGCACCTGAGTACTGTAACTCACCTGTGTTCCCTTCACAGGACGGGTCTGTTTACACCTGACATGGCGTTTGAGACGATCGTAAAGCGCCAGATCGCTCAAATCAAGGAGCCGTGTCAGAAATGTGTTGACATGGTGATCGGTGAGCTGGTCAACACCGTCAGACAGTGTACACAGAAGGTACTACTAGTACTACTACTAATACTACTATTATACCAGAGTGGACTTGAACCATCAAGTCCAGATTTGACAGTAAACTACTCAAACTACTTGTGACTGGACTTAAATGTCCAGTTCAGTCTTTAACCTTTGACCCCGTGTGCTTCCTGTTTACAGTTGGCTCAGTATCCGATGCTCAGAGAGGAGATGGAGAGAATTGTCACTCAGCACATCAGAGACAGAGAGAGTCGCGCCAAAGGCCAGGTCAGACCAACTGTCACACGTTTAACGTTCCCACGTCGTCTTCCTAGCATAAATAGAAAAAAAAAAAAATTATTTTTTATTTAAGTTTAAAAAATCACTTTCTAGTCATTGTTAAATCTGCATTAATCACAATAACAAAATGAGAGTCTGTGAATGATATGATACGATAAGTTAACATTTGACGACCAAACGTGCAAAACTACAGACATTCCCATCATCTGTAACTGTGTTTACTGCTAACCACCTAATGTTGACATGCTAACTCTAGCTCCACCTGTGCGTCTGTGTCTTCAGGTGATATTGCTCATTGACATCGAGCTGTCCTATGTGAACACAAACCACGAAGACTTTATTGGCTTCGCAAAGTAAGAACTTCTCCAACACTCTTCATCCTAAACAGCAGAAGTAAAAGTGCAGTAAAACTAAGTACTGACGTGTTGCTGTGATGTCGAGAATCGTAGAATTACGACCTATAGACCTCAGCACTCGTGGACATCGTGTCATCTCGTGGACTTACAGCTTCTCCACAACATTTTTCAAACCTCTTTTATTATGTGTGTGAAATGAACTCACCTGTGACATCACACAGTTAACACACAGGTAATCAGCTGGTTAAAGGTAAACTCTGATCTGCTCTGTCTGTGTGTCAGTGCTCAACAGAAGAGCAGTCAGATGAACAAGAAGAAAGCAGCGGGAAACCAGGTGAGTCACCACAGGTAACCTTTGAGGGGGGGGCAGGCGAGGGATGGTGATTTCTCCTCATTCATGTATTTCTCTTTTGCTCTCTCTGTCTCTCCATCCTCCTTTCTGCCTCTGTTGCCGTGGCAACTAGGACGAGATCATGGTGAGTGGTCCACAGCGTGTGTGTGTGTGTTTCATATCTTTGTGAGGACCAGTCGAGACTTGGTTCAGAGTATAATTACACTGCTTCTACTAGAAGGACGATGAAGTCTAGTATTAGGTGATTCATTTGTCACTATGTGGAATGATCACTGATGAGGTGAGAGCGAGCGGCCAGGAGACACTGATCTGATGTAAGAGCTGCAGCAGCTGAACTGTACAATAACAAACCAGTGTCATGTCCCGGTCATAATGACATCACTGTCACTGTGAGCAGATGCTGCTGCATTTACCTGGTTTGTTCCATTTACATCATATTTAGTGATTTGTCAGACATTTTAATCCAAAATTAGAAGTTGAGGTACAAACAGCTGCTGATGCTGTGTTGTGTGGAAGGTCTATGTCGTCTTTCTCTCAGAGACTAGTGAGACAGACAGAAATGATGAGACAGTAGAGCCGTCCAGTGGAACAGACAGGAAGAGCTGCGTGTCATCAGCATAGCAATTATTTACCTGTGTGCACACTTATACCTGTACGACAGTCCACTGCACAAACCTCCTCTGACTGATTAGTGGTAAATAATGATGTTTTTGATCATATGGTTTGTTTTCTGATGATGTCACTGTGTTTGTGTGAATGACATCATGACTCACCTGGTGTGTGCAGGTGATCCGTAAAGGATGGCTGACTATCAACAACATTGGCATCATGAAGGGCGGCGCCAAAGAGTACTGGTTCGTCCTGACGGCTGAGACCTTGTCCTGGTACAAAGATGATGAGGTAACTCACGTGTTTTATTCTTTGGGTTTTCAAACTGCAGCTTCTCGATTGAGGACAGACTGGACTGGAAGATGGATTTAGAGAAATCTAAACAGCTTCTGGTGAATAAAATGTTTAAATGTCTTAAACCACGTTTAAATGATTCAGATCCAGATCCAAAGCAGATTAAATCAGACTCCCTCAGCTGTTTCCTCCTGAATCTGACTTACTGTGTTTTTCAGCTCGTTTATCAGCTTAGCTTACAGAACCTGACGACTAGCATCAGAATATTATTTTACCAACAACAAGAAACAGATCCAAAATGGAGCTGGGTCTCAGAGTCCGTCCCTCATCAGACAGTGGAGACAGTTCACATTGGAACAGTTTGTTTTTATCTCTGAACCTGCAGGAGAAAGAGAAGAAGTACATGCTGCCTGTGGACAACCTGAAACTGAAAGACATCGAGAAAAGCTTCATGTCCAGCAAGCATATCTTCGCCCTGTTCAATACTGAGCACAGGTCAGTGTGTGCTACTGGTGCTAATTAATATTCTACACATGCGTGGTGGATGGGGGGACTAATGGATTCTGTGCCGTTCTGTTTCTAAAGGAATGTTTTCACCTGTACTCAGGTGATACTGTCTGATATATGTAACGTGTATTATTTAACTTGTTGTATTGAACATTTGTGTGTTGTATTTAATATAATAATGTATATTTGGTGTGAATGTGTAATAAAGCAACCTGTAAATGTAGGAATGTGTACAAGGACTACCGTCAGCTGGAGTTGGCCAGTGAGTCTCAGGAGGAGGTGGACAGTTGGAAGGCTTCTTTCCTACGCGCAGGAGTGTACCCTGAACGCAGCGTGGTATAACTCATTACTACATCATTACTGCAGTAATTCTGTCATTCAGTATTAATTCAGTTATTTGTCTGTAAAATACATAATTACGACAACATGTTAACATGTTTCCTTCATTTCTCGCCCTGCAGGACAAAGAGAAGGTGAGACTCTTTCTTCTTCTTGTGCTGTTGTCTCTGTGTTAGTCACTGTTTCTGTCCACGTCTGTTAATGATCAGTGTGTCTTTGCAGGTGGAGGCTGAAGAGTCGAGTGGCGATGGGCAGATCCACAGTCTGGACCCTCAGCTGGAGCGTCAGGTGGAGATCGTCAGGAACCTGGTGGACTCGTACCTGGCCATCATCCACCGCACCGTCAGAGACCTGATCCCTAAGACCATCATGCACCTGATGGTCAACAATGTACGACACACACACCTCACAGACCCCCCACCTACCTCTATTCAACCCTCACCATAACAACTAAATCCCAACTCAACACCTAAACCGGAATCTAACCTGAACCATAAAACCAAGTCTGATTTGAGTAGAGAGGACCACACACCCACAGAAAGACACAACGCACACGTGTACACACCTGAAGTGATTTCATGAGTCATGTGACCTCCTCTGCTCCTCAGACAAAGGACTTCATCCACTCTGATCTGCTGGCCCAGCTTTACTCCTGTGGAGACCAGAACACTCTGATGGAGGAGTCTCAGGAACAGGTGAGGATGTGTAGACAGACAGGTAGACAGGTAGACAGGTAGACAGGTATGCTCCAATTGTGAGTCTTTAACAGACAGAACCTCTGCCTCATCTTCTGCCCCCACTATTTTACTTTGGAAGTTTCACTAATTAAACAGTCTGATTTTCAAATTACACATTTATCTCATCAACAGATGAGTCCATTAAATCTGGTCCTCAGGTGCGATCAGTCTGTTGTCTCATTCACAATCTGTCTGTCTCTCTGTGTCTCATTGTCTCACCCCAGGCTCAGCATCGTGATGAGATGTTGAGGATGTATCACGCTTTGCGAGAAGGCCTCCACATTATCGGTGACATCAGCACCTCCACTATCACCACAGCGATGCCTCCACCTGTCGACGACTCCTGGCTGCAGGTGACGGGGATGCCATCAGGGCGCAGGTAACCTAGCAACAGGTCTGCTGTTTTTCATTTACAGCATGTGCAGCATCAATGAGTTTGGCGCTCTGTCTTCAGATCTCCCATGTCCAGTCCGACTCCTCAGCGTCGGGCCCCTCCTGGACCTCCTCGTCCAGGCGGTCGAGCAGCCCCCGGCCCACCTGGTCGTCCCGCTGTGTCACCTGACCCTGGACCCCCACCCTCTGTGCCCTCAAGGCCAAACAGAGCGCCCCCACCTGGAGTCCCTAGGTAACCACACGGTATTGGAAATGTCCTCATAGCAATAGAAATGTCCTCACAGTCATAGTTTATGATCTGGTTACGAGTCAGACCTGAACCATTTGTTGTTACAGAGAATCAAAGCTACAGAAATAAAAGTTATTATGAACTCACAGCATCTAAAGATCAATAACAGTGACTTCAGATTTCATGTAATGTCCCACACTGGATCATGGCCTGAATGCAGCATGTGAGGACGTCCCTGAGTCCAGTTTGATTTAACAGAGACAGAGACGCAGACCATAGACCATAGACTGGATTCATAGATATAAATCAGCTTCTCTTCAGAACTGCTGAGTCAAAGTTAACTTTGTGTTTAAATCTGTCTGTAAAAATGTTACCATGACTCAGCAGGTACTTGGACACTTGTCTTTTTATCAACCTGGACCCGGTGACAACCTAAAACCACCGTGTTTGTTAGAACAGACTAAAGTGTTTTGTATAGTTTCTTCTTTGTTGGTGCTGTAGAAAGACAAGCAGTGATCCACAAACAACGTGCACAGACATGGAAAAGAAAGACTGCTCTTTCTTTCTTCTTCTCTTCTCCTCCTCATTTGTCATCATCTCTTCTTCTTCTTTACTCTGAGGATGTCCAGTAAACATTAGAGGATCTGTCCCACATTTCCAGAGATCCTCAGTTTCATCTCTGTGAATCCAGCACAGTGTAGCTAGCTTAGCTTAGCTTAGCACAAAGACTGGATTCAGAGGGAAACTGTTAGCCGGGCTTCAATTAAACACACGTAATGTTTTAGTGTCATATTATTAAAAGAAGAGATTTATTGATGGATCCGGGCTAGCAGTTTCCCCTTGTTTCCAGTGTTTGTGCTAAGCTAGGCTATTCACTTCCTGATCACCTCTGTACTGGAGACACAGTCTGTCACCATGGACACATACACCCTGAGCCATGTCTGTCTGTCTACCTGTCTGTCTGCAGTCCTTATCTGTTTGTCTTCATGTACATCTTTCATTTTGTCTGCCTGTCTGTCTCTCTCTGTTTGTGTGATCCTGTTCTAACAGTGCCTTATAAGGTTAAACAGGAAGTTCTCAGGTGTGTCAGAGCAGGTAATCCCTTCCCCGACCCCTCCCCCCTCATATTGACCATATATGGTTATTTTTCAGAATCTCTATCAGTGACCAGTGAGGAGTTCACCAATGGTACGTCAGCTGTCCTCATGATGTCACCGTCTCTCACTATCTGAGTGTGTGTGTGTGTGTGTGTGTGTGTCACACTGTCCAATCATATCACTGTCCTCGCCATGTGACCCGCCCCCTTCCCTAGCATTAAAATTAGCTGTGTGATTGACAGCTCCATCAGCCTGTCACTGACTGTCTGTCTCTGTCTGTCGTCTCCAGTCGGAGGACTCCAGCTTCTCCATCGGCGTCCTCCAGACCAGCCTCTGACCCCTCCCCCTAACACACCTGCAAATATATGCACAAAACTGTGTAACTATACACAAAATACACACATAATACACAGAATCTGTACAGAGAATATGTCGAGTACACACATCACATGTTCAGATGGACAAACAGACTCAAACCCACTCTTCACACCAGGTCCCACGGGTTCTATCTGCTTCCAACTAGTCCCAGTGTGTTCCAATTGGTTCTAGCAGGTTTCTGCTGGATTTAACTGGATCTGTCATGTTCTAGAAGGTTCCAAAAGGCTCCTACTGGTTTTAGCTGGTACCAACACGTTCCAGTTAGTTCTATTGGGTTTATAAGGGTTGTAACTGATTCCAGTTGGGCCCTACTTCTTCTAGCTGGTGCTAATGGGTCCCAGCAAGTTTTGTCCCCCTTCCATCTGGTCCCAAGGTGTTTCTCCTAGTTATAGGCTTTGCCAATAGGTTCCTAAGTATTTCAGTGGTCCTCTTGGTTTCTTCAACTTGGTCTCACTTGTTTGTTCCACCTGGATCCAGAAAATCCACATTGGTTCCAGTAGGTTTTCCACTGGTCACCCTGGCTGGTACCAACAGGCTGTATCAGGTTCCTACAGTACTTGGTTCATTGGGTTTCTGTGGAGGTTTCTATTAGAGCCAGCTCTTTCAGCTGGTACCAACAGGTTTCTGCCTGTTCTGTTGGGTTTCTATTGGTTTCAGCTGTGGTTTCATGGCATGATCTGTATTCTAGATTGGCCTGGTTTCAGTGAGGTCGGACTGGTCCGACTCAGTTGCATCTGGTTCTAACTGACTCCAAACTGCACCAGTTAGTTCCACCTGGTTCATAACCGTTCCAGATGGTTCCGTTTCCCACTGGCATTGACCAGTTACATCAGACCAGTGGTTACTGATGACTAGTTCCCAATGGACCCAACAGAGTGCTGATTGTTGACTGACATAACCTTTGATCCCTGAAGTCTCCTGCCTGTTAATTGACTGTTCTCTTCCTCTGTCCTGTTCTCTTTGTTTGTGTTTGTTGTTTTTTCCCAGTCGTCCCAGTAAAGGTAGCCCTGCCCATGGAGAGAGCCCACAGTCCTCTATTGAAGGTTAACCTGCCCCCAGTGTGTGTTTGTGTCTCTACTGAGCTGTTCTACTGGTCTCTACTGATGATGCTGTGTTACTGTGAATCTTACTAGTAATAATAAAATGATAATCAGCACATTGTGAATATATAACTGCAATACTGAGTGTATCAACATGTCTGTCTGCTGTCAGGAGGGCGAGACGGGTCAGCTGCCCGTCGGCCTGCCTCCTTACGCTGTCTGTCACATCAAACCAACACAGCAGTGACTGAATCCTGTTATTTATCACATCAGGTTCATGAAGTACTGTAGAAGACTCCAGAGATGGTGTACAAGTGAAGATGTCTCACTCCTCTCAGGCTACGTTCACATCACAGATCTTAACACTCAGCTCGGATGTTTGTTAGTGACATGGATCCAGCTCCAGTGTGAACACTGTTCAGATCCTAACATGAGCCCCATGTGAACAGATCAGGTTCCTCAGAAGCTGCTGCTTATTCTACAGTATTTTCCTTCCACCTTCTGCAGAAACAACCTGGTCACTCACCCCGTCAGTCTGAGCTGAGTCAGTCCAGCTATGATGTGAACGTAGCTTCTGTTTGTGCTGCATCAGCTCCTGGAGTGGAATCATTTAGTTTATTTTGTCTCTAAACACATTAATTAATCTAATTTATTCTGAAATGTTGAATTGACTGAAGTTTTTCTTTACAGTGTAAAGTTGACATATCGTTTGAACATGTGTATTTATTGATCTATTTATTGATTTATTTATTTATTCTCAGTGGTTCTCATTAATATTGGTGGAAGCTGTCACCTTATTTTAGCCTTGTTAGCTTTTTGTGAGTGGCACTAGTGTCAATAGAATCTACTTTATTTTATTTTACTCTGAAACATTCAATTCTAATGTAGTCTTAGCAGTTCTATTCTAATACAGTATACTCCGCTGACATCTGTACCACCATTTAACAGTTCCCAGTGGTTGCAGGCTGTTTGGTTTTTAAGTAGATCCATGTGTTTCTGACTTGTCCCAACTGGTTCAACTGGTTCCAACATTTTCTGTCCAGTTCCAGTTGGGTCTGACTGGTTCATTCTGTCTCGCTCCAACTGCTTCCAGTTGGTTCATACCTGCCTCAGTTAGTTCTGGTATCTGGCTGGTTGAACTTCCACCTAGTTTTAACTAGTTCCAATTAACCAGTTTGAATCAGTCCTATCTTTCATGTGACTCTGGCTCAGACCTGCCCCAGGTTGTTCAAGCGGGTTCCAACTGGTCTTGAAACCAGTGAACCCAGTTAGGAGCAAACTATCAGCAACAGCCATGAAAAATTCAAAAAGTGGAGATTATGTTCAGTCTGTCGTCTCATAATAAATTCCTACAATTTTACTTTTCCATTTATTTAATTTCTTAAGAATTATTGGAGTTAAAAAAGAGGTGTTGCAGTTTCTAGGATCAACACTATCTTATATTTGCCGTATAGAAACACCATTTGTAGCAAGAGAAATGTATTGATGGATTTTTCCGTTGTCTTTATTTTAGTTTTAATGTTTATGAATGTTTGAAGATTTATTAAGGAGTAATATTTGGTTGCTGATCTGATTTATGAATCGAGGAGATGAAAATTTGTGACTGGGATCAAACAGCAGGGAGTCGTTGGGCGCTTTGATCCAGACCTGAGGGTTTGATGAGTATTAGCTGATTTTCTCTGTTGACTGTATGTGACGGTTCCAACTGAATGACAGACTGTATGAATCTAAACTATTACTGCTGATCTATCTAATCTACCTGTGTATGCTGTTAATGTTGTGATTCTGTAGAGTTAGTCCAGTTCTGAGCTGTGTTCAACACGACTCGTGTTAGCAGAGCGTTAGCAGAGTGTGTTTGTAGCTGTGACTCGTGTGTTCAGACTAATGTCAGCATGCTCGTTCAGATCGGATTTTAAATGTGTTGTATGATTCTTTATTGATCAGTCCTGTTTTGCACATGTGGCTCTGCAGCAGCGTGTTGAACGCAGCTCGATACCCCCCCACACTCCTGTGATGGTGGTTAGTTCACCCCGTGTGGCATTAATCTAAATGTACTGTTTACAGAACAAATCAAGATGATAGTGTACCATAAATATGTGAGGATCATATATATCGATCTATTAAACTGAAATATGCAGCGGCCCAAACTGTAGTGTGTATGTGTGCGTGTGTTACAGTGTGTACAAGTTGTGTAACCTTGTGTCATGTGAACTGGGCCAACAGAGATGTGTTGACAAGAATAAAGTTTGTTTGAATGAAGACAACGGGCGTCAAGTTTCCTTTATGGGAAAGAAGTTGTTTAAATGGCACCACAGTCATTAAACGACCACTGGTGGCAAAGTGAGGTAACTGATGACATTGTCTTGCTGAAATATGGAAGATCTTCTCTGAAAAAGACGTCTGGATGGGAGCATGTGCTGCTGTAAAACCTGGAAATATCGTTCAGCATTGATGGAGCCTTTCCAGATGTACAGGCTGCCCGTTCCATAGGCACTAATGTACTCCCATACCATCAGAGATGCAGGTTTTGAAACTGAGTGCTGATAACAAGCTGGAAGATCCCCCTCTTTAGTCTGGAGACCATTTTAAATGAGCTGTGGCTCAGTGTATCTGGATCGCGTTCACATACTTTATGGTTTCGTCATGCATGACACAGCTTCAACTTATTTTTTTTAAATGATATGATTTTTGTAAATATTCCTGAGGCCATGATTTGAGTAAATGTACTCATTAATACATTTGGATATTTTCTATGCCCTATTGTGAATAAAATATGGGTTTATGAGTTTTGAAATTCATTACATTCAGTTTATATGTCAATTTTACACTAACTTCTCTGGAGTTGGGGTTTAAATGAACTAGGACTGGAAACCTGATTTGTAGCATCAGGTCCCAGCCTGCAGGTGGTGCTACACCATCATGAACTGACTGAATCTCCATTCACAACTTGACAGCATCATGCTCTTCCTCCTCACTGTGGGGACCGAGAGTTTAATTTAACTGAGCCAGAAAGAGGAAGGAAGAGATAAACAGAGAGGAAGAGAGAGCGAGCTGCAGGGCGGAGAGGGAAAGGTAGAAACAGAAAGAGACGCAGAAAGGCAAGAGGAGAAGGTGGAGAGACAGCAGAGGATTAAACTGTCTGTCCAGCTGCAGACATGTCCTCCCGGGCTGAGAGTAAGTCAGGTAAGCCTCCTCTCCTTCTTTCTGACATGCTAACTGTTAGCCACCAAAGGCTAAAAACATCCACTTCCTGTCAGTTTGTTTAAACTGTAAAGCTTTTTTTGATGATGGTGATGAAGAAGATGATGATGATGATGATGATGATGATGGTGATCTCTTCTTCAGCCTCTCAGTTTGCGTCTCTCACCATGAAGCTGAAGGATAAGCTCCACCCGCACCGGTACAAACGCTCTGAACAAATTAAACGCAGCCCGTCTCAGAGAAACAAACCAGCTGATCTGAACCTGCAGGACAAGGTACACACACACACACACACACACACACACACACACAGGTGTTTTCCCATAGCCTATAGACCTACATCCTACCCTAACACTTACAAGGAAACATAAGGCCCCAACCGCACACTAACCTAAACCTGGTTCTAACCTGAACCCTCAAACACGTCCCCACAAGATAATACTGAGATAAACGTTTGTCTGTAGATGTGTTCACACGCAAAGAAAATCAGTCCTAAACTTCTGCGTCAGAGTGACACTTGCTCCTGACTATACCTTCCTGTCTGTCAGAGATACCAGCATCATTACCTGTACCTGTCCTACACTACTAAACTACACCTGGACCGGGCCTGTAGAGCACTCACTGTCCCCTCTGAAAAGAGAGGAACAACCACACTGATCGATTGGTTTTTACTGTTCACTGAAGCTACTGATGCTGGATTTAAGATTAAATCATGGATCTGAGACAAAAGTTCAGAATTGTAACTTTTAATTTGATTTATTAAACAGGACCAAATATAGAACTGTTTGTATCAGGTCACCTTCATTTTGAGTGAGCAAAAGTATTATTATCATTGTTTGTTTTGGGGGTTTCTCCCTTTAATTCCTCATCAGCTGCTCTTATGAAGTCCTATGTTGAATTTTGGAAATTGTCACCTCCCCGTTTTGATGCATTTCTCTGACAACATGTTTCTGTCCCCCTCTCATCAGTCTATAAACGTTTGTGGATCTGAACTCTGGCTGTCAACACTGTTTGTGAAGTGATTGATTCAAAATGGCAGCTTCTCTCACACAGACACCCTCTGACCCCATCTTTAATAACAGATACAGTCTTTACAGGAATCCCAAAGAGTAGTCATTCAAACCAACTAACACCTGTCAGTCACATGTTCCAATACCTTTGTTCACTCAAGGAAAAACTAACTTTAACAAAACAAGCCTCCAGCAACACCAGTCTCAGGGTGGCCATCTGCCTTGACCGGTTGAGGTGAGTGGAAAGAGGAGAGAGAACAACAAGCAATAGACAAATCAGAGAGGAGTGATGTGATAGTGACCGAACATGAGATTTTGGATCATCTTGTAACTGTGCACGTTGGTCGTCCGTGAGATCTGATTGTTCTGATGTTGTCGAATGAATGTGCTGCCTGACAGATGATGATGCCTGGTGCCTGGTGTGTCAACAGGTCTACATTCACAGCTGCCACCGGCACATTCCCAGGTTCACATTCACTAGTGGTGTCATCAGCAGACTGTGGGCTGATGGGAAATGTTGTTCATTAACCGTGTGTGTGTGTGTTTGTGTGTGTTTGTGTGTGTTTGTGTGTGTGTGTGTGCGTGACGTCAAAGTGTGTGTTGGCGGACCAGCAGCGGGCCGTTGTCAGCTCTCTGCAGTACTTCAAAGCCCTGGTGGACAGACTGGGAGTGGAGCGACCTGGAGTGGACAAACTAGTCCAGGATCAGTCTGTGGTGGGGCGTCTGCTGGGTGGGGCATCCAGTAGAGTCCTGGAGACAGTCCAAGTTCTGGTTCAGTTGGAGCCACACCTGCACAACAGGTAGGTGTTGCCATGTGACCTTTACCCCTGTCATCAGTAAGTGGCCTGTCTCCTGACCTGTGCCTGTCTGACCTCTCTGCAGTAAGACCATCTCCACCTGTCTCACTCGCCTCTATCGGTCTCTGGCTCAGCTGATTCGCTGGACCGATCAGGTGATGATGCAGGGTGTCGCCCATGACAACAAGGAGTCCACAGCCAGTGTTACCACAGTGATCAGGTCCGTGCTGGACGGGGTCAAGGTGAGGACAAATGATGGTCTGCCGATTGTGTCCTGTGTTTATTGTCCGGTCTGGTCCGGTCCTGTTCTCAGTTATCTGTCCTTTATTGGGTTTGTTGTCCCATCTCGTCCTCTCTCCTGTTTTATTTAGTTGTCGTTCCTCGTCCCGTTCTGTCCTGTTAATATTTTTTCCCTTTTCTACAGTTTTTATTATTCTATCCGTCTGCTGTGTCTCATCCTTTCCTTTAGTTTTGTTCTGTCTTCTCCGTCCTCTGTTAACCTGTCTGCTGTGTGTCCATCAGGATCTAGTTCGATTGGCTGCAGAGAGAAAAGATGGCTCCGTCTCCCAGTCCCCTGTCCAGTTGCAGCCTGCTTTGGGACCAACAGGGGGCTTTGACAACCAGGAGACAGACCGGATGCCGACCTGTAAGAGTCCTGTATCGTCTGCAGGAGATGAGGACTGGGGGAGGATGGCGAGGGGAAGAGAGGAGCAGGTGGTTTTAGCCCCACCCAAACCTCCTATTCCCATCATTCAGGTGCCCCTCCCAGCCGGTGTCAGGTGAGTCCAGATCCAGAACAGTTAGAAACCAGCAGGTGTAAATAAAACATCCACACGAGTCAACGTCTGAAAAACAAACTAATCAGTGTTCAATACGAGTCGGGGTCAGTCTGGTTCCACACTGAGACCAGGTTTACCTTCTCCTGCTGACTCACCCTTTGTACGTCACCAAACTACGTATGTACACGTTCACACAAGCTTTTCAACCCTAAAGTTACATTTTCCTCCTTTTGGGAATTAATAAACCTCAGTTCAGTCTGCTGAGCTCTTCAGGTGCAGGTTAACATGAATTTATACTAAATGACGAACTACGAACCTCAACTCAAACAGATACAGTATAATTGGTCCCCTGTGATTGGTTAGAAGAGGGAGCCCCTTTTTTAGTCTCAGCACTGCTGCTCGAGTCCCAGTCAGAGAAGCTACTGACAGCTCGATTCCACGTTAACATTCGGTTTTTCCACTGAAACACATTATGGACTGTCTTTAAATAGTGAGTACTGAGAATTTAGCTTTTATCAGTGTAGGTGGTGAGGGGCTGTCCCGTCTGCTGACACATTCAGTTCTACAAACAGTGAGTGAAATGTTTGCAAAACTGTGAAGGGGACAAGGTTTGTTCTCACTCTTTGCATCGTGTATTTTTAAACCACTTTTAACTGTAAAACTTTTATAAAGGCTTTAAAAATTCAGTGACTAGGTTTCAGCCTGATGAGAAGTTTTTAGTCCAGTAACTGAGCCAGTTCTTGTCAGTACATCTGTGGCACAGACCTCAAGTGACTCGACTCAGCTGATGCTGACACCAGCTCTCATACAGAAGCGCTGCCCACCAGCGATACTGACACTGACAGGTTCTATAAAAAGAAGAAGGCAGTGTGTCTGTGTGGTGTCATGTCTGCAGAGAAAACAGATCTCGATCTGAATGCGGAGGATTTCCCCAAAATCTGCATCAAAACAGCACATCACAACCACAGAAAGTCCAAACTCGTGTGTGTCAGGAAGGAGTTATTAGTAGTCATACAGACTTTACAAGTAGGCGTAAACACAGAGGCTCTGAGCATAAACTCAGTCGTACTGACTGGGGTACATTATCATTATTATTATTATTAATCAATACAGGAAGTTAACGCAGCCACTTAGACCCAGGTGTGTTGTGATGGTGTCCTGTGTAAGCAGACATCGACCACTAAAACGAAACTGAAACTGGTCCTGGTTCTTAAACCAGATCAGCATGTTTTAATGTGTCTGAAAACCTGGAGAAGAAAAACAATATTCACACAGACTGAAGTATTTTAAACTGTATTTGGAGTCTCGTTTGGTTTTGGTACCTACAAATATTTGGAAGTTTGTGGAAGTCAGATTGTTTCCAAAGGAAAATAAAGAAATTCTCATGAGTCAAACTAATAATAAATATTCAGATGATTAATTATGAATCATTAAACTCAGAACAAACAAACTGTTTTATTCCTGATAGTTCAGACTAATTTCTCAGTTTAAAAATCAATACAATTAATTATATATTGATTTCTGTTGAAGTTAATGTCAAACGTGTTAACATGCTTAGAAATGTTGAGATGATTTAAATATGTGAAGAACAGTCAGTGGCTGGAGGCTGAGAGCAGAAATAGATCCGTGGGTGAAACAGGAAGTAGAAAAAGTAAAGACATCCCCCCCAACCGCACTTCCTGTCTCTGTGTCAACTGAACGACAGCAGGAAGTAGAAGAAGAAGAAGTGAGAGCGACATAAAGATGTGAACAGACAGTTTCAGCTGATCTGTGTTCCTGTTTATGGAAAATGGAAAAGTATTTCTGTTTCCACTCAGGTTGAAACAGACCTGCAGACCTCCGCAGGTGACAGGACAACTCATGTCTCTCTCTCTCTGTCTGTCTGTCTCTCTGTCTGTCTGTCTCCCAGTCCTCCAGCTCTGCCTCCTAAAAGGCGTCTATCGTCATTGGGCCCCACCCCCTGCAGGGTTGCCATAGTGGCACCAATGAGACGCAAGTCTGAAACACATCAACACCTGCAGCAGGTACTTACATCGGATCAGACATCATAACTGTGTACACGTTGTCACGGTAACATGTTACCTTTATTTTGTATGTTTTATTGTGAAAAGTCCACACAGGAAGTTTAAACCGGATTCAAGCTGGTTTCAGTAGGTTTGTTGGAGCTGAAACCGGCTCTGCACAGATTCACGATGCAGCAGGTTACTTCATACATACACAGGCAACGATAACCTCGTCCATCCATCAGTCACGACCAGGCGCTGCAGTTTCCCTCCACAGACTGGAAACACCTGACTCTCACCTGATCTCAGATCCGATTGGTTCAGGTGTTGGATCAACAACATGATCTTTTATAGAAACGTTTCTAGATCTATTCCTTCACAGAATGAATGTGATGACGACCTTGCACGATGTTTTTAATGTTTTCAGGTTGTTCGTCCATCAAATTCTTCAAAATTGCCACAAATGACAACTTGGACTCAGTTAGATTTTGGTGGCCAAAGGTCAAAGGTCACTGTCATCTCATAATCATCCAATGGTTGTTGTGAATGTGATGTCTCAGAAACACTTTTTTTTTTATTTGACACAAATTGTCACTGTGGGTGTTGTGGTTCCAGAATTCAGAGTCACACTGACACCACATCTCTGAGTAGACAACTTGTACAATTAAATAAAAATATTATTTTATTAAACACAAGTTAAAAACCTAATAACCAGTTCAAATTCTTTAATGACCTGTTAATAAGCTGCTCATGAGTACTGTTATATGTTTGTGTTACAGGAGTCTGAAGACGACGAGTGCCTGAAGCGACTTTCTTATTCTTCTGCAGACTCTGCAGCTGACAGCACACACGATGGTAACACACACACAGACACACACAGACACACACACACACACACACACACTTCCAGTCAGCAACATGGGGGCAGGAGGCGTGAGTGATATCACTTCCTGTCTGCAGCAGGTGATGAGCTGCTGCCTCCTGCTGGACACATAACACACTGCGTCTCTTCACCTGCTACTGTGATATCACTGAGATAATTCACATATTTTCAAGTCTGACTGGAGAAAAATCTGTTAACAGGCAAAAAGTTTTTCAGACAGTGTTTAAACAGGCACACGAGCAGATTCTGTTTCACTTAGTGATGTAAATCTGTGGTTGGGCACTCAGATGGTTCTGGATGCGAACTACATCCTTTAGTCCAGATCCACACGTGGCTCAGTGAGAGAGACTAAAGCCTTCATTAGGAAAGAACAGCTGACTGCAGCTGATGACCTGTTCCTTTAAATAAGTTGGGTTTTATTTTGGGGAACTGTCTCACTGGATGAACACAGTCTGTGAAAGTAGACAGACCCAGTCTAACCAGTCCCACGGGTGCAGAACCAGAGACTGACGCTGTAACTTTTACTTTCTGTTTTCAGTAGAGGAGGACCCAGACTACGACTTCCTCCATAAAGACCTCTCTTCTTCTGAGACCCTCCCTCCTCTTCCTGCCCCCTCGTCTCTCCCCCCCGCCCTGCCAGAAAAAAGACGCCGCAGCACCACAGGTGAAGAAACACTAAGCTACCTGTCTCTGTCTCTGTCTCTGTCTCTGTCTCTGTCTCTGTCTCTGTCCCTCCTCATACATCCGTCTGTCTGCAGTCTGACTTTCTGTTGCCTCTGACCCTCAGTAACAAACAACTCTCAGACTCCCCCCAATTTTGAGTTCAACTCTGCAAGCTGTGATGATGTCATCAACCCTGATGAGCCGCTGTCCTCCCCCCTGTCCCCCAGCAAGACTCCCCCTCCCCTTCCTGAGAAGAAACGACACAGTGAGTAAAAACAGAGCAGGTCAATCAGCTGATCATCATCAATAGAAACCAAAGCACATCACAGCTCCTGTCTGCCTCTCTCTTCACCTGTCTGCCTCTCTCTTCACCTGTCTGTCTCTCTCCACCTGTCTGTCTCTCTCCACCTGTCTGTGTTTGTCTGCAGTCCACCAGTACCTACAGGTGTGTTCGTCCTACAGTGCTCAGTCTGCAGCCATGTTCTACCAGAAAGCTTCGGCCTTCAATCGATACAACAGCAAACAGCGAGAGGCAGAGACCACCTACCAGCTCACACACACACACCTGGACACAGAAACACCACCTGACACAAACTTCGCCCCCTCACCTGAGCTGCCTCCTGCTCCTGTGCTACCACCCAAGAAGAAACTGCAGGTAATAAAACACAACAGGTGTCATTTTTATTACACTTCACAGAACTGAAAAGTCATAACATTGTTTATTAGAAACAGAACTAACATTAACGAGCAGCTCGTTTACTTTATTCAACTTATTTAATTAGTCTGTGACGTCTCAGACAGGAAACAGCAACAGTCATGTCTGTGTACATGCAGGAGTTTATCTGCACTGATCACCTCGTTTTTTCTGTGTCGTCAACAGGATCCAGCTGAAGACGACAAACAGAACAAAGAGAACAGTTCCCAGAGTCTCCAGCAGGAGGTGGAGGATGATGGCAGGAGGAGCTGGGAGGAGCAGGAGGAACAGGAAGAGGTTTTACTGACCAACAAACAGCAGATCCTCAACAGAATCGCCATGAAGGCTGAGGTACAGTCCTGACCTCTGACCTCTCTGCCATATATCACTAACTTAACCTATTTCCTGACCCATGACCTTTGACTTTGTCTCAGGATGAGGAGGGTCCAGATGTAAAAGCAGCTTCTCCTGAAATCCTACTGGTCTACGCCACAGAAACTGACAGCAGCACCGGTGAGTCCTAATCACCCTCTTCACCTGACGCAGGTTTTATTTACGACAGACAAAAGGAACCTGTCCACAACCGGAAAGGTTCAACTACTGGCAGCTCGTTAGTTAGTTAGTTTATTTCTTCTTTAGGGTTTCGGGTTTCTAACCAAACCTGCAGGATGCACTGACCATACAAAGTTGTGCTTGAATGATAACTTGTATGAGTAACCGTGTGTGTGTGTGTGTGTGTGTGTGTGTGTGTGTGTAGAACATGCCCCATTTTGTGAAGCCTTCCTCTCAACCTACAGGAGCTTCATCGACCCGAATGACGTTATCAGCAAACTGCAGCACAGATATCCTTTCTCAGAGATCAGGTCGAAAACAGCTTCTAAAATGTCATCATATGCAGACGATTAAGCTTTTTATGTCTCAGGTCTGTTCTATTGGACCTGTTCTTCTTTTTCCACTGATGATTTCAGTTTGTCCAGATATTTTTAGATTTTACTTCTAAATCTCACAGTTAGGACTTATCTGTCCGTCCAGAATTCAGTTTGTTTTGAATCTTTAACTATTAACACATACAGACACATATGTGATGAATGTCAGCCTCCAGATCCAAAAGCTGCCAGAAACACCTTCCAACTGCTGGTCAGAGTGGTGGACGAGCTGTGGTGAGACACGCACACCAACACACACCTGAAACCATCAGTGGTTTTGTTTTGTTGGTGATGATCACAACGCCTCAGATGGAAAAGTCTTAATTCTAGAGCTGCAAATTTGTGGTTCGATTTGAAAGTTCAAGTCCAACATCAGAGGGAACAACTGAAACCAGAGGGGTCAGAGGTCAGGACTGTACCCCAGTTAGTTTGTTCAGCCATCTAACAGGTGTAAATAATGTGTGTACAGTGCGATAGAGTTGGACTCTGATTTGCTGCTGCTGCTGATGGACCTGGTCTTCAGTCTCCTGATTGGTGGAGAGCTGCAACTGGCTCACCAGCTGCACTCTAACATCTTGTCCAAGATGGAGCAGAAGTGGAAGCTGATTGGTTCTCCACACTCGCTCCGCCCCCTTGCAGCCAGGAGCGTAGCAGCCAGGTAACCTCCTTTACCTGATTAGATGAACGCTGGTCATTGGTCAGTTTCTGATTGTTACCTGTCTCTCCACTTGTCTTTCAGACCAGGAACTCTGCTGGACTTCAGGAGTCAGGATTTAGCTGAACAGCTGACTCTTCTGGACTCGGAGCTCTTCTACAAGATCGAGGTGCAAACTGTCTGCCTCACCTGTGTCTCTCTCACCTGCCTGTCTCACTTGTCTTTCTCTAACCTGTCTGTCTCTTGCCTGTCTAGCTCCCAGAGGTGTTGCTGTGGTCTAAAGAGCAGAATGAGGAGAAGAGTCCCAACCTGACAGAGTTCACTCAACACTTCAACAACGTCTCCTTCTGGTGAAACATTGACTCCACCCACTGCTACACACCACTCTGCTTCTGTTCAGCAACAGTAGAATTAAAATTAAAATAGTTTGTACAGATAACTATAAAGATTTGTAGTAAGTGTGTGTGTGTGTGTGTGTCCAGGGTTCGTTCAGTCATCATCCTTCAGGACAAACCTCAGGACAGAGAGAAACTACTGCTGAAGTTCTTAAAAATCATGAAGGTAAACACGCTTAAGTGGAACAAAATGAATAAATCAGTCAGATTGTTATTTAGTCGTTTTACTGATCCTACACCTGCCGGTAACAAACTACCTGTATGTCCCTGCAGCACCTGCGAAAGCTGAACAACTTTAACTCATACCTGTCGATCCTGTCAGCGCTGGACTCGGCCCCCCTACGCCGCCTGGACTGGCAGAAAAACACAGCTGAGGTCTGTGACAAGAAAAAGATTTTCTTTGATGATCTCTAATCAGTTTGTGGTGATTTATGTGTGTTTGTGGTTTCAGGCTCTGGAGGAGTACAGCTCTCTGATTGACAGCTCGTCATCGTTCAGAGCGTACAGAGCAGCTCTGGCTGAAGTGGAACCTCCCTGTATACCCTACCTGTAGGTCAATACCATGTATACCCCACTAAATATACCCTACCTGTAGGTCAATACCATGTATACCCCACTAAATATACCCTACCTGTAGGTCTATACCCTGTATACCACAATACGTAATCTGCAGCCTACCCGTGGGTCAGAAATATGTATACTCTATTATACCTATTTACCTGTCTCTCTCTCTCTCTCTCTCTCTCTCTCTGTGACCAGGGGTTTGATTCTCCAAGACTTGACCTTTGTCCACCTAGGGAATCCTGACACTTTGATGACATCACAGGGTTCAAAAGTCAACTTCTCTAAGCGCTGGCAGCAGTTTAACATCCTGGACACGCTGAGGAGCTACCAGCAAGCGTCAGTAGTTACTGTGGTACTTGGTAGTATTACTTGTGTATTTAAAGTCTGGTCTAAAACCTCTTTCTGTTTCCCTCTGCAGCCGGTACTCTGTGCAGCCTAACGATGACATCATATCCTTCTTTAATGACTTCAGTGATCATCTGGCAGAGGAGGCACTGTGGGAACTTTCTCTCAGGATCCGCCCACGGAACACCCCACGAGCCAATCAGAGATGACAGATTCCAAACCAGGAAGCAATTTGGCTTAACCTGGTTCAGCACAAGGATAGCCTGATGCTATTATGTTAATGGGCTGGACAAACCTGGTGCTATCCTGGAAGAAAGCTGGTACCAAACTGGGTTAGACTGGTGCCAGTCAACTGCTACCCTGTACTAGTTAATACCTGGACCACCACCATCAACTATGACTTGTCATGCAAACAAACTAGCCTGGCACTAGCTGAGGTTAGCCTGGAGCTAGCCTGGTGTTAGCTGCAGATATCCAGGTGATAATGTGGGCTAACCTGCAGTCCTGGCAACCACTTCCTGTATCTGACCTCACAACTGTACTTAGTATATGCAATATTCCAATAAACGTCACTGCTCACTTGTCGACTCACCTTACACCTGATTGGATGACTATAAACAATAAAAGTGGAAACAGCTCTCGACTGTGCTGGAGGAAGTATTCAGATTGTTGCAGATTGCCGTTCTGGACGGGACTAAGAGTAATAGATTACAGTTATTAGTAACTGATTTGCAAATCTTTGAATATTCATTTGTTGAGTTTATATTAATAGGTAAACGGAAAGTGACAATTTCACTGTGTTTATTTGCTCCAAACCTCAAAAATATGAAAATATTAAAATTATTGTAATATAAAGTAGTGAGTTTGTGGATCAGTCCACCGTTTAACTCAATAATCAGGAAATACTGAATTAGATATTAACACCTATGTTATTATTATAACTGCATCATGTCAAAATATTTGAACATTTTAAAGCTTTAAATAGAGGTGAAGTCAAACTGTATGTATCATGTGTAAATGTGTGTCTCTAAATGACTGTACAGTGTGTCTGCAGCTGTGACTGTTTATAATCAGTGAGTAGGTTTGATATTTTATTTTATTCATATCAGCGCCCCATAAATTGCAGCTAATATTTTTTGAAGGTTGAAAAAGATAACTGTAAATAACTGTAAACTGCAAAGTGCCTCCTAAAGAAAAAATCAGACAGTTTAAAAGAGTCAAATGAAATAAAGACAAACTAATAAAAATGTGGCGTTTGTAGATCAGTTAATATCAATGTCTTTATCTCTGCAGCCTTTATTCATGTGATCAGAAACGTCTTCTCTTTTCTGACCAATATAAAAGTAAACATACTCCTGACCAGGTGAAAACAGGTGATTGAATTTGCTGCATCAGCTGATGATGCTGTTGTTTCCACGGTAACAGGAGGAGCTGAGGAGCTCCGCGCCGATCGATGAGAATCAGCGCTCTGTCCGCAGACTGAACTGATCAATCATCGACAACATCGAGCGGCCGCTGCTCCAAACAAACCGAGCTACCGGCTAACGGAGCAGCAGCAACCGGTCCGTTTACCGACAGGATGGTCGCTTTAAAGTGAACGCAGCGACATCAGCAGGTGAGCTTCAGCGTTAACTAGCATTAATGCTCCGGTGTCTGGTAACTAGCTACAAGCTCACGGTACGGCTAATGCTACGTGCTAACTTCAGGTCCTGGTTCTGTTCAGGTTTGAACCAGGCTCAGTTCATCAGGTTTAAGTTGGTCCGGTTCCGTTTCTCTCTAGTTTTATTTTTGACCCTAGTCCTGTAGCAGGTTTTCAACAGATAAATCAAGGTAACTCCTGAAATGTGTAATTATCAACAGTTTACCACTAAGAAAAGTAACTGGATTACTGTACTACACTGAAGTACTGTACTACACTAAAGTACTATACTACACTGAAGTACTGTACTACAATAAAGTACTATACTACACTGAAGTACTGTACTACAATAAAGTACTATACTACACTGAAGTACTGTACTACAATAAAGTACTATACTACACTGAAGTACTGTACTACAATAAAGTACTATACTACACTGAAGTACTGTACTACAATAAAGTACTGTACTACACTGAAGTACTGTACTACACTAAAGTACTATACTACACTGAAGTACTGTACTACAATAAAGTACTGTACTACACTGAAGTACTGTACGACACTAAAGTACTATACTACACTGAAGTACTGTACTACAATAAAGTACTGTACTACACTGAAGTACTGTACTACAATAAAGTACTGTACTACACTGAAGTACTATACTACACTGAAGTACTGTACTACACTGAAGTACTGTACTACACTGAAGTACTGTACTACACTGAGGTACTGTACTACACTGAAGTACTGTACTACACTGAGGTACTGTACTACACTGAAGTACTGTACTTAGGTACATATTTGAGGTAAATTTGATCACTGTCAGTAAATTTATAAACTGCAGAAACAAGATGTAACAGTAGTCCAGAGTCCAGTTAGAAAACTCACATTTCACAGAATCATGTTTGATAGATGAGAAAAAAACCGTCACAGAAACCTGCAGAAGTTAGTTAGTGGAGTAATAGAGTAGTAAATCAGGATCTGAGACGTGCCCTTAGAAAACTGATAGATAATTAGAAAATGAGACAAATCAATAACAGATATTGGACACTGTCATCACTCAAATGCAGGTTGGACATGTAGTATTGTCATGACTGTAAAATATGAAATGAAAATAATTGTTGATGTCTTTTAGAAAACATTTAGTTTGAGCTATTACTTAGTTATTAATATACTTTATCATGGTTTATTGTTATTTACTATTTTATACATTTGCTGTTTTTTCCTCTGACCGACTTCAGTGTAGATGTATCAATGATGCAGATGGATGTTTGTGCAGTTTTTTCTCAGAGGGAACAACACAGCAGGGCGTCAATGATGCTGCAGCTCCCCCTGGTGATGACGGTTCAAATGGACCTGGTGCTGCTGCTGGTCTCTGTTCTGGCCTTCTGGACTAGACTGAGCCAGCTCAGCTACCCCAATGCAGTGGTGTGAGTGTGTTTTTTTATACCCCATCCCTTCATAGCAAACTACATTATATTTTTACCAGTTTTAAAAACTCCCAGAGGTTTGATGGTGACGTTTGTGTGTGTGTAGGTTTGATGAGGTGTATTATGGCCAGTTCGTGTCTCTCTACATGAAGAGAGTTTTCTTCATCGATGACAGCGGGCCGCCACTCGGTCACATGATCCTGGCCCTCGGAGGTCAGTTACCAGGAGTTATTGTGTTAGTAGGCATTTTGTCTCGTTTATCACTGTAAATAATTAATTCATTATTGTACATGTGTGTTACAGCGTACCTAGGAGGATTTGATGGGAACTTTGTGTGGAACAGAATTGGAGCAGGTAGGAACATTGTTAATTTAACACCACCTTGGGCCAACATACTGATTTTTTTTTTTTACCCATCTTCAGCCCAGTCAAACCAGTGTTATTCCTAATCCAGTTTAGTGATTTAGTTTTGAGTGATCAGGTTGATGAGTAACCTGATTTTGGAAGCATTGTTTGCAAATAGGTGCAAATAAAGATGCATATTTGTTTTATTGTACAGAATATCCCAGTAGTGTGAATGTGTGGAGTCTGCGGTTGCTGCCGGCTCTGTGTGGAGCTCTCTGTGTTCCTCTGGTTTACCTGTTGACTCTGGAGTTGAAGTTCTCTCACCTGTCTGCTCTGGGAGCTGCGCTGCTGTTGCTGCTGGGTAAGTATCAACACATACGTTTTGGCTGTAGATCCATAGCTGTCTCATTAAGTTTTATGGATGTCACATAACCACAGGGGTGTTTGGAAACTAAAACAAGTGTCGGGTGCGGGTAGCTTCTGCAGTACGTTTGTGGTCTGGATGAGGTCGTGAGATATACTCTGTGTTTTTTGTCTTTGTTGTGTTTGTTATTTTCCAGAGAACTCTCTGATTGTTCAGTCGCGTTTCATGCTGCTCGAGTCTGTTCTCATCTTCTTTGTGTTGTTGGCCGTCTTTTCATACCTGCGCTTCCACAACGCCCCCAGCTGGTGAGAACAGCCTTTAACAGGAAAACTAATATTTAGTGTTATCTGAACTCTGACCTTTGTTGATGGTAACTGAACCCTCCTGTTGTCCTCTTCCTCAGCTCCTGGTTCAGGTACGGATGGCTGCTACTCTCAGGTGCCTCCTGTGCTGCAGCAATTGGGTAAGAAATTGACTTGGGACCTATGGAGAGTTAATGTGTGGTCTGTTTTTCCCTGACACACATCAAATTGTTGAAGTGTGTGTGTTTGTGATGGCAGGGTCAAGTATATGGGTGTGTTCTCTCACCTGCTGCTGCTGGGCGTGGCCTCTCTGCACACCTGGACTATGATTGGGGACCGAACTGTCAGCCATGTGAGTCCAGGATCAGCCTGAGCATGTTCTGAAAGTTTATTTTACAACATCACTACAGGTGATGTTCTGATCAGGTGGTGATGCAGGTGTTGTTTTGTTGACATTTAGTGTTTACAGCAGCAGTTCTCAGAATGTCCCTGAACGCATCCTGACAGGTGGGCTGTGTTCTTATAAATCCACCTGGTTAATTATTATGACATTAATGTGTGTGTGTGTGTGTGTGTGTGTGTGTGTGTGTGTGTGTGTGTGTGTGTGTGTGTGTGATTGTGCGCATGCAGCTGAATGTGTGTTTGCAGTGTGTCTGTAGAGTTGTGTGTTTGTTGGTGGTTCCTGTTCTGCTCTATGTGTTCTGGTTCTACATTCATCTGAGTATCCTGAACCGCAGTGGACCACATGACCAACTGATGAGCTCCGCCTTCCAGGCCAGTCTGCAGGTACTAACACCCAAACACACACTGAAATACACAAAATTCTAGTTTGCATTGAGAATGTTCTCTGGGTCCGATCCTTGTGAACCTAGGTGATTCTTTTGGTTCTGTAGGAGGTGGTGGTCCTTAGTAATTCTCTTTGACCTTCTGGATGTTCTTATGACTATTTAAGTTGTTGTAGATATAATTTAAGAAGTTCTAGTGGTTCTGGTGCTTTAGAAGATCCCTAGTCCTTGAGTAGGATCTTGGGGTCCTGTAGGATGTTCTTGTATAACTGAAGGAGGTCTGTGTTGAACAGTTATGTGGACTGTAAGAGGTTCTCATTCTCACTCTGGATGATTTGCTCTGATGTTCACAGTATTGAAAGGACCAGACCCAATTGATTGATTGATTGATTGATTGCCGTCTGTCTTCAGGGAGGTCTCTCCAGGATCACTCAGGGTCAACCACTGGAAGTTGCATACGGCAGTCAAGTTACTCTGAGGAGCTCGGCCTCCCAGCCAATCCCCTGCTGGCTCCACTCACACAAAGCCAATTACCCAATCAGGTGCTGCCAGGTGACACTGAAACAGCAGCCAATCAGAAATCCAGGTTACTTTTAGGTAAAGTTGAACTGATATGACTTCCTGTTTACCGCTACCTGTGTTCAGGTATGAAAATGGGCGGGGCAGCTCCCACCAGCAGCAGGTCACCTGTTATCCCTTTAAAGACGTCAACAACTGGTGGATCATCAAAGACCCCAGCAGGTAGGTCACCTGTCAGGCCCAGGGCATGCTGGAAGATGTAGTTCCTGTCTCACCTGTCTCACTTTTCTGTGTCTGTCAGACAGGAGCTGGTGGTCAGCAGTCCTCCTCGACCGATCCGTCATGGTGATGTCATCCAGCTGGTTCATGGGATGACCTCACGCTTCCTCAACAGGTAAACAGGTGTGATGCATTCAAAGACAATCAAACATCTGTGGTAGTCTGAGGTGCTTTGAGGGTTTCTATTCTTAAATGCGTCAGATTCTAAACAGTCAGAGTCCAGTAAATATTGTATATTGACAAATGTTAGGTCTCTACCTCTGGTCGTGTGAATACAAGTAAAAAACTCACCTTTAAACTGACTGACTGCAAAAACCTGTAACACCTTGACATGTGTGTTCCAGCCATGATGTAGCAGCTCCCATGAGTCCTCATGCTCAGGAAATCTCCGGTTACATCGACTTTAATGTCTCCATGCCAGCTCAGAACCTGTGGAGAGTGGTGAGCTTCATCATGTCACTAGTATACAGCTACAGGACGTAACTACAGCTCCTACAAAATAAGAGCCAGAGTAGAGTCAGGGGGATGTGGTGAAGTACCAGTGACATTAAAACTGTAGGCTACAAATACCAGGAGGCCCAGAATCACAATTAGACAATAACTAAACACAGCCATAGAAACACTAATATATGTTTTGTGGTTGTGTTTACAGGAAGTCTCTAACAGAGACTCTGAGTCCGAGGTGTGGAAGACGATACTGTCTGAGGTCCGGTTGGTCCACGTCAACACCTCAGCTGTCCTTAAGGTACCAACAGGAAGTGACCTCATGACCAAATTGGGCTGAACGACCAAATAAGGACATGCTAACGTGTGTGTGTGTGTGTGTGTGTGTGTGTGTGTGTGCACA